>NC_081412.1:544470369-545136201 GCF_030272615.1 Cryptomeria japonica | reverse complement strand
AAATAATGTTAACAAACTTATTTTAATTCATCATATTTTTTGCTAGCCCAATCCTTGTTCATTCCATACCCAAGATATATTTCACATCCCCTAAATCTTTCATCTCAAACATACTAAGATAAATAACCTCTAATTCCCCTAATCACCTCATTGTTTTCAATAAACATGTACAAATATCTGCTTCCACTTCGTTGCATCAATTTCCAACAAATTAATGAAATAAATGAATAGTTATTTAATTTGGCTAATTAGCTCTAAACTAACTATTCTTTTCCATGGTTCAATTAATTGGACTAAATTAATCAATCACATTTCACATTCTAATGTTAATTAATTAAATGTACTTAATTAATTAACATTAGTCCAAAGTTTCTCCAACTAATAAATTAAATATACATAATTAAATAATTATGCTAATTAATTATCTGTCCACATTTTTTTCTAATTTAAAATTTTCCCTTTTTAACATGCCTCCTCAAACCACTTATCCCCACTCATTTCTCACACGTGTGAGCATTCAACATGGATAAATCTTAACCCTTCATTTTATCTTTGAATCTCAACCTTCCACTTAATTCCTCCCTCTCTTCACACTTTATCCTATCTCATTTCATCCTACATTTTAAGAAGTCCCCTAATCAAGCATATCCCATCTCTTCTTTCCACTTGTCAAGAGGCTAGGATGCACATCCATGCAAAGCAATGCTAGCTCTTGATTTCATTCTTCAATACAAGTCCTCCATGTCCAACTTGGAAAGCCTATTTAATGAGGCTTACAAAAATGTCATCTATCATTCATAGTACTTATATGATGCCAAACTGGATAATATCAAATAAAATATCACTTGTGTTGCATCACTTTGCAATCATTCAACCTTGGACCACATCACAAAAGTCAAATGTATGTATAATGTTCTTGTTCTTGTTTATTGTATATACATTTTTGTTTTACTTCTTGTTTTTCTCTAACTAAAGGTGCATGCCTTGTTTAAATTTGAGTTTCATTGCTTGTTTATTCATCTAACTATCCAATTTTAGCTCAAACTTGATATCCACATTAATGTCACATCCAATAAGACTCTTTCCCAATATTAATCTTTGTTCTTGGAGTTTTTTTGTGAATTTTTATACTTTTTTAATGTTCTTGCACGTTTTCCAAGTCTTTGGCATTTCTGTCCTACAACTTAGAATTTCTTCCTAACACCTATTAGTTGACACATGACTTAGAATTTCAATAGGGTTTTATATTTTTTTTTCTACATTTTGTTGACACATGACTATTTTTCTTTGTACAAACCTTTGGTTGCTTAGGTATCACCTTTGAGATCTGTCATAACCTCCATTTTGTAGGACTTGTAATGAGTTTAGAGATAACTTTTATGTCTACAATTTTGTAAACACTTTCAACACATGTAACATTGTCCTAGTGTCTATTCCTTATTGTGGCACCTATGCACTTCATGTGGTACCTATGTCTCCTCATAGTGTGTTTGCACTTCTTATAGTGATTATACCTTCCTATGATATTTGAGCCATTTTACAAGTTTGATTGGTGAAGCCCTAAATTATTAAAAACAAGCTAGCAAGTGGTTTTTAGGTTTAGAAAGAAGACTCGTTATCAAACTCCTTTTTTTGTGTTTGTTTAAACATTTTGTTTAGTGTGCCTTTACTCATTTTTTTCATCCCAAAGTGCACTTGTGTATGTTCTCTCCCCATTCCTTAAAACAATCATGGAGATAAAAACCAATAATTATTGGTTTAGTTATTTTTTAGTGGACTCGAACCTTCACGTGTTCTAGTGAGGTATAAAATTTGGGAGATGTTTGAAAGAATCTTCCATTGAGGTACATTTTTAATTCTGAGCTTAGCTTGCAAAGAGCTCAATACCTTACAAAGTGAAGTTATAGACCTTCTCACACCAATTCATTAGACAAACCTTTATTTCATAAATTTGGGCCTCATTTACTTTCAAGTATATTGAGAACACCACTAGAAATCCATGATGCATAGATAAGTCCCTTTGTCCATGCATTTTTGTGATATATTTGTAAGTAGCTAGCCTTAAAAAATTACTCACTACATGCACATAGAAATGAATGATCTTGAGTGATCAAAAGAAATTAGCATCTCCACATGGGCCCTACATTATATGCCTAAATAAGTGTTGGAATTAAGGTGTCTCAACCTTTGCAAGTCCTAATATTGATATTTGGATTTATTTAGGGTAAGCACAAAAATATGTTACATAATTAAGAGGTTACTTTTTGTTTTTGTTTCAAAATGAGTATTTGGCGAGCACCAAATTTGGCGCACGCCAAATGGCTATGAATGACCAAGCCTTAGGATTGGTCAATTAAAAAATATTGGCACTCAATTTTTCACATTTGGCGAGTTCCAAATTTGGCGCTCACCAAATAATTTTTTTTCCGCCAAATGCAAAAATGCATTTACATTTGGCAAACACCAAATTTGGTGCTAGCTAAATGTCAATGCATTTTTAGAATGCTAGAGCCAAATATAATAATGCATTTTGATTGTCTTCAAGTTAGACCCAATCTTTGAACAAGAATATATATAGGAAATATAACATTTAAGTATAAGTCACATTTCAATATGTCTTTTTCCTTTCTTGTACTTCAATTTATATTTCATGTATATATTGGCAGGATGTTTGAGAGTTGTTTTAGATCTCTAGGAGTTATAATATTGATTCTAGGTTTTAGAAGATCTCAAATTTTAGTAATTTGCAGGCTTCCATTAGAATTCTCTTGCTATCTCTATTTCACTCTCTTTATCTCCCTCAAACTCTAACCTATATCTCTCTCTCTCTCTATCACTCTTCCTCTATCTCCTTTCTACCTCTCTCTCTCTCTCTCTCTCTCTCTCTCTCTCTCTCTCTCTCTCTCTCTCTCTCTCTCTCTCTCTCTCTCTCTCTCTCTCTCTCTCTCTCTGCACACCTCTCCCTCATTCCCTTCCTACATCTATTTATCTAGGTCTCTCCCACCCACTCCCCCCCCCTCTCTCTCTCTCTCTCTCCATATTTACCTCTCTACCTCTCCCTCCCTATCTCATTATTGACCTTTCTCTAACCTCTCTCTCTCATCTCTATCTCTCCTCATGTTTCTCACCCTTCTCTCCTTAGACTCTAGGTCTCTCACCTTTATATCTCTCCCCTATCTAGTTTTTTCCCACCCTCTCCACATTTCTCCCTACCTCCTAACCCCCTCTCTCCCTCTCTCTCTCTCTTTGTGAACTTATCTCTCATTTTCCCTCTCCCTCTTCCTCTCTTCTCTCTTCCTCTCTTATGAACTCTCTAGGTCTCTCCCTCCCACACATTCTCTATCCACTCTCTAGGTCTCCCCCACCTTCTATTTTTCTCTACCTCTCTACCTCTTCCTCCCTATCTCATTACCCACCTCTCTCCCCCTCCATATCTCTCACCTCTATCTCTTCCCTAGGTCTCTCACCCCTCTCCCTAGGCTCCAGGTCTCTTATCTCTATATCTCTCCCCTCTCTAGTTCTTTACCACCCCCCCACCTCCCTCTCTCTCTCTCTAGGTCTTTCAATCACTCATTTTCTACCTCTCCCTCCCTCCTTAGCCCTCTCTTTCTCTTTGTTCTCGTCTCTCCTCTTCTTTCTCCCGCCCCTCTTTAGGGCAACACCTCTCCCTCCCTTTTATAAGGTTTCAATAATATGGTGTAGGATATAGGTTTTAGGGTATAGGGTACAAAATTGATGGTACATGGTTTATAGTGCATAGGGTTGAGTGTATTGCATGTATTGCTACTTCCCTATATCTCTCCATATCCCTCCCTCTCTCCCTCTCTCCCCTCTCTCTCCACTCTCTCTCCACTCTCTAGGTATCTCTCTCCCTTTCTTCCTCTCTCCCTCTCTATCTCTCCCTCCCTCCTCACCCCCATCTCTCTCTCTCTCTCTCTCTCTCTCTCTCTCTCTCTCTCTCTCTCTCTCTCCATTGTCTAGGTCATCACTTCTCCTTCCCACCCTCTCCCCTCTCTCCCCTCTCTAGGTTTCTTCCTCTCCCTCTCCACCTATTCATTGAAATTTCTTATTACATACCTCTCTCTACCCCCCTTTACTTATCTCATTATTCTTTCTCCCCATCTAGGTCTCTTACGTCTCTCTCCCCCTCTAGGTATCTCACCCCCCTTACCCCTCTCCCTTTATGAAATCTCTCCTTCTCTCTCTACCCTCCTCTATTTACCACTCATTAAATGTATACCTCTCCCTCCATCCCTTCTTACTCCTCTGTGTATCTTTATTATTTTCTATCTCCTCTTATCATCCCATAGCCTCTCTAGGTTGTTACCTCTCTCTCCACTTTATATGGTATAGGGTTTATGGTATAGGTCTTATGAAATAGGGTGGATGGAGTAAATTACCCAAGGAGGAGATAGAGAGATGAAGGGAGAGAAAGAAGAGAATGAGAGTTCATAAAGGTAGAGTGGTAAGGGGGGGGGGAGAGAGGTAGAGATGGAGGGATAGAACTAGAGAGGAGATAGATGGTGAGGTGAGAGAACTAGAGATGAGACATATAGTGAGGTGAGAGAACTAGAGGGGGAGAGAGAGGTGAGATACCTAGATAGGGGAGAGGTAGATAGGTGAGGGAGAAAGAAGAAAATAAGAGAGTGATTCACAGAGAGAGAGAGGTCCGCTATGTAGAGGTGAGAGAATTAGAGGGCGATGGATAGATGTGAGACAGATAAAGGGAGAGAGAGGTGGGTAATGAGATAGGAATGAAGTGGTAGAGAGGTAAAGAGGGAGAGAGAGTGATAGGGTAGGAGGGAGAGGTAGTGATAGAGAAAATGGAGAGAGAGGAGAGAAGAAAAGAGATGGATAGATAGGAAGAGAGAGTGAGGGATGCATGGATAGAGATTAGGGTAAGGAAAGGTGAGGTAGAGAGGGTGGGAGAGACCTAGAGAGGAAAGAGATAGAGATGTGAGAGACAAAGAAGAAAATGAGAGAGTTCATAAAGATAGAGAGGGGTAATGAGGTAGGGAGATGGAGGGAAAGAACTATAGAGAGGAGAGATACCTAGAGCTTAGGGAGAGAAAGGCGAGAGACCTAGAGGGTGAGGGATAGATGTGAGAGAGATAAGTGGTTAATGAGATAGGGATTGAGTTGTAGAAATGTAAAAGGGAGGGAGGGAGAGACCTAGAGAGAGGGGGAGAGAGAGGGTGGGAGGGAGAGGTAGTGATAGAAAGAATGAAGAGAGAGGGAGAGACATGGGGGATATAACTGGGGGTAAGGATAAAAGACAAGGTAGAGAAGGTGAGAGGGTGGGAGAGACCTGCAGAAGGGAGAGAGAGGTGAGAGAGAGAATAGTGGGAGAGAGAAAGGGAAGTATAATTAGAGAGAGAAGAAGGTAGGGAGGTAGTGAAAGGTAAAAGCTCAACTATCAATCTTCAACCATAAATTATAAAATATAATTCTTAATCAAAGTAGCAAAGAGAGACAAAGAGAGACAATAAATCCAATGCATTTAATAACATGCTAAAATTATTTAGAAATAGTGTTATGTGAGTGCATTTTTATAATCCTATACCAATACCCTAAACCCTATACCCTAAACCTAGAGATATGGATAGAGAGAGATAGAGAGAGGTGGGTAATGAGACATGAATGGAGAGGTAGAGAGGTGGAGAGGGAGGGAGAAACCTAGAGAGGGGAGAGTGAGGGTGGGAGGGAAAGGTGATGACATAGACAATGGATAGACAAAGAGACTAAGAGTGAGTGGGGAAGGTAGAGAGAGGTGGGAGTAAGGAGAGAGGTGGAGATAGAGAGGGTGAGGGGAAGAAAGGGAGGGAGATCCCTAGAGGGGAGGTAGGGAGAAGATGAGAGATAAAAGGACGAAGAGATAGAGGAGTAAAAAGGGATGGAGGGAGTGAGAAACCGAGGGAAGGAGGGGATGGTGAGGTGAGGGGGGAGAGATAAAAGAAGGAATGATTTCATAAGGGATAGGGATAAAGTGGGAGGGAGAGAGAGGTGGACAGGGAGGGAGAGAGCGGTGGATAAGGAGGGAAATAACTAGAGAGGGGATATATAGTTGTGTGAGGACCTAGAGGGGGAAAGAGAGGTGAAAGACTTAAATCATAAGAGAGAGGGGTGAGATAAATAGAGAGGGATAGAGAGAGGTAAGTAATGAAACATGGATGCAGAGGTAGAGAGGCAAAGAGGGAAAGGAAAAAACTAGAAAGGGGAGAGAGAGAGAGAGGGTAGGAGTGAGAGGTGAAGATCTGGACAATGGATTTAAAGAGAATAAGAGAGTGGGGGAGAGAGAGAGGGATGGGGTAATGAAGGAGGCGAGATAGGTATATAGTGTGGGAGTGACCTAGAGAGGTCAGAGAGAGGTGAGAGAGAGAAGAGAGGGAAAGATAAAGAGAAGTATCAACATGGAAATACCCTCAACCCTACATACCCTAAACCCTATACCATCAACCTTGTACCCTAAAACTTACGCCATCAACCTTATATCCTACACCATATTAACTAAACATTATACCATATAATGAGGAGGGAGAGGATATGACTTAGAGAGGGGAGGGAGGGAGAAGAGGAGAGACAAAAGAATAAAGAGAGAGAGGATTAAGAAGGGATGGAGGGAAAGGTAGACATGAAGGGATTGAGAGACCTAGGGAAGGAGGAGATAGAGAGGTGAAAGGAGAGAGAGAAGAGAAGGAGATAGTTCATAAAGGTATAGGGTTAAGGGGGAAGGAGATAGTGGTGGAGAGGAAGGGAGAGAACTAGAGAGGGAACATATACTTAGGTGAAAGACCTAGAGGAGGACAAAGAGGTAAGAGACCTAAATCGGGAGAGAGAGGGGTGAGATATGTAGGGGGATAATGAGAGGTGGGTAATGAGACATGTATGGTGAGGTAGAGAGGTGGAGAGGGAGGGAGGGCACAACCTAGAGAGGGGAGAGAGAGAGAATGGGAGGGAGAGGTGATGACCTAGACAATGGAGAAAGAGAATAAGAGAGGGAGAGAGAATAAAAGAGATTGGGGGAGGGAGATAGATATGGGGGTAAGGAGGGAGGGGGAGACAAAAAGGGAGAGAGGAAAGGGATGGAGAGATCTAGAGAGGGGAGAGAGAGGTGGGAGAGAATGGAGAGAGGGAGATGGAGAGATAGATGGAGATAATAAGAGAGGAAGAGAGAGTAAGAGAGAGTGGGGGATGGAGAGAGATATGGGTGAAGGAGGGAGATAGGAATATGATGAGGGAGATACCTAAAGAGAGGAGAGAGAGGCGAGTAAGAGAATATAGGGAGAGGCAAAGGGAGAGATAGAGGGAAGTATCAACATGGGAAATACCCTCAAACCTATGTGCCCTAAACCCTATAGCATTAATACTGTACCCTAAACTGTATACCAATACCCTCAACCCTAAGCCCTATACCCTTAACTATAAACCCTAAACCCTATATCCTACAACTTATTTCGTAAATCCTATACAAGGGAGGGAGAGGTGATGATATAGAGTGGTGAGTAAGAGATAATAACAAAGAGAAAGAGAGGGCTAATCATTGTTGGAGGGAGAGGTAGATAGGGAATGACTGAGAAACCTAGAGAAGGGATAGGTAGAGATGTGAGGGAGAGAGAAAATATAATGAGAGAGAGAGAAGTTCAAAGAGAGAGAGAGAGATAAGTGAGAGACCTAGAGCCTAGGGAGATATACGTGATAGATTTTGCAAATGTAATGTTGATGATTGTGTTGGTTGTCATTGATGTCAACATAATGGTTTTCATTAATGTCAACACTTGGTTTTGGTGTTGGTAAATCGGAAGATGTGTTCCCAGAATCTTTGGTGCTCCACAAGATGTGTTTCAGTTGATATTTAACATGGATTGATTGAATTGATTGTGTTATGGATTTAGATATGGTGTTGATCATTTGTATTCATGAGTATCTTGGTTCCATTCTTATTTTTTTGTATTGGGCAATGATATTTGGGTTTGGATTAGGTTTGGATTAGGTCTGAAATTCAAGGATGAGTATCGACATTGGTTTAGGGTGTGAGTCATGATTTGGGTCCAAAATTTGTAATGGGTGTAACATGTTGATTTGACCGATGATGTGTGTTGTGGTATGGTCTACTTCTCATTCCTTCCCACCACTGTAATGCTTAGTGTTGACCTATCTTAGATCTGCTTACTTAGAAGATTATGTTTCCCGGAGACAATATATATATAAGGATGATTTGAATGAGTTAGTGTGGAAAGTTTATGGTATTACTATTGAAGATATGCGAGATTGATAAGGGATCATCTAATTGTTGAGGATGTGTGAAGTGTATTTGATGCAGGATCATCCGGTGGTGTAAGGGCAATCCTGCATCACCCAAAAAGATTTTTATTTTATTTGTAGTTTCTAGATTTTCCCTTTCTTATTTTTTACAATTTATTCTTAGTCAAATTTGAAGCCCCTAGAGGCTCTGGATGAGCCCAAAAATAAGTGGAAATCCAAAGTAGTTGGCCTTTAGGCACAATACCACGTAATATTTTCAAGAGCTTTTCGAAAAGGTATTATTAGTGAAAATCCGACAGTTAGATCAAAAGTTATGGTTGCCAAAAGTTGGACAATTATTGTTTGGAAAGTTTCTAGTTTCGAATTTGGCTTCAATGAAATTATGCAGTTTCTTGTTCTGGCGCTAGTTAGTCTGCCAAGTTTCTATTGCAAATGTAATCTTAGCTCCTAAGGAAAGAAAGTCTATTTAAGACTCATCTTTGAGGAAAATAGTTAAGTTTTTGGAGTTGAGTTTTTGAGAGCTTAGAGTTGGGAGATTGTATTGTGGGAAGGGTATTTTCTAGAATCTATAAGCTGCATGTCATGTCACAACCTGTGAGGTTTTAATCCTCTGAAATTGTAATGCATGTAGTGCATGTTGGTTGTAAATAATAATAAAATTTCTCTTTTGATTCTCAATTGTTGTGTTTTTCTATTTCTCAGGTTGTTCCCTCATTAGTATTGGTGTTGAGACACTGGGAGTGTTTTGGTATTGCAGATTGTGTTATAGTTGTGGATCACCCTTCTTTCTTTCTTCGACAGTGAGCCCTCTTGCAGTGAGCATTCTGGTAGTGAGCCACCTTTTATAAAAATCACCTTAACCAGTATTATATATTGAGAACTAACATTCTCTATGGTTTTTCCCTTCTTAGGTTTTCCACATCATATCCCGTCCTGTGTTTATTGCGTGATGTGTTGTCATGTTATATCTGCTTTAATTAATTCTATTGGTTATTCCAGATGTGTGAAAGCATTGAAGAAATTGTTTAAGTTGTCATCTGATTCACCCCCCCTCTCAGTTGCTCAGATAGTCAACAATTGGTATCAAAGATTTGGTTCCTTGGAGAAGAGCGTAACCGCTTGAGGTAGATCTTGATCTGATAGCACATAAACTAACTATTCCTATCTTTGAAGGATCTGACTATAGCTTATAGAAAGTGAAGATGAGAGGTTACTTGATCTCTTTAGGATACAACACTCGGAAAGTAGTGGAAACTAAGTATGTTGAACCGGTAAATGGTCTTACCACTCCAAATGGGATTTAAGCTTATGAAGAGAATGAAAAGGTAATGTATGCTATCTTTAGTGCTTTATCAAAGATTGAATTGACAAGGTTATTTCATTGAATACTGCTTATGAGGTTTGTGAAAAGTTGAGAGATATCTATGAAGGAAATGACAATTAAATTATCAAAGAAGCTAACAACTAAGCACAAATATGAGAAATTGAAAATGGAAGAAGGAGAAGACATAACAAACTATTTTCAGAAGGTTGACAGTGCAGTAAATGAAATCAGAGAACTTGGGAGCACCTTGACATA
Source organism: Cryptomeria japonica (assembly GCF_030272615.1). Taxonomy (NCBI): domain Eukaryota; kingdom Viridiplantae; phylum Streptophyta; class Pinopsida; order Cupressales; family Cupressaceae; genus Cryptomeria; species Cryptomeria japonica. The sequence continues at coordinate 545,126,360 of NC_081412.1, read as the reverse complement.
TGAAGACATAGTTGAGAAGATTGTGATGTTTCTAGTGGAAAGCTATAGTGACAAGATCTCTTCTATTGAAGAAACCTATGATCCAAAGAAGTTTTCTAGGGACCATATTTATGTTACTTTATCAACATTTGAGATAAGGAAGTTTGGAAAAGACAAAACTAAATTTGAATATGCCTTTAAAGCCTCTAAGGAAGATCTGAAAGATGAAAGTTTAGATGAGATGGAAGAAAACTTTATGAGGAAATCGAAGAAAGGTACCAACAAATACAAAGGTATGTTACCTCTTAAATGCTTTAGATGTGGAAAGATTGGTCATATAGCTACTAGATGTCCAAAAAAATGATCAAGACAAAATTTTAGAGAAGGCAAAGGAAAGTTTAATAAGAAAGCCTATTATGTTAAAGATGATGCTGGTATTTCAGATGTTGAATTAGACTATATGAAGATGGTGATTGTTTGTTTTTGGTAGGAAACGATGTACCTAAGATTGATATTCCTAAGACTATTGCTACTGCTTTACATGTTATAAGAGATAAAAATGAAAGACTGATCCAATTGATAATGGACGTTCAAATCATATGATTAGTGATAAAAGTAAGTTTGTAAGACTTGAAAAGTATGATGGAGGTTTTGTTAGGTTCCAAGATGATCAGATAGCACAAATTGTGGGAATTGGTTCTATTTCTTTTGATGGAAAGCATAATATTGACAATGTTTACTATGTGAAGGGTTTGCATCATAATATTTTGAGTGTTGGACAAATGTACAAAAATGGTTATAATGTTGTTTTTCAAGATGATGGTTGTGAGATCTGGAAATGATTCAGAATTGTTATTGCAATAGGGAAAATGATTGGTGGAAACATGTATCTTCTAGAAAGAGCTACAAGGCATTGGTTGTTATCTCAGATCAATGATAGCTGGCTCTAGCATCAAAGGATGTGTCATATCAAATTTGATAATTTGGTAAAGATCAATTCATCAAGTGTAGTGAGAGACTTACCGAGATTGACCAAACCAGATAACAACATTTGCAAAGAATGTCAAGTTGGAAAGCAGATGAAAGGAACATACAAAGGAAATGAGCCCTCATCCTCTAGACTATTGGACTTCATGCACCCATACCTATGTGGTCCTACCTAAAAAAAGGAGTATACAAGGTGAGAAGTATTTCATGTTGTTGATTGATTATTATTCTAGAACGTTATGGGTTGCATTTTTAAGAGATAAGTTAGAAGCATTAGGAAAATTCAAGATATTCAAGGCTAAAGTTGAGATTGAAGTTGATAGAAAGATTAAATGTTTGAGGTTTGACAGATGAGGAGAGTTTACTCTTGACGAGTTTAACAATTTTTGTGAGAAACATGGTATTAGAATACAGTTGTCTGCCCTTAGGACACCACAACATAATGGTGTAGTGGAAAGGATGAACCAAACTATAAGCAACTAAAACAATGATCAAAGGAGCAAAACTCTTGAAAGTCTATTAGAGAGAAGAAATTCATGCAACAATCTACACTCTTAATAGAATTCTATACCAGAAAAGACATGGAAATACATCATATGAGCTATGACATGGTAGAAATCCATCAGTGAAATATTTCAAGATAATGAGAAGCAAGTGCTATATCTGGAGATATGAAGATAATCTTAGAAAATTTGACAGTAGAGTAGATGAAGGCATATTCCTAGGATATTCTACAAGGAGCAAGGTATACCGATGTTAAAACAAAAGACTGAACAAGATCATTGAAAGTGCAAATGTGAAGGTTGATGAAGACATTTATAAAGAGTCTGACAAATTGGTAGGATATGAGTTTGATGAACCAGATGACAAAAAAAGGGAAGAGAATACTAGTGAAGAAGAAAAAGAAGCTCAGGAAGCTTTGACATCTATATCTAAAACCCCAAGATATGTTCAGAAGAATCATTCAATGAATCAGATTATTGGAGATAAGAATAAAGGAATCATCACAAGATGAAAAGTAGCTCACTTGAACAAGTTTTGTTATGTTTACTATCAGAAATTGAACTGAAAACTGTAGAAGAAGCATGCGATGATCATAATTTTATAAAGGTAATGAAAGAAGAGCTAGATCAGATTGAGAAAATCAGACATGGGAATAAGTTCATAGACCGACAGATAAGAATGTAATTGGAACAAAATGGGTATTCTGGAATAAGCTGGATGAAGATGGAAAAGTTGTGAGAAATAAAGCAAGGTTGGTTTGCAAAGGTTATACACAGGTTGAAGGTATTGACTTCGAGGAGACATACATACTTATTGCTCAGATGGAGGCAATCAAGATGTTTCTTAATTTTGCATCCTTTAAGGATTTCAAAGTTTATCAGATGGATGTGAAATCAACATTTTTGAATGGAGAACTGAAAGAAGTCTACATTGAACGTCCACAAGGATTTAAGCAGAAAGATGATTCGAACATTCTTTGTAGATTGAAGAAGACCCTGTATGGATTGGAACAAGCTCCTAGAGATTCGTATGGAAGACTAGATAAGTATTTGATTAATCAAGGTTTTTCAAAAGGGATCAACTGACAACAATTTATATTTCAAAACCAATTCAAGTAAAACCTTAATTGTTGTAGTTTATGTTAATGACATAATATTTGGAGGAAATCAAGGCATGTGCAGAAAGTTTGCTAATGAGATGCAAAAGGAATTTGAGATGTCAATGATTGGTGAGTTAAATTTCTTTCTTGGTTTGCAACTAAATCAAAATGAAAAAGGAATTTTCACTTCCTAGTGTAAATATATTAAGGAATTATTGAAGAAGTTTGGGTTGGGGAACTCCAAACCGGTGTGTACACCTATGACTACCGGATACAAGTTGACAATATGATGTCCCCTAAAGCAGATGCAAGTCAATACAAATCAATTATTGGAGGATTGTTATATTTGGCTGCTATCGGATTGGATATCATGTATGTAGTTTGTTTGATAACTAGATTTCACCAAGAACCGAAAGAGTCATGTGTTGTGACAACAAAAAGAATTTTCAGATATCTAAAAGGAATAAAAGAGTTTGGTTTGTGGTATCCTAGAAATTTAGATTTCACTCTGACAACTTATACTGATGCAACTTGGGCCAGAATTGTTGGTGACAGGAAAAGTACAAGTGGTGGAGCAATCTTTCTTGGCTCCTAGTTGGTTGCTTGGTCAAGTAAGAAGTAGGATTCTGTCTCTTTATCTACATCTGAAGAAAAATATATTGTACAATCTTCATGTTGAACACAAATTCTATGGATGAAGCAAACTTTGAAGGATATTGGTGTAACATTCAATGAACCCATTCCAATTATGTGTGATAACACTAGTGCAATAAATTTTTCAAGAATCTGATATAGTATTACAAAAAAAGCATATATCTATTCGGTATCACTTCTTGAGGGAAAAGGTGTTGGATAATGAAGTAAAGCTTGAGTATATATCTACAAAAGATCAAATTACATATATCTTCACGAAGGCGTTGTGTAAAGATACTTGAATATTCTTATCTGGACTAATGTTTGGGTGCTTGCTCTTAGGGGCAGAAGGAATGAGTTTCATAGGGGGAGTGATTCTCACATTTTTCCTTGATGTCAAAGGGGGAGAAGATGCAAAGATGTGCAAAGTTGTTGATTAGATGATGCATAGAGAGTTACGTGTCTGTTGTTGGTGGATGTTGCCATCAATGACAAAGGGGGAGACTGTTGCAAATGCAATGTTGATGATTTTGTTGGTTGTCATTGATCTGTCAACACTTGGTTTTGGTGTTGGTAATTCAGTAGATATGTTCTCAAAATATTTGGTGCTCCGGAAGATGTGTTTTAATTGATATTCAACATGGATTGATTGAGTTGATTGTGATCCATATTTGGATATGGTGTTGATCATTTGTATTCATGAGTATCTTGGTTCCATTCTTATTTTTTTGTATTGGGCAATGATCTTTGGGTCCGGATTAGGTCCAAAATTTGAGGATAGGTATCGACATTGGTGTAGCGTGTAAGTCATGATTTGGGTCTGAAATTTGTAATGGATGTAACATGTTGATATGACTGATTCAATGTGTGTTGTGGTATGGTCTACTTCTCATTCTTCCCACCACTGGAATGTTTAGTGTTTTACCTATCTTGGATCTCTGTCTTGGCCCACTTAGAAGATTATGTTTCCTAGAGATATTATATATATATATATGAGGATAATCTGAATGAGTTAGCGTGACAAAGTATATGACATTACTATTGAAGAAATGAGAGTTTGATAAGGGAAGATCTAATTGTTGAGGATGTTATGAAGTGTGTTGGTGTTGAGGAACTGGAAGCGTTTCAATATTGCAAATTGTGTTATAGTGGTGGATCACCCTTCTTTCTTTCTTTCTTTCTTTCTTCGGCAGTGAGCCTTTTTCTAGGTAGTGAACATTTTGGTGGTGAGCAACCTTTTGTAAAAATCACCTTAACCGATGTCACCTTAACTGACGTTATATATTGAAAACTAACATTCTTAGTGATTTTTCCCTTCTTGGGTTTTCCACGTCATATCTAGTGTTTATTGTGTGATGTGTTGTGTGTATGTGTTTTCATGTTATATTTGCTTTAATTAATTTTGTTGATTATTCTGAATGTGTGAAAGCATTGAAGAAATTGTTTAAGTTGTCAACTGATTCACCCCCCCTCTCAGTTGCCTATATATTCAACAAGAGACCTATGAGAGAGATAGGGGTGAGTGAGAGAGAGAGAGAGAGAGAGAGAGAGAGAGAGAGAGAGAGAGAGAGAGAGAGAGAGAGAGAGAGAGAGAGAGAGAGAGAGAGAGAGAGAGAGAGAGAGAGAGAGGTGGGTAATGAGATATGGAAGAAGAGATTGATAGGTAAAGGAGGAAGGGAGAATTCTAATAAGGGGTGCTTGCTAGAATACGACATGTTACACATCTAATTGTAATTCCTCCACTCCTAGCTTTGATTGATCACCCAAGTCTGGAATTAGGGTGGATGAATGTGACATATATAGGGATAGGTGACAAGTTGCATAATAGAGAGAATTATAAGAGAGGCAAATATAACAAGAAAGAGTGGGGGAGGGAAGGAAGATAAAGAGGGAGAGAGGAAGAAAGGGAGGAGACACCTAGAGAGGGGAGAGAGAGAGGCGAGAGAGAGGATATACAAAGAGGGAGATGGAGAGATAAAGAGAAACACAAGTATGGGAAATACCCTCAACCCTATGTGCCCTAAACCCTGTACGATCAATATTTTACGCTAATCTAGGTATACCCTCAACCCTTTACCTAAACTCTATATCCTACACCATATTACCTTAACCCTATTCAAGGAAGGGAAAGGTGATGACCTAGAGAGGGGAGGGAGAGAGAAGAACAAAAAGAAAGAGAAGGATATGGAGGGAGGGAGAGGTAGAGTGTTGGCATTTGCCTGAAGATTGCATTGATGAACTATTATGTTGTCATTGATGTCAATTATAACTGGTAATGATGTTGTAATAATATAATAATTCATTGATGTCAATTATAACCGGTAATGATGTTGTAATAATGTTGTTTTGCAGCCAGTAAGTGAGCTTGTGAAGGAAACTGGTATTACTAGAGAAAAAGTGAGATCAACTGGTAAACCCTACTTGTTAATGTGCCAAACCCTAACGGATGGAGCTTGGTGAATCGGTTGTATTAGTTTATGATCAAATGATAAGCGGTAATGATTATGTTACATATGCATGTTGTATGAAAAGAGTTTCCAATTGTTTTTGGCACGTAGAGATAACAGTTTTATCTTGGGAATGAGAAAGTTCATTACATGTAATGGAAACCGTGTGACGAGTTACAGAGATCGATGAAGCGGTGATCAAGGAGCGGTCGAGGTTATCTTGAATGATTTGCAATTATTGCTATGTAATCCAACAATCATACTCGAACTGATTTCTTTGTAATCTCTATGAGATCTTAGGTTTGTGATGTGTTACCGACCTATTGTTTATCTTATAAGGTTGATGAGTTGTTTTGTTGTAGTGTTGGCAATTTTGGTTGAATGTAAGAGTGATTGGTTTCTGAACTAGGAGATGTATTTGCAGTATGTGTAAAGGCAGATAGGAGCATGGAAAGGATTTGATCAAGAAGAGTAGTGCTATTCACTAGATCAACAAATCCCTGTTGTTCTCTAACAATTACAACAGTCAAATACCTTAACCGGGTAAGCTCTAACAAGCTTAGTGTTATCTAAATCCTCTAACCAGGTGATCCATTAGATTAGATTTCAAATCCTCTATCGAGGTTACTCCTAACAGGGTATTGCTTCTAATAGGGCATTATAGTCAATCCCTTAACTGGGTGGTCCCTAACATAATCAGTTCTTAACAAGACTTATTATAAAGCTTTAACAGGCTTGGCTCCTAACAGGGAGAACTTTAGAAGAGTTGAAAATACCTGTGGGTATTCATCCCCACTGTGATTTTTCCCATTTGGGTTTCCACGTCAAAATCATTGTGTCAAGTGGTGAATGTTTTTGTGGTTATGTTTGTTATGGTTAATTTTCTTAACTGCTAAATCCACTTAGATATGATAAGATGACCGACAACAATCTGAAATGTGCTTTTAATATTGTCAATAAAGTATTTGGATGTTGTGATTAAAAGGTTTTGAGAGTTTCAGAGTTGTTTTGCTATTATTCTAATATGACAGTCAACCAATATACTTGACAATGATATTGCAATTTGTAGTTCATTGTTTGAACCAGTTAGTTCTGAGTTTGTCTTGAGAGGTTGTTTTTGTTTGGTGAAAATTTTATGTCAGTTTTCTATCTATTGATTCAACCCCTCCTCTCAGTAGTTGACTGAATCCTTATTGATTCATCATACCATCATAGACATGGAGTGACTGAGACTTAGAGAGGGGATAGGTAGAGAGGGAAGGGGGAGAGAGAGAATAAAGTGAGAGATTTAAGTTCACAAAGAGAGAAAGAGGGGTAAGGAGGCAAGGAGAGAGGTGGAGAGGGTGGGAAAGATATAGAGAGGGGAGATATATAGATGTGAGAGACCTAGATCTTAGTGAGAGAGGGGTGAGAGACATAAGGTGAGAGATAGAGGGGGAGAGAGGTGGATAATGAGATAGGGAGGGAGAGGTGGAGATGTATATATAGAGGGGGGGGGTAGAGACCTAGGGATGGGGGGAGAGAGGGTGGGAGGGAGAGGTAGTGATTAAGAGAATGGAGAGGGGAGAGAAATAATAAAATAGGGAGAGAAGAATAGAGAGGGTGGGAAACAAGGATAGAGATGGGGGTAAGAAGGGAAGGTCAGGTAGAGAGAGGTAGAAAGGGGACAACGAAAGAGTGGTAGAGAGAGGTAGGTCTATAGTTTAGGCGAGATAAAGAGAGTGAGAGAATGTTGATAGAAGCTTGTTGAATACTAAAATTTAACAAAGTATGAGAATTCATAAGATCTTCTAAAACCTAGAATCTATATTATAAACTATTGAAATCTTAAATTACTCACAAACATCCTGCCAATATATACATGAAATATAACTCAAAGTATAAGAAAGAAAAAAGACAATAAAAATGCATTCCTATATTTTTCTCTAGCATTCTAAAAATGTATTTGTATTTGGATGGTGCCAAATTCGGTGCTCACCAAATGTAAATGAATTTTTGCCTTTGGTAGAAAATGATAATGCATTTTTGATTTGGTGCATGCCAATTTGGTGAGAACAAAATTTGGCGCTCGCCAAATTAACTGCATTGAAAAAATTCATTCCTTTGGTTTGAAATTTTCCTTGGGCATCTAATTCAAAGGGTTAGATGACCATTTCATGCCACATATATGTTTTTTTGAGAAGGTAAAAATTTTTGACATATTTTGGGCCATTCTATCCATTAGGTTTGCACGTGTTTCAATGCATATTTTTAAAAATACTACAATGATGTTAAACTCTCTCTTAGTTATCTAACCATAGATTTTTTTTCACATTTTGATTATGTTAAAGTTTTCCCCTTTAACTTTTTTTGGACCAAAAATGAACATGTCATTTTTGGGTATAGATTTTACTCATTCATTGAATTTTAAAATAAATTACAATTTTAGAAACTAGACTCCATTTTACACATTATTTTTTTAATTTTTGATTAGTTTTTCAAAAAAATTTGGGGGGAGTATGTTGAAATTTCTATCTTTAGGATGTGTCTACTTAATTTTTTTTGTAAAAAATCATATATTCATTAACAAATTAGCCTAAAAATCGAGCTTAAACTCTATGAAATTAGCTAATGTCTCACCGAAGTGATTTTTGAAATTCTAAAAAATTATTAAAATTTTAGGGGGTCCACAACAAACACTATGTTATATTTTTTTGATACAAATAGGAGCACTTTGTGTGACCCCCCTTTTTGAAACCTTTCATCTCCACCATTAAAAAAAAATAGTAAATAGAAAGTAGATTTGAAGCGCTACAACTTTTGTTGTTGTTGCATCTTCAAATTTTGAGTGTAACTATATTCAATTTCTGGTCAAAGTTCAATCTTATAATCTAGCATTTAAAACTGATTTTATTTTAAGATTAATTTCTAACAATACATTTTTATTTTATTTATTATTTATTTTAGTACTAGTATTCAAAAATATGTTTATCATTTGATTCTTGTGAAGAAAGCTTAATCATTGAAAAGCTCAATTTCCATAGCACTTGAGTCATAGCCATCATGGTTAGTTTGAGGGTATAAAATTTTGTGAGAAAATAATGTCAAATGAAAGGAATCATTCCCTTTTATTGATGCCATTGCTACAATATGATAATTATCTACTTTATCAACAATTTTGCAATAAATATGTTTAAACACAACTTAAAATTTTATTATTTTGATCCAACCAACACTCATAAGATTATGTAGTAATTTTGGCATATGCTATATGTTCTATATGTAAGGGAACATTTTTCCATCACATCAAACTCTATATTATCACTAAAATTCACTTTGTTTCTTATATATTCATGTAAGTTGACAAAGGCACTAGTAATATCTATCATATATTCTGAGCGGCTGCATTAAAGGAACGACACATCCTTATGATAATTTTTTTGCTATGTTACATATAAAGAATGTGGATTGTTCTAGGTTTTCAAAAGAATCTTTAGTATAATTGACCCTTGATTTATTAAGTTGGATTTCTTCTTCCTATAATCAAACTCATAGTGCTCAAGGAATTAGTAATACCTACATCATACATTTCTACAATCCAAATAACTTATGCCTCTATAATTTTCTCTTCCTTTAACACACATTCTATTGATAGAACGATCTCTTGTGATTTATTTTATTGGAAAATATGAGTAAATAGATTTTTCAACATCAATTTTATTATAAATTAAAAAACTTGTATGAGACGGCTCTTAGAACGTTGCATATATTTTTCATATGATTGTAAGTAACCTATCAACTTCACAATTTTAAATATAATTAGATATTTACTTTCTTTAATTATAATTACTATTCCATATCATATTTTAAAAGAGAGATATAGATTCATTTTTTTAACAACGTTTTGTTTTATTATAATTTTTCCTTGAGTGCTGAACTAGTTTGCTGAACTAGTTTATTTTATAGTCATTATAAAGAGTCATTGTAAATCTGCATTTAAGATTACAAACTAATGATAAAACAACTTTTAGAATCTCTTGTCTAAAACCCGAATTAGCCGAGATCTGTATGCAGATTACAAACTACTCATAAGCTGCTGTTTAAACTCGTCGATCATCAGATCCTCCATTGGTTCCATATGACCAAACGACAGTCTCACATCTCTTTCTTTTTGGTGGTGGGATGTCCTTCTGGTCTGCGAAACTGACAAACGTTCGCAGTCGAGTGGAGATGGATTTATCATGAGGACATGAATTCTCATATCTGTACACAAATCGGTAAAGCAGGCGACACAAATAATAAAGCAGTGTGAGAAATGAGACACCACCTGTCAGCAAAAATAAAACCCAAAAGTTGTCGAAGCTCAATCTGGTTGATTCCACTGCACCAGACTCTGCATCGCATTTGCTTTCACTTGAATTGAACCACCTCTTCCGAATTTGCCGCATGTCTGTGCTTTCTGAAAGATTTAATATAGCCTTGGAAATGTCTGAAACCAGTGGAGATCCCTTTGGAAACACCTGTAGTCACAATTTGAATCAATCATACGATTTGTGAATCAGATGAATCTTATAAGATTTAGAGGTAACAAGTTTAGAGACATACGAATCCGTAGCCTCCTGTTCTGTAGGTGGGACCAACTTTGGAAAAGGCATTGCATCTCGTTGACAGAAATAAGTTTTGGGCAACTGTTTCCTCGTCAAATATGGCGCCCGCCCCTCCATTATTGGTTCCCTCCTCCAGTGCAATGGCGTACTCTTGTACAGATGTGTATGGGCGAAGCAAGCTTTTGTTGACATAGAGCTGATGTTCCAAATAATTGGCTATGAAAGTTCCCTGGCGGTACCCGATTGGCAAATTCTGGGTGATGAGAGTATCAATGCTTTCGATCTTTGGTACAATTTGTCTGACTGTAAGCATCGACGACAGGCTGGCTGTGTAACTAGATACTAACACCAAAACTACAAAGAGCCAAATTATGACCACTGCTCTACCCAGACTGCTTACAATCTTCTCCGCTGCAAAATCCACAATATTTGTTTTAGATTTTGGAAGCGTAAATTGGACTATCTGTAATAAAAATGCGGAAAGGGAGAAAGGTAGAGAATGCTGTTACTTTGAGTAGTGAAGAGCGTGGAAAAGGAAAACCTGCATAGTACAGATCAAGTAATTCAATCAGAAAAATCTGCTGGTTGCTGCCTCGTACGTTGTAAAGAGAGGCTTGACAATTTTCTAGCATAAAAACATAGATACTTGTAGTGAAATCTTAAAGATAAAAGAAATATTTTTGGAATGGAAGTTGTGGACTACCCAGATAAAAAAATTTAGATTGATGAATTTTTAATTAGGCCGAGTTATGAAGGGAGCTTCTTAAAAAATTTCACTGGGACAGCTGAGAGTCTATGGAATACCTAATTTTATTTTTAAAAACACACGAAATAACCTTAATCCAAAAAAAGAAGGAACCCATTCTAAAACCCCAACAAATAGAATTTTTTTTTTGTAAAACAACTTTCAATTTTTTTTTGGAAAAATGAAAAAGAAGCCTTCAAATTCTTCGATGGCGTAGACTTCCCGACACAAAACCCTCTCCACTTTTAATTCTTCTTCTTCGTCGACTGAAAACACGGTTTCCAAGAGAAGAACTGTCAACAAACTCTACAAAAATATTGGCACGTGAGTTTGACGGATCGTGCAGGCGATGTTGACTAACTCGCGTTCCGTGGTTCGAACTCGAGACTTTTGAAAGCACTGAGATCGAGGAAAAGGGGACGCAAAATTCACGTTTGGAAGTTATCAACTAAAAGTCTATGTAAATAGATGATGAAGAAGTTTAGGTTTGTTGTGGATGAAAGCATTTTATTTAAATAAAATGCAAAAAAATGATCAAGTATATGGTTGTTTCTTTCTTTGTATTCTATTGACTGCACCTTTTTTTAATGTCATTTTTTCATTATTTTATTTTTCATTTATTAAAAAAAAATAATATTTGTCGAAATTGAAATTTGAATTTAAATTGAATTCTATTTAATAATAATATAAGGTAATTTGAAGACTAAATAGAAATATTTAAATATCTAAATTATCTTTTTTATAGCTAATTCTTTTCCAACAATATTTTCTCCCATTTTTGTATGTTGTGCTAGGTTCTCAACTGTAAAGAGAATCACCATTTTCCTAAATAAATTATACATTAAAACTCTCAAGATATTATATAATACAATATATTTAAAACGTTTATATTCTCTCTAATGTTTATTGGATGACCAAATAAATTGGTTTTTGGATGACAAAGTTGATTCTCATCTAATATAGATAGATTGATGCATTTTAGGTATCTGAATTGCATTGGTACTAAATATCTTTTTAAAATGATCACATTTCTTCCTAGATGAGGACCTAACACCAATTCAAGAAGAGATTCGAAGGTGACAAAGATAAAGTAAGAGTAGCAAAGAGTGAGGGCAAATAGATATAGTTAACAAAATGGTGAGGCTTCACTACCAATTTCATGCCATGAAAATCATAGCCCAACAAGAAGGCAACAAAGGGAGGGTAACAAAGTAATGGAAAGAGTTTGTAACTTTTGCATAATAAGGATATTTGAATTTGACGAACATATTTTTTCTAGAGTGCAAAGCAACTACAATATCTGGGGCCAAGTATGTAGCGAGCACTTTGCTACAAGATTTGTTCGAAGATATTAAGATTGAGAAAACAAAAGAGTTCATCATCAAGCTTCTTAGCAGTCATTCACCAAACCTAAAAGCTAGAATGATGAGGTCTATTATCTCATAGACTATCTTTGACTTTATAGACATTGAAACTCTTCTATTCTATTGTATTATATTTTTTATAGCTAAATATTTTTAAAAGATCAAAGCTGAGAGGAAAAGATTGAGCTATAGCAATAGACTAATCCAAAAGACAACACTTCTATAAAAGATCATAAAACAACGGTGTTGACATACAAGTACATAAAATTTTGTTGAAGATTTTATAAAAACGAAAGTGACAATCTAACCAACTATTTAACAAATTATATTAAAAAAAAAGTACACCAAAAAATGTACCCTTATATGGACACATCTATTCTGGCTCCAAAAAGATAGTATGGAATGACTTGTTAGTTGCGTGTTTTACACCGTCGATTTTACAGTTAACGATTGTGATTGACTAACCTGTCACTAACACGCTGTACGACAGATCTGTTTTGGAGCTAGAATATCTGCGGCTCCCTTATATATCCTGCTAAATAATTGACAGCCTAGGCCATGTCTGCCCTAACAATAGTACTAGGCAGGTAAAGTGCAAGAGTATCCGATGAAACATCTGTTTACAGCCATATAAATCTCTCAAAGATTGAGCTGTTGTTGGAATTTAGCGAGAAAGATAAAGTGAAATTCTAGGTCTACTGGAGTGGCTCTCTACCATGTCAAGTAAAATTTGACTAATCAGTCATGAATAATTTTTATTTATTTATTGTAGTGTCACGAATACTTTTCTTTGTGTGACAATTAAAATAAATGATCAGGCCACTGTTTGGCGAGGAGGATTAAATTAATAGGAATGAAATTGTCATTTGTAGGCCCAAGCTGTTGACAGGTCAAATCATATTTGATCGTAGTGCTTGCCAAAACGGATGATGTGACCCATGGAAGCCTGATATTCTATAACTTAAACATCAAGCACGTTCATTCCGTATAGCGTGTCTGAAAATAATTCATTAATGTAAAAGACCCAGCTGAATCCATTAAAAAAGGGCATATTATTCGGTGTCAAAATCGAAGTCTAAGCAGAACTAATGCGTTTGCAGACAAAACATCTTTTAGTGAAGGCGTGTAAGTTTTAATTAAGAGTTAAAATCATTAAAGCCAAACATCTAAATCACGTTGTAAACAGGAACATGGGGAGAGTGGGCATGAGAAGTACCAGATGAATGTCAAGACTTGCTTCCGAGGCGTCCCCCTGAATTGTCTATTTCGTCTGTGCTCCAGAAGCCAGACAACAGCTCCCGTGAATATGAAAAATGCAACAGTTGTTATCCACATGGCCGGAGTAAATGGACGGAGGAAAGCCCATGGTTCACTTGATCCCTCGTCTGCAATTGCTACCACCATTACCAGTCCCGTCTCCGTGTAGGGTTGTGTGAAATCCACGTACTTGCTCCTATTTGAATTCACCGTTATATCTCCCACAACCGCATCAAATTTCTGGTTGAATTTTCACATTTAATCTCAGTCAGTCAGATGGAAATATACCTAGATTTGCAATGCAGAAAAGAAATTAAGAAGTGAACTGACCTGGAGATGGACCTGGTAGACGAGGTCATCGTAGTAGTCCGCAGTGACATTGCCAGATCCATAAGGTATTAACTCATAGGGCAATGCATAATCCAATCTCTTGAGCACCGCTTTGAACACATCAATGCAGAAGCCTGTAATCTCATAACTCTGATTTCGGGCACCTGCGCTGGCATGAACTGGTTTTACGCTGATGAATTGTGTAAATCCTCGGTCCCAAGGCACGCCTATTCTATGTATCTTTCCTGGTGCAGTTATCGCCCACCCACGTGGCGTCTTTGTTGATCCACGGCCCCAGTGAACAACTTGCTTTGAAGAAATCTGCAAACCCTTTGCTTCTGTCCATGACCCAATTACCTTATAACTATTTCCTACCATATTGATTATATCATATGGAAACTCCAAGATTTCTCCGCTTTTAGGACTTACCCGAACAGGGCCGCTCAGGCCGATAAAGTTTGTGTCAAGGATCTGTTTCAGCAGTTGTTCTCCGCCCTCAAAAACCCTGAAATTTAAAATTTTTGTCTTGTTAGAGGCCGCTGAGAAATCACCATCGAACAATCCCCCACGCAGCAGATGATCTATTGCAAAAGTAATTGCCCATACTGTGTCATATGCAGCAAGCCCGCGATCATTTAATTCCAGATTTGGGATTTCAGGATTCTGGGCTCTAAACCGCTGTTTCCATCTTTTAGCAAACTCATTCAGCCTTGGCTGGTTGGTTTTGGGGAGGCTTCTTTTCACCCCTAGAACACCATTCATAAGCTGGAGTGAAGTAGTGTTGAAGGAGTCCAATAAGCTAGCGATCGCATCGGTAACGATCCATACATACTCACTGCTGATTATTCTTAATTTGTTCGCCTCGGAAAACAGGGTTAGAGCCGATTCAGGAGGCATATGCACAATGAATACTCGCGACTCCTGCCTCATAAGATTTTCCTCGACGAACCTTCGCATTGTGGAGATATCGGCTTGGGGAGGCACTGCAGCTTTGTAAACAACTTTGCCCTCAGCTCGTAAGGCATCGTCTAAGGCGGGTATGCTCCCTGTCCCCATATCGTCATCTACATACACAAGCACCACATCCCTCCAGCTGTAGTTGTCTATCAGCTTTGCTATTGCTGTCATTTGTGGTGTATCACTGGGCGCCATGCGTATGAAGTAAGGGTATCGATGCATCGACAGAGAGGGATTCGTTGCAGCAAATGTTACAACTGGAACGCGCGCTGCAACGCCCAAATGCGCCACGAACTCCGCCACCACGGACATTTGTGGGCCGATTATGCTCACACATCCTTTTCTTAGAAGTTCTAACGCTGCAATGCTCATTTCAATGAAACCCATTAGTATTCTGTTTTATTCATTCCCACGGGATGAACTGAAAGAGCGAGGGCTAATAATCATCCATCTTCATTTATAGATATAAATCTGACGAGTAGAGGAGGTGTTGTTACCTGCAGAAACGCCTGTAAGTGAATCTTGTCTGGAGTCTCGGATATGAATGTTGAGGAGCGTGCCATTCAGAATGCTGGTGTTTCTGTTTACGTCTTCAACTGCCAATTCAATAGCAGTCCTCGCTATTTTTCCGCTGGTTGTAGTTAACGCCATTATAGCACCTATATTTATTGACGGATCATTTATTTCTCCCTGGGAAGCAGCACATAAAAGAAGAGCAGCAAAAGCGAATTGCAGCACAAGTTCATACCCAAAATTGGCTCTGCTAGCCATACCTACACTCTTGTGGTGGGGAAATTTTGGATAATTGAAAACTGGAATTGCTTCATTTTTATAAAAATCAAATGGTTGCTCACTTTCCCCGATGGAGGGATGGGTGTTTACCAGACAGAGTCAAACAGGCGGGGGGCGTCTCATACATTGACGAGTGCTGTAAGTTTGATCGCCGTTGCTTCCCTGCATTAGGTCTACAAAGAATTTTCACGAGTACCGCTGGTCGTCGTTTGATTGTGCGCAACTTTCCGACTCTGAGCAGAAATTTGTGAGAAATTCTGTTCGATGGGGTATAGGAAATTTCGCAGAAGTTCGCCAGTCTTACATTGACTGACACAGTTTTTTGGTACGTGTATCCCAAAATATCCACTAGCGTCGCCTGTCAAAATCTAATTAGAAGATCTAATAATATGTAATTTTAAATAAAAAACTTTAAAATAATTTATTTAAAAGATTCCTTTAGATATATTGATGTGACTAGTTGTGTAGTCAATCATACATACAATTCTTAATTACAGATAAAGTTCACATTATAGGGGAAGAGCACGAGTAGTTGAGCATGTATCAATTGTTGTGAGGGTTGTTGATACCTTTTGTTCCAAACATTGAACAAATAAGGCCTATTGTTTGAAACATATTTAATATCAATTTTTGTTAGGAAATGTACCAATAGTCTTTAGGAAATATACCAATAGTTGTTAGGAAATGTACTAATATTGTAAAAAGTAACCAATTAGGTGATGCCACATCAGCTGCACAACTATTGGGGCCTCTTTTGCACACCTATTGGTCTCACTTTTTTTTGGGTTGTTTTGGACAACTTGGCAAAAAGCATCTTGATGTGGCACCATACTTGATGATGTGGCGCTGAAAGCTTAGTTATAAGCAGGGGACTTACCAAGTAAGCTACTATAAAAAATTGGGATTGATTTGAAATTTCCACGTAAGATTTTGAGAAGCGCGAAGTTAGGGTGCTCAACTACTGGTGCTATTCCCCTATTTCTAAAATAATAAAATTATGAAATTTCATGTAATCATAAAATAGTTTATGATTAATGATCCTTTTTTCTTAATAAATTAATTATCTTATTTTTCCACTATGTATTGTTGGTCATTTAGGGGAAGAACACCAATAGTTGTCATAGCTAACTTCGCGCACCTATAGATCTTAAACGGTACATCGGATTTCAATTTTTTTTGGTTGTATTCGTATGCGACTTAACTGCTTAAAGCTATTGATCTGGCCTCTAGGTAGTAACAATCCGATCTCTATGGGTCGTTATGCATCAAAAGGTCAAAAAGTGGTCATTTCGAAGTGATGACCGATACTTGACCTCTTTTGCGCCAATACCCGCACACTAAAAGGCCAATACCTATTATTTAAATGCATAATACACTACAATTATCACATTTTTAAAACTAAAAAAAAAAACCCTTTTATAACAAGTTATGAATTTAAAAAAAACAAGGTTGCATATAATAATGTTTTAAATGGGTGGTCGAATAAATCATTGACCACCCATTTCCACCTTCCCACATACAAAAATTGGTCCCACGTGGCACTAGTTACCGCTAACTATGTTGCCCTAAAAACTAAGGGGAAATGTGGAATTTCTCACATTTCCCTTTCTCGTTGTGCTCTCTCCGCGAGTTATCTCCCCGCCGTCGATGCTCTGCGGTTGCTTTGGCTCTGCAATGGCTCGCTTCAACTCGAGGTAACCGTCACGACTCTTCCTTCATGCTTTTTGGATGTCCAATGATGGTTTACCTCCTTCATAGCTGCATTACGCTTTGTCTATTGATGATTTCTCTGTATGTGGGTTAGGGTTTCATTTCAATGCTTTGTTACAGTTTAATAATGCTATAATCATCACTGATAATGGCAAAAAAATGATTAACTCTTCCTTTTCTTTGGCAACCCTTCATTATTTATCATTTCCTTTTATGGGTGTGCTGTTAAATGGTTTCTCTCTATTGATAATGCCAAAATAATTACAGAGAATGCAAAAAAAGTTGATTATTGTTCATATTTATTCGAAACCCTTTCATTATTTATGATTTCATATAAGTGCGCTATTAAATTGTGTCTCTCTATTTATAATGCCAATATAATTATAGAGAATGCAAAAATAATTATTATTACTCATAAATATTCGAAACCCCTTCATTATTAAAATTATTTCCTTTTATGGGTGCACTGTTAAATGGTTTCTCTTGTTGATAATGCCAAAATAATTATAGAGAATGCAAAAAACATTGATTATTATTCATATTTATTCGAAATCTTTTCATATTTATGATTTCATTTTATGGGTGCGTTGTTAAATTACGTCTCTTTGTTTATAATTTACCATTATAATTATAGAGAATGTAAAAAATTTGATTAATGTTCATAATTATTTGAAACCCCTTCATTGTTTATCATTTCCTTTTATGGGTGCGTTGTTAAATGGTTTCTCTTTGTTGATAATGCCAAAATAATTACAAAGAGTGCAAAAAAAATTGATTATTGTTCATAATTATTCGAAATCCCTTCTTTATTTATCATTTCATTTTATGGGTGGGTGATAGGATTCGCCTAGCCTGCTCAACACTTCACTAAGTTGATGTTGCTCAATTCCACCAACTCACTAGGCCTAGTTGTTTTCTAGACCTACAAGTCCTTCTCAATCTCTTCTAAGGCTTGGCTCTTACTCACTCCAAGGTCTTTGTTTCAAGTGTCCTTGCTAGGAACCCTACCAATTCACTATGTTCCCCTTATGCTCATGATGGCTTCTTGGCTCAAATTCATCAAACTGCCCTCCAAAGGTCTTGAAATGTTGTAGAGGTGTGGAGGGTTCTTCTCTCATGTTTTCAAATGGTTTTAAGGACCATTTGTGGTTTCCAATCCAAAGGTTTCTTATCGATTTCAAAATTTGGTCTAGAAAAGAGCTATAAGGGAAAGAGTCCCAATTAGGCCTCCTAGAACTAGTTTTGAGGTCTTGTGCTAAAACGATCCAAAGGACCCCCAAAAAAGAGTGGATTTTCTTCAATGATTCACACAACCCCAAGGGATTTCAGTGGTTTTAAGCTTCCAACCCTTCTCTGCATACGTAAACCCCAAAAATGAGAATTTCAAGGGCTTCTAGGCACTTGACTGGTAACAACAAGTAAAACTTATTTTTGGACCTCCAAATGGAACTCTTGAGGCTTCCTCCTGCACAAGTAAATCTGTATAGTCCTATTACAACTTCCCAAAAGCTTGGGACTTTCATTTACATTCACCCCTGCAATTTGTGCTATATTTTCATCTTGCCTTCTCTAGCCGAGTTGCTCCTGGACTCACCTAGGGCAAGATGCTAAAAATATCAAATGACACTTTCAGACCTCCTCCTTCAATATGTACACTGTACAATGGGTTTCCTACCATTTCCCAATAGGTCGCGATGAACACAGAGTGGTATTTTATGTGGCACCCATTTTAGCAAAAACTGCTAATTACAAGCCAAAACTGGCTACTTGTGAAATAAACACCAAAACAATAGTAAATGTTATGTAAAAAGCTTGAAATTGAAATTCCTACCCTACAACACACTACCAAAATTCAATCCATCATTGGATTCATGGATTAAATCCATTAAACCTTCAAGAAATGCAAAATTTGACAAAAACAATGAAAAGTGCAGTCCAAAATCTTGTGTTTCAATTATTGCTTCCAAAATCCAAGTACACCAAGCTTGGTAATCATGAAAAAGAGGGTTTATATAGCCTTACCATGTGTGGATTCCTTCCATGTCATTGGGTAATCCCTAGCTTCAATGCTAACCAAAATCAGGACAAAAGTTGTCATGACAGCTTTTTGCAACTTTGTGCTTTTTCCACTTTTGATCTCTCCAACCTAAGAGACCTATGTCCAGTCATCACATGTGAAATTTAAAACATGCCTAAGACCTATTTGACCCTCTCTAAGGCTTTTGACAACAATTGACACTTTTGACTAACCAAAAGGCCAAAACCATTCTCAAACACACCATTTACACAAAAATGCAAACCTAGGTAGAATGAACTCCACCTAGGCATACATTGAAAAAATACTCACTCTTGGACCCTCCTGGAGTTCTTATTTACTACTGACTTGTCTAGGGTTAGTACAAAACAAAATTTGTAAAGACGAGAAAACTAGGACCTAGGTGCTCTTGCACTATTCTCCCTAACAAAAAGAGGTCATGTCACCCCTTGAGGAATCAATGTTGGATCAATTTCAAGCTTCTGAAACTCTGACTCCATCACCCATGTAGCCTCAACATCATCCATACCCTGCCATTGAATGAGGTGTTCCCAATAGGTTTGATCCCTAGTCTTCTTGGCAATTCTTGAACTTAACACCTTCTCGGCCTTAGGATTAGGCTTGGCTGGTAACTAAAGGTTATGCACATCATCTGAAACCTCTAAGTGACTACATTCTTCACCTTGGACTGGCCCCTTGTATGCAACCAAGTCTACTATGTTAAAAACCGGTGACAAGCCAATGTCACTAGGTAGATCCACCTTGTATGCATTTTCACCATACTTAGCTAGAATGGAACATGGACCTATCCTCCTCATCTGCAACTTGTTTGGCACTCATTTCTGTAGCCTTTCTTTGTTCAAGTGCACCATAACAAGATCCCCCACTTGAAATTGTAGATTTCTCCTCTTTTCATCAACTTTTTGTTTGATTTTTCTTGTGTTCTCCTTCAAAGCTTGCCTAACTGATTCATGGACCTCCTTCATGGACTAAGAAAAACCCTCCGCATATCGACTTCTTATTGTTGCACTTCCTAAATCCCTCAACTCAAAAATGTCTCTTGGGTGCACACCATAGACTACTTCAAAATGACTTTTACTGGTAGTCCTATTTATGGTGTCATTCTATGCATACTCAAATTGTGCAAGTATTTGATCCCATGTCTACCCATACTCTTTGGTAAGGCACCTCAATAATTTTCCCAAACTTCTATTCACCACCTTGGTCTGCCCATCTGTTTGAGGATGGTAGGCTGATCCAAAAGAGATGTTTGTGCCAAGCTTTTGCCATAATGTTTTCCAAAAATGACTCATAAATTTGGAGTCCCTATTTGAAACTATGCTCAATGGTAAACCATGTATCCTTACTATTTCCTTGAAAAACAACTGAGCTATGTGGCATGCATCATGAGTGGTCTTACAAGGCACAAAGTGAGCCATTTTGCTAAATCTGTCCACAATGACATAAATACTGTCATATCCTTACTTTGTCTTTGGCAAACCTACCACAAAGTCCATGCTAATGCATTCCCAAGGTCTACTTGGTATGGGAAGAGGTTGATACAAACCGGCATTTGTTGAAGTACCCTTGGCTTTTTGGAAAACTATGCAAGTCTCCACATACCTTTTCACATCTTGATTCATCCTTGGCCAATAATAGAATCTCTGAACCATCTCTTGAGTCTTATTGACTCCAAAATGACCACTAAGGCTATCATCACTAATACATTTAGCTTACAATTCCAACGGAGAAGGTATATTGTGATCAAACTTGTTTTTTTTTTGAAAAAATGCCCGATTTCGTCGGAATTTCGACGATAATTCAACATTTGGTTTCGACGTAGAAGGAATTGGCAATGACATTAGGGTTTTTTAAGAAAAAGTGCCCGCGTTCGTCAAAATTCTGATGACCACGTGCATTACTTAAAAAAAAAAAAAAAGACCAAGTCATTTCATAAATCCCGCCTCTTTACAAAATCTCACCTCTCATTCATCCCAATATCATCGATCAGTGCCTTTCCATGAAGGAAGAAGCATCTGAGCTAGCAAAGGCAAAGGCGGAGTCAAGGGCTGGTGGTCGGTGTGGAGGGGAAGTGCCTTAGTCTCGTGCCTGTATCTAAGCTCTCGTCCGTCCGCTCTGCGTCTAGTAAGTCCTCGGCTATTTGGTTGGTTTTTTAGTATGGTGTTTGGAGTGTATGGTCTATAATGCTATCTGTAGCCCTATAGCTCCCTCCTCTAGCTGGAGTGAGATGACACCAGCAACTGAAGTTGACCGAGCTTTTATGCTGGTGCTTCTGCCTTAGCTACTGTGCTTACTTCTTCTGCTTCTGGATATATTCTATATGATGCCACCTATGATGCTACTGGTTATGGATATGCTACTAGTGTTACTGCTCTATAGCAAACCCGTGGCTTTAATCGTGGGGGGAAGATCATTGGTCACTTCCCAAGGAACTGCCCCAAGTAGAGCTAGAACTAAGATTGCTGGAAGCTCTGGAGATTTACCACCTTGTCAAATTACAAGGTTGCCCTCATTTCAATCCCTTCCATTATTTTATTCACTCGAATCATATTGTTCCCTTTTTTTGAGTTTTGTATGAAAATTGTTGGTGTAGATAATTATTCATCATGGATATTATTACACTTACTTAAGTTTACTTAGGATAATGCATTTCATAGTAGTTTGGATATGAGACACTTGGGTGTTTGTGCCACATTGAGATAGTGTGTGTAGGAGAAATTCCACCTTTTATGGTGTTGATCTTGTTATTACACTATCATATCCACTTATTGTGGAGTGATAATTCCACCTTCGGTGGGTGATCCACCTCATGTGGAATATTATATTATTTCTCCTACCTACCCTTGTTTCTTATTGAGCCACATGTCATATTTGTGTGCTCATACATATCCCTAGCCTTGCCTATATAAGCAAGCTCATCTACATTGTATGTAACAACTATTGAATCCAGTTGATTGTTGATCATTTTCTATTGATGAGAATACAGTTTATTCTTGTCCTATATTGTGTCTCTATCTTGTACATTTCATTGACCTCTTGATCTTGGCAAAATCTAACATGGTATCAGAGCCATTGGGGCTTCATTGATTCGTCTTGAAGAGGCATTATTGCGACGTCAAGAGGCAGATCTGAGGAGTAGCATCTTTTGGAGGCGTCCTAGACCAGATCCGACCCCGCCATTGCGTCCAAAAGGCCGTTTCCATGAATTTTGGTTATAAAGTCGGCCTATTTTGGTGAGAAAATTTTTTTCCCCAATTTTGCTATATTCGTACGGATTTTCGAAAATATTTTATATTTTTTCGGAAAAAAAAATTCCTTTTTTCTGAAAATTGTTTTGAAAAATCAAAAAATAAAAATAAATAAAAAAAATCGAAAACATCATCAAAAAATAAATAAATTAAAAAAAAAACATCAAAAAAAGTGGTTTTTTGGGGGGTCCGCAGACCCCCCCGGTGTAGCGTGTCCCTGCAGGTCTGCGACAGGTGGCGTACCCTGCCGTCCTCGCTGACCCTGACCGCTCTGTCTGCCGTGCCTATCACTTCCACCAGCTCCGCACCGTTTTCAGTCCTCACTGCACGCCACTCTTTGGTGCCCGCTGCAGCACCGGTCCCGCAGGCTCCTCCGCCCGTTCGTCCGCCACCACTGCTGCATCCTCCCAGCTCCTCCAACGACGTCGACTGCCACCCGCAGTGTACCGCCTGTCACAGGCTTTCCCGCCGCCGACACTCCGCTCGAAACGACCTACTGCCGGCCGCTGCGCCGTGTCACCGCCGGCTCCCAGGTTCCTCCCGCTGGCCCCCGCCACCGCTCACAGGGCCCGGATCTCCTCTCCGGCACCGGCTCCAATAGTCCGGCTCTCGGCTCCGCCAGCTCCTCTGCCACGTGGACACAGGTCAACCAAACCGGCGAACCCACGTCCGCCACGTGGCAGGCGGCCACCGGCCCACGGTATAGACTCTGCCATGCAGATTTCCATATGCCACACAGACCTGCCCAGTCAACAAAATTCCGTACAGTACGGATACACAGTCATACTGCACCGTCATCCATCCATATAGTACGGACGCCCAGTCAGCAGAGGGCGAAGTTTTGCGACGGTCATACGACCGTCAAATTTAACCCCGTGACTTGCTGACATCAGCAGGGTTTGAAATTTTTTGGACCCCCTCTCATTTGCATTTTTTATTTTGCAGTTCAACTTCAAATGGCCATAACTTGCTCATTTTTTCTCCTTTTTGGGTGCAATTTTTTTTGAAATGGGCTAGAATTTTGTTCTCTCCACAGTGGTGAAAGAACTTTTTGATTTTGATGTGTGGATTTTTCAGAAAATGCAGTTTTTGGTGACTGTCCCTGAGTAATCCCAGTTTTTGCAACTTCAGAGGCTTCGTTTGGGGTCATCCGACCTCCTTTTTAGGTGCCATTTTTTTTGAAAGTGTGTATTTTTTTGTCTATTTTCACATGATAATATCAGATTGATGTCATTGTAAGTAGAAATTGTACTTTCAGATCTTGGCCATTTTTGGCTCTTTTGGTACTTGTATATTTGCTTGAATCTCAGTTAGATTCATTGCACTATTGATTGAAGTCTCTTGTATCTCATCTGAGAAGTTGTAAAATTTGCATCATAAGTCCACTTTGCCTTGTTTTGCAAGTTGCTCATTGTAATCGCACTAAGTATAAAGTGTCAAAATCATCACTTTAGGGGGGGTACTTTGATTGATTGAATTTGGGGGGTGTCTCTTGTGCTTTTGTGCTCTTGTGTTCCTTCCTTTTTGCTGCTATGGGTTCTTCTAAGTTTCCTCTCTTAACTCCACATAATTATGCTACTTGGAAAATTGATGCATGGAGTAAACTTATGGAAAAAGGACTCACTCATTACATTGATGGAACTATTGTTGCTCCAGCTGATCCTAAGGTTGATCCAGTTGGTCACTTAGATTGGCTCACTAAAAATATCATGGCAATTGGTACCTTAAGAAAGTATGTATCAAAGGATCTCATTTTTCATATTGAGAAGTGTACTCTAATCAAGGATGCTTGGCAAAAGTTTCAAGACTTGTATGGTCAAGTTGATGAGATTAGGGGATATCAAATTGATAGTGATCTCACCATGTTGGATCCCAAGAACTTTGATACTATACAAGATTATGTCACTAAGGCAAATGAGTTGAGGGCACAACTCAAAGATTGTGGCATTGATAAGAAGGATACTCAATTGATATTCAACTTGATAGGGAAGCTTCCACAAGAATATGCAGCATTTGTTTCTAGTTTCCAAACCCATAGGATGACAATGGGTTCAAGCTACAAAATGCCTACATTTGATGCTTTCAATGAAATGTTGATGATGGAACAAACTAAGTTGATAAGCATGGGCATTCTTAAGGCTTCTTCTAAGTCTCAAGCATTAGTGGCAAATCAAGGGAACAAAGGAAATCAAGGAAAGGACAACTCAAACAAGAAGAAATGGCAATCAAAGCCTAAAGAAAAAGCACCATCTTCTCCACAACAAGGAGATTCATCCTCTTCCAAGAGAGATAATTCACCAAAGAGAGAAAGACCTACTTGTGCTTATTGTAAAAAGATTGGTCATGAGGAGCATTGTTGCCATTCTAAGAAGATTGATGAGCTCACACATATCATCAAAAAGCATAACATTGATTTGCCTAAAGTCTACAAGAAGGATGATTCATCAACTTCCACTTCCTCACATTCAAAAGGAAAAGGGCAAGCATTCATGGCTTCTACAAGTGGAAAGACTCACTCTTTTGGAACAAGAAAAGGAAAAGCTCTATGTTCTACTATCAGTCATAATTCAGAGAGATGGCTTCTAGATTCAGGGGCTTCTCATCATATGGAATCTTCACAGTCTATGTTCTCTACATTTGAGCCTTGCACCATGCCACAGATTTTGATGGGCAATCATACATACATGGATGTGATTGGGAAAGGATCTATTGACATTGGGGATAACTCCTTCAATGATGTGTTGTGTGTACCCCACTTGACAAACAATCTCCTTTCTATCTATCAAATCACACATGGCACAACTAAGAGAGTTGTGGAGTTCACACCTGACTCAGTTTTCATTAGAGACATGGAGACTAGAGCTATCATTGCAACTGGGGTGGTTGATCATGCATCTCGGTTATACTCCTTTTCAGATTTTGTTGATGATGATGATGATTTCACATTTGATGATTCTACACATGATGATCACACTTATTGTGATGGTTCAAATTTTGAGGAGAACTTTGGACACTTGAACATGGGGATTCTCACATGTGACCCCATTCTTGAGTCTTGTATTTCATCTCCTCATATTGTTATCACATCACCTATTGTACCTGATGATGCAGATAGTGCAACAGTTTTGCCTTCATGTGATTCAGTGTAGCAGGATATTCATTGTCTTCCAGCTTCAGATTCATGGGATGATTACTTGACAGATATTCCAGGTTTGTTTGTGGAATCCTACATTGCAGATTTGGGAGACATCATTGATGACATTCATCTTCTCTTTGATGAAGATGATCCTTCTTCGATTGTTGCGAGGGCACACTCTGACCCTCTTGTTCATTCTCTACATGATCATTCTTTCGAGGTTGACATGATTGTGGATACTTATGTACAGCAGTTGGAGGAGATCTCTTTATGTTTTGAGGAGACATGTGAGTCTTTGGGACATATTCTACATCCATCTCCACTAGATCTTGGAGTGCCTTTTTTAGCAGTGTGGCACAATTTACCACCTTTGGAGGGGGTATCTTTCAGCATCGACATGGGGACACTTGATCAGTTTTCAGAGATTCCTTTTATCATGAGTTTTCTTCATACATCTTCCCTTCATGATTGGGGAGACTTCATGGATACACCTTTGGTTTTGTTTCTTCCTAAGGGGAGGAATGTTGTTCGACGTTCGTGGAGCAGTTTCTTCATACATCAAGCTTCTTCCATTGGTGCAGATTCTCCATTGAGGGGGGGTCACAGTTTGACTTCTCTGCTTCTCTCATATGGGGGGGACTTTTTCCTCACATGGGGTTTTTTTCCTTACATACTTCTTTGAGAGTTTTTGTATAGCTTTCATCTCTCTTTTGGGGGAGGGTTTTTTCCCATTGGGTTTTTCTCTCTTTCCCCACTTTGTGAGAGATTTCATTGCATTGGTTTGTATGCATTTGCATTTGTTCATGGGTACCTAACATGGCCTCATAGCTGGGACCCATCTTGCATTACTTAGTTGCATTGTAGACTTAAGTGCATTCCCCTAAGTTGCACTTAAGGGGGGGTGTTGGTGTAAATAATTATTCATCATGGATATTATTATACTTACTTAAGTTTACTTAGGATAATGCATTTCATAGTAGTTTGGATATGAGACACTTGGGTGTTTGTGCCACATTGGGATAGTGTGTGTAGGAGAAATTCCACCTTTTATGGTGTTGATCTTGTTATTACACTATCATATCCACTTATTGTGGAGTGATAATTCCACCTTCGGTGGGTAATCCACCTCATGTGGAATATTATATTATTTCTCCTACCTACCCACACCTATTTCCTACCTACCCTTGTTTCTTATTGAGCCACATGTCATATTTGTGTGCTCATACATATCCCTAGCCTTGCCTATATAAGCAAGCTCATCTACATTGTATGTAACAACTATTGAATCCAGTTGATTGTTAATCATTTTCTATTGATGAGAATATAGTTTATTCTTGTCCTATATTGTGTCTCTATCTTGTACATTTCATTGACTTCTTGATCTTGGCAAAATCTAACAAAAATAGTGATCATAAACTGAAAAATATTGGCATGGCATGGATGGTGTGTCATTGTGATACACAGTTTATTTGATAATTTTGTATGCACTTATTTGGTTTTGCTTGGTGAGGCCAACTTTAATGCAGTAAAAACAATGCTTTGATCACATTCTTGAATATTTATAAATCGAGTCACACTTGAATGTCGCCTATAATTGTTATGCTACAACTTAATCACATGTCTAGTGGAGTAATAGATGACCTTATTTTGTTGGACGAATTTGGCAATTGGGTCATACTGTCGTGAGTGTCTCCCATTACCATTCCATTGTAACCTTTTAGACCACAACTATGGGATGCATATGGGACAACTCACTGCTTAAACTTCAAATCAAAATACTTCCACGGCCAAGGGTTTAAACTTTAAACCTATACATATACTATTGCTGTCCATAACTGAGAAATAACTATGAAAGCCTAGATGAGCTGTTGTTTCTCAATTTATATGGATATATATGTGTTGGTGTTTCCTACTGGTTCTTAGATGTTCCCTAAAGAACAGTCATATCTTCATTAGTTTACTAATTTGAAAGAAATTAGGAAAGGTCTAGTACTAGCTTGAAGAGTCACTATAAAAGTTTTAAAAGAAGATTGTGATTTACCTTCCTCTAAATGTGCTACTAGTATAGGGAGATCCTTTGTCCTCTACTTCCTTGATCTTCTTGAGACCTATTCATTCTTATAGTATGTAGTTCAGTTAATTCATATATCATACTAAAAACCCCATCTTCATTATTTTCATCATTGATCTTTGAGAACAGATTCAAAAAAGTCATATTGTTTATAGAGATATATGTCTTCTTCTACTACACCCCTCCATGATATTGCATTAGTCATGTAGACTAATTTAACAATTGTGTTCTTACAAGAGCAATTTGAAGTGATGTGGCAAAGCTTGTTGCAAATATAGTAGATTATAGTTTTGGATCGAGGCTTGGGATACTTGCACTTGCAAAGGTAAGTGTGTTCAGAGCATGAAAATGATGATGATTAAAGGATCACTTACAAAAAAACGAGTTTGTATTTTTTGTGAGAGTAATGCTTGTGAGTAAAGGGCTAGCAACCAAAGGGGCCAGTTTAAGGAAAGTAAGGATCATGAGACTTGTTTTATTGCTTAGTAAAATTTTGAATATATTTGTTCTGATTGATGAAATGAATTATTTCAATTTGAGCCATATCCATGAGATGAATCAAAGAACAAGTAGCAATAATTGTTGGTGTAATAGGGATATTACCTAGCTACTTCCACTATTAGGTCATTTTTATGCCTTATCATTTAAGTTTACTTAAGGTGTACATAGGATACTTATCACTTTATGTCTCATATCATAAGATTAAGATACTTTCATAATCTTATGATATCCTACATGTCTCATCTTGACCTATATAATCAAGGGGTTCTATTTATAATCTCATTCATTCATATTGTAAACTTGCATTCATTGATAGGAATATAGTTTATTTGTGTCATATTGATCTTCTCATTTTGTTGTGCGTTCCATTAGACCTCTAGATCTTGGGTGGCTATCTCCATAGTCAAATCTTAAAATATTTACCTTTCTAGATTCTATAAAAGAAATGGTTTTATCAAGAATATCATATGGAATAGCTTCTAAATATTTGCGTTTGATAACAATATTGTTAGAGCATTTTGCTTTATAGGAAAATAATCTAAACTAAACTTTTTTTTTCAAGCTAAGACAAAACAAAGTAAGGTAGTACAATAATCACTTTCTCTAAATTGAGATTTTTTGGTAAAATTTTCCAAAAAAATCTCTAAATTAGTCACATAAACATACTTTCTCACTATCTTCCCCTCCATATAACCCCTTGGATCAAATAAGGGTATAATTCTGAATGCTCTCAAGTTATACATAGTAATATCTTTGTCACATTGTTTTAAGTTTCATATCTCATGGCAGTGGTTACTCTTGTCATATGATTGCTATTGTGTAGATGGGTCCTTGAGCCCTAGTTTAATCCCATTTTTTTTTATCTATATCAAAGATATTCTTGGCATCCTCACTCAATGGCGATCAAGCTCTCCCTGCCCAGATTAACCTATCTCTAAATTTGGAAAATGGGTGTAGAAGTTTGAGTATGAGTACTCTTCGGTTATTTGTCATGCTTGTTAAGGATTGAATGAAACAAACTCTTGTTCATGGATCACCTTCTTAGCCTCCTATGGAAGTCATTCTTTGTGTGGTCTACCATGACCATAATCAGGGTCTTAATAAATGTATTAGATACTCTCTATTATCAATAAGAGAGTTATCATAATATAGTCGTGGCGAGTGGTTACAAATAAGATTAGTGGGTCCATAGTTCCCACTTGGTTTGTACTTAGAAACATTATCATTTCTTAGTTGTATGGAAACTACAAATTCATGCATCTAGCCAACAATACACACTAGCTATTATATGATTCCACTAATGAGAAAAGCCTAGTCAATCTTATAGTTTGTGGAATTAGTCATGTCCCTCATATAGAATATCTATATATGGAGTATTCTTGCCTATAGATTACCTATTATTTTTCTTAATAATGTGATTATTGCACATACATCATAAAAGTGCCCTTCTAATATGTTTGTGCATCAATCTTGAAACCATATTTTTATTAACCAACCAATGATAAGAATTAGCTTAAACATGCCTCTATATTTGAATCCCACTAGATTTGATAATCAACCATAATAACCTTAACAATGCATCGACGCAACAATGCCTAATAAATCATCAATTGTCTTAGGTGAATCTAGCCAAAGCCAACCCATCAAATCCACTAATCTCCCTTGCATCCCAATCATAAAATTTTATGGTTGTTGGAACAAGCTTAGGAGATTTAGTTCTTCCTTTGCAAATCAACATACCCTATTTTGGTTTCCCAAATATTTACTAAATAACTTTGAAGATAAATTGGGAAGAGAATCCATCATATAGATATTTATTTTCAACAGCCTTAGAGGACATTGTTTTGTCTATCATTTATTATAATAGCTAATACCCAATTTTTTTATAAGATAACAAGCAAAACCTCCTCTTCACAAACTATGTTTTCCTTAATAATCCAAAAATGAAAAAAGGAACCCGCATAAAAATTACTTACTCCCTACCATGAAGGCAAAAGAACATCCAATTTAAAGATAGATGTAGCAAAAGGAAAGAAATATCACCTCAAAATCTGTCTTGAACTTATACATTGAATCTATACACATGAGAATCCCCTTAATAACTCTCTCAAAACTTTCAATGCTAGAAGAATGAGTGTTTTCACAAGACTTTCATACTAAGATATTTATATCAAGATTCACTTGCATAGTTTTAGAGTCAAGCTGACCCATTCTCATGAGTAGTTTACATGAACCCCTCATAAGAATGGATCACTTAGTACTCATTTCATCAAAGTGATGCTCATAGTATTATTGAAAAATTGTATTATTGTTCCAAATTTTGTGGATATTTAGGAGACACAAATAAAATATAAATGTAATCATTCCATATTTTTGTAGGAGATATTGGAATGAGACTAATAGGAAGAGTAGTAAACATGAGTCACAATGAGCACTTTAGAATAATTCTAAACATTATAAGGAAGAGTAGCTTGGAAAAATAGAAGCGTAATTTATTTTCCAATATGCAAGATTATTACTTGGGAAAGAATCTTGAAAGAGGATTGAAAAGATTCCTTGAGCTAACATTGTCTCACTTATCCAAAATTATGAGGAAAGATTCATTAATGAAATGGTCATTAACAAGATGGAGAGAATAATAATTAGGAAGAGATAGATTTCACATGCTACTAGGTGACTAGATTGGAGAGAAACTAGAGGCAAATAATTTAGCTTGGCCATGACACAAAGTCTTAGAATAGATGCCAACCTTGGTGAATGGAATGAAAATCCCAAACAATTAATGAGTGGTGAGACAAGTAGAGGCATCTATAAATTTTGTTTTGAATATATATAAAATAAAGAAAAAATGGGACTAAAACCAAGGGAAATTCACATGGAAAGGATATGATGAAAATCAAAATAAATAGTTTGAAGATAATATTAATTACCTAAAGGATATTCCACTTGATTATTTGGTATATCATAACTATTTTGACAAATTTTGAAACCATTAGAGGTACCTTTTACTTTTGTAGATGAGGCATTCATTCATGTTGAAGTTGTGATAGCTTATTTGCCTCTTTATAGACAACAAATTATCCATACGAATTATCATATATACTTGTAACCTCCATCCCAAACCACCTATTTCACTCTTCTTCCTTTGTGTACCTCTTTTATTCTTCCATTACCTCTTCGCTTACCTAAATTCAATCCAAAACATAGTGTATATAGCATCAAAAAAATTCCATATTTGATTAATATTATCCACAACATATCGAAAAGACAAATACCACACTTACTATGTCATCAAGCAAAAATAATTTACTTACATATTCAAAGAGTTCAATAATGGAGAAACATCCATGCAGTGCTCTACACATGTCCTTGAAGGTTCAAGAAATACTTATCCTCTATTGGTCCAAACTTTAAATCACTTTCCATGCATGAAAATAATTGCAACCATACACAATTTCCCACCCAATGGATTCTCTCAAACTAGTTTACTATCTTAACATAGGGTCAAGGAAAAGCGGGCCAAAATAGGAATCCAAGTGTCTTAAAAGCCTTCAAGACCATAGTGGTGAGGATTGAATTTCTTTCTTTAGTGGTATCTTTCTGTAGATTAATTAGTTGGGGATTGTATTAGAACCTTTTCCTAATTTAAAAAAAAATATAAAGATTACATCCCTAAATATTGCATTCATAATAGAATAAATTTCTGCAATATTGAGACTATATTCATAATAGATTTATAGTGATGAATAAAGAAATATTTAAGATTATGAAAAAATTGATGTTTTCTTTCTCCCAACCATCATTGGATATTGGGTGATCTTTGAGGCATTATGTCAAATAGTTCATGTGCCTTATCTAAGCTTACATATTTTGCATGCATGTGTACCTGGGCAGTTGCACTACAACATCTATACTCACTAATCACATTTGGTTGGAAGTTTCTAAATCCATTTCAAACACATCTTGTGCATATCCTGCAATCTATGCTAATGGTGATTGTCTTTAATGGCTTCATTGTGTGCATAATTGATTGGCTCTTCACTCCTAAGACCTTTAAAAGTCTTTAATGGCTTCATTGAGTCCTTTTGTCTTCCAAATTCACCTGCACCAACTTGAATTCTCCTTCAATGCTTGATTTCCTGTTCACTTGGAATTGAATTGATTTTATAACTAAGAGATCACTTGATTTTATATGTCTTGAAAGCATTTTATCCCGATGGCTTTAAATTAAAGTACTTTCTCTTCTATTTGGTATTGGTGGAGCAAATCCTTTTATGATATGTAAGTTGAGAATATTTTATGAAAGGTCCCTAAATGAATACACTTTAAACTGATTTTAATATACCTTGAAGTGTGCAATATGGAAGGTTTGTATTCTTAATCTCCTGCCCATTTCTTAATTTAAAAGATGATATCTTTATTAAATATCTTTATTAACTTGATTTCTCCTTCAATTCTTGATGAATGCTTGATTGCATGTTCACTTGGAATTGAATTGATTTTATAATTAAGAGATCACTTGAATTGTAGGTAAACCCCTTCAAATGACAGGGTAGGCTTCCTTTTATACCTAATATATGTCTTGAAAGCATTTTATTGTGATGGCTTTAAATTAAAGTACTTTCTCTTCTATTTGGTATTGGTGGAGCAGAGGTTGCATTGCATCATCCTAGGATACATATTTCCGCAGATACAACACAAGTTAAATGTATCCCAGGTTGATGCAAAGCAACCTCTACTCTAGAGATCACCAAAAAACAGAGAAAGAACTTTAATTTAATGCCATCACGATAAAAGTCTTTAATCAAGACAGATAAAATTTGAGTTTGATTGTCATCATTTACTTTGCCAAATTCTTCACACGTAACTCCTGAATCAATTTCCTACTCACAAGAATTTTATTATGTCTCAAATATAGGGAAACAGAAGGCTTCAAATAGTAAACTTGAACATGCAACTAAATCCATTGACTAACCAGAAGAACAAAATTAAGAAATGGTTTGATCATCTGAGAGATGTTGTAGACTTGCAACTCACCAGCTAAGTTTTTGCGGGTAAGAATTTTTTTTGTTTTGGTTATGGTTGTGGTGTTTATAGGGAGACATTTACAAATTTATATCTATTTTCACTATTTAATGGTTTATGGGTTTGTAATGGTAATTTAATGTTCTTTCATATTTTTGTATATATTCTTTATAATAGCCTATTATATTGATTTGTTCTATTATGCATAATGGTGTGGGTCAGATGGCTTTGCCGTCGGTGCATGAAAGCATTGAACGAGTTCTACTTTTAAAAATTACATGAAACATTTTTTATTTATTTGATTTAGTGTTATTAGCAAAAAATGATTATCAATGATGTTTCCTTTCTCCAAGAATTGTCTAGGACCTTTCTGTCAGATAATATGTAACATTGAATGACTAAATCTTTTCATTACAAATGCTTATTTTATTTAATTATTATCTGAGCGTGAATTAAAATTTATATCTGTACGAAAGAAGAACATACAAGTTCAAGAGTCATGTGCAAGCAAATTTCCTAAAAGAAAGCAAGCATGCATTATCTTGAATGACATGGAAACAAGCTCATCAGCTGCCTAGAAGAGAGCAATTGGAGAATGGCAGAGGAAAGTGTTTAAGGGTGATAAATAGATAGATAGTATGCAATACAAACAAACAATGTCTGGAGTGTTTGATGTGACGTCTCTAAATTATGTTCGGAGGGTCTAACTGGTTTTGGAGTTCCTGTGAAACCTATTGGGCCACGCTTGGAGGAAATCAATGTGTTCATGCAAGGAGCACCTTTTTTCTATTATGAGAATGATACTTTTGCACCTAGGGATATTTGGAAGTCAATATCCAAAAATTTCTATAGTGTGGAACAAGAGTTGGTGGACTCGAAGTATAATTGTCAGCTTTCAGAAGACCAAGAGGTTATGTACACTATCTCCCAATAGAAGAGTGATTTCAAGAATTACCTCTCCCCCCCATGACTATTTAGGAAGAACTTCCTCAAACAAAGGACTATTGGCCTCCATGGGATCAAAGAAAAAAAATTAAAGCATAGACTCTAGACGATGTGGTGGTGTCCTCTGTGAAGAACTCTACACTATAATTGAAAATTCACGAGGGAAACTGCAAGATAGTGAAGAGAAATACAATCTTGAAAAGTGGGAAGAATGGATCTTGGTTTGGGTGGGGCCAAGTCAGGTGGCTCCTCTAGAGGTTGACGAGATAGAAATCATATTAGGATTTGAAAAAGATCACACTCGTGGAACTTCGTGTGCGAGTGATCGATTGCGGCGTTTGGGTAATGCATTCCAAACAGATACAGTTGCATTCCAAATAGATACAGTTGCATGCCATCAAGACATTACCCATTTGTAATGCAACAATATCTATTTGGAATGCATTACCCAAACACCGCAATCAATCACTCGCACACGAAGTTCCACGAGTGTGATCTTTTTCAAATCCTAATATGATTTCTATCTCGTCAATCTCTAGAGGAGCCACCTGACTTGGCCCCACCCAAACCAAGATCCATTCTTCCCACTTTTCAAGATTGTATTTCTCTTCACTATCTTGCAGTTTCCCTCATGAATTTTCAATTATAGTGTAGAGTTCTTCACAGAGGACACCACCACATCGTCTAGAGTCTATGCTTTAATTTTTCTCTTTGATCCCATGGAGGCCAATAGTCCTTTGTTTGAGGAAGTGCTTCCTGAATAGTCATGGGGGGGAGAGGTAATTCTTGTGGTCGCTCTTCTATTGGGAGATTGTGTATATAACCTCTTGGTCTTCTGAAAGCTAACAATTATACTTCGAGTCTGCCAACTCTTGTTCCACACTATAGAAATTTTTGGATATTGACTTCCAAATATCCCTAGGTGCAAAAGTATCATTCTCATAATAGAAAAAAGGTGCTCCTTGCATGAACACATTGATTTCCTCCAAGCATGGCCCAATAGGTTTCACAGGAACTCCAAAACCAGTTAGACCCTCCGAACATAAATTAGAGATGTCACATCAGACACTCCAGACATTGTTTGTTTGTATTGCATACTATCTATCTATTTATCACCCTTAAACACTTTCCTCTACCATTCTCCAATTGCTCTCTTCTAGGCAACAGATGAGCTTGTTTCCATGTCATTCAAGATAATGCTTGCTTGCTTTCTTTTAGGAAATTTGCATGCAAGAAACTCTTCAACTTGTATGTTTTGCTTCCGTACATATATAAATTTTAATTCACACTGAGATAATACTTAAATTAAATAAGCAATTGTAAAGAAAAAATTTAGTCATTCGATGTTACATATTATCTGACAGAAAGGTCCTAGACAATTCTTGAAGAAAGGAAACATCATTGATAATCATTTTTTGCAAATAACACTGAATCAAATAAATTAAAAATGTTTCATATAATTTTTTAAAGTAGAACTCGTTCAATGCTTTCATGCACCGATGACAAATCCGTTCGACCCACATCATCTCTCATCATCGGATTTCCGACAACCACTAATGAAACACCCGACAAGGATGCTGTGCATCTGACGACACTCCTTTGTTAGAATTTTATACTTTGGTGTTGGAATTTCGATGACAGCCCGAGATGGCGACGGTATTCATTCGCGGAATGAGCATGCATGGTGGCCGTCGGAAAGGTTGGGGTAATGTTGAAATTGCGACGACCACGAGGATAGTCGGAACTTTCGACACAAATTTTTCGATGGCCATTTTTGTCGGTAGTGCGATGAAATATGGTTGGAAATCCGATGATTGGCCATCAAAATCTTGACCCAAATGTACTAGTGCATTGTGTTTCTCTTGTATAAGGTTTTCCCTCATTGAGCCTTTAGGCACACAAAGTTGTCCACCTTTGAACAATAGCCCATTTTGCAAAGTAAAATCTGAGTACTCACTATGGAAATAATTTTGATACTCCTTAGACACTTGGTAGGCACTTGAGAAGTCTTCATCCTCTGCATACAAGTCTTTAAAATTGTCCACACCTATTCTTCTCAATTGGATTTCTTGGATTGTCAAGAGCCTCCTACTTAGTGCATTAGCTACCCAGTTTTGTTGCCCTTTCTTGTGCTTAATGGTGAATGTATAGGCCTGCATATACTCCACCCATTTCATGTATTTGTGATTGAGTTTGTCTTGGGAATTCAAAAAACTCAATGCTTGGTTATCCGTGTATACCATAAATTCTTTGGGTAAGAGATAGTGTCTCCATTTTCTCAATGCTTGCACCAAAGAATACAACTCAAGATCGTAAGAGGAATATTTCCTCTTGAAATCACTTAGCTTCTCACTATGGAAGGCTACTGGTCTTCCTTCTTGGCTTAGGACAACACCTACTGCAACATTGCTTGCATCACACTCCACAATGAAAAGTTTCTCAAAACTAGGCAACACTAGCACCGGTTGAGTAGCTATTTTCTCCTTCAAGGTTTCAAAACCTTTGTTTGCTACTTCATCTCACTAAAGCTTAGCCTTCATACCACCTCTAATGGTATCTAGCATTGGGGCACATATAGCATTGAATTCCCTAATAAACTTCCTATAATACTAAGCTAATCCATGGAAGCTTCTCACCTCTATTGCTGATATAGGAGTGGGCCAATTCACTATGGATTCAACCTTGCTGGGATCCATCTTGAGGTTTCCTTGAGATAACACAAAACCAAGGTAAACCAATTCTTGCTTAACAAACTCACATTTCTCGAAATTCATGGTTAGCTTTTCATCATATAACCTTTTTAATACACTTCCCAAATGGCTAAGATGTGTTGCTCTATCTTTACTGAAAATGAGAATATCATCTAAGTAAACCACCACAAAGTTACCTATGAAGTCCTTCATCACCTCATTCATGAGCCTCATGAAGGTTGTTGGAGCATTGGACAATCCAAATGGCATTACAAGCCATTCATAAAGACCTTATGTTGTTTTGAATGTTGTTTTCCATTCATCACCCTCCTTGATTCTCATTTGGTGGTATCCACTTTTGAGATCTATCTTGGTGAAGAACTTGGCTTTCCCTAAACAATCCATGAGGTCTTCTATTCTAGGAATAGGGAACCTATATCTGATGGTGATCCTATTTATGGCTCTAGAATTAGTACACAACCTTCAAGTACTACCTTTCTTTTTTGCTAACAAAGTAGGGACAACGCAAGGGCTAATTCTTTTCCTAATTAGGCCTTGATCTAAAAGCTCTTGGATTTGTTTGGCAATCTCAATATTTTGTTGGGGTGTCATTTTGTAGGCTGCTTTGTTAGGTAAGGATGCTCCAGGAATGAAATCTATTTTTTGCCTTATGGCTCTTTTGGGAGGTAATGCGGCTGGCTGCCCATCACTTACAATGCCTTTGAACTTCTCCAACAAATCTTGCAATTCTTTTGGTAGAACTTGCTGCTCTTTCTTGCCTTCCTCTTTAAGCTTCATCACTATTGCAAAACCTACACCTTCACCTTCCTCAAGTGTCTTCAAGAACTTCTTTTCACTCACCAAAAGGACATTAGGACCTATTGATTTTTTTCCACCTACCTCAAGGATAGACCGAATCTTGAATGTGACTCCATCTTTCTTCAATGAGTATGCATTCTTAGCTCCATCATGGATAGCTTGTCTATCAAATTGCCATGGTCTTCCTAATAGAAAATGGCATGCATCCATGGGTAGGACATCACATAGTACCTTATCCTTATACCTTCTGATGGTAAAATCTACCCATGATTGCTCATTAACTAGAACATGCTGGCCTTTATTCAACCAAGTGACTCTATAATGATCATTGTGAGGAATCCTTTGCAATCTGAGCTTACTCACTGCCTCTTCTGACACTATGTTGTCTGTGGATCCTAAACCAATGATTACTTTGAATACCTTGTTCATTATTTTGCATTTGATCCTAAATAAGGACCTTCTTTGGCTTGGTTCTTCACTGACCGGTTCCTTGATCAAGGTTCTTCTTATCAACAAGTTGTTACCTACCTCTAACTCTAAGGCAAATTCTGATGTCTTGTTGCTTGAAGACTCTTCCTAAAGATAACTCACTCTTCTCTCACCACCTTGTGAGTTCTCTAGACACCTATAAGATGGATGACCAAGTTGGTTACAATGGTAACACTTCATTGTTGCAAAGTATGAGGAACCTCTACCTTTGCCAGTGGATCTTCCTCTAGTACCAATGCTTGAACCCCTTCCTCTATTGTATCCCCCTCTACTAATACCACTCTCTTGTTTCTCTGTGAGTTTAGACTCTCCTTGTGTTCTTTGTTCATAACTCCTTCCTCCAAAGCCTCCCCAATGGCCTCTATTATCCTTTCCTCTACCCTTGCCCCTATTGCTGCCTGAATTATGTCTTCTTTTTAGTATCTCCTCCACCTTAAGGGCAAGTTGAAAGGTTTGATGGATTGTTTTTGGACTCATCAAATTCATTTCTTCTTGGATGTTCCACCGTAGTCCATTGAGATACCTAGCAACCTTGAGACTTTCTTCCTTAACCACTTGAGATCTAAGACTAAGTTTATGGAATTCCTCCGTATAGCTGCTAACATCAAAGTCTTTTTGTCTTAGGTTTTGTTTCTTCCTATGGATTTGTACTTCATATTCTTTAGGGAGATAGGCTTCTTTGATTTTAACCAGTATTCCCTTCCAAGAGGAGATAGGTTCCTTGCCTATTTTCTTCCTCTCATCCTGCACAAACTTCCACCATGTGAGAGTAGTGAATCTCAACCTAGATTTGGCCACCTTGACCTTTTGTGCCTCAGTTATACCTTCACATTCAAAATGGTTCTCCATGCCTTGTATCCATTCTAGGACCACTTCCACTTCCATCTTGCCAGTGAACAATGGTATTCCTTCTAGTGACTTCCCACTAAGGGCCTTCAATGCTCTAATGAAGGGTTCTTGCTCTAAAATAGGATCAGTTGTGGGTACCTTATCAAACTCAGCCACCTCCTTTCCCTTCCCTTCAACTCCTTCCACTTTTACATACACTTCTTCAGCCTTGGCCCTTATATCACCAAGCTTACTTTCTAATCTTTCCAATTTTTCCTTCAGAAGCTTGTTCTCTTCCTCTTGATCTTCCACTTTCCTTGCCAATTCAGAATTGGTCACCATTTTGTCTCCAACTGAATCTCCTGACAACAAGGACATCAATCTTACTAGCCCAAATCTTGTAGGCTCTGATACCAATTTGATAGGATTCGCCTAGCCTGTTCAACACTTCACTAAGTTGATGTTGTTCAATTCTACCAACTCATGAGGCCTAGTTGTTTTCTAGACTTACAAGTCCTTCTCAATATCTTCTAGGTCTTGTCTCTTACTCACTCCAAGGTCTTTGTTTCAAGTGTGCTTGCTAGGAACCCTACCAATTCACTATGTTCCCCATATGCTCCATGATGGCTTCTTGGCTCAAATTCATTAAACTGCCCTCCAAAGGTCTTGAAATGTTGCAGAGGTGTGGAGGGTTCTTCTCTCATGTTTTCAAATGGTTTTAAGGTCCATTTGTGGATTTAAATCCAAAGGTTTCTTATTAATTTCAAAAATTGGTCTAGAAAAGGGCTACAAGGGAAAGAGTCCCAATTAGGCCTCCTAGAACCAGTTTTGAGGTCTTGTGCTAAAACGATCCAAAGGACCCCCAAAAAAGAGTCAATTTTATTCAATTATTCACACAAACCCAAGGGATTTTATTGGTTTTAAGCTTCCAACCCTTCTCTGCAT
The DNA here is from genome assembly GCF_030272615.1 of Cryptomeria japonica. NCBI lineage: Eukaryota > Viridiplantae > Streptophyta > Pinopsida > Cupressales > Cupressaceae > Cryptomeria > Cryptomeria japonica. The sequence continues at coordinate 545,086,217 of NC_081412.1, read as the reverse complement.
ATACAAACCCTAAAAATGAGAATTTCAAGGACTTCTAGGCACTTGACTGGCAGCAACAAGTAAAACTTTTTTTTGGACCTCCAAATGGTACTCTTGAGGCTTCCTCCTTCACAAGAAAATTAATATAATCCTACTACAACTTCCCAAAAGCTTGGGACTTTCATTTACATTCACCCCTGCAACTTGTGCTATCTTTTCATCTTGCCTTCTCTAGCCGAGTTGCTCCTAGACTCGACTAGGGAAAGATGCTAAAAATATCAAATGACACTTTCAGACCTCCTCCTTCCACATGTACACTTTAAAATGGGTTTCCTACCATTTCCCAAAAGGCTGTGATGAAAACACAGTGGGATTTTATGGGGCACCCATTTTAGCAAAAACTGCTAATTACAAACCAAAACTGGCTACTTGAGAAACAAATACCAAAACAGTAGTAAATGTTTTGTACAAAGATTTAAATTGAAATTAATACCCTTCAAAATGCTACCAAACTTCAATCCATCATTTTATTCATGGATTCAATCCATCAAACCTTCAAGAAATGCAAAATTTGACAAAAACAATGAAAAGTGCAGTCCAAAATCTTGTGTTTCAATTATTGCTTCCAAAATCCAAGTACACCAAGCTTGGTAATCATGAAAAAGAGGGTTTATATAGCCTTACCATGTGTGGAGTCCTTCCATGGCATTGGGAAAGCCTTAGCTTTAATGCTAACCAAATTCAGGACAAAAGTTGTCATGACAACTTTTTGCAACTTTGTGCTTTTTCCACTTTTGATCTCTCCAACCTAAGAGACCTATGTCTAGTCATCACATGTGACATTTCAAACATTCCTAAGACCTATTTTACCATCTCTAAGGCTTTGGACAACATTTGACACTTTTGACCAACCAAAAGGCCAAAAACCTTCTCAAACACACTATTTACACAAAAATGCAAACCTAGGTAAAATGAACTCCACCTAGGCCTACATTAACAAAATACTCACTCTTGGACCCTCTTGTAGTCCTTATTTACTACTTACTTGGCTAGGGTCAGTACAAACCAAAATTTGTAAAGACAAGAAAACTAGGACCTAGGTGCTCTTGCATCATTCTCCCTAACAAAAAGAGATCAGGTCACCCCTTGACGAATCAGTGTTGGATCAATTCCAAGATTCTAAAACTTTGACTCCATCAACCATGTAGCCTCAGTATCATCCATACCCTTCCATTGAATGAGGTGTTCCCAATAGGTTTGATCCCTAGTCTTCTTGGCAATTCTTGAACTTAACACCTTCTTGGCCTGAGGATTAGGCTTGGTTGGTAACTGAAGGCTATGCACATCATCTGAAACCTCTGAGTGAATGCATTCTATACCTTGGACTGACCCCTTGTATGTAACCAAGTCTGCTATGTTAAAAACCGGTGACAAGCCAATGTCACTAGGTAGATCCACCTTATATGCATTTTCACCATACTTAGCTAGAATGGTACATGGACCTATCCTCCTCATCTGCAACTTGTTTGGCACTCCTTTATGTAGCCTTTCTTTGTTCAAGTGCACCATAACAATATCCCCCACTTGAAATTATAGATTTCTCTTCTTTTTATCAACTTTTTGTTTGATTTTGCTTGTGTTCTCCTTTAAAGCTTGCCTAATTGATTCATGGACCTCCTTCATGGACTGATAAAAGTCCTCTGCATATCCACTTCTGATTGTTTCACTTCCTAAATCCCTCAACTCAAAAATGCCTCTTGGGTGCACACCTTAGACTACTTCAAAATGACTTTTACCGGTAGTCCTATTTATGGTGTCATTGTATGCATACTCAGATTGTGCAAGTATTTGATCCCATGTCTGCCCATACTCTTTGGTAAGGCACCTCAATAAGTTTCCCAAACTTCTATTCACCACCTCGGTCTGCCCATTTGTTTGAGGATGGTAGGCTGATCCAAAAGAGAGGTTTGTGCCAAGCGTTTGCCATAATGTTTTCCAAAAATGACTCATAAATTTGGAGTCCCTATCTGAAACTATGCTCAACGGTAAACCATGTATCCTTACTATTCCCTTGAAAAACAATTGAGCTATGTGGCATGCATCATGAGTGGTCTTACAAGGCACAAAGTGAGCCATTTTGCTAAATCTATCCACAATGACATAAATACTGTCATATCCTTGCTTTGTCTTTGGCAAACCTACCACAAAGTCCATGCTAATGCATTCCCAAGGTTTACTTGGTATGGGAAGAGGTTGATACAAACCGACATTTATTGAAGTACCCTTGGCTTTTTGGAAAACCATGCAAGTCTCCACATATATTTTCACATCTTGATTCATCCTTGGCCAATAATAGAATGTCTGAACCAACTCTTGAGTCTTATTGACTCTAAAATAACCACTAAGGCTGCCATTATGTTTCTCTTGTATAAGGTTTTCCCTCATTGAGCCTTTAGGTACACAAAGCTATCTACCTTTGAACAATAGCCCATTTTGCAAAGTAAGATCTGAGTACTCATGATGGAAATGATTTTGATACTCCTTTCACACTTGGTAGGCACTTGAGAAGTCTTCATCCTCTCCATACAAGTCTTTAAAACTGTCCACACCTATGCTTCTGAATTGGATTTCTTGGACTATCAAGAGCCTCCTACTTAGTGCATCAGCTACCCGGTTTTGCTTCCCTTTCTTGTGCTTAGTGTTGAATGTATAGGCCTGCATATACTCCACCCATTTCATGTGTTTGTGACTGAGTTTGTCTTGGGAATTCAGAAAACTCAATGCTTGGTTATTCGTGTATACCACAAATTCTTTTGGTAAGAGATAGTGTCTCCATTTTCTCAATGCTTGTACCAAAGCATACAACTCAAGATCATAAGAGGAGTATTTCCTCTTGGCATCATTTAGCTTCTTACTATGGAAGGCTACTGGTCTTCCTTCTTGGCTTAGGACAACACCTACTACAACATTGCTTGCATCACACTCCATAATGAAAAGTTTCTAAAAACTAGGCAACACTAGCAGCGGTTGAGTAGCTATTTTCTCCTTCAAGGTTTCAAAACCTTTGTTTGTTGCTTCATCCCACTAAAACTTGGCCTTCATACCACCTCTAATGGTATCTAACATTGGGGCACATATAACACTGAATTGCCTAATAAACTTGCTATAATATTGAGCTAATCCATGGAAGCTTCTCACCTCTTTTGCTGATCTAGGAGTGGGCCAATTTACTATGGCTTCAACCTTGCTGGGATCCATCTTGAGGTTTCCTTGAGATAACACAAAACCAAGGTAAACCAATTCCTGCTTAACAAACTCACATTTCTCCAAATTCATAGTTAGCTTTTCATCATATAACCTTTTTAATACACTTCCCAAATGGTTAAGATGTGTTGCTCTTTCTTTACTGAAAATGAGAATATCATCTAAGTAAACCACCACAAATTTACCTATGAATTCCTTCATCACCTCATTCATGAGCCTCATGAAGGTTCTTGGAGCATTGTACAAGCCAAATTGAATTACAAGTTCATAAAGACCTTCTGTTGTTTTGAATGCTGTCTTCCATTTATCACCCTCCGTGATTCTCATTTGGTGGTATCCACTTTTGAGATCTATCTTGGTGAAGAACTTGGCTTCCTCTAAACAATCCATGAGGTCTTCTATTCTAGGAATAGGGAATCTATATCTGATGGTGATCCTATTTATGGCTCTAGAATCAGTACACAACCTCCAAGTACCACCTTTCTTTGGTGCTAACACAGTAGGGACAACACAAGGGCTAATGCTTTTCCTAATTAGGCCTTGATCTAAAAGATCTTGGATTTGTTTGGCAATATTAATATTTTTTTGGGGAGTCATTTTGTAGGCTTCTTTGTTAGGTAAGGATTCTCCACGAATGAAATCTATTTGGTGGCTTATGGCTCTTTTGGGAGGTAATGCGGCTGGCTGCCCATCACTTACAATGCCTTTGAACTTCTCCAACAAATCTTGCACTTCTTTTGATAGAACTTGTTTCTCTTTCTTTCCTTCCTCTTTAGGCTTCATCACTAGTGAAAACCCTACAACTTCACCTTCCTTAAGTGTCTTCAAAAACTACTCTTCACTCACCAAAAGGACATTAGGACCTGTTGCCTTTTTTCCACCTACCTCAAGGATAAACTAAATCTTGAATGTGACTCCATCTTTCTTGAATGAGTATGCCTTCTTGGCTCCATCATGGATAGCTTGTGTATCAAATTGCCATGGTCTTACTAATAGAAGATGGCATGCATCCATGGGTAGGACATCACATAGTAGGGTATGTGCATGATCATGGTGTGCCAAAACAGGCCCTTAAGTGGCAATGAAATTTCAAAAAATCAGAGTTATGTAACTTGACATGAAAAATTGAATAAGTTATGAACATTATTTTTGAAATATGTAAGAAGAGAATATATATAAAATTGAATGTTGTTTCTAAGCTACTAGTTGTTTTTTGAAAAAAAAAAATCCTATTTAATGAAAATTTCAAATTTCAATGCAGTGGTACAAAAATTTCAGGAAAAAGATAAGAAGTAGGTGTATGTCTGACCACCCTAATCACAATCAAATCATAATATTTTTTTATAAGATTTATAATATAAGTATTAGACTCATGTCCGGATGTGACAGATTTTTTTAAATAATTTTTTATAAAGTAAATAATTATTTATGATTTTTTTACTACAACTTTTCAGAAATTTAGAAACTCCTACGTCGGACCATCTTAACTTGGTCAAAACCATATGAAATTCATTTTTTAAAATTTTTTCCCTATAGTAGACGAAGCATAGGATGTGATGCATGTTTTAGGTTCAAAAAATGTTATGCAGTTTGAAAGTTATGAGTATTTTTCGATCAGTCTATCAATCAGGACTTTTGTCAGAATTCAATTCAAAAATAAATAATAATTATTTATAAAATTCAAAATAAGACAAGCCTTATATTATTGGAAAGCTAAGAAGGTCCTTAAAAAACCCTTTTCGTTTTATCAATTTTGGCTATAAAAAAAGTCGTCAGCCACCAGTGTAAAGTCTAGAAGATCAAGGAATACTGAAAAACACGTTTTTTTAGTTTACTTTGTAGGCTTTTCACTTCCAAGCCAAATCCCAAAGAAAACCCGAACCAAAATGTGGAGGGAAAAATTTATGTTTTAAAATTGGATATCCGATTTTTGAAAAAATAAAAAAATATATTTTAGTAAATTGGGCATAACTTTTGCGTTTTATATCGAAATTTTGATTTTTTACAAGTGTTGGAAAGGTAATTAAGAGCTCTATGATATGGAATAGGTATATTTTCAATTATTTGTTTTAAATAATTATTATAATTCATTTAAATTCATCCTTCATTTTCAAAACATAAAAAACTCATCACTTTTTCATATGATTTCCCTATTGCATGAATTTTTGTAACAATCATCTCAAAATAAACTAAATAAGTAATTAATTAATAATAGAAAATTTATGAATTTTATTGAGTTCGATAAATTTTGATAAGCCATGTTCTCTATGTTTGTTCCTTTCTCCACCTCTCTCTCCTAAACCTATCACTCCACCTATTTGTTTCTTCCTCCCTCTCTTTTGTCCATATTTATACATCTCTCTCTAGACCTATATCTCTAACTATCAATGAATACTTCATTAAATCTCTCAAGCTCTACAAGGTGCTTATATTTCTACCTCTTCATAATTTCCTCCTCTATGTCACTCTCTCTTCCCTAAGATCTAGACTAGTCTCTCTGCATTTCCTTCTCACCTCTAGCAAAAAAATTCAGAGGGGACAAGGAGAGGCATAGGGAAGTATCAAAAAAGGAGAGGGGGAGAGAGGTGAGAAGGAGAGATTAATTGGGGGGAAGAGAGAGTGTGTGTGAGAGAGAGCTATAGGTAATTAGGTGGAAGGCGAAGAGAGAGAGGGAGGGGGTGATTGGGGTGAAAAGAGAATAAGAGGGAGAGTTTGAGATTATTAGGGGGTAGGAGGAGATGGGGAGAGGGGAAAGTATCAACAAAGAGAGAAGAGAGATGGGGACATAGGGTAAGAGAGACATAGAGAGTAATTAGGGGATGGGTAGATGGGGAGAGTGAAGTATCTATAAACCCATAGGAGGAGAGATGTGATCGAGGGTAATTGAGGAAAAGAAATAATGCGAGAGAGAATATGGTGTCCTAAAGGGTCATATGGTGTCTCATGAACCTTTAGGACACCATATGACACCTTAGGATGCCATATGATGATTTTATAAGTCTTATGGTGTTCTAAGGGGTCATATGGTGTTCTATGAGCCTTTAGGACACCATATGGTGTCATTAGGGGTCTATGGTGTGTTAAGGGGTCATATGGTATTATATGACCCCTTAGGACACCATATGACCTCTTAGGTATTTTAGGGGTCATATTGTGTCTGAATAGGTCATATGGTGTCATTGGGGGTTGTATGGTGTGCTAAGGGGTCATATTGTGTCCTAAGGGGTCAGAAGACATCGTATGACCCCTTAGACACCATATAATCCATTAGGTTTTGTTAGGGCTCATACTATGTCCTAAGAGGTCATATGGTATCCCATGACCCTTTAGGACACCATATGACCCCTTAGGACATCATATGGTGTTGTTATGGGTCTTATGGTTGTAGGATTTGAGAAATACAAATCCACAGAACCCAAAGAAACCTGCATGCAAGAAACCTGTCACAGAGAAAGAGAGAGAATGAATACAAGGGTTTTGGCTCTGACAAAGAGAAAGATTTATTATCAGAGAAAAATGAATCAAGAAGAATGAATAATACAAGAGATCAATCCTTATAAAGGAGATCAACACCAAAAGGAAAACCTAACCCTAAGGTGAGAGCATTTAATAATTAAATATTAATTATTAAATGACTAATGTATGCATAAAGAGAAATCTTAAGAGGAGAGTAAAGTTAATTAAATACTTTACTCTAACACCCCCCCTTAAGATGAGCTACAATGTAGCTACAAACAATGCAGAAGAAAGCAAAGGAACTACAATGCAAAAGAGGGTCTTGACAACAAGGCCTGATCAGGTACCCGAATACAAGAAAATCTCTATAAAGTGGAGTAAAGGAGAAAACCCAGTGGGAAAAAACTCCTCTCCAAAAAGAGATACAAAAACATGCTGAAAAGAAAAACATGAAGGAAGGAAGGCCTCAATGAGATCCCCCAAGGACAACTTCCTTCACCCCAAGCATGGAGCGCAACTGAAGATAGTGCAGAGATGCCAAAGGTTTAGTGAAGATGTCTGCAACCTGCTCCTCTGTAGGTATGTACTCCAAGATGAGAGAACCATCCTGAATCAACTCCCTGATGAAGTGCATGTGGATTTCAATATGCTTTGTCCGTTGATGCTCCACTGGGTTGCGAGAAATGTGAATGGCACTTTGATTGTCACACCAAAGAATAGTGGAACAATCTGGAGGAAACCCAAACTCTGTCATTGACTGCCGAAGCCATAAAACCTCTTGACTGGCTAACACTGCTGCACGGTACTCAGCCTCTATAGATGATAATGCAATAGCAGATTGCTTCTTGCAAGACCATGTGATTGGACCAGAACCAAGGCAAAAAACGAAGCCAGAAGTATACTTCCGATCATTGACATCACCAGCCCAATCGGAGTCAGTGAAGCCAATGACGTGAGGGGATCCTGAAGTGTAGTGAATGCCATAATGAGTGGTGCCTCGAATGTATCTCAAAATACGTTTGGCTGCTTGCCAATGGCTCTCATGAGGATCATGTGAGAACCGAGAGACAAGGCCAACCACAAAGGAAAGATCAGGACGAGAATGTGTCAGGTACAACAAACTGCCAACCAACTGCCTGTATAAAGTGGGGTCTACTGAAGGAGTAGAGCAAGTGGAAGACAAAACAACACCTGACTGAAAAGGAGTGGGGGTAGACTTGCAATCAAGCATGCCAAATCGCTGAAGCATATCAAGAGCATACTTCTCCTGAAAAATGGAAATCCCATCCGAAGACTGAATAACTTGTAGACCCAGAAAGAAGTGCAAGAGTCCAAGATCTGTCATCTCAAACTGCTCCATCAAAGCTCTCTGAACACTCTGAATCATGAAGGATGAGCTACCTGTAATGATGAGATCATCTACATATAGCACTAGAATCAAAAGATCACCCTCCTGACACTGAATATAGACTGTGTGATCGGAATGATATTGTGTGAAGTGTGAGGAAAGCAAGAAGGAGTCCATCTTCTCATACCAAGCCCTGGGGGCTTGTTTGAGACCATACAATGAATGTCAAAGTTTTCAAACCAAAGAAGTGTCTTGCACAAATCCCTAAGGCTATTCCATATAGATCTCCTCATGTAGGTCTCCATGCAAGAAGGCACTCTTCACATCCATCTGAAACACTGTCCATCCCTGTGAAGCTGCAAGTGAAAGTACCAGGCATATAGAATTCATCTTGGTGACAGGAGCAAAGGTCTCAGAGTAGTCAATACCCTCTACCTGAGAAAACCCCTTCGCAACAAGACATGCCTTATACTTATCAATAGAACCATCTACAGCATACTTGGTATGATACACCCACTTGCACCGAACCAACTTTCTTCCCTTAGGAAGAGGACAAAGATCCCAAGTATGATTCTTCATCAAAGAAGAATACTCCTCATCCATGGTCCTATCCCACTCAAGGTGTCCTGTCGCCTCTGAAAACTTTTGAGGATCATTTGAAATGGAATGACTCAAAAGACTAGAACCAGATGTCTGAGCACGAGTGCGATGAGAATCTGAAGGATCACCTGCCAAAGAACCAGCTGCATCAACAGTATCACGGGCCCACTTCGGCAAAGACGAAGCAACTAGTGGTGGTGGAGAAGGTGGATCATCATCTACATCATCCTCAAGAGATAAGTAATCCTCAAGAGATGAAGAGGAAGGAGTAGGCAATGAGGGAGAAGCTGGTGATGGAGAATCCATCTGAGGACAGAGCTCATCAAATTGGACATCCCGTCGAAACAGGACCTCTCTGGAATCAGGATCAAACAACCTGTATGCCTTAACATCCTCACAGTAGCCAACAAATATGAGTGGTCGGCTCTTCCTCTCCATGGTGTTCCGCTGAGCATCAGGAATAAATGCCCAAGCCTCACTACCAAAAACTCAGAATGAAGAAACATCAGGCTTGACATGGGTCCAAGCCTCCTCAGGAGTCATATGTCGCAATGCCTTATGAGGCATCCAATTCTGAATATAATTGGCACAATTGACTGCCTCAGCCCAAAATGAAGAACTTATAGCTCGAGACTGTATCATACAATTTGCCATCTCCCGTAAGGTTCTGTTCTTTCTCTCAGCAACACCATTCTGCTGAGGGGTGTAAGGAATTGTAAACTGATGTTGTAAACCATGCTCAGTGCAAAAATCTCTGAAAGCCTGATTAACATACTCCCCCCCATTATCTGTGCGTATCCTCCTGATAGAAAGTCTAGATTGCTTCTCCACAAATGTCTTAAAAATCCTAAATGAGTCAAAGACATCAAACTTGTACTTAAGAAAGTACACCCATGTACGTCTGGAGAAGTCATCAATAAAAGTGAGCACATAACGGGCCCCTGAAAAAGAAGGAGTTGGAAAGGACATAAGATCACTGTGTACCAACTCTAGGGCTGCCCTAACACATGAGGCTCGACCCTTAGAAAAAGGATCTCGATGATGTTTGCCAAGGACACAACCACGACATACACCATCAGTACAAGAAATCTGTGGAAGCCCAATCACAAGTGCCTATGTACTCATTTGCTATAGATATCTATAATTGACATGGCCAAAACGCTCATGCCAAAGCCTGCTCACTGAATTTGCATGTGCTATAAGAGAGGAACCAACAGTGTCTGAACTCTCAAAGCCATCAAAGCTATATAAGTGAGATGCAGAATCCACACTCCCAGTAGCCACAACCAAGTCAGGATCATGAAGATCTTGAATAACCACATCATGAGGTGAGAACTCAACTGTCTTACCAGAGCCAAAGTGGCAAATCTGATAAACGGATAGAAGGTTTGTCGAAATGTCAGGAACCAAAAGTACATCTTGTAGACAACCACCATCCAATGAAACAGTACCGGAACCCTGAACGGAAAGTTGTGCTGAGTCACCAACTATAATATGTCTAGTGCCTATAGGGGCTAGAGCGGTGACCAAATCCTCTGTGTGTGTCATATGGTGAGAGGCACTAGAATCTAGAATCCAAGTGGATGCAGAGGACAATACTCATGCAGAAAGAGCATGACCTTTCCCTGTGGGCTGTGAAGGAGGCTGAGTTGTACTGATATTATGCTGCTGCATGGCTTCCTCCAAAGCCTCTAAATGTTTCCAACACTTGGAAATGGGATGTCCCTCCTTGCCACAAAAACTGCAAGGATCACCTGAGTTCTTCTTAGTCTTGGAGGAAGACTCACCAGACTTTGAAGATTTGCCTTTTTAGAATTGAACTGTGGTTTTGAATCAGACTTAGGTGGTGGCTTGGAGGGATTCTCACTAGCCTCTGAATCTTTCTTAGGCTTTGGTTTCTACTTCTGTTTTCCTTTGGAGGACCGGGCTACCAAGGCTTGGTTCTGTGAACCTGAAAGGGAATCCAACTGCTTAAGCTTAGCTTGCTCACGAGTCAGACGATCACAAAAGACCTCAAAAGAAGGCATGACATGTTGAGCACCCAAGGCATCCATGGTGGAATAGAAGGTCGAAGAGAAGATCTGAAATGGACCCCGAAGCTTGGAGAGAATCAGGAAAATGCACTCTGTATCAGTCTTAGTCTTACCACAACCCTGCAAGATAGATCTTTGCTGTTTGAACTTCATCAGAAAGTCCTCAATAGAAGGAAACGAATCAGGTACCAAGGAAGTTAACTCGGCCTCAAGCTGCAAAGCTTTGAACTCATTGACAGTACCAAAAAGTCCCTCAAAATTGGTTCAAATGGCTTAAGGAGTAAGACAACCCTCAAGATGAAACTGGAGACTGTCGGAAATGTGTAAAGCCATCAATCCCATAGCCTGATCCATATTGTTCCTGTGCTGCATAACCTCAAAAGGACGTGTCAACTAAGGCTGAACCTCATCCAAATAGGACCATAACCCTCGAGACTAGAGTAGAGTCATCATGCGACCCTTCCAAGTGTGATAATTATGCGGTGTGAGAGAGTCAATAGGTCTGTCGACCATCCTATGAACTGTGCCTCAACTGCTTTGTATTTTTTTAATATTATTAAGTGGTCTTTCAGAACTAGACAGAAGATGCAGAAGGGGTTTGATTGTTTTATTTTGGTGTTTGTAGATTTTGGTTTTCTGATGTAAAGAACAGAAAGCAAGAAAAAAACACCCCCCCACAATGCAAAAAACAAATCCCCAGTACAAACTGAAAACCAAAAAATGATAGAAAGCAGTAACGGGTTGAGACAAAATTTTGAGCACCTAAACAATTTACTAATGAAATATACTATAGATATGGAAAGAGAATAGAACCACCTTTTTGACGCCTATTCGCTTTCGAAAAACGGAGCAAAAACGAGCAAGTTATGCCCCTCGGAGTGCAAAAAAGCTCATCGGACTTTGACTGCTAAAAAATGCAATAAAACTTGAGAAATATTAAAAAATTCCTATACCATGAGAATGGGCTCGGAATCATCTTTCCAATGCCTATTCATTTTCAAAAAACAGAGATCGGACGCCCAAGTTATGCCTGATTTTGTAAAACAACTCCAAAAGAGCCCAGATAGGCCCTTATAGCCCTCAAGGGCTTAAAAAAAGAAATCCCCTAGTCTGCTGGGCAACTAGGAGCTGGCGCAGGGTATGGCGGCGCAGGGGCAGCACCGCTTAATTTGGCAGAGAGCGGGTGGCGCTCGTGCTGCACGGGGGCGGCGGGCTTTGCTGGCGGCGCGACGGTGGCTGCCGGTGGTTACCGCCGACGGCGGTGGCCGCTGGGCTGCGCACCGGTGGTGCGGGATGGGCATGGCGGTGCCCAGTGTTTGACAAAAAATTGCGCATTTTTGTATTATTTTATTTTTATTTTTTTTTGAATGTGCCTCAAACTATGTGCCCTGGGGCCAAAAATTTTTTGCCTTCTGGAGCAACTGTGTCCAAATCGGATGGATTTTATATGAAAATAAGGGTTTTTGGGTGCTACGAGCTCAACGGTGAGGTCCATTTGGCCTCAAAGTGCACCGAAAAAAAATACCCCCATTCCAAAATGAAAAACAGAAGACAAATACAGATCTGATGCAACCAAAACCTGGATCTCAAAATCTTTCAAAAGTCAGAACAAGCTGCAGTAGATCTGGCTCTGATACCATGTAGGATTTGAGAAATACAAATCCACAGAACCCAAAGAAACCTGCATGCAAGAAACCTGTCACAGAGAAAGAGAGAAAACGAATACAAGGGTTTTGGCTTTGACAAAGAGAAAGATTTATTATCAGAGAAAAATGGATCAAGAAGAATGAATAATACAAGAGATCAATCCTTATAAAGGAGATCAACACCAAAAGGAAAACCTAACCCTAAGGTGAGAGCATTTAATAATTAAATATTAATTATTAAATGACTAATGTATGCATAAAGAGAAATCTTAAGAGGAGAGTAAAGTTAATTAAATACTTTACTCTAACAATGGTGTCCTAAGGGGTTATATGGTGTTCTATAACCCCTTAGGACACCATATGACCCCTTAGGACATTATATGACCCCTTAGGATACCATACGATACCTTGGGACACCATATGATGTCGCAATGAGTCATATGGTGTCCTAAGGGGTCATATGGTGTCCTATGAACCCTTAAGACACTATATGACCCATTAGGTGTCATCAGAGGTCTTATTGTGTCCTAATTGGTCATATGGTGTCGTATGACCCCTTAGGACACCATATGCTTGGGAGACTATATGGTGCTATGGGTCGTATGGTTTCCTATGACACCTTAGGACACCATATGTCCCCTTAGGATACCATTTGGTGTTTTTATGTGTCCTATGGTGTCCTATGACCCCTTAGGTGTCATTAGGATTTATTTTATGTCCTAAGGGGTCGTATTGTGTCCTAAGGGGTCATACGGTGTTCTATGACCCCTTAGGACACTATATGACATTGTTAGGGGTCATATTATGTCCTAAGGGGTCATATTGTGTCTTATGACCCCTTAGGACACCACATGGTGTCATTATGGGTCGTATGGTGTTCTAAGGGGTCATATGGTGTTATATGACCCCTTAGGACACCATTTTTATGTTGTTATGGGTCATATGGTCTCCTAAGGGGTCATATGGTGTCCTATGACCCCTTCGGACATCATATGGTTTTATTATGTGTCGTATGGTTTCCTAAGGGGTCATATGGTGTTCTATGACCCCTTAGGACACCATATGGTGTCATTAAGAGTCGTATGGTGTGCTAAGGGGTCATATGGTGTCCTATGATCCTTTATAACACCATATGACCCCTTAGGTATTGTTAGGCATAATTTTGTGTCGTTAGGGGTTATATGATGTCCTATGACCCCTTTGGATACAATATGACCCCTTAGGTGTTGTTAGGGGTCATATTGTGTCCTAACGGGTCATATAGTGTCCTACAACCCCTTAGGACACCATATGGTGTCGTTTGGGATTGTATGGTGTGCTAAGGGGTCATATTGTGTCCTAAAGATTCTTAGGACATATAACCTCTTAGGACACCATATGACCCCTTAGATATCGTTAGGGGTCATATTGTGTTCTAAGGGGTCATATGGTGTCTCATGACACCATATGACCCCTTAGGACACCATATCGTGTCGTTATGGGTCTTCTTGTGTTCTAACGGGTCATATGGTGTTCTAAGGGGTCACATGGTTTATATGACCCCTTAGGATACCATATGATGCCTTAGGACACCATATGGTGTCGTAAAGGGCCGTATGGTGTTCTAAGGGGTCATATGGTGTTCTATGGGGTCATATGGTCTTGTATGACCCCTTAGGACACTATATAACATTGTTAGGGGTCATATTATATCCTAAGGGGTCATATTGTGTCTTATGACCCCTTAGGACACCACGTGGTGTCGTTATGGGTCGTATGGTGTTCTAAGGGGTAATATGGTGTTTTATGACCCTCTAGGACATCATATTTTGTTGTTATGGGTCGTATAGTCTCCTAAGGGGTCATATAATGTCCTATGACCCCTTAGGACACCATATGACCCCTTAGTACACCATACAATGTCATATGGTGTTCTAAGGGGTCGTATGGTCTCCTAAGGGGTCATATAGTGTCATATGGTGTTGTTAGAGGTTGTATGGAGTGCTAAGGGGTCATATGGTGTCCTATGACCCCTTAGCACACAATATGACCCCTTAGTACACCATACAGTATCCTTAGGGGTCATGTGGTGTCCTATGACCCCTTAGGTGTTGCTAGGGGTCATATTATGTCCTAACGAGTTATATGGTGTCCTACAACCCCTTAGGACTCCATAAGGTATCGTTAGGGGATGTATGGTGTGCTAAGGGGTCATATTGTGTTCTAAAGGGTCCTAGGACATTATATAACCCCTTAGGACACCATATGATCCCTTAGGTATCATTAGGGGTCATATTGTGTCCTAAGGAGTCATATAGTGTCTCATGACACCATATGACCTCTTAGGACACAATATGACCCCTAATGATACCTAAGGGATCATATGGTGTTATATGACCCGTTAGGATACCATATGACCCCTTAGGAAACCATATGGTGTCATAAAGGGTGGTATGGTGTCGTAAGGGGTCGTATGGTGTCCTAAGGGTCCATATGGTGTCCTATGACCCCTTAGGACATTATATGACGTTGTTAGGGTTCATATTATGTCCTAAGGGGTAATATTGTGTCTTATGACCCCTTAAGACACCACATGGTGTCGTTATGGATCGTATGGTGTTCTAAGGGGTCATATGGTGTTCTATTACCCTCTAAGACACCATATTATGTTGTTATGGGTTGTATAGTCCTCTAAGGGGTCATATGGTATCCTATGACCCCTTAGGACACCATATAGTGTCATTATACATCATATGGTATCCTAAGGGGTCATATGGTGTTCTATGACCCCTTAGGATACCATATGAGTCCTTAGGACACCATATGGTGTCATTAGGGGTCATATGGTGTGCTAAGGGGTCAAATGGTGTCATATGACCCCTTAAGACACCACATGGTGTCGTTATGGGTTATATGGTGTTCTAAGGGGTCATATGGTGTTCTATGACTCTCTAAGACACCATATTATGGTGTTATGGGTTGTATGGTCCTCTAAGGGGTCATATGGTATCCTATGACCCCTTAGGACACTATATAATGTCATTATGCATCGTATGGTGTCCTAAGGGGTCATATAGTGTTCTATGACCCCTTAGGACACCATATGAATCCTTAGGACAACATATGGTGTCATTAGGGGTCATATGGTGTGCTAAGGGGTCAGATGGTGTCCTATGACCCCTTAGAACACCATATGACCCCTTAGGTATCGTTAGGTATCATTTTGTGTCATTAGGGGTCATATGGTGTACTATGACCCCTTAGGACACAATATGACCCCTTAAGACACCATATAGTGTTGTTAGGGGTCATATGGTGTCCTATGACCCCTTACGACACAATATGACCCCTTAGGTGTTGTTAGGGGTCATATTATGTCCTAACGGGTCATATGGTGTCCTACAACCCTTTAGGACACCATAAGGTGTTGTTAGGGGTTGTATGGTGTGCTAAGGGGTTATATTGTGTCCTAAAGGTTTCTAAGACATCATACAACCCTTTAGGACACCATATAACCCCTTAGGTATTGTTAGGGGTCATATTGTGTCCTAAGGGGTCATATGGTGTCTCCTGACACCATATGACCCCTTAGGACACCATATCATGTTGTTATGGGTCTTCTTGTGTTATAAGGGGTCATATGGTGTTATATGACCCCTTAGGATATGATATGACCCCTTAGGTGTTGTTAGGGGTCATATTGTGTCTTAACGGGTTATATGGTGCCCAACGACCCCTTAAGACACCACATGGTGTCATTAGGGGTTGTATGGTGTGTAAGGGGTCATATTATGTCCTAAAGGTTCCTAGGACATCATATAACCCCTTAGGACACCATATGACCCCTTAGGTATCGTTAGGGGTCATATTGTTTCCTAAGGGATCATATGGTGTCTCCTGACACCATATGACCCCTTAGGACACCATATCGTGTCGTTATGGGTCTTCTTGTGTTCTAAGGGGTCATATGGTATTATATGACCCCTTAGGATACCTTATGGTGTTGTAAAGGGTGGTATGATGTCATATGGTGTTCTAAGAGATCATATGGTGTCCTATGACCCATTGGGACACTATATGACATCGTTAGGGGTCATATTGTGTCCTAAGGGGTAATATTGTGTCTTATGACCCTTTAAGACACTAGATGGTGTCGTTATGGGTTGTATGGTATTATAAGGGGTCATATGGTGTTCTATGACCCTCTAGGACACCATATTATATTGTTATGGGTCATATGGTGTCCTATGACCCCTTAGGACACAATATAGTATCAATATGCATCGTATGGTGTCCTAAGGGGTCATATGGTGTTCTATGACCCCTTAGGACACCATATGGTGTCATTAGGGGTCGTATGGTGTGCTAAGGGGTCGTATGGTGTCCTATGACCCCTTAGAACACCATATGACCCCTTAGGTATCATTAGGTGTCATTTTGTGTCGTTACAGGTCATATGGTCTCCTATGAACCCTTAGGACGCAATATGACCCCTTAAGACACCATATAGTGTTGTTAGGGGTCATATGGTGTCTTATGACCCCTTAGGACACACTATGACCCCTTAGGACACACTATGACCCCTTAGGTGTTGTTAGGGGTCATATTGTGTCCTAATGAGTCATATGGTGTCCTACGACCCCTTAGGACACCATATGGTGTCATTAGGGGTTGTATGGTGCTGCTAAGAGGTCATATTATGTCCTAAAGGTTCCTAGGACATCATATAACCCCTTAGGACACAATATGACCCCTTAGGTATTGTTAGGGGTCATATTGTGTCCTAAGGGGTCATATGGTGTCTCCTGACACCATATGACTCCTAAGGACACCATATCATGTTGTTATGGGTCTTCTTGTGTTATAAGGGGTCATATGCTGTTATATGACCCCTTAGGACACCATATGGTGTTGTAAGGGATCGTATGGTGTTATAAGGGGTCATATGGTGTCTTATGACCCCTTACAACACTATATGACCCCTTAGGTATCGTCATGGGTCGTATCGTGTCCTAATTGGTCATATGACATTCTTTGACCCCTTAATACACCATATGACCCCTTGGGACACTATATGGTGCTATGGGTCGTATGGTGTCCTAAGGGGTCATATGGTGTCCTATGACCCCTTAGGACACCATATGACTATTTAGGATGCCACATTGTGTCATTAGGGGTTGTATGGTGTCCTAAGGGGTTATTTGGTGTCTTATCACCCCTTAAGACACCATATGGTGTCATTAAGGGTCTTATTGTGTCTTAAGGGGTCATATGGTGTTTTATGACCCCTTATGACATCATATGACCCCTTAGGAGACCATATGGTGTCGTTAGGGGTCATATTGTGTCCTAAGGGGTCATATGATGTTCTATGACCCCTTAGGACACAATATAACCCCTAAGGAGATCGTATATACTAATTTTCAAATAAGGAGAGATATAAGGGTGAAGAGAGATGAATAACTAAAGAGAGGGAAAAGAACTAAAGGACAAGGACATAAATAGAGATATAGATATTAAAGAGTATGAAGTGAGAGGGAGAAAAAATAAAGGACAAGGATGTATAGAAAGAGGTAGACATATCTAGATATTGAAAAGGAGAGAGGAAGATAGAGATAAAAAATGAAGATAAAGGGAGATGGAGGTGAATAGATATAGAGAAAGAGAGAGGTAAAGACAAAGATAAATATATGAAGAGATGGAGAAAAATGGATAGAGAGGGGTAAAGAGAGAGATAAAAAAAGGAAGAGATAGAGAGATATAAAGCAAGAAAAATATTGATAGATAGAGATATATAGATAGTGAAAGAGAGTGAGAAAGAGAGATAGAGATTATAGATAGGGATAGATAGAGAGGGAGAGAGAAAAAGAGGAAGATATAGAGATATATAAAGGCACTATAGAGAAGGATGTGGGGAGAGAGAAAAAGATATATAAAGATGGAGTAAATAAAAAGATAAAAGTAGTGGAAGGGAAAGATACTTCAAGAGGGCGATAGAGGAAGAGACATAGAAGTAGATTAATCACGTATAGAGGAATATATATAAAGATAGAGGAACATATAAAAAGAGAGATTGATAGGGAAAGAGATGGAGATAGAGATAGATATGGATAGAACATGATAGAGAGAGTAAGACAAATGGAGGGAGAGATGGAGTGAATAAGTGAGATTTAGAGATAATGAGATAAAAATATACATGAAGATAGATCTATAGGGATATAGAGAGAGAGGGGACAAGATAGGGAGAGAAAGGAGGTGATAGAGACGAGTAATATATAAGTATAGGTAGGATAAGGTAAAGGAGGGAGATAAATAGAGAGAAGAGAGATTATTAAAGAGAAATATAGAAATAAGGAGTGACAATGATGGAGTGGGAGAGGGAGAGATATGAATAAAAAGATGGAGATATATGCAGAGATGCATGTAACTTGGGAATTTATTTATCTACATGGACTGAGAAAATAAGTGACATAATTAGAGAAGAAAGATATATATAAAATATATTATATAAGTATAGATAGACAAGTGGTATATAAAGGAGGTGAAAGGAGAAAAAAAGAGACTTTGTATGCAAAATTTGTGAGTATTAAAATTGAAGGACTAACTTCAAATGATTATAATTAATTTTTGGTCTACAATATCATCAAAATAACTCATCGATTTTATAGGTCTATGAATTACCTTTCCAATGCGTGTAAAAAATCAAAATTTCGATAAGAAACGCAAAAGTTATGCCCATTTTACTAAACTATATTTTTTATGTTGAGAAAATTGGATATCCAATTTGAAAAGTATGATATCACAATAGTGACATCATATTGGTGACATCACAATAGTGACATCAAAAATCGGATATCCGATATATCCGATATTATCAGATATCCGATTTGGTTTGGTATTACCAAACCAAATTCAAATTTTGCCCGACCCAAACAAAAAGTCAAATCGGATTTTGGCATGTTTGGGAAGGTTGAAAATGCATTTTTTTTCCATTGCCACTTTTTAGCCCCCATGATCTTGCACATACCCAGAACCTTATCCTTATACCTTTCGATGGTAAAATCCACCCATGCTTGCTCATTAACTAGAACATGTTGGCCTTTGTTCAACCAAGTGACTCTATAAGGATCGTTGTGAGGAATTCTTTGCAATCTAAGCTTACTCACTACCTCTTATGACACTATGTTATTTGTGGATCCCGAATCAATGATTACTTTGCATACCTTGTCCATTATTTTTCATTTGATCCTAAATAAGGACCTTCTTTGGCTTGGTTCTTCACAAACTAGTTTCTTGATCAAGGTTCTTCTAATCATCAAGTTGTCACCTACCTCTAACTCTAAGGAAACTTCTGATGTCTTGCTGCTTGAAGACTCTTCTTGAAGGTAACTCACTCTTCTCTCACCACCTTGTGGCTTCTTTGGACACCTATAAGCTGGATGACCAAGTTGGCTACAATGGTAACACTTCATTGTTGCAAAGTATGAGGAGCCTCTACCTTGGCCACTTTATCTTTGTCTAGTACCACTACTTGATCCCCTTCCTCTATTATATCCCCCTCTACTAGTGCCACTCTCTTGTTGCTTTGTGAGTTTAGACTCTCCATGTGTTCTTTGTTCAGAACTCCTTCCTCCAAAGCCTCCCCTATGGCCTCTATTATCCTTTCCTCTACCCTTGCCCCTATTGCTGCCTAAATTATGTCTTCTTTTTAGTTTTTCCTCCACCTTAAGGGAAAGTTGAAAGGTTTGATGGACTGTTTTTGGACTCATCAAACTGATTACTTGTTGGATGTTCCACCGTAGTCCATTGAGATACCTAGCAACCTTGAGACTTTCTTCCTAAACCACTTGAGATCTAAGACTAAGTTTATGGAATTCCTTCATATAGCTGCTAACATCAAGGTCTTTTTGTCTTAGGTTTTGTCTCTTCCAATGGATTTGTACTTCATAGTATTCAGGGAGATAGGCTTCTTTGATTTTAACCAACATTCCCTTCTAAGAGGAGATAGGTTCCTTTCCTATTTTCTTCCTCTCATCCTGCACAAACTTTCACCATGTGAGAGTGGTGAATCTCAACCTAGATTTGGTCACCTTGACCTTTTGTTCCTTAGCTATACCTTCACATTCAAAATTCTTCTGCATACCTTCTATCCATTCTAGGACCACTTCCACTTCCATCTTGCCAGTGAACAATGGTATTCCTTCTAGTGGCTTCCCACTCAGGGCCTTCAATGTTCTAATGAAGGGTTCTTGCTCCAATATAGGATCAGGTGTGGGTACCTTATCAACTGCAACCACCTCCTTTCCCTTCCCTTCTACTCCTTCCACTTTTACATACACTTCTTCTACCTTGGCCTCAATATCACCAATATTACTCTCTAATCTTTTTAATTTTTCCTTTAGGAGCTTGTTCTGTTCTTCCTGATCTTCCACTTTCCTTGACAATTCAGCATTGGTCACCATGTTGTCTCCAACCAAATCTCCTAACAACAAGGACATCAACCTTACTAGCCCAAATCTTGTAGGCTTTGATACTAATTTGATAGGATTCGCCTAGCCTGCTCAACACTTCACTAAGTTGATGTTGCTCAATTCCACAAACTCTATAGGCCTAGTTGATTTCTAGACCTACAAGTCCTTCTCAATCTATTCTAGGGCTTGGATCTTACTCACTCCAAGGTGTTTGTTTCAAGTTTCCTTTCTAGGAACCCTACCAATTCACTATGTTCCCCATATGCTCCATGATGGCTTCTTGGCTCAAATTCATGAAACTCCCATTCAAAGGTCTTGAAATGTTGCAGAGGTGTGGAGGTTTCTTCTCTCATGTTTTAAGATGGTTTTAAGGTCCATTTGTGGTTTTCAACCCAAAGGTTTCTTATCGATTTCAAAAATTGGTCTAGAAAAGGGCTACAAGGGAAAGAGTCCCAATTAGGCCTCCTAAAACCTGAGTCAAAAGGTCACTTGCTTGTCCTCATCATACTTTGTCAACACACTACATACAACAACACTTGGCTAAGTGGTCCCTCATCAAGGTTTCTTACCTTTGGGTCTCATTTGATCCTACTTAGAGTCAAGGTCAACTTACCTCATCAAGAGAAACTATCCTCTCTTTGGAAGTCACACCTACTCTACTACATACATAATTGGTCTTACACTTTGGACATTGCAAGTACACCTCAGATTCATTTACACTCCATCCAACTCTTGGTCTTCCATACTTTTTCCATTTTCATCTAGTCTCACACATCTTGGTCAATACCTAGTTCATGGTTGAAACCCGTCTTCAAAAATCTAGGAGAGAAACTAAAGAGGCTCAAGAGTCCGCAAACATGAGTTCTTATGAGTATGACAATGATATCTTTTTCAATACTGATCACACTACATTACCTGACATGGATGTCTATAGAAACATTCCAAATGTTGAGAACATGGGCACTACAAACAACAATGATACACACAATGACAATATGGACAACTTTTCAATACATTCAGCAGATGTGGAAGAATCCATTATGAATCCCCATTTCAATCGGTTGGTTGAGGAAATAATGAGGAGGGATAGACAATACTTCTTACAAATGATGGCACAAAGTGGAGCCAAGATACCTCATGATTTTGACATGTCTCAAATAATGGAAAATCGACCTTTGCAACAAACTCACTCCAACATGGATCAAAGAAGGCCTAATAGTGGAGGACATAGAGGACCACATATGGTGCCTGAATCACCATCATCTTTGCTTCAAAAACCAGAGGTCCCACATACACATGGTCAAGCATATGATACTCACCTTCACAGACCATTATAGAAGTCTTATGCAGATAGATATGCTCAATCACATACTCAAGCTACAGATCAACCAAAGAAATTGGATATTCAAAGGCATGCTCAAAATTTGGACACAAGGAAACCCCGTGTCAAATTTGGGGGCAACACATTAGAACATGACATGCCTGTAGAGTATGGTATACATGCACAAAATAGATATGGTGTTCCTCAACATGAATCTATACCAAGTGGTCCATATATGCAGCATCATTATAGGCCTCCTCCATATGAACATGTGTATGATCAATATCATCCATATATGCAACAAGCTCCTCCTCAAATTGGTGCCTCAAACATGGGGTATGGTTCAAGAAGTCAATCTCCACCTAAGAGCAATTTGGAGCAACAAATCAGAGACTTACAAAAGAAAATGGAGGACATAAATGCACCGAAGCCAACATACACAATGAGAGACATATGTCCTTATCCATTTGACAAGAGCATTCCAATGCCTCCATTTCTTACACACTTTGTGACGCCTAAATTTGATAAGTATAGAGGAAAAGGGGATCCTAAGGCACACATAAGATAGTTTTTCATAGCTTGCATTGAAGTAGCTTCAGAAGAGACATATTTGATGATATTATTCCCACAAAGCTTAGGTGATCAAGCTATGGAATGGTTCTCCCAACTCCCACCTAGTATTAAGTCATGGGGTGACTTAGCAGAGGCATTTATTCAACATTTCTCCTATAACATAGAGACAAACATATCAGTCACTACTTTGTGCAACACCAAGCAAAAAGAGGGAGAGTTTTTTGCATCATTTTTACAAAGATGGAGGAATCTAGCCAGCAGATGCTCTTGTGAAATTCCACAAAAACAAATGGTAGAAATGTTCACCCAAAATGTTAACAAAGACATTGGCTATGATCTAAGAAAAGCTTGTTTGTCCACCTTCAAGGATGTCATTGAAAAGGGCTTAGCAATAGAAAAGGTTCTAATTGAACAAGGAGTCATTAAGATACAAATTGTCATGTCTAATTAAATAAATATTTTATTTATTTAATTATCTAAGCCTAATTCTTCTATTAATTAAATAAATCTTTATTTATTTAATTAATTCATTTATCCTCTTCTAGCCTTATTTCTCATTTAAATAAATACATTTATTTAGTTAAATTATCCTTTTCCTAAATTAAATAAATATCTTATTTATTTAATTATCCCACTTCTTCTATTAATTAAATAAATCTTTATTTATTTAATTAATTCATTAACCTTTTCTACCCATGACACATGTCATTCATCTCTTAATTCATACACTACCTACCCCTTTCATTATTTTATTATTTCTCCTACCTACCCTCTAATCCTAGCCGACCTCCTTTTTACACCTCTCAATCTTATCCCTCCATTTCTTATAGTGTCTTCTATTTAAGGAGATGCCTTCTTCATTATCAAACCCTAATCAATCATTCTACCTAACTAATGACCTAATCAATCATTCATGCTAATGATTTTTTATGCAATTGACTACACTACGATCCTACTTGCAACCACATTTCGTTCTTTGTTGAGCTCTTGTGCACATAAAATCTGAGAGCAAATATATCAAGCAAGATCAATGGAGATAGGAAGAATGGAGATAAAAACCCTATTGGATATGTGATGGTATAATCTTTGTGATTTCATTTGATTTGCATTGTCTTAGGTAATCTTCATATGTTATGGTGGATCTTTGTTGTTGTTAGGCTAGGGTTTGGTGGTAGAATTCATTTAGCCTTTCAATATTGTTATTATTGTTATCCATTTTCACCATATACATTTTGGCACACCCGGTGGGACATGGATTTTCCTTAGATCTATGTTTTTTGCAGATTTTTCTAACCCTATATTGCTATTTTGTAAAACAATTTGGAGAATAACCTTGTGCAGCTAGGGTTTTGGACACAAAATCAAGATCTTGGAGAGATTCGATCATATCTCATAAACGGTTTGGAAATTTTGCACCAAATTTGTTTTGCAAGTTGAAAAAAGTATCAGGAGCTCTCAATCCAAAATTGAGAATTTTTGAAGTAGATTTTCATTTTCTATTAATTTTTTATGATTTTTCATTAAAAATTAATTTTGAGAGAAAATGAGAGAATTTTTTAGATTTTCTTATATTTTTGGAAATCTCTCATAATTATAAATAGGATATGTTCTTTGTGAATTTAATTTTGATGCAAAATATTTCCCTAAAAATCAGATCTTTAAAAATTAGGGTTTTTCCTTATTTTGATCAGATCTCACAAACAGCTTTGAATTTTGACATAAATTTTGTTTTAGAAGTCAAGAAAAGTATCAAAAAGGCTCCGCAAAATTTTTAGATTTTTTGGATCGATTTTTCATTTTATATGAATTTGTTATGATTTTTCATAAAAAATTAATTTTGAGAGCAAATAAGTGAATTTTTTGGATTTTCTTACATTTTTGGAAATCTCTCAAAATTATACATATGATTTGATCTTTGTGATTTTAAATTTGATGGAAAATAATTCCTCAAAAATTAGATCTTTGAAAATTAGGGTTTTACATTATTTTACTCATATCTCACAAATTGCTTGGATTTGTTGCATATATTTTTTTATGCAAGTTTGGAAGACTATTATGACTCTCTAGTATAAATTTTAGATTTTTTGGATCGATTTTTCATTTTATATGAATTTTTTATGATTTTTCATAAAAAATTAATTTTTGAAGCAAATTAGCAATTTTTTTGGATTTTCTTACATTTCTGGAAATCTCTTGAAATTTTACAGGTGGTCTTTTTTTATGATGAATCAGATCTTTGAATTGGTCAACAAAACACATTGTTGAAGGCCCCTATTTCACAAAGTTTTTTGGATCTAAAATTTACCTAACTTGTGTGCTTGCAGGAAGGGGTGATTATTTCAAACAATCCAAACTACTAATAAATCTTTGTTGCAGGTCCTTGGCAAGGGTTTTTGGATTTTTATTGTGTGCCTTGTTTTTATAGACTAGCAAACACTTCAATTGTCTTACTAAAATTGAATCATTGTCTTTTGTGTCTTGAGCAATAGGCTCTTTTTTGTTTAATCTTTAGAGGGCCTATCTTCCCGTGTGGTCATTAGGACTACTAGTTAGAAGAGAACGACCCAAGTGGTAGCGAGGAAAACCCACCTCTTCCGAACCACTATAATCAAATGTATTCATGGTGAAAACTATGAATAACGTGTGCTGATTAGTTCATACCGACACTATGTCTCCCCATAGACCCGTTTGATCAAATTTATTTGATCATTTGTAGGGCGTAACCCTAGTGGCTGGGAGCCTTCTATATTTACAGAGTTGAAAGTGCCGCATGTATGGCCACACGAGCGGATGCCCTTACTAGCACCTTTTTGTTTTAGAAACCCAAATCCTTCTAGTTGTTGGGGCAGGAGGTCGGACCTCTAGTAGCGGCCCACACACATACGGTTCTTAGTAGAGATACAAAGTTCGCCATGGGGAGTTTTCATGGGGACTGATGCTTGGCTGACCCGAGAAGTGAGTGCCGAGGGTGGAGCCAGTGAGGTCAAGCATCTAAGTATCTACTTTGAATAGCGTAGCCTCGGGGGTAAAACCCCATGTGGGATCAACAACTATTGTCTTGGCTAGCCATAAGAATTGTGCTTGACTTATTTTAAACATTCAAACATTCAAGACCAAATAGCAAAACATTGTGGCTTTTGTGTCTTCAAGTGTATGCAAAACAATTTTACATCAAACAACACACTTTTCTTGGAGTCATTTTGAGTCTAAACACTTGCAAACATTGAGTCCTCATCAACATTGTGTCCTCTTGTCACGAAAAAACAATCAAACATTTAGATTTGGTCACAACCAACAACTTCACAAATTGGAAAAATTTTATAGTCCAACAAACAAAAGAGATCAGTTTCAGAATTCTTGAGCTTCCTAGGTTGTCTCTCCAGGTTTCATCTAGCATTCAACCTGTCTTTGGGTCTCACATAGTCTATCATTGCTTTACATCTCTCATTACATTCACAATTGTCTAAACTTGAGTCAAAAGGTCACTTGCTTGTCCTCACTAGATTTTGTCAACACACTACATACAACAACACTTTGCTAAGTGGTCCCTCATCAAGGTTTCTTACCTTTGGGTCTCATTTGGTCTTACTCAGAGTCAAGGTCAACTTACCTCATCAAGAGAAACTATCCTCTCTTTGGAAGCCACACCTACTCTACTACATACATACTTGGTCTTACACTTTGGACATTGCAAGTACACCTCAGATTCATTTACACTCCATCCAACTCTTGGTCTTCCATACTTTTTCCATTTTCATCTAGTCTCACACATCTTGGTCAATACCTAGTTCATGGTTGAAACCCGTCTTCAAAAATATAGGAGAGAAACTAAAGAGGCTCAAGAGTCTACAAACATGAGTTCTTATGAGTATGACAACGATTTATTTTTCAATACTGATCACACTACATTGCCTAACATGGATGTCTATAGAAACATTCCAAATGTGGAGAACACAGACACTACAAACAACAATGTTACACACAATGACAATATGGACAATTTTTCAATACATTCAGCAAATGTGGAATAATCCATTATGAATCCCCATTTCAATCGATTGGTTGAGGAAATAATGAGGAGGGATAGACAATACTTCTTACAAATGATGGCACAAAGTGGAGCCAAGATACCTCATGATTTTGACATGTCTCAAATAATGGAAAATCGACCTTTGCAACAAACTCACTCCAACATGGATCAAAGGAGACCTAATAGTGGAGGAAATAGAGGACCATATATGGTACCTGAATCACCATCAGCTTTGCTTCAAAAACCAGAGGTCCCACATACACATGGTCAAACATATGATACTTACCTTCGTAGACCATTATGGAAGTCTTATGCAGACAAATATGCTCAATCATATACTAATGCTAAAGATCAACCACCAAAATAATTGGATGTTCAAAGGCATGCTCAAAATTTGGACACAAGGAAACCTCATGTCAAATTTGGGGGCAACACAATGGAACATGACATGCTTGTAGAATATGGTATACATGCGCAAAATAGATATGGGGTTCGTCAACATGAATCTATACCAAGTGGTCCATATACACAGCATCATTGCAGACCTCCTCCATATGAACATGTGTATGATCAATATCATCCATATATGCAACATGCTCCTCCTCCAATTGGTGCCTCAAGCATGGGGTATGGTCCAAGAAGTCGATCTCCACCTAAGAGCAATTTGGAGCAACAAATCAGGGACTTACAAAAGAAAATGGAGGACATAAATACACTGAAGCCAACATACACAATGAGAGACATATGTCCTTATCCATTCGACAAGAGCATTCCAATGCCTCCATTTCTTACACACTTTGTGATGCCTAAATTTGATAAGTATAGAGGAAAAGGGGATCCTAAGGCACACATAAGACAGTTTTTCACAGCTTGCATTGAAGTAGCTTCATAAGAGACATATTTGATGAGATTATTCCCACAAAGCTTAGGCGATCAAGCTATGGAATGGTTCTCCCAACTCCCACCTGGTATTAAGTCATGGGGTGACTTAGCAGAGGCATTTATTCAACATTTCTCCTACAATATAGAGACAGACATATCAGTCACTACTTTATGCAACACCAAGCAAAAAGAGGGAGAGTCTTTTGCATCATTTTTACAAAGATGGAGAAATCTAGCCAGCAGATGCTCTTGTAAAATTCCACAGAAACAAATGGTAGAAATGTTCACCCAGAACATTAACAAAGACATTGGCTATGATCTAAGAAAAGCTTGTTTGTCCACCTTCAAGGATGTCATTGAAAAAGGCTTAGCAACAGAAAAGGTTCTAATTGAACAAGGAGTCATTAAGATATTCAAGGAAAACAAAGATGACTTTAAAGGAAAAGATAAGCCAAGATTTTGGAATAAAAACAAAAACACAGTCAATGATGGTGTTGTTGATGCCAATACAGTGCGACCCAAATTCATCTTTTTAGGATCAAGTTCTACAAACAATCAAGTGAATACTCAAACAACTTCTAAATCACGAAGGAAGTACACCCCATTGGGAGAACCACTTGAATCAGTCTTCAAAAAGCTTGTGGCAAACAAAGTGATCACAGTTCCAGATTTTCCTCCATATGAACCAAAGGTTAAACCAAATTGGTGGAATGATGATGAGTATTGTGAATTTCATAAGAGCAAGGGTCATAAAACAGGAAATTGTCATCGACTGAAGAATATTGTACAAGATCTCATTGATAGAGGTGACATTGAGATTGAGGGACACTCATCCAATCAAGAACATGAGATGTTTAAGGAACCATTCCCAAAGCATGACAAGGGAAAAGCTAAAGTCACAGATGATCAAGCCAACTATACTAGAGCACCTTACAACTATGATTCAACTATCAATCATATCTCGATGGACAATCATGTCTCTACTATTATCATCAAGGATAAAACTCTTGAGGGTTCTACCTAGCGACCCAAGATTGTCCTAAGAGGTGTTGGATCTTCTTCCAAACCTACCTCTGAATGTCATGTTACAACCCGTCAAGGTAAAATTACTTTGTCAGGTGCCTCCACTAAAAATACCGCTTCTTCATCAACCAAACCTGAGTATGACCTTGTAGAACAATTAGGGAAGACACCCGCTCTCATCTCCATTCTTGAGCTCCTACGTATATGCCCCGCTCATAAAGCTATTCTTGACAAAATCTTGAGAGACACTGCCGTTCCTACTGATCTGAACATGGACCAGTTTCAAGCCATGGTGGGATACCTTTCCATTCCACACTCCCTTACATTCACAGAAGCTGATAACGCCTCCGTAAGTCAGCCACATAATGCACCTCTACACATTGAAGCCTTCATACACAAACATAGAATAAAGCGAGTCCTGATAGATGGAGGAGCTGGTCTAAACATTTGTACATTGAGCACTATTAAAAAATTGGGATATTCAGATAAAGCCGTGAATTCTACAAACAAAATTACTATCAAAGCATATGATGATGAAGAGCATTCATCCAAGGGTACAGTCATTTTACCTCTCAAAGTTGGGCCAGTTACAAAGGATGTGGTTTGTCAAGTCCTAGACCTTGATCTCACATATAACATATTGCTAGGATGTCCATGGATTCATGAGATGAGCGCAGTCCCATCTACATATCATCGATGTATCAAGTTTCCTCACAATGGAGTTGAAGTGACTGTCAAAGCTGACCCAAATCCATTTATATATTGCAACAATCTGCGACCTAGATCAGAAATAACAATTCCAACTAATCGAGAAGTTGTTCCATCTTCAACATATGTGGATCCAGAATCATTGAAAGCTTCTACATCAAAACAAACAGAGCTCAAAGAAAAATTCAAGATTAAAGACCTGGGATGTGGTGAGTATATCTTTCATGTTGATCAACTCCCATTATCTCCTACGGTATTCAATCGATAGGAACAATCTATAAAAAATTTGCAAGGAATTGGGTGTGAACCACCTAGTGTTGTGGCTACTAAGTCTGAATGCAAATCTCCTTTAGTGGTGCAAGCAACTCTTGATATCAATAGTCCTAAGAGTGGTTCCAACAAAGAATCTATTGAGCGTATTGCCAGCCCTCTTGAGAACTCACATAGTTTTACCATTTCATCCACTCATTCCATTTCCACTCCACTTCCAGACTTGGATCAACAAGAATCACAAAAGCCCTTACTCATTGGGGATCAAAAATCAAGCTTTGAAAAGAAAAATCTAAAAGTAAAAACTAAAGAAAAGTCCTTTAGTCCAAATCAAAATCAAAAGCTATTGGACTCTGCAAAAATCAAAGTCAAGGATAAAAATCCTATGAAGCAAAAAGAGCAAGAGTTGATCTCCCCTAATATCAAAATAACTGGGGGCAAAAGTTCTAAAATTTTAAGTCAAAAAGAACACTTGTTGATCCTAAGTCTCCATCATGCTATCATACTTTCACTTCTTTTTGCAATCATAAGCCTTCATAACTCATCCACTTGTTCGACACATCCTTTCCCTTCTGGCGATACATCATGGACCTTTAATGGATCTTCCTCGAAGGACTTTGCTATCAGTGATGCCCAAACTTCTTTAGGTGACATGCATATGGGCCTACGTAGTCCACACACTAGTAATTCTATCTCAGTTCCTTCATCAAGGAAGACAGTCACTCGAGCTACACATCATTCAGTCAAAGAACAATGCAGCTACAATCATAAAGTCAAGCCTTGCATATTTGAGGTAGGTGATTTGGTTCTCAGAGAAAACCCCAAAAATCAGCAAGACAGAGAGAAGAAGGGCAAGTTTGAACCCAACTGGCTTGGTCCTTACATCATTACAGTAGTATATGGATCTGGGGCATATCAGCTCTCAACTACAGATGGCGAACCTTTGGAGGATCCTATCAACAGTATGGACCTTCACAGGTTTTACACATAGCTCTTCAGAATATCCTAATTCAAAAAATACAAAAAAATCAAAAAAATCAAAAATGCAAAAAAATAAAAAAATTCAAAAATACAAAAAAAATTTATAAAAACAAAAAAAATCGTTACTTGGTGAAAACCTGGCAAACAGGGGCCTTGTGACACAAAAACAAAAAAAAATCAAAAAAAGTAAAGAGAAATAATTTCGTCGAATGGTGAAAACCACTTCGGTGGCGCCCTGGGCAGGTACCATGGTGAAAACTAGGTCACCAGCGCCATGTGTAGAGACATTGCTCCTCCCTCCTTCAGGATTCACTTTCATCCTTTCACTTTGCACACACTCACAACCTATTCATCCATAATAAACTTACCCATTCCCATCATGGCTTGTTATTGATCTACCCAAGATTGGTTAGCCATTCATAATAAACCTCCCTTTCCATAATAAATCAGATCCTATCTATGGCTAAGGCAAATCCTATGTCTAGTGATGGGTGTGGAACTAAGAACATCACATGTTTCGAGGAGTACAGTTTCTTCCAACTTCCTTCAGTCTATCCACGCACAATCCATAATAAAGCAACATCTGCATTGCCAGTCCACAATAAAGTTTCATCTTCTCCGCAATAAAGTATCAGCTTCATGGATTCAGTCAGTTTCAGATGAGACAACAGCAACACTGTGCTTCAACAAAATCAAATCTTTCAACAGACTCAGACAACATATGGTTCAGTGCTATCTATCCTTTTTGTGAAAGTAAACATTGTGACCACAATCAAATAAGACTTATACAAGTGACAAGAGACACTAAACTTGAGGACTAGAGTGGATGTTGGTGTCGAGTCTTGGTTTTCTTTTGATTTTATCTTTTGGTGACATGTCTTTTAGCTTTTCCAGGATGTCTTTGACTAGAGATTCTATCTCCAGGATGTCTTTGACTAGAAAGGCGAGGATGGGGTATCGTCACCTATTTGCATTTGCTGTTTGTGGATTGTCTCTTAGTAATGCTATGACTTGTCCAAGGATATGAGGACACTGTGAGTCTAGTGTGAACCGGGGCATTCCTTGTTTGTGACTGTCTTATCTCCATGCAAACAGGTACAATGACTTTCTGGGTTGAACATATGCCTCGATTGTCATAACCTACTTGCCATAATAAAGCTCAATGATGATAATGCACAAGAAGCTCTTTCATGTTCATATCTTCTATCTTTCATCCCCCTTTCTTGATTGACTTCCATCATCCTTCTTGAGTCCGCGTAGCCTGCTATCACATGACTGAGTATAATGACACACCAAAAACATTTGCATTTCATGTAGTTTGCACCTGCATTACCACATATAAGCATTTCATACATACATATAGATATCACAACTACATCACATCCTGCACACAACACCTGTTAGCACAATTTACATTTGCATTATCATATTCATCTGCATTACATGCATTCACATTTGCATCATGCATACACATATAAAACATAAAAGAACAAAAAAATATATTGCATTGCATCATATACATATTTGCATCCATATCATAAGCATCACATAGAAACATACATCACATAGGTATGCATGCATATAGCTTCCGCAAAGATGAATCATCTCATATATATATATAAAGTGTCATGATACAATGATGTCAAAATCATATGGCTACAATCACCTGCAGGTGTCTACATCATCATACAAAATGGTATAATACTGATACATAGGGAGCCCTCTATGGCTATGAGGAATTCCCTTCCTCAGAGCCGGCTGGCCTTGATAGAGTCTAAGCTCTAGCAGGACCCACCCCAAGATCATCTCTCCTGGCCCCTATGTCCCCTGCAGCCACCCCTCGTGTCACCCTATCCGGATAGCGGAACCCACTGATAACTCCTGCCAACACTATTGGTAGTGCTAATCCTGTCCATGTCATGGTATCCCATGCCACATGTCCCACCCTCATCTCCAGTCCCAGATCCTAGAACACTCGTCTCAGTGCATCCCTATCTCTGTCTCGATCGTAGGGTACTAACTCCCCATCGATCGGTATCTGCAGAATCCTGTATACATCCTCCAAGGTGACTGTCATCTCCCCCATCGGCAAATGAAATGTACATGTCTCGGAGTGCCACCTCTTCGGTAGTGCAGTCAGCAGTCCCATGTTTGCTCGAAACTCAGGCACATACAAAATGTGTCACGGGCCCATAACCTCAATGGCAACTCGATCCTCAAATGTCAGCTCTGGTCATAACCTCTGCATCGATGGGAATCTCTCCCGTGACTCCAACATAGGCAAATACTCCTGCAGTCACACAAATCAATCATCTCAGTCCTAGTGACACTCACTGTTCATCACAAAGTGTTGCTATTTATCCTAGTGGTACTCCCTATTCATCACAAAGTATTACGTGTTTGGCACTCCCTGTTCATCACAAAGTGCTGCTCACATTTGCACTCCCTGTTTATCACAAAGTGTTGCCCATACTTTAAGTACTCCCTGTTCATCACAAAGTACTCTATCTTGGTACTCACTATTCATCACAAAGTGCCCTGATCTATCCTAGTCTTCCTAGAGGACCTGCTTGAGTGTATCCCCTCAGCAGCTTATCCAATCGACAGCATATGTTCATCACAGAATTGCCGATTTGACCTAGAAGATGGAAATTCATACTTTTCAAACGCAAATGCGCTTACATGACATAAACGCACTCAAAGACTGCACAAACGCACCTGAAAAACATAGACATGCCTGACAAACACAGACGCGCCTAGCGAACACAGACGCGCCTGGCACCAACATAGACGAACCTGGATGTTTTTTGACACTTTTTGGACCCTAGTCTAAGCGCATTTATTACCCTATTCGACATGCATTAATGACAAAATTAAATGCATCAAAGTACGAGGAGGTTTTGTGGTACTTACTGGCTCTCCTGCCTCTACTGGCCTCTAAAATCGGTGAACGCGATCAAATCTATGAACGAAGGCCATTGCTGTTGACTGCTGCTGCTCTATTTCGCTCTGCACTCTGATCTCTTGGATGTGTGGATGACAATGAGGATGTTTTCCCCCATGGTTTATCTTATAGCCTACCCTCGCCTTAACCATCGTTTCCCAAGTCAGTCTTCTTTATCCCGTGACTCTGTCACTTTATTCAGTCAGTCCATTCTATCTCGTCTTTCTTATCGAGAGATTGTCTGCAATCTTTTTAGACATTTTCATCCAATCTCTCGAGGGGGCATATCATTCCCATTCTAGGGCAACTTTGTATCAGTTCATCTTATCTTCTTTGAAACAACGCGACAAGCCGCATTGTCTCAAAGAGGGGCAAAATGTAGACACCTAAAATTGTCACGTCTAATTAAATAAATATTTTATTTATTTAATTATCTAAGCCTAATTCTTCTATTAATTAAATAAATCTTTATTTATTTAATTAATTCATTTATCCTCTTCTAGCCTTATTTCTCATTTAAATAAATACATTTATTTATTTAAATTATCCTTTTCCTAAATTAAATAAATATCTTATTTATTTAATTATCCCACTTCTTCTATTAATTAAATAAATCTTTATTTATTTAATTAATTCATTAACCTTTTCTACCCATGACACATGTCATTCATCTCTTAATTCATACACTACCTACCCCTTTCATTATTTTATTATTTCTCCTACCTACCCTCTAATCCTAGCCGACCTCCTTTTTACACCTCTCAATCTTATCCCTCCATTTCTTATAGTGTCTTCTATTTAAGGAGATGCCTTCTTCATTATCTAACCCTAATCAATCATTCTACCTAACTAATGACCTAATCAATCATTCATGCTAATGATCTTTTATGCAATTGACTACACTACGATCCTACTTGCAACCACATTCCGTTCTTTGTTGAGCTCTTGTGCACATAAAATCTGAGAGAAAATATATCAAGCAAGATCAATGGAGATAGGAAGAATGGAGATCAAAACCCTATTGGATATGTGATGGTATAATCTTTGTGATTTCATTTGATTTGCATTATCTTAGGTAATCTTCATATGTTATGGTGGATCTTTGTTGTTGTTAGGCTAGGGTTTGGTGGTTGAATTCATTTAGCCTTTCAATATTGTTATTATTGTTATCCATTTTCACCATATACAGGTACCTTATCAACTGCAACCACCTCCTTTCCCTTCCCTTCTACTCCTTCCACTTTTACATACACTTCTTCTACCTTGGCCTCAATATCACCAATATTACTCTCTAATCTTTTTAATTTTTCCTTTAGGAGCTTGTTCTGTTCTTCCTGATCTTCCACTTTCCTTGACAATTCAGCATTGGTCACCATGTTTTCTCCAACCAAATCTCCTAACAACAAGGACATCAACCTTACTAGCCCAAATCTTGTAGGCTTTGATACTAATTTGATAGGATTCGCCTAGCCTGCTCAACACTTCACTAAGTTGATGTTGCTCAATTCCACAAACTCTATAGGCCTAGTTGATTTCTAGACCTACAAGTCCTTCTCAATCTATTCTAGGGCTTGGATCTTACTCACTCCAAGGTGTTTGTTTCAAGTGTCCTTTCTAGGAACCCTACCAATTCACTATGTTCCCCATATGCTCCATGATGGCTTCTTGGCTCAAATTCATGAAACTGCCCTTCAAAGGTCTTGAAATGTTGCAGAGGTGTGGAGGTTTCTTCTCTCATGTTTTAAGATGGTTTTAAGGTCCATTTGTGGTTTTCAACCCAAAGGTTTCTTATCGATTTTAAAAATTGGTCTAGAAAAGGGCTACAAGGGAAAGAGTCCCAATTAGGCCTCCTAAAACCGGTTTTGAGGTCTAGTGTTAAAACGATCCAAAGGACCCCCAAACAAGAGTGGATTTTATTCAATGATTCACTCAAACCCAAGGTATTGTAGTGGTTTTAATCTTCCAACCGTTCTCTACATACACAAACCCCAAAAATGAGAATTTCAAGGGCTTCTAGGCACTTGACTGGCAGCAACAAGTAAAACTTGTTTTTGGACCTCCAAATGGAACTCTTGAGGCTTCCTCTTGCATAATAAAATCTGAATAATTCTATTACAACTTCCCAAAATCTTGGGACTTTCATTTACATTCACCCCTGCAATTTGTGCTATCTTTTCATCTTGCCTTCTTTAGCCGAGTTGCTCCTGGACTCGCCTAGGGAAAGATACTAAAAAAATCAAATGAAAATTTTAGACCTCCTATTTCTATATGTACACTGTACAATGGGTTTCCTACCATTTCCCAACATACCGTGATGAGCACACGGTGGGATTTTATGGGGCACCCATTTTAGCAAAAACTACTAATTATAAGCCAAATCTGGCTACTTGTGAAACAAACACCAAAATAGTAGTAAATGTTATGTACAAGGATTGAAATTTAAATTCCTACCCTTAAAATCACTACAAAACTTAAATCCATCATTTGATTCATGGATTCAATCCATTAAACCTTCAAGAAATGCAAAATTTGACAAAAAACAATGAAAAGTGCAGTCCAAAATCTTATGTTTTAGTTATTGCTTCCAAAATCCAAGTACACCAACTTTATTAATCATGAAAAAGAGGGTTTATATAGCCTTACCACATGTGGAGTCCTTCCATGGCATTGGGAAAGCCCTAGCTTCAATGCTAACCAAATTCAGGACAAAAGTTGTCATGACAACTTTTTGCAACTTTGTGCTTTTTCCACTTTTGATCTCTCCAACCTAAGAGACCTATGTCCAGTCATCACATGTGAAATTTCAAACATACCTAAGACCTATTTGACCCTCTCTAAGGCTTTTGACAATATTTGACACTTTTGACCAACCAAAAGGCCAAAAACCTTCTCAAACACACTATTTACACAAAAATGCAAACCTAGGTAGAATGAACTCCACCTAGGCCTACATTGACAAAATACTCAGTCTTGGACTCTCCTGGAGTCCTTATTTACTATTGACTTGGCTAGGGTCAGTACAAATTAAAATTTGCGAAGATAAGAAAACTAAGACCTAGGTGCTCTTGCACAAATGGGCTGTTAAATGGTTCTCTCTATTTATAATGCTAAAATAATTACAGAGAATCTAGTGTCAATGTGCTTTGTCCTTTTGTGATAAACGTGATTCTTTGAAAGTGCAATGGTGGACTTATTGTCACAAAATATTGTAGTAGGTTCTTCTTGCTCATGCATTAGATCCTTCAAGATTCTTCACATCCATACTGCTTGACATATTGTTGATGTTCCCACCACATACTCTGCTTCTATTGATGAAATTGTTACCATTGGCTGCTTCTTTGATGTGCATGCTACAATACCTATTCTAAGATAAAATGCATATCCATATGTGCTCTTTCTATCATCAATACTTCCTCCAAAGTCACTATCTATATATTTAATCAACTGAAAATTATCTAAAGTAGAATACAATATGTCATGATTCATAGTTCCTGCAATGTACCTCAATAACCTTTTTCCTTCTTGCCAATGTGAATTCTTTGGTGCATCCATGAATCTAGAAATCAAACTAACTCCATACATTAAATCCAACATAGTTGTTGTGAGATACATCAAACTACCAACCAATTTTTTGAATATAGTTGAATCCAAATTTGTCTCATTATCTTATCTACTTAGTTTTGTGCCTATTGTCACGAGTGTAGAAGTTGGACTGCAATTTATCATTCTAAACCTTTTCAAAACATCTTTTGCATATTTACTTCGACAAATGAAATTCCCTTATCGTTGTTTGTAACTTCAATGCCAAGAAAATATTTCATCAAACCCAAATATTTCATCTCAAATTCTTTCTTCATTGCTAATTAAACATGTCAATAGAGATTGCCTATAAACATCAAATCATCAACATACAAACAAACAATCAAAATTTAGCCTTGTTCATTGACCTTGATGTATAGTGGCTCACTAGTGCTTCTGCTGAATCCATTCTTCAACATGTATGAATCAATCCTATTGTATCATGCTCTTTGTGTTTGCTTCAATCCATAGAGTGCCTTCTTTAGCCTGTAAACTTTGTCTTCAAACCCTTTTCTCTCATAACCTAGTGGGTGCTCCACATAGACTTCTTCTAAATATCCATTCAAGAAAGCTTATTTGACATCCATTTGATAGACCTTCCAATTTTTTTGAGATGCAATCGCTAGTTCCATTCTAACAGTATCAAGTCTTGCTATGGGTGCAAATGTTTCATTATAATCAGCTTCATATTCTTGTGCAAATCCCTAGCTACTAGTCTTGCCTTATATTTGTCAACTTCTCTATTTGCCTTAAACATAGTTTTATAAACCCATTTCACACCTATGCATTCTTTATCTTTAGGAAAATCAACTAATTCCCATGTATCATTTTTCTCAATTGATTCCATTTCAATATTCATTGCATCAACCCAATGTTTTTCCTTAATTGCATCTTCAAAATATATGGGATCTTGAAAAATATTGCAAAGTTTGATTACAAATCTATCCTATCTCTTTGATCATAAATTTCATGCAAACTTCTAATCTTCTTGCTTCTAAGCTTTGGTCTCAATGAAGCAAGTGTAGGATTTGAGTTATTACTTACTTTTGAACTTGATGATTCTCCTTGCTCAGCCTTACCTTGTGAGTTTCCTCCTTGTGAACTTCTTGGTGGACTTCCTCATTGTTCATTTGATTGTTCTCCTTGTTCTCCTGGCTCTTTTTCTTCTTGTTCATCATATGGTATTGGTATTGCACCTATAATTGTCTTGTCTATATTTCCATCCCAAGATTCTTCTTCTTTGAATACATCTCTACTAATAATGACTTTCTTGGTTATAGGCTTAAACAACTTATATGCCTTAGATTGTTCATCATAACCAATAAAAATACATTTTTCACTCTTATCATCCAATTTACTTCTTTTTTCCTTAGGTACATGTGCATATGTAATAAGAACAAATATCCTAAAATGAGAAACACTATGATGCTTACCACTCCATGCTTGTTGTAGAATCATATCCCTAACAATCTTTTTTGGACTTTGGCTTAAGATAGAAATTGCACAAGCTACTACTTCAACCCAATACTCATTAGGTAGATTTTTGTCTTTCAACATGCTCCTTTCCATCTCCATTATTGTTTGATTCTTCCTTTCTACAACACCATTTTGTCGATGTGTGTAACTTGTAGTAAACTGCTTCTTTATTCCATGATACCTCCAATAATCTAAAAACTCATTTGACTTGTATTCTTCTTCTCTATCTGATCTCAATACCTTGATGGATAATCTACTATGTTTCTCAACCAATGCCTTTAACTCCTTAAATTTGTCAAATGTCTCAAATTTATATTTGAGAAAGTAAAACCATGTTTTTCTACTAAAATCATCAATGAATGTTAAAAAATTAAGGCTCCCCCTAATGATGGTCTTTGCATCGGACAACATAAATATGTATGCACAATTTCTATAGGTGTCCATGCTCTATATGACATTCCTTTTGGAAAAAATTCTTTGTTTCTTAGCCAAAATACAACTTTCACATGTACTCATTGATGCTTCAATAGGAGGTAAACCTCTTACCATATTATTTTTTTGCGACAAACACAATCGTTTGAAATTTAGATGACCATACCTCAAATTCCATATTCATGCTTGATCTTGGCTTGAATCCTTCAAACTTGCTCCAATCTCCTCCATCATTTCACTTTTTATGCAAAGTGGGAACATTCTGTTATTTGTCATTGTAGCCTTTGCAATAACCATGTTACTTGGAGAAATATCAAATCTAGTGCAAACATTATTCTCAAAAGAAACTCTATAACCCTTTTCAATAAGTTGTCCCACACTTTTGAGATTATGCTTCAAACTAGGTACAAAATAAATATCAAGAATAGTTTTCTTACCAAGCTTTGTTAACACATTAATTGCACCTTTTCCAATAACTTCAACAATGTTATCATTACCTAATTTGATTTCTGATT
This sequence comes from Cryptomeria japonica, assembly GCF_030272615.1. Lineage (NCBI taxonomy): Eukaryota > Viridiplantae > Streptophyta > Pinopsida > Cupressales > Cupressaceae > Cryptomeria > Cryptomeria japonica. The sequence continues at coordinate 545,046,707 of NC_081412.1, read as the reverse complement.
TGACTGAAGTATCCAAATTCTCAAACACATCTTTATTTCCAGTCATGTGATTACTACACCCACTATTTAGAAACCAAATATTATTTGAACTTTCTTGAGCTACATGGCATGCAATGAACAATGTCTCAGGACCATTGTGAGAAAAAATTGCATTAATTTGCTTTCCCATGTTTGCTTGTTTCTTTCAACATTCATTTGTAAAGTGACCATACTTCTTGCAATAATAACATTAAACATTTGATTTGTCATACACTTGTGGTGCCTGATTGTTATTGTGTCCCCTTGAGTTGAAACTTTGAGTTCTCCTTCCTTCTGGATTTGGACTCTTTCTTTCTTCTCTTTGAAAATTGTATCTTCCTCTGAATCCAAAATTTCCTCTTCCTCTACCTCTGCCAAAATTCATTTGAGTTTTGAAAGAATTCTCCAATGAGGTATTATTATTCCTATTCAACCTGTATTCATGATTTTTCAAAGAACCAAACAACTCTTCTATAGAATATGATGTCAAATCTTTAGAATCTTCAATTATCACAACAATTGCATCAAATTTAATAGGAAAAATTCTTAAGATATTTTCTACAACCTTTTGATCTGTTAGCTCATCATAGTTAATCCTTATTTGATTAACCAAATCCATAACACGATTTGAAAATTGATCTACTGAATTAGAATCTTTCATTTGCAGATTTTCAAATTCTCTCCTAAGTGCTTGTAATTTGGCAACTTTTACCTTACTTGTACCTTGATATGCTATTTTTTCTTGCTTTGTTGTAGTAGCTAGCTTAATCCTTCCAACAACTGAATCTTCCAATCCTTGTCCAATTATATGCAAATCCCTTATATTATTTTTCCTATTTTCACTAAGCTTATTATTTTCATCAGCACTCAAAGTAGACTCGTCTTGTGGTTTTGTGTAACCTTTTTCAACTATTTCTGATAACTCTTGTGAACAAAGTATCAATTTCATTCTATATGGCCAATTATCATAATTTTTGCCACAAAATATTGGAATTAAGGGTTGTATGATACATGATGCCATGTCTTCAAACAATATGCTTCTTCACAATTTGTCCATAACAACTACAGTTGTGACCTCAATTCTATGGAAATCCTTTAAACCCTTGCCTTGTAAATTGTTGCAAACTCAGCTATCTCTCTTTTCTTCTATGATTTGATTTGGCATGCCTGCAGTTTGATATTTCTTTGATCTTATCTATCCTACAACTAATAAACACAATCAATAACTTTCCTTTCTCCCACGATCTACATGCTCAGATACCACTTGTATGTAGGCAAAGGCTAGGGAACAATAAACATCAATGTGCTACACATACACAAAAGAATTGAAAATTGATTTGCATCTACCTTATTTATAGAGGAGGTTAGAAACATATAGAAAATTCTAGAAAATAATTCATAACAAACTATTTGTCATGGCTAAAGAGAAGGTGATAACTGAAAGTTTAACTAACTATAAATGGTCGTAAACAACTATAAATGATAATAACTAACTTTAAATGGTTTTAACCAGCAATATTAGTGGTAGAAAATACTAGAAACTTCTAATAGGTAGTGCTAATGGCAAGGTCCAAGTTACACAACAAATCAATCATCACAATGAGGTCAACAGAGCCTAATTTGTTCCTCCAAATCCTTTCATTATTGCTACCAAAAGAGTTAGTTTATCTGTTTGATTATGGCAAAAATCCATCAAAGTTGTCTCAAGATGGTAGTTGTAATTTTGATATTGAATTGAGAGGTCATAATAGAGAAGGGTGTGGTTTGTCATGGAGTCATTTTATGTATGGATATCTATTGAGTAATAAAGATGATATACAAATATCTTTGTGGAAGATTAATGCACTTACCAAAAATAAATTACTTAAGGCTCGACAAAAATTTAAGGTCCATGATGATGTAAATGAAGATGTTGTATGGCATTTAAGATACAAATATCTATTTGGGTCTATTAGAGATGATTCCACTTTTCTAATATGGGATTTTTCGTACATCTGGTGCTAGTCAGCCATCACAATCAATAGAAAGTTATCAAAATGACGTTAATTGTCTTAGTTTCAATTCCTTCATTGAGCTTGCAATGATTACACATATGGCATTAGATAAAGAGAAATCATTTGAAAAAAAAAAGAAAGGCTTTGCATTGACATAAGATCTTTAAAACTCAAGAAGCTATTGATTATAGACTTGTTGATAAAATTGTGTGGCCTCAAAAGTTGAAAACTTCAAGTAATGGAAAAATAGTAGGTCTTGATTAATTTTCTCATGAATTTACTTGGAAATTGGTGGCACTAGAGGATGGAGTATTTTCATCATCTCAAGTTAGCTTCTCTCTTTGAGATGATATTTTTTTCTTGAGAAGCATTTTTTATTTTGGTATTTCTTGCTTTCAGTTTTACTTTTGATGCTGACAGATTTGAAGAATACATGTATTGTGAAGATTATATTTTGGAGACAGGTTTGAGATTCGGTGTTGAGCTCAATATGGATTGTTGTCGAGCAATATTTAGAGTATATGATTGAGAATTATACCATTTTGCAGTCATTAGATAATGATAGAGATCTACCATATCTCTTAGGGATCACTATTGAATAATTCAAGACTCTATGATTCGAGAGTTCGATACTAGAAGCTTAAGAATACAGGTAGAAGCTACACCTTTCCAAGGGTCAAGAGACAACTTTATGGAGACCCGCTTGGTTCATGATTTATTTTTTTGAGAGAAGATCTTCTCAAAAATATGTATTCATATAATGTAATTAGCAAGTTTTGTTGTGTAAGCCTTAAGGGGGGTCCCTAGGGCAAGTTTTAGGAACAATGTAATAAGAGGGGAATGTTGGCATAAAACTCACTATATTACATTCTTTGATGTGGTTTGTTATAAAAGTTTAGTTATAAAACTATTTCCTTTCAAGTGTTTCCTCCTTGTCTAAAAAATTTGCAAATCATCCAATATGAATCAATAAGATCATGTTTTGTTTTGGTTTTTCCCTTTGCACTCATAGATTAAGTAAGCCACTATTAAAATGATGCATTCATTTTTTCCATGTGAGAACAATAAATCATTCATAAATCTATTTGTCCTTATTAATAATTACCTTTTTTGCATTACTGGAGCAATTTGGCTTGATCTCTCGAGTAGGTATTTCATACTTTTTTTTATGTATACAAATTAATATTTTTAGAATGCAGCCTTGTAAGCCATCTAGAAATGATTAATAAAGTACATTTTAAATTATTAAATATCCTTTCACCTATCTCCATTTTCAATATGATTTTCTCCCACATGATGCTAGTCAATATTGGGTTGGTGTATTTTATTGATCTTAGTAAATTTACCACCATAATGGTCAATCATAATCAATTAATTATGAGATTTCATTAAAAAAATAAAAATATATATAGGTACACTCTGCATAATTGTTCTAGTGCACTTGGCATAAGGCATTAATCTTAGTCAAGAGAATAATTATTTATAAAAAATTATCAGTCCTCAATTAGAATATTCTTGACTTGGGAAAGCATATTCCTATCTAGCATCCAATAGTTCCATTCATTAAATTGTATACCCAAATTAGCCAAGGAATCCACTAATTTATAAGAAAGATACTGATGAAGAAGCTGAAATCAAGGATACAAATATGGATAGTACCACAAAAGATGAGAACCTTTAGAACTAAATGGTAGAAATCAAAGACATCCAAGTTAGACTTGAAAATTTGAAGAACTCACAAGATTTCATCGACTATCCTTCTTCCAAGGAAAAAAAGGACGAGTTATAGAAGACCGTGTCTTCCTTTCATCACAATATTTATTCACCATACCAATACTTGAACAAACTTGTTATGATAACTAATAGGGTGATGCATAAAATGATAGTTGGTGGGGTGACTATTGACAAGAAACTAGAGAAATTATAAAAAGGAAAAAGAGGATTGATCATCAGCATCTAGCAAGAATTCCAAGAAGAATTTTTCTACTAGTATGACAATTTGATTAGGGAGAGTTGCTAGACATTATGACTATAAGCTAGAAGTTTTTGTACTATTCCTCCCTACCTATCATACTGCTTTGATCTATTTTTTCCAATTTAGTTCTATAATAAGTAGCAGGTGTCTCCTTATGCTAGTTCCTCTTATTTCCTATTAGCTACTTGTTGTCTATTCTCTAGCTATTTTTGTTCTTGTGGTTCTTTTTTAGTGACTTCTTGTTGCTAGTCTTGGTTATTTTTTATGCATCTTTCTTCTTCTTAGTTCTATAATGGATTGGAGGCCCTTCCTCTCTCATCCTAGTAAAAAAGAACTCTACATTTTTTATACACAAATTGAACTTTGGAGAGGAGCATATGAATTAGAAGGAATTTGAAATTCATATTCTACCTAACCATTTCCTTCCAAAGTTATTAATGGAATTTAATTTACATGGGGAAGTAACTAGCCATTCCATAAAAAGATGGATGAATAAATGGAAAATATGACTTTGGTGTTCAAGAGAAAGTAGCACAAATGGAATATAATATGTATAAGATCTAAATAAAGTATGAGGACAATTAATAAATGTAAATCAATGACCACATTAATAGTGCATTTGGAAAATTTATCTTTAATATTTGAATTTGCAAGTATGTCTATACTGTAGGGATGGATATTTATATTTAATAATAATAAAAAATCTTAAGAAAATTTAGGAGACCCATTGAGAAAATAAAGGAAAAATACAATCAATTTATGTGGGATTTCATTGCAGAACTAAACATGGGATATGAAAATTTGAGTGGAGGTCCAAAGTTTTAATGAAAGTATACATGAATTATTTAAGGGGAGTGTAAGAAAAGGAGTAAAGATAAGAGGTGTAGAGGTGGGACTAGAGGAAGTCCAAAGGTACATAGGAATTCCACAAATAGAGGTGAGAATGATAAAGGAAAATCTGGTAAAACTAACAGAGAAAATTGGATGGAGTTGAGGAGGAACAAGTATATATCTACCTCAAAAAAATGTAAAGGTGAGGAGAGGAAGATTTGTGGGAATGTAGGAGATAAAGGGGAGTATCTACCTAAAATTAATGAGTGGAGGTCAAGATACATTTCAATAACTTATAAATTGGGGAAAGAAAGGAAAATAGAAGGGAGAAACGGCCCTATAGACCTCGCAAATACTTCAAGTGGGTTTGGTCATAAAAATTGTACATTAGAACATAGGAAATGTTTTGTATTCCATAGACACTTTTTAATTCTATAAGCACTATAAAAAATGACCAAAACACTACAATACTTAGGTCTTTCTTGAAGTTTTATAACTTCTAGAAAACTTGTGGTCATGGATGGGGGTGAAGAGAATGACTTAAGATATTTGACTAATAAATACACATTCAAATCTTCTTAGTCTAGTAATACATGATAGTAAACAATAGGTCAAAATGTATAATGAAAATTATATTCAAATAATTTGGTTATTGCCAAATTGAGCTCAAAAACTTTGGAAGGTCTTTTAAATGTTGAACTTTTCATTATGTTGGATTGGTAAGATTGTATCAAACTTAAGCTAGCATCCTATTATTTTTTGTCATGTTTTTTAATTAATAAACTAGAAAAAACTAAGGTTCCAATTCCTTATAAGGAAAAATAGGCAAGAGAAGGAGGAGCAAAAACTCAATAGCTAACCCTAAACCCAAAGTAACAACTACTTAATGCATAGCATTTAAAATGAAAATAGACAAATTATCTTCAAATGTTAAAAGGATAAACTTTAAACAAACAACAATGTCCACAAACATATTTAAAACTAAATAAAGTGAGCCAAGAATAGCCAAGAAAATATAAGATGAATAACATGATTTACAACCAATAGCGAGCAAGAATGCCCTTCTAGTCTTTGCATAAGGTGCTAAGTTTTTCAAATGTATTTTCTATTTTTTCAAAATATATTCTATTCTATTGCATTTTTCTTCACTCTAAAAATTTTGAGAGAAATAGTAAGAAAGTTCACATAATCTTAAAATGTGTATAGATTTTCTAAATCAAACAGTCAAATTTTATGAGTAACACAAATACAAATTAGCACCTCATCATGTTTATGCTATATATAGAAAGCTCTCTCCCTCTATGCAATCCTCTCAACTTTAAGTAAATGAAATAAATTTATATTTTATAAATATTATTATTATATATATATCCTTACTTCATTCGTATGGTACCCAATGATAAATTGCAAATGAGAGCAATAGCCAAGCTGATACAAAACTATAGGTGGAGGGATGTGGCGCTTGTGTATGTGGATGACGATATGGGAAGAGTGGCCATCCATGCCTTACAGGATGCCTTAAGAGGTGTTAAGGCAAGAATTGTTTTCACAGCTGCAGTCTCTCCCCAGGCGGATACCTCTGTAATCAGAAGTATTGTTGAGGGTACAAGCTTCTGAGATTATAGGCTTTTGTATTGATGTGTTCAAATCGGTGCTCAAAAGATTAGATTATGAATTGGCCTACGAATTGATACCTTATGGAACTGGCAATGTCACTGCTGGCTACTATGATGACCTCGTCTACCAGGTCTATCTCCAGGTCAGTTAACTTCTCTTCCTTTCTTCTTTGTAAAACACAATATTTCCAGGCGAGGGACTGAAATTAAATGTGAAAACATAAACAGAAATTCGATGCGGTTGTGGGAGATGTAACCGTGCTTGCAAAGCGGAGCATGTAGATTTCACACAGCCTTATACAGAGTCGGGACTGATAATGATAGTTGCAATTTCAGACAATCGATCAAGTGAACCCTGGGCTTTTCTGCGCCCCTTTACCCCGGCCATGTGAATAACTACTGTAGTATTTTTCATCTTCACAGGAGCTGTTGTTTGGCTTTTGGAACACAGGCAAAATAGGCAATTTAGAGGGAAGCCTTGGGAACAAGTCTTCACAGCCATCTGGTACTTCTCGTGTCCACTCTCTCCTTTTGTTTCTATGCCATGATTCGCACCATGAGTTTATATAATAGCTATATATCGACCAAGAGAATTTTATTGATGACAGAGCCCAAACAGTATCCACCTTCTTATGAATGTGCTCACTGTTATGTACAGAGAAGCCCACCAAAACAGTTGGGGTTCATTGTTGTGACCATAGACGAGGATTAGTTATGTAGCCAATGGATTTGGATAAGTTCAACATGACAACATGGAATTCAAGAGAAACTACACCAAACAGGAAACATACAAATCTCTACAACCTATTAACCCAAAGTCAAGGTGGTAAGAAGCCACTAAGACAGTCAAGGTGGTAAGAAGCCACTAAGACACCACCTATAGAATCAGTGACTTTTAAAAGGAACCACACAACCTTAAACCAGAAAGATCACCACCTTGAGACTACTTCCAACCACAACCGAATCCACCTCTATAGGACCAATAGGGGCAAATGTTGCAATAAGAACCATCTCAACATCAACTCATTGACAAAGACCTTAAATAAGATCAAGTCTACCAATCACTTTCTTCCAAAGTAGAGACTAGTCCCTAGCCAAACCCTTAGCAGAATCCACCTCAATAGGACATGCAAGAGCAAAATTAACAGCATAGTCAACCTCAATAGGACCTCTAGGAGTGCTGACTAGGGAAAAGGAAGAAAAAGCCCCCTCATTGTACCCATCCAAATTAGAAGCATACCTGCAGGAGTGCTGACTAGGCAAAAGGAAGAAAAAGCCCACTCATTGTAGCCATCCAATTTAGAAGCATCTGCCCCAAAAGCCCCCCACTGTAGATCTACAGCAACTTTACACGCTCAAGAGACCAATAGTTCCTCACACATAGCCTTGAGAAAGCTCCAAAACTAGCTCTAGTAGCAGCCAACAGGAATAGAGAGGGCCTCAAGAAGGAAACCTGACTATAGATAAAATAAGCAAAGCCCCAGTAACCCATCCACAGAAACAAAACCTTTGCATAGGCAGCACATAAAAGATCACCAAAGATAAAGACATAGTTGTCGGTACTAGAGAGAAACGGGCACAAAACAGGGGAAAGAGAACTAACCCCTTCCATAATCACTATCCACCTCCCCAACAAGGCAAATGCATGGGAAACAACACAAAACCCATCTGGGAAGCTAGAACCAACAAAGGGAAACAAGAATCCCTGAAGCACTGAGCAGAGGGGAGAAACCCCAACCTGACTACAGTAGCAGCTTCCAACAAAGCCCAAGCTATGATCGAAAGGGTAGAGATCCCATCACCAACGACTAGCACAACCACGAACTACACTCCAACAACTCCATTTGAATCTTAGTCCCCTTTAAGTACAACAGTTCGAACAACAATACCTTTGCCAGAAACCCAAGCAGACCCATGTCATTAAACTTGAAACCAAGGAGGACAAAGCGCTTCACAACAAACCACCAGTTGACTCCAGCTTTAGAGCTGCAAAGACAAGAGACCACAATAGCTAAAACAAAAGCTGCAAAGCCATGAATAGGAATGCCCCTCTGCTCGAAATAGGGGAAAAGGAGACCAACAAAAACAATTCCTATCCCACATGTAGAGGGAAGGACACAACAGCCATGTCAGAGGTTTGCTAGAGCGAACACATCAGTCCCCACAGAACGTAGGACCAGATCTACCGCTATCATTCTCTCCTCATCTGTGTTAGGATGACCATCTCCTTCTACATCTCCATCTCACGCCGCATATCTAGCTTTCCCTCAATGTATCTCCATATTTGACTAAAATTTAGTGAAGCAAGTATCCATTGTTGACAAGGTAGAGAGTGATATTGTGAGGGTGAAATCTTGATTATTGGCTTTACAAGGAAAAATCCCCACCATTCCACCAAAAGATCTCCCCGTCTTTTGTGATTGTTATAATTAAACTTCATGAAATATTTATTTATTTCTTTTATAATCCTTTTAATAACTACTTTTCTGTACAGTTTATTGATAGGACTTGAGAAGAGCCACACAATTAAATTATATGTAGTTTTTGTTTTGAATATCTATTAATGAAACTGAGTTGAGAAGAGCTTCCGGATATAAAAATGTGAAACAAATAGATGTAAAACTATAACATCTTTCTTCTATAATACTGCATATATATAGAATCTAATTGTACCACAATTTAAGCATTGTATTTCTCTAACACTTTTATGTGGGTCAAGCAGTCAGCAAAATTCCCTTATTCAATCCAATTGAACAGTTTCGCAACAAGTTCTGAACAGGAATAGTAATACAGAACCCAGATTCCCTTATAAATCTGAATTTTAAAAAATATACTACCAACAACTTTTGTTCTACATTTTTTTTTTTTTTTCCCTATCCTAGAAAAGTCTTAATCCAATCTATACAACATACAAAGCTGTCATAATTTTCTAATTCAATTACCTCATTTTTAATATGCAGGTTTTCCTTTTCCACACTCTTCACGACTCAAAGTAAAAAGATTCTATCCTTTTCTTTTCATTACAGATAATAAACCTACACTACAATTTACAATGCTTTCAAATTCTAAATTTATTTTGTAGATTACGCAGGGGAGAGGATTGTAAGCAGTCTTGGCAGAACAGTGGTGATAATTTGGCTTTTCGTTGTTTTGGTGCTAGCGTCTAGTTACACCGCCAGCTTGTCTTGGATGCTTACCGAGAGACAAATTGTACCAAAGGTTGACAGCCTCGAATCTCTCATCAACCAAAATGTGCCAATCGGTTATCACCATGGATCTTATGTAGACAGTTATTTGGAAAATCTTGGTGTCAGTAAAAGTGCTCTTCGTCCATGTTTTCCTGTAGAGTACGCCATTGCGCTAAAGAAGGGACCAAATAACGGAGGGGTTGCCGCCATAATTGATCACAAAATTATTGCCCGAAGTTTATTTCTGTCAATAGGATGCAATGAATATGAACAAATTGGTCCCACGTTCAAAACAGGAGGCTCCGCATTTGTAAGTCTATAAAACTGTCTCTACATCTCAAACTTGTCTAATTCACAAATCGTATCATTGATTCAGATTGTGTGTGCAGGTGTTTCCAAAGGGGTCAACACTAGTTTCAGACATTTCCAAGGCTATATTAAATCTTTCAGAAAGCACAGAGATGCAAGAAATTCGGGAGAAGTGCTTCAATTCAAGTGTAAAAAAATGGAGTGGAATCAAACAGAAGAGCCTCGAAAAAATTTAGGGTATGTTTCTACTGACAGGATGTGTGTCGTTTCTCACTCTCCTCTACTATTTGTATCACCTTCTTTACCGATTTGTGTATAAAAATGAGAATTTATCTCATGCTAAATCCATCTCCACCCGATCAAGAACATTTGCCAATTATGTAGACAAGAAGAAGATCCCACCACCAAAAAGATAAAGACATGAGACTACCATTTTGTCACGTGGAACCGCTGCTTCCACTTCCTCTTAGATTCCTATTACGGCAGCGTAGTTATGAACTGCGGTTCAGGATTGTTCAATTTATCTTCTAGAACTATGCTGGTTTTGCAAACTTATGTGGATTAATTATATCTTGATCACGAACAATGGATAGTGAGAATCAGAAGGTCAGGTGCGAATCCTATTTTTGTTGGTCATAAAATTTGGCTATCTTATTTAGTAAATTTAAATAATATGTGAACCTTGTTAGTATTTTTCTCATATTTTCTAGAGTGGAAAAAATCCATTCTCTTTGAGAAGTTGATCTAGAAAACTTAAACACATTTTGATCATATGTATGACTATTTGATTTAGAAAATTTAAGCACATTTTGATCACATGTATGACTATTTGATTTAGTAATTTAAACACGTTTTGATAATATGTGGACCTTGCTACTATTTCTTTCACATTTTCAAAAGCAAAAAATGATTCAAAGAATGAATACACTTGAGACAATTAAATAAGAGCTTTGAAATTTTACATGTATAAATTTATTAATATTGTTATAAAATATTTTTAGTTACTTAAAATTGAAAGGATTATATCAAGAGGGGGAGATTTCTATATATTTAATATAAAGGTGATGAGATGTGAATCTATATTTGTGTTAGTCATAAAACTCTACTATTTGATTTAGAAAAGCTAAGACATTTTGATAATAGGTGAACCTTTTTGTTATCTCCATCACACTTTCTAGAGAAAAAAAAGCTGCAAACTAATAATATATATTTAGAGGAACACCAAACCTTGTAATTATGTTATTTAGAAGAAAATTAATCACCACTTTAGATGTAGTATTCTAGTGGACATCACCTCCACACATTGCTAAAGTTGTTAATGGCCTCCAAAATCCATTTGTAATTCTTTTTTGATCTCTCAATAATTTATTCATCAAAATCATTCAATATATTATTGTTGAAGTGGACCCTCAACTAATATGAATGTGAGGGGGGTGCATCTATAAACTTTATTTTTTCTTGTAATATTTGGAAAGCATCAAAACTTTCAAAAAATTGACAACATCATTGAACAATGTGGACCACTAATATCATACTCTCATTATATTATGAGTAATATTCTTTGACATGAAGTCTCCCCCACGAATCCCATTATGATAAGTTTATCGATGACCTTGATGGACTTCACTTGATCTAAAAAACTTAGAAGCAAACCATCAATGTTTCTCCATACTAATTGGTCTTCAATTAATAAATACATTTGTGATACCAATTTGAATGTTTTGGTTTTCATGATAGTGATCCTTAGGAAATAACTCAAGTTTTCCAAAGAAAAAATAATGTACCAATACCATGGATAATTCTTCAAGTGTTAAGTAAGAGTCATTGAATTAGACTTCATTAACTTGCACTTCTACTAGATCCAAGTTTGTATTTTTCATCAACATAGTAAGGCCTTTAACCTTTACTAGTAGTATATCTTCATCTCATCTCATACTCTTACATCGTATTTAACCATATACACAATTTTATTGAATATTTTTCAAGCGAATATTTCCCTTACAAATAGTAATGGGCATGCAGGTTGTCATTTTGGCTCCTGTGAGATAAGATCCAAAGTTCTTTATAGCCTTGAAAATAGCATAGTCCTCTAAAATGGAGTAGTTCAAATTAGCATTTTCAAGTGATTTACTAAATAAATCAATCATTTTCTCATCTCTCTCATTTTTCTTCTAAATTAGAATATAAAAAATGGTATTGAAAAGGCAAATAAATGAAATAAATTTGAGTAATTAGGAGTACATCCTTAATTTTCATGAAGAAAATAGTTGATTCTTTATTCAAGATAATTGAATACCCCTACTTGAGAACTTTTGAGATGAAATTTATCCTTTCAGCAAGGTTAGGAGAAAAATTTCTAACAAAGTCAATTTTTCTAAAGATATATTTTATTGCCTTCACAACTTTTGGCAAAGTGACAAGACTAGTTGCCTTGAATCTTTTAAGATCATTCATCACTCCTTTCGCACTATATGTTAAAGTAATTTTCCCTCTTTCACACCAAACACATGTTTCTAAGGATTTATAGAAATCCCATATTCTAAGCATATTTTTTTTCATTGTCATTTTTACCTTTGGAGGAGATAATTAAGCTATACTTGTAGACTACCATTATTTCACTTATTGTAATAGTAAAAGAAATTTCCATTTTTGGAGAACAACTTCTATATTCTTTATTCTAAAAGGTGTTTTGACATTTAATAAATTTGTTGCATGGACTCCTTAATGTTGTTATATGCTTCTCATATTATTTAACCATCACCTGATTATATCCTAAGAAAAGCATTCATAATTGACATCAACTTTGACCTTGTCATTCTCTACAAAAAATGATGCATGTTAGATAATAGGTAACTTTGTCCTTAATGAAATTTATGTTTAGATTTATATAATTTTTATGCAGCCTTAATTCTCCATTTTTCTTTTTTACTAGGACAACATCAAAAATCCTTGTAGAATAGTTGATTGACCTAATGATGCTACCCTCTTTTAGTTTCATCCAAAAAAATTGCATGGGGGCCAAAAAAAGGTTTGATGGGAATTTTTTTCTACCCAAATGACTTTTTACCAAGTTCCAAGGGATTTGTATATTTCAATGTAAGTTCTTGAGATACAATAATTCACCACATGTTAGGACCAAAGAAAGACATTTTTTTAATTTCCTTATCAATGTAACCATTATGTGTTACTACACTAGCTTTATCCTTTTACCAAGGTTGACCATCAAAGGAGATTATTTAGTTCCTAAGTTCATACCTTCAAAATTATCTACACTAATTGACTCACTCCTTGTCTTGTAGGAAATGATATTTATTTCTAAATATTCTTTCAAGAACCATAAGCCCTCTTGGAATGGCATTGGTTTTGAGTTGAATGATATCATTTTTTAAGAGGGTTCTTTTTTCATATTCTTCCTCTATCATAAGCTATAGATAATAAATTAATTCTCAAAATAATTGATGTAAATCAATATTCCATAGATATGCTTGGCATCATTTAAAACATTCCAATTGTATGTATTTTTTAGAATTCCCAATCTAGTGAGAATTTTCTCTATAATTGCAATGAGATAGTGTAAAAGAAGAATCAAACTATGAAGCCAAGAAAAAAAATGAATCAACTATAACATTCATAATACTTTCCAGCCATTTGATGTCAAAAGCATCAAACATTTCTATGGCATTCCATGTAGCATTAGTGTACATACTTAAAAAAACCTTCAATTATATACGATCTTTTTATTTGAGACATTATGAAATCTAAATAACCAAGGACCCTCAAGAACTTGATTCCACAACTATAAGCTATTTTAAAGCCAAGTGATAAGGCTACATACTCAACCAAATTACTAGTATCATCAAAATTCAACATAAAATAAAATTAATATCTCATGTGTCATCATGTGATAGTAAAATAACTCCTACATCATTTCCCTGTCTAACACAAGCACCATTTGAATACATGTTCCATATGTATTATTTTCATTTCAATGATATTTAAGGCATGGATAAATATGAACAAGGTTAATAATGTTATCATCACAATATCCAACAAATTTACTTGGCTTAGCATCCATATAAATTACCTTATTCTTTCATATTTAAAATTTTCCACTTGATGTGTAAAATTTCATTATCTCTATGCAACTAGACATCCATTTCACATGATGTTATGGTGGCATATGATAAATCCATATGGGTAAGTGCAAGAAGTTGTGTCCACTTTTTGGCCAAAAAGTGGAAGATTTTTCCCTTTTTTTCAATTTCGTCCCATTTGACCTAAATATTTGAGGCACTTAAAAGATGATTCTTGAAAAAATTCAGCAATAGAAAATGTAGTGCTTGAAGTCTACTTTCCAAATATGTAATTTTTTTCAATACCCAGATCTTAAAAAGGAAGTTTGAATAGGCATTAGTAAAACATATAGTTTAAAAGTCACTTTTTAGGACCATACCATGCCCGTGTACGGAAAGCATAATTTGACCTAAATGAAACTATTTTTCTTTATCCTTTTGGGAAAAGATCTATAACTCACTCATCTTTGATAAGGATATTTTTTTGTAATTTTTTTCCATATATATATTTTTTGTTATTTTTTAATTGGGCATAATCATTGTTTTGAAAAATCCGTGTGTACAGCAAGCATAATTTGACCTAAACTTAACATTTTTTAATTTTTTTTTTTTAAACTATATAGATTTGTCTGTATATAATTTTTTTTTCAAAAAACTTGAAGACAAAAAAGTTATTAAAATTTTAAAAAACCATGGTATTTCAAGTTTATGGATCTTTTTCATTAGAAATTATTTTAAAATTAAAAATATTGATCCATTCTCTTTAAAAATTATATATTTGGAATCTAGACAATGTGTACTATAATGGGATTTTGTTGTTTAAAAAAATTCTGAAAATTAGGTGTTCAGATATATTTTTGAAGTCATTTTTTTGTATGAAGCTTGATTTAGGCTTGAAGTTGCAGGTCAAACTAGTTCTGAGCCTCAGGTTCGGCTTTCCGAACCATTTACCAAGCCTAATTCTAAACCTACAAGTGGGCCTGAAAAAAATCTTTTTGCAAACAAGATCCTGTGTTGAGAACGAGATCCCGTGTTGAAAACGGGATCCTGTTCCTTATTGCAATTTATTTATTAAAAAAAAAGCAAATGGAATCCCATTTCAAATTAAAACGGGATCTCGTTTTCAACATGGGATCCCGTTTTCTTTTACCATTAATTTTTTTTTTTGAATTGTATAAATATATGATCATTTAACATAATAAAACATGTCGATTCAAATGTGCAAGTTTTTAAATGATATATTATGATCTAGTTGTCCTTTGGATGCTTTTTGGTTGCAATTTTTGATCCATTTTTTGAAGGTGGCATTTATTGCATAAGTTTTTAGTCATGGGGTCTAAACAATGTCAGAAGAAGAAACAAAGGAGGAAATTGACTGTCGAGGAAATTCAAGAAGAACGAGAGAAGGAGGCCAAACATCAAAGGGATAGAAGAATGACGATTTGGCAAATGAATAATCCTGATGCTTTTGGATCCACAACAATGGAAGAGACAAACATTCAAGATGATGCCTTGGGGGGTCAGATGGAGGTAGATAATGCAATTATGGATTATGATGATGTGAATGAAATAATTATGAAGAATATTCCAAGTACAACATCCTCAAATCCAGGTACATCTTCAAATTATCCAAGTACATCTTCAAATCCTTCTCTGCAAGACATGGATAATGTGATTATAGGTGATCTTCATATTGCTGATTTAGTAGAAGCTGGATATACCAATGTTGAGATTGATAGAATTGTCCATGAAAATTAAAACCTTCATGTTGGTAGAGATGAAATTATTTTGAATGTTGAAACTGAAAATCCTTTTGAACATGGTGAAAATGAAAATCCTCCAATTGTTGAAGATTAGGGAAACTTTTTTATAAAAATTGAAAAAAATGTTTTGGATAATCTTCCTAGTAAGATTTCTTGGAGACAGATAAGAACATATGCCAATAGAATATACAAAGAATTTTTTTATCGAAAAAAACTTGCAATTCAATGTCAACTTATGATGCAATTGATGAGAGTGTGGAAAATGAGAAAAGTGATGAAAAAATAGGCATCTATGTGAAACCATAAAAAAAAGATTAATCTGTTAAGCATGTTATGTCTATTGTTGCAAGTGCCATTGAATCTATTGCTACAACGAGATGATCTAAAGATAAGAATGCGGCACGATGAGCTATAACAATTTCCATAGTGAATAAAGCAACCTTGAATAAAAGGATGGTAAGCAACATTAGTGGAATTTAAAGATGCATCCTAAAACATTGGTTAGAGCAGCTAAAAGAAGAGAAAGTATTGAAAGTGATCCAATCAACCAAAGTTGGAGTTTTAGTGGTAGACTTTGCAGGTCAGATATGAAATTGAATATTGAAGTGAAATCTTTGGTTGAAAAGTTTTGGCATGATAATACAAGGGTATCATCTAATGCTAGAGATGTTCTAAAGTTGAGAGTGGGGTGTAAAATTCGTGACCCTCATCCAAAACACCTATTAGACACAACTCAAACTGAATTTTATAGAAAATTTTTGGATGAAGTTTTGTTACCTGGAAATATCACTATAAGTCAAAGATCATTTGAAAAATGCAAGCCCTGGTATGTGAAAATTAACAAGCAAAGAGTCTCTTGTTGTTGTAAAATGCATGTACAATTTCATTACTATTATGATGTTTTTCGATACATACATTGTGTTTTGCATAGTAACATGCTTATCCAGGAATGTGGTATTGATATGCCACCTGAATCAATCAAAGAATTTGTAGCAAGTTTATTTTGTCAAAGAACTGATGGACAATTATTTTATTTACATTCATGTATTTCTGGACAATGTTCTAATTGTGGCAATTTTTCATCACCAGTAGAATGTATGCATGAGAGTAGTGAAACTAATTTTGGACAACAACTAGATGTTAGAAGATTTAAGAATGTTGAGTATTCCTTAAAGGATGGGAAAACAGGAAAGCGTGTTGATTTAATCATAGAGAAGGTTAGTGTACATGCATTCATGTCAGAATTTAAAAGTAAGATTGTACCAAAATATGTGACACACTCTCAACATGCTAGATGGCTTGATTCTCAATTTCACACATGTAGAAATACATTTCCAGTTGGAAGTATACTATCAGTGGTGGACTTTGCAGAAAACTATACTCTTAAGCCACAAGAGGAAATTCAATCTCAATATTACAATTCCACTCAAGTTGCTATTTTTTTTCATATTGTTTATAGACACACAGATGATAGCATAGAGGATGATAGAAAAATCCTAAGGGAGTATCATTTCGATGTGAGTGATAATAGGATGCACTCGTTAGAGTTTGTTCAATATTGTTTCAGCATATTTTATAAAAATATAAGAGAAAGAGGAATCCAGATGACATAACATCTTATATGGTCAGATAATTGTATTGGACAATTCAAGAATGCTCGAATGTTTTATTGGCTAAGCAGGGCTCACAAGGAATACAATATCCAACATATATGGATTTTTTTTGAAGCTGGACATGGCAAAGGAGAACATGATGGAGATGGTGCATGTGTTAAAAGAATTCTTTCTAGAGAGCAATTAAAATTTGAAGCTAATGCAAAATCTAAAGATGCACATGCAATTGTAGATTGGTGCAACACAACCTTATCTACTGGATCAAGTGTGAACTCTACAATTCAGTGATTCTTTTAGTTAGTTGAAGAGGAAAATATTGTGCCAAAACTTGATTGTGAGACAATTAGCAAATCAACGAAATGGCATTCATTTAAGAGTTCAAATGCAAGCACGTGGACTATATGGATAAGGGAACTTGCATGTTTTTGTCAGTTTTGTATTTCAGGTGATTCTGATGTATGTGAGAATACTGAATGGGTTGAAGATTGGAATCAAAGTTCGTTGACTCCTACTCAAGCACAAGATCAGATTAACACAATTGAAGATAATGATGAACTATTTGCATTAGATGATTATGATCATGTTTCAGACCTTGTACAGAAAGGTAATCATTTTTTATTATTTTGTTGGCCATTTAATAAAATTAGTTTCAAACTTTTTTATATTGGTGTAAATTAAAAATGGCATTTTTTAAATTCTAAATTGTGATAATTTATTAATCTTTTGTTTTTCTAGGACATGTGTATGCCATTGTTGCACTTGAGGACAATGAAGAGGAAACAAAATATTGGTTGGCTCGATGTGTTGAGACTAAACACAAACTAGTTAATCCTTGAGAAGATGACGATGGTTTTCATTATCTGACTGGTTCAGTGGTAGTTGTTGGAACTTGGCTAAGGAAATATTTGACAAGGAAGAATGGTTTGCCTGCTTTTGAAGATTATGAAACACATAAGAAGATAATACACTACTCACATTTGATTGTTGCAACAAATATACAACTAGTGAGATATCACGACAGACCAAGTAATAAAAAGTTGTGGACAATTTTTATGGAAGATCACGAGACAATTATAGATGCTTTGGAAAAAAGAGAGGATGCAGATGGTACAATGGAATAAGTATTTAAATAAAGAGGTATGTATACATGTTAAATTTATGTATGTATATATTATGTACATGTATAATTTCATTTTATTACATACCATTTGATAATAAAGATGGTTTAAATATTATTGTTTGATATATATAGGTCCGTCCCCTTATTGAGAGCTCTTACACAATTGTGTTACATGTAATGGAATAAGTATTTAATATATAGAGGTACATATACTTGTTTTAAAATTATGTATGTCTTTTGAAATGATTATACTTGCCAAGTCATGTCCTAATCAATTAATCTCCCCTTGAGCCATGTCCTATAATTTAGTTCAAATGATCCTCTTTTAAGGCACACGTCCTATTTCTAGTTTGATCCCCTTAAGCCACATGTCCCAATCATACACCCATCCCCTTAAGCCGAGTCATGTCCTAATCAATTAATTTCCCCTTAAGTCATGTCCTATAATTTACTTCAAATGATCCTCTTTTAAGAAACATGTCTTATTTCTAGTTTGATCCCCTTAAGCCACATGTCCCAATTGTACACCCATGCCCTTAAGCTGAGTCATGTCTTAATCAATTAATCCCCCCTTAAGCCATGTCCTATAATTTAGTTCAAATGATCCTCTTTTAAGGTACATGTCCTATTTCTAGTTTGATCCCCTTAAGCCACATGTCCCAATTGTACACGCATCCCCTTAAGCCTAGTCATGTCCTATTTTTGTATTTTAAATTAAATTTGACTTAGTTAATATACTTGCATTTAATAAATTGTTTCTTATTAAGTTCTGATTAATTTTTTTTTGTGTGCATGTAGGTACATCTTGTTACCAGGCTTCTAATTGTGGAGATCTAATTTAAAATCTCTAGATTGCTTTTGAAACTGTGGAGATCTAATTTATCTAGATCGCTTTTGAAACTGCTTTAAATGTCTTAGATTGGATCAAACTTATATAATACTTTAGATTTCAGAATATTGAGTTAGACTTATATATATATATATATATATATATATATATATATATATATATATATATATATATATATATATATATATATATATATATATATATATATATATATATATATATATATATATATATATATATATATATTTAAGACATGTGGATCTTGAAAATTTTAAATTTGAGATACATGGATGAAGCTAAATTATTATATATTCAAGAGATGCACTTGGATTAAACTTTTTTATATTTAAGATTTTAGTATGTATATATGTGTGCATGTACATGGTAATTTTAGAAATTATCAATTGCTTTGAATTAAATTTTTAATGTATACAACATTTGTGTGTGTAAACATGTGTTATTTGGAAAAATATCAAAATTGCAAGTGTTTTATTTTTAATACATGATATATATGTACATGTGTACAAGTGTGCTATTTTTATAAATATCAATTCCTCATGTGTGTATATGTGTTCAATTGCACTTGCTATTCTGAGATGTGGATGAAGCTCTAAATTATTATATTTTCAAGAGATGCACCTGGATTAAACTATTATAAATATCAATTGCTCATACTACATATATGTGTTCAATTGCACTTGCTTCATTTATTTTTAATCTATTTATTTAGTTTAAGTATCATGTAAGTACACATACACATACATATATAGATTTAGATTAAAAACAAATGAAATTTACATATAGCTCGAGATGATTATAAATAAATAAATATATAAGTATAAATATAATGTCCATGAAACACATGTATGTATATGTACTAGAGAAGTGAACACTCCAACGTAAAACATATATATATATCAAGTCTAGATGTGTCAACATTAAATATAATTAAAGTGTATGTGCAAAATAAACAAGTCCTAGTGTGTACACATGTACACACATGTATGTATCAAGTCCATGCTCAAAATGAAATATAATTATCAAAGTGTGCAAAATAAACAAGTCCCATGGGATGGAATGATCAAATGTCAGTAAACTACATGAAACATGTAACAAATCTAGCCCCTAAAATGAAGACAGCTGTAAGCCCTAAATATGATCTAGATTCCTCTTCAAGCCACGCGGATGAAGAGGAGAAGATCCATTGTGCAAGACAAAAATGTTCAAATTCGTGAGAGTTCTATGTAGTTCATGTTCATTCATATATATATATATATATATTTAAAAACAATTTAAAAATTTCAATTATAAGTTCATTAGCACATACGTGTACATGAGTAGGCTCATCTCCTCTAGACTCTACTGAGGGCTCTGCATCTCTAGGTGCTATAGGGGCAGTCGATAGCACTGGTATCTCATGCTATATATAGTACATGAACACACACACACACACACACACACACACACACACACACACACACACACACACACACACACACACACACACACACACACACACACACACACACACACACACACACACACACACACACACACACACATATAGATCAAGATCAATTGATGATTTAAAATAGAAATATAGATCTAATTTATATTTAAAATGTTCATTTTGAAATAGAGATAATTTAATGTTCATACACATACATACCTGACTCAGATCATCTCCTCTAGGCATTATAGTATCTGGGGTGATATAAAAAAAAACTGAGCCACTATCAACAAGATCGTACGAGGTATTTAAAAAAGAGTTGCACGTGTCAATTATATGTATCAATTAATTTAAATTTTAAATAAAATATGATTCTGAAACTTGAATCAATTTTTTAAATTTAAATCAACATTAAATACCTGAAATGATGATGATGTCTGTAGAAAACTATCAAGAGGATCAGGATGATCATATGGCCCATCTGGATGTAAACTCATCCTGATGGTCGTGTCCACCTGTACAACAAAATTAATTAAATCTAGATATTAAATCAAATGTACATGATATTTCTTTATTTATTTAAAATATTGAATGTAAGTTTGATGAACAAAATTAATTAAATCTCTAAATATATATATATATAAATTAAGATAGAGTGTTAATGTACCGAATCTCTCTGCTCATCTGCAACAACTGGTGTTGGAGGAGCTACACTCACCACAGTGGCAGATGGGTAATCCGACATGGAAGTCAGTCTCGTAGTGGCCCCAAACATGGGCTGGAGACATGTAAATGTGTAAATAGTGAAGACATATAGATAGAGAGATCTATAATATAAATTATGTAAATTTATATATATATATATATATAACTGCAAATTGTACATGTATGTAGTGGATCTCCCCATACCTATTTACCACATAAATCATGATCTATGAGATGATCATCAGTATAAAGAAAATTGACATATGAACCAATATTATCATGATTAGTGGATGCTCCCCATGCAGTTGAAGAGGATGGACCATGATGTGAACTCAAAGGAAGGTCTGGACCATCACAAGGCTCGTAGCATAGTTGATGGCAACTCATACAAAAATGAGGTATTGATGTACGTGGAATGGCTGTACTCATGTCAACATCATCCTCACCAGTGTCAATGTCACCACGGTCCAACAAATTGGCTGTCTGCTGACTAAGGCTACCAGTGAGTGTGGTCAATGAGTCCAATGTGGAGATAACAGAACGTTGATGAGCAGTAATAGGTATAACAGGCATAGGAGCTGCAATGGCCTGGCAATGGGCAGGTCTATTGGGGTCAATACGTGCCCCCAACCTATCCTGTGGCATGCCACCACCAACACCTTGGAATGCTCTTATATCAAAATAATTGGGCTTTAAAACCAAAACAAACTCTGCATATAATTTTCTCAAGAAGTATAAAGGGAACTCTAAGTTGGCATGTGGTGGAGTATCAAATACCATTTGCCATTGATCCCAAAAATTATCGGCCATGCCTCGATGTGTACACCACCCCATGGATATGTGGGATTTGTTTGGTGGAATGGGTTCACCTATGATGGGGTTTGAAAAATATGGAACAAGGTGAGATTTGTCTATTCTTAGGTTCAAAATATCCTTATAGGAGAGGCCATCAGAATAAAACTAGCATCTCTCCTCTCTCCATGCTTGATGTGAATCAAGCTCTGCATCTATAGACCTAACTGCATCAATAACGTTTTGCATCTTCGATGCAAAATGGTGCATGTGTGGGGATATATGTGGTGCTCTAAGGATCTCATTAACTTTCCCCTATATGAAAACAACATTCTCATCAATAATGGCTTGAAATTGACCCTCAGCAGAATCAGGAGGTGGAGGATGATGATCGGGTGGGGGTGGGGGTGGAGGAGGGGGTGGGGGTGGGGGTAGAGGTGGAGGTGGAGGAGGAGGTGGGGGTGGAGGTGGTGTACCATGGGCAGGGTCATCTAGGGGGGGTTTCTCATGCCCTGTTTCATTAAGAAAATCTTCTATATCAAACAAATCCATGTGATGATGTGTATGTAATCTGAGCTCTGCATATATATATACACATGATACATTTAATTAAAAATCAAATAAGAATTTAAAATCTAACTTTTGAAACTAAAACATGAATTTAAATTACAAATAATTTTAAAACATGTACAATCTACATATATATACATTAAACATATATATACATATACAAACTTTACAAACAGATAAATGATAAAAAATTACATGTGTACATACGAAATCAAGAACATGCATGATTTTACATATAATATATATGATCATGTACATAAGAATTTAAAATTTAACATCTACATGAAAATGTTTATAATTAATCATCAAGTGACACACATGACTTAAGGGGATTGGCCTATAGTTAGGACACGTGGCTTAAGGGGATCAAACTAGAAATAGGATAATTTTGGTTTAAGGGGATAGGCCTAAATAGGTCGTAATTAAATTTTGTAATTAATCATTTAAGACACATGACTTAAAGGGATTGTCCTAACTAGGACAATTGGCTTAAGGGGGTAGGCCTAATTAGGATGTATGTTAATAGATTGGCTTAAGGGGTTTGTCTTAAGGGGATAGATTGAATGTATGTTAATAGGGGAATTGTCATAATAGTATGTTAAGAGGCCCATATGGTTGTAAATATATTTGATTTAATGTACTTAGAATAGGAATTTCAAATTCAACATCTACAAATTATAGGATGTATGTGGCTTAAGGGGACAAGCCTAAATTATAGGATGTACGTGCATTTCCTAATTACATGTGTCTTAAGGGGACATGGTCAAAATTAAATTACATTTGATCATAATTAAGTTTAATAAATTGAATATATAGTTAATAGGACCTATTTCATGCTATTTAATATATATGGCATTTAATAATATATATAGTTAATAGGTCCTAGTATGTCAAAAGGGGAATTGTCGTAATAGTATGTTAAGAGGCCTGTATGGTTGTAAATATAGTTAATTTAATGTACTTAGAATAGGAATTTCAAATTTAGCATCTACAAATTATAGGATGTATGTGGCTTAAGGGGACAAGCCTAAATTATAGGATGTACGTACATTTCCTAATTACATGTCTTAAGGGGACATGGTCGAAATTAAATTACATTTGATCATAATTAAGTTTAATAAATTGAATATATAGTTAATAGGACCTATTTCATGCTATTTAATATATATGACATTTAATAATATATATAGTTAATAGGTCCTAGTATGTCAAAAGGGGAATTGTCGTAATAGTATGTTAAGAGGCCCGTATGGTTGTAAATATAGTTAATTTAATGTACTTAGAATAGGAATTTCAAATTTAGCATCTACAAATTATAGGATGTATGTGGCTTAAGGGGACAAGCCTAAATTATAGGATGTACATGCATTTCCTAATTACATGTGTCTTAAGGGGACATGGTTGAAATTAAATTACATTTGATCATAATTAAGTTTAATAAATTGAATATATAGTTAATAGGACCTATTTCATTCTATTTAATATATATTACATTTAATAATATATATAGTTAATAGGTCCTAGTATGTCAAAAGGGGAATTGTCATAATAGTATGTTAAGAGGCCCGTATGGTTGTAAATATAGTTAATTTAATGTACTTAGAATAGGAATTTCAAATTTAGCATCTACAAATTATAGGATGTATGTGGCTTAAGGGGACAAGCCTAAATTATAGGATGTACATGCATTTCCTAATTACATGTGTCTTAAGGGGACATGGTTGAAATTATTTAATTACATTTGATCATAATTAAGTTTAATAAATTGAATATATAGTTAATAGGACATATTTAATGCTATTTAATAATATGGCATTTAATAATATATATAGTTAATTGGTCCTAGTATGTTAAAAGGGGAATTGTCGTAATAATATGTTAAGAGGCTCGTATGGTTGTAAATAGTTGATTTAATGTACTTAGAATAGGAATTTCAAATTTAGCATCTACAAATTATATGATGTATGTGGCTTAAGGGGAGAGGCATAAATTATAGGATGTATGTGGCTTAAGGGGAGAGGCCTAGAAATTATAGGATGTACGTGCAACATTTCCTAATTACATGTGTCTTAAGGGGACATGGTCGAAATTAAATTACATTTGATCGTAATTAAGTTTAATAAATTGAATATATAGTTAATAGGACCTATTACATGCTATTTAAGAGGCCCATATGGTTGTAATTAGTTAGTTTCATGTAAGTTTAGAATAGGAATTTCAAATTTAGCATCTACAAATTTTGTAATTAATCATTTAAGACACATGACTTAAACGGATTGGGCTAATTAGGATGTATTTGGCTTAAGATGATAGGCCTAATTAGGATGTATGTGGCTTAATACCATCTGCCTAGATTATAGGATGTATGTGGCAAGTAAAGGAAAGAAGATTTACTTTAAATATAGGACACACATGTGGCTTAAGGGGATCATTCTATAAGGTCCTAGTATATACATATAGTTAATAGGTCCTAGTATACATTTTAAAATGTCCTAGTATACATATAGTTTATAGGTCCTAGTATAAATATAGTTAAGGGGATCATTTTATAAGAAGATTTACTTTAAATATAGTTAATAGGTCCTAGTATACATTAAAACGAATATGATTGTAATAGTATATTTTAAGAGGGGTATAGTCGTAACTAGTTAATTAGTTAATTTCATGTACTTAAGACACTTGACTTAAGGGGATGGACGTATGTACACAATATAGGATCTCTCTTATGTGGTCAAATTGGGTCATAAGGGGTACGTGTTGTGTACATAAATGTTAAAAAAGTGGTATGTGTGTGACGGGCCTTTAGCACCACATTGTGTTGTAAGGGGTCACACATGTGTTCTAACACATGCGTGACCCCTTAGGACCACATATGAGCCCTTTTAACATCCTATACTTAGTGTATGCAGTATACACCAACTACTAGGATGGTAAAAGGGAGCATATGTGGTCCTAAGGGGTCACACATGTGTGACCCCTTAGGACCGGATTATGACCCATTAGAACAGAATGTGGTCCTAGTATAGACATACACGCATTCTAACTCAAGGTATAATATAGACATGGCTCAAACTAAATTATAGGACAAATGTGGCTTAAAAGGGGAATGAATTTGAAAATAGGAGATGGCTTAAGGGGATACACACATGTGTTCTACAATGTACATGTGCGACCCCATGGGATCATGCATAGTGTCCTAAGGGGTCATGTATGTGGTCCTAAGGGGTCACACATGTACATTAGAATGTGCATACATGGCCCCTTAAGACCACATACATGACCCCTTTGGACACTATGGCTGATCCTATGGGGTCATATGTGGTCGTAAGGGGTTGGACATGATGTGATCCTATGTGGTCATAGGGGGTATGTTGTATACAATTTAGAGATGTTTTAAATAGTTTCATTTTTGTTGTAATTTTTTGGTTTTGGTTTTCATTTTCATTTTTGTTTTGATCTTGTAAACTAAATGTTTTGGTTTTGATTTTTTTGGGGTTTTCATTTCGTTTAAAAAATCCTAATCTAATCAATTCATAAAAAAAATTCAAACTAAATTTAACTAATTTTTAAAATAAAAACATACTTTTCTAATTAAAATAAAATTATTGAACTAAAACACATTTTTTTCTAACAAAAAAAGTAAATTTAAAACTAAAAATTATTAACAAAAAAAACAATTTTTAAACTAAAAATCTAATTTTTCAACTAAAAATTGATCTAAACATGAATTATTGAATAAAAATGGATGTTGGGCATACCTAGAAGACTAGAAGGTGGGTTGCTGGCAATTCCTGTGCGGGCTCCACACCTTGAATCGGGATCCCGTATGACAAAAATGAATCGCATTTCATTAAAAAAATAAATTATATATTCAACACGGGATCTTGTTTCGTTTTCAACACAAGATCCCGTTTGGAGCTCTAGGCTCGGGATCTCGGGGCCCACGGGATCCCGTTTGATTTTAAGCTCGGGTTGCCAAGAGCCAACAGGATCCCGATTCATCTCTTATTCTTTCCGCCTGATTTTTACTTTTTAAGTAAGTCCAAAACTTCCACATTAAGTGGACACAACTTCTTGCACTTACCCATATATGTCCTACCACCTATCAAAGCTATCCATTTTTTTTTTCATAATAGTGCAATCTATTTTGTTAAGTAGTAAAAAATAATTATATTTATTGATGAGAACTATGAGGGTACGAAACAACTTGTATCTTCATCTCATTAGAATCTCCAATAATTTTGAACTCTCAAGAGTCTATTAATGACACTTGCGGGATGATTTGGACACCTTTAGACCCAAACAATTCTTTAATTCAAGTATCATTACATTGCTGGAAGCTTTAGAGTACAACATGAAACTATGGAGTAGTCATGCTTTTATTAGCAGAGAGATGTAGAATGGATCGACAATTAATTGGCTACAACAAAAATATGTTTCAAGGTATACCTATTGAGTTTCTTTATCTTGACATTTACATCATATTTTGGGATCACTTGTAAGGTCGCATGATTGATAAAATGTGGTTGGGATGTTAGTACATATAACTTCGCCCTTTCTCTATTTTTAGGTGTTCTAAGAAACCCCCTTATAGGTACTTGGACCTTGAGTTATCTTAGCCTAATATCCATGTCAATGGGTTGATATTCTGGTAACATAGTACACAAAGATATGGTTATGGCATGATTGTCAAGAATAAAATATATTAATTGGTCACCTATCACCCATTCTCATGATGGCCCTCCCAACTATTTTAGTTATTTCTAAACTTCCTATGATATTTTTAATATTTTACCTGGTTTGGAACATTCCTTAGTAACTTTAGGATGTTCCATACTACTTGTTAATATGCCTCCATACCTATTGGAATGTTGTTCTTTTACATATCAATTTTTAGCATGGTCATTCTTTTATTTGGTTTTCTTTTACATACATGTGCCAAAATTTCATAATTTCATGGCAATAGCAGAGGTATATAGTTTATTTGAAGGACCTCTGGATAATATCGAATTAACATATTACAAAATTAAACATAATTAAATATTCATAACCCCTTTGTATGGTTGTGGGTGCCATTCAAAACCCTCAGTCTCTTTCAGGTTGAGGGAGCCTATCTAAAACCCTCTTCTATGGTTGTGGGTGCCGATCAAAACCCTCGGAGTCTTGTTGTGTACTAGTCTAATTTGTAATATTCTTTATTGTCATGTGGTTGGAGTTTCATTTGTGGTTGGCTATATGGATTCATTGTGGATCTTTTGATAAGTTGTTTCTTGCTGGAATCTGGATGCTAGATCATCCAGGGGGTTTCGAGTCCCCTTAAAACCTATTGTTCGGAGTTTCGGGTCCCCTCAAAACCTTCTTCTCCCTTAATCTAAAACAAATCATTGGATAGAACATGCATGCAATTTGATAATACAATTAAACATAGGGATATGAGTTGTAAAAAAGATCGATAACTTATCTATCGAGCAGCTAAAAATTCTAGACTAACTACTAATAAACAATTTATGAAAGAACTTTTGAAAGAGTTAATTTTTTATTGCATAGCGACAATTGTTTAAGGAAAAACAAAAGAATGAGATTACATATATGTGCATGAGATTCTTGGAGAGACATGGTTTGAAGTGGGATCACAAAAACAAAGATGATAAGTCCAAGTTGCATGTAGAAAATAAACATAGAATCATCAACTAATGGATTGAGCTAGGAAAATCTAGGATTGGTAGTAGGAATGAAAAATCCGCATTTCCTTTAAAGTTTTCTTATCAACCTATTGTAACCCTTGATGGGAAATTTTTTAACCAAGAATGACATAGAAGATCTAAAGATAACCTAGATCTAACATATCCTAACCTAAGATCTTGGATTGCTTTATGTGCTTGAAATTGATTTAGGTCCCCTTGTACTTTATTACACTTTTAAATTAAACTTAGGAGCATTTTCTTATATTTAGGTTGAGTTAATTATAGATCACGTTGTCTTAATTCATAAGATGAGGACATTTGACATGATCTAAATTAATCCTCACCTAGGGTTTCATCTAGTGTTTCTTATTTACTATTATAAGCATTCATTATTGTACATTCTAATCATCCATATTATTCATATTCATCTTAATATCAAATGTTTTGTAGATCAATCTCTTTCTCTCAAGGCTGCATAGTACAAGCATGGTTTTGCTCTTCAAATTTGAGGTGTTTTGATTGAAGGTTATTTTTGGGAGTTGTGCGGTCGACTATCAACTCCATCAAGTTACACTTTTAAAATAGGAGACTCCTAGTTAGGTTTCCAAGATTTTTATTATAAATACCGTTGGACATTATTAGATTAACAAGAGATAAATCACTTTTTTTATTATAAAGTCAGTACCACTATAAACTACTTTAATCAGATATCTATTACTTTAGTTAGTTCTTATATTAGTCTTTATGGTAGGATTATTATGGGATGCTACTTAAGTTAGTATGTTTTTAATTAATTCTAAAAGCTAGTTTTTGTGTTCTATTCTAGGTGCTTGGCTATGTGATGCCTAAGGCAATTTTTTTGCTCTCTAATGTTGTTGTTTTATGAGGGTTCAAGGCCCTTTCCCTGCTAAAGTGATCAAAAAATAGGAGATAAATTACTTTCTAAAATGGGAGATTCAACATCTCAATTTATATAATACTGAATTAGATGGTGTCATTGAGAATTTTTAGGAGTGGTCACAAGTATGTAGTCTCATTAAAACCTTGAACTCTAAAACTTTAGAAATTAAGTAACCTTGTGATTATTTAGAGCAACAACCAATTTTAAAAATGATTAAGAAAAAAATATTCAAAAATTTAATATCAATTTTTTTTAAAATATAAATAAATCAACAAAATCTCCTAAGTGATTAGAGAAACTTAAGCCTCACCCAAAAGACATTCCATAAAAAATTAGAATCTAAAAATAAATAACTCTTATTTTCCTAAACAATATTTTAATTTATTCTACAACAACTCTTTTTTATTCTATCTCTTTAGGACTAGTCAATGAAGATAGTTCCTAAAGAGTTGTCATAAGATCGCTTCCTAAAACATTCCATCAAAATGGTTCTAAAATTAAGTTGCAATTGACTTGGATGTGAAAAAAGTTGTTTTAATGGCTAAGTCCATATATTTAGTTCAATTTTTCTTAAATACAAAAAAAAACTAAAGAAGAAAGAAAAACTTATTGCAATGTATTTGAATAGACTATAAATGGTTTCTTCCCTATCTTGCAATAAGTAAGTCCTGTATTAATCCATTGCTTAAGCACACTAAAGTAGGTAAAGGCCTTGTATTAATCCATTGCTTAAGCAGAGTGCACCTCTTTTGACTTGTATTACTCTTGACAAAGTGTGTGCGCGAAACGGTAAGAAGATTCCCGTATTACCCAGTTAAACTTTAAAAAATTACATACTGTGTATAGATTCACTAGATTATATAGTCATAAATTTACTGACAAAGCACATGCATCGATCCACTACTCGCTCTCTACTTTTGCTATTGTTGGCAATGTTGGGAGTTTATTTACATTGGTTTTGCCTCAAAATCAAGTTTTTTAAAACACAGAAAATAGTGCAGAAAGAGGCAGTAACATTAGCGTTGCGATTAAAACATGGAGTTTGATGTGATGAAAAAATATTCCCTTACATATAGCATATGTCAAAATTACTACATAATCTTCTGAGTGTTGGTTGGATCAAAATAATTAAATTTGAAGTTGTGTTTAAACATATTTATAGCAAAATTATCGATAAAGTAAATAATTATCATATTGTAGCAATGGCATCAATAAAAGGGAATGAATCCTTTCATTTGACCTTATTTTCTCACAAAATTTTATACCCTCAAACTAACCATGATGGCTATGACACAAGTGCTATGGACATTGAGATTTTCAATGATTAAGCTTTCTTCACAAGAATCAAATGATAAAGATATTTTTGAATACTAGTACTAAAATAAATAATAAATAAAATAACAATGTATTTTTAGAAATTAATCTTAAAATAAAATCAGTTCTAAATGCTAGATTATAAGATTGAACTTTGACCAGAAATTGAATATACACTCAAAATTTGAAGATGCAACAAGAACAAAAGTTGTAGCACTTCAAATCTACTTTCTATTTACTATTTTTTTAATGGTGGATATTAAAGGTTTCAAAAAGGGGGGTCACACAAAGTGATCCTATTTGTATTAAAAAAACACAACACAGTGTCTAAAATGTTAACAATTTTTTAGAATTTTAAAAATCAATTCAGTGAGACATTAGCTAATTTCATAGAGTGTATGCTCGATTTTTAGGCTAATTTGTTAATGAATATATGATTTTTTATAAAAAAAACTAAGTAGACACATCCTAGAGATAGAAATTTGAGCACACCCCCCCCCAAAAAAATTGAAAACAAATAATAAATAAATAAATAAATAAAAGACAATGTGTAAAATGGAGTCTAGTTTCTAAAATTAAAATTTGTTTTGAAATTCAATGAATGAGTAAAATCTATACCCAAAATACGACATGTCTGTTTTTGGTCCAAAAAACAGACACACTAACAAAAAAAATTAAAGGGCAAAACTTTAATATAATCAAAATGTCAAAAAAAATCTATGGTTAGATAACTAAGAGAGAGGTTAACGCCATTATAGTATTTTTTCAAATATGCATTGAAACGCATGCAAACCTGATGGATAGAGTGGCCAAAAATATGTCAACTTTTTTTACCTTCTCAAAAAAACATATATGTGGCATGAAATAGTCATCTAACCCTTTGAATTAGATGCCCAAGGAAAATTTCAAACCAAGGAATAATTTTTTTCAATGTAGTTAATTTGGCGACCACCAAATTTTTCTCTTACCAAATTGGCATGCACCAAACCAAAAATGCATTAACATTTTCTACCAGATGCAAAAATTTATTTACATTTGGTGAGCACCAAGTTTGGCACCATCCAAATACAAATATATTTTTAGAATGCTAGAGACAAATATAAGAATACATCTTTATTGTCTTTTTCCTTTCTTATACTTTAAGTTATATTTCATGTATATATTGGCGTGATGTTTGTGACTAATTTAAGATTTCTACAATTTATAATATAGATTCTAGGTTTTAGAAGATCTTAGGAATTCTCAGACTTTGTCAAATATTAGTATTCAACAAGCTTCTATCAACATTATCTCACTCTCTTTTTCTCTCCTGAACTATAGACCTACCTCTTTCTGCCACTCTTCCTCTGTCCCCTTTCTACCTCTCTCTACTTGACCTTCCCTTCTTACCCTCATTTTTATCCCTTCCTCCTACCCTCTATATTCTTATTTCCCTCTTTTATTATTTCTCTGCCCTCTCTTCATTCTCTTAATCACTACCTCTCCCTCCGACCCTCTCTCCCCCCATCCCTAGGTCTCTACCCCCCTCTATATTTACATCTCCACCTCTCCCTCCCTATCGCATTATCCACCTCTCTCTCCCCCCCTATCTCTCTCACCTCTATCTCTCACCTTATGTCTCTCACCCCTCTATCCCTAAGATCTAGGTCTCTCACATCTATATATGTCCCCTCTCTATATCTTTCCTAGCCTCTCCACCCCTCTCCTTGCCTCCTTACCCCTCTTTCTCTCTTTGTGAGCTTCAATCTCTCATTTTATTCTCTCTCTCCCCCTTCCCTCTCTATCTCTCCCCTCTCTAAGTCTTAATAACTCCATGTCTATCTCTCCCTCCCTCCATATCCTTCTCTTTCTTTTTGTTCTTCTCTCTCCCTCCCCTCTCTAGGTCATCAGCTTTCCCTTCCTTGAAGAGAGTTAAGGTAATATGGTGTAGGATATAGGGTTTAGGTAAAGGGTTGAGGGTATACCTAGGCTTAGCATAAAATATTGATCATACAGGGTAAAGGAACATAGGGTTGAGGGTATTTCCCATACTTATGTTTCTCTCTATCTCTCCATCTCCATATTTGTATCTCCTTTGTCTCTCTCCCCTCTCTAGGTCTCTCCTCACTTTCTTCCTCTCTCCCTCTTTATCTCCCCTCCCTCCCTCACTCTTTCTTTTTATCTTTCCCTCTCTTATAATTCTCTTGATTCATTATGTAAATTATCACCTATCCTATATACGTCACATTCATCCACCCTAATTCCAGACTTGGGTGATCATTCAAATCTAGGAGTGGGGAAATTGCAATTAGATGCATAACATGCCTTATTCTAATAGGTGCCCATTGTTATAATTATCCCTTCCTCATTTACCTATCAACTTCTTTTCCCCTATCTCATTACCCACCTCTCTCTCTCTCTCCTCCTCTATCTTTCTCACCCCTATCTCTCCCCTAGGTCTCTTGTTGAATATATAGGCAACTGAGAGGGGGGTGAATCACTTGACAACTTAAACAATTTCTTCAATGCTTTCACACATCTGAAATAATCAACAAAATTAATTAAAGAAAATATAACATGAAAACACATACATACAATACATCACACAATAAACACTAGATATGACGTGGAAAACCCAAGAAGGGAAAAAAGATTGAAAATGATAGTTCTCAATATATAATGCTAGTTAAGGTGATTTGTACAATAGGTGGCTCACCACCAGAATGTTCATTGCCCAGAAAAAGGCTCACTACCAAAGAAAGAAAGAAAGAAAGAAAGAAAGATGGGTGATCCATCACTATAACACAATCTCTAATATCGAAACGCTTCCAATGCCTCAACACCAACACACTTCACACATCCTCAATAATTAGATCTTTCCTTATCAAACTCTCATATCTTCAATAGCAATGCCATATACTTGTCAGGATAACTCATTTAGATTATCCTCATATATATATTTTCTCTAGGAAACATAATCTTCTAAGTCAGCCAAGACAGAGATCTAAGATAGGTCAAACACTAAAAATTCTAGTGGTGGGAAGGAATGAGAAGTAGACCATACTACAACACACATTGAATCAGTCATATCAACATGTTACATCCATTACAAATTTCAGACCCAAATCATGACTCACACGCTACACCAATGACAATACTCATCCTCAAATTCTGAACCTAATCCGAACCCAAAGATCGTTTCCCAATACAATAAAAATAATAATGGAACCAAGATACTCATCAATACAAATGATCAAAACCATATCCAAATCTATATCACAATCAACTCAATTAATCCACGTTGAATATCAATTAAAACACATCTTTTGGAGCACCAAATATTTTGAGAACATATCTATCGAATTACCAACACCAAAACCAAGTGTTGAAAGATCAATGACAACCATTATGTTGACATCAATGACAAACAACACAATCATCAACATTGCATTTGCAACAATCTCCCCCTTTTTCATTGATGGCAACATCCACCAACAACAAACACATAACTCTCTTTGCATCATCAGATCAACAACTTTGCACATCTTTGCATCTTCTCCCCCTTTGACATCAAGGAAAAAGGTGAGAATCACTCCCCCTATGAAACTCATTCCTTCTTCCCCTAAGAGAAAGCACCCAAGCATCAGTCTAGATAAGAATATTCAAGTAGTTTACTGAACCAATGCACACCCCAATGTACATTAGTTCAAATTAAGAAGGGGTAATACCCCTAACGTCTACCAAAGATACTCAAAAGTATCTTTACACAACACCTTCGTGAAGATATCTGCAATTTATTCTTTTGTAGGTATATACTCAAGCTTTACTTCATTATCCAACACCTTTTCCCTCAAGAAGTGATACCGAATAGATATATACTTTGTTCTAGAATACTGTATTGGATTCTTGGAAATGTTTATTTCACTAGTGTTATCATACATAATTGGAATGGGTTCATTGAATGTTACACCAATATCCTTCAAAGTCTGCTTCATCCATAGAATTGGTGTGCAACATGAATATGCTACAATATATTTTGCTTCAGATGTAGATAAAAAGACATAATTGTACTTCTTACTTGACCAAGCAACCAACTAGGAGCCAAGAAAGAATGCTCCACCACTTGTACTTTTCTTGTCATCAACAATTTTGGCCTAAGCTGCATCAGTATAAGTTGTCATAGTAAAATCTAAATTTCTAGGATACCACAAACCAAACTCTTTTTTTCCTTTTAGATATCTGAAAATTCTTTATACTCCAAAAACACATGATTCTTTCAGTTCTTGTTGAAATCTAGCTGTCAAATAAATTGCATACATGATATCTAATTTGGTAGCAACCAAATATAAGAATCCTCTAATCATTGATCTATATTGACTTGCATCTAATTTAGGGGACTTATCATATTTAGTCAACTTTCATTTTGTGGTCATAGGTGTACACACCGATTTGGAGATCCCCAACCCAAACTTCTTCAACAATTCCTTAATATATTTAGATTACAAAATGAAAATTCCTTTGTCATTTTGATTTACTTGCAAACCAAGAAAGAAATTTAACTCACCAATCATGGACATCTCAAATTTCTTTTGCATCTCATTAGAAAAATTGCTACACATACCTTGATTTCCTCCAAATATTATGTCATCAACATAAACTACAACAATTAAGGTTTTACTTGAATCAGTTTTGAAATATAAATTGTTGTCAATTGATCCCTTCTAAAAACCTTGATTAATAAAATACTTATCTAGTCTTCCATACCATGCTCTAGGAGCTTGTTCCAATCCATACATGGTTTGCTTCAATCTACAAACAATGTTCAAATCATATTTCTGCTTAAATCCTTGTGGTTGTTCAATGTAGACTTGTTCTTTCAGTTCACCATTTAAAAATATTGTTTTCACATCCATCTGATAAACTTTGAAATCCTTAAAGGATACAAAAAGTAAGAAACATATTTATTGCCTCCATCCAAGCAACAAGTGTGTATGTCTCCTCAAAGTCAATACCTTCAAACTGTGTATAACCTTTGCAAACCAACCTTGCTTTATTTCTCACAACTTTTCCATCTTCATCCAGCTTATTCTAGAATACCCATTTTGTTCCAATTGCATTCTTATATGTCGGTCTATGAACTAATTCCCATCTTTGATTTTTCTCAATCTGATCCATCTCTTCTTTCATTTCCTTTATCAAATTCTTATCATTGCATGCTTCTTCTACAGTTTTCTATTCAATTTCTGATAGTAAACATAACAAAACTTATTCAAGTGAGCTAGTTTTCTTCTTATGATGATTCCTTTGTTCTTATCTCCAATGATCTGATCCATTGAATGATTCTTCTGAACATATCTTGGGGTTTTATATATAGATGTCAGATCTTCCTGAGCTTCCTTTTCTTCTTCACTAGTTTTCTCTTCCCTTTTTCTGTCATCCGGTTCATCAAACTGATATCCTACCAATTTTTCAGAGTCTTTAGAAATGTCTTCATCAACCTTCACATTTTCACTTTCAATGACCTTGTTGTCTTTTGTTATAATACTGGTATGCCTTTCTCCTTGTAGAATATCCTAGGAATATGCCTTCATCTACTCTACTGTCAAATTTTCTAGGATTGTCTTCATCTCTTTGGATAAAGCACTTGCTTCCAAATATCTTGAAATATTCACTGACAGAGTTCTACCATGTCATAGCTCATATCATGTCTTTCCATGTCTTTTCTTGTATAGAATTCTATTAAGAGTGTAGATTGTTGTGTGAATTTTTTCTCTCCAATATACTTCCAAGAGTTTCACTCCTTTGATCATTGTTTTAGCTGTTTGGTTAATCCTTTCCACTACACCATTACGTTGTGGTGTCCTAAGGGTAGACAATTGTCTTCTAATACCATGTTTCTCACAAAATTTGTTAAACTCGTCAAGAGTAGATTCTCCTCCTCTTTCAGACCTCAAACATTTAATCTTTCTATCAACTTCAATCTCAACTTTAGCCTTGAATATCTTGAATTTTTCTAATTCTTCTAACTTCTCTCTTAAAAATGCAATCCATGACATTCTAGAATAATCATCAATCAACAACATGAAATACTTCTCACCTTGTATACTCCTTTTTCTGGTAGGACCGCATAGGTATGTGTGCATGAAGTCCAATAGTCTAGTGGACGAGTGCTCATTTCCTTTGTATGTTCCTTTCATCTACTTTCCAACTTGACATTCTCTACAAATGTTGTTATCCGGTTTGGTTAATCTCAGTAAGTCTCTCACTGCACTTGATGAATTGATCTTTACCAAATTATCAAAGTTGATATGACACATCCTTTGATGTCAGAGCTAGCTATCATTGATCTAAGATAACAAACAATTCCTTGCAATGCTTTCTAGAAGATACATGATTCCACCAGTCCTTTTCCCTGTTGCAATAACAATTTTGAATCCTTTATGGATCTCACAACCATCACTAACTCATTTGGGTGCATTTTCTGACGAACATTTTCGACAAACTACAGGATTTCTTTCATTTTGTCGGATCTTAGGACGCAATTTAAATAAAAAAAAAAAAATTAAATCTTTTCCGACGTTCATCGGATCTTAGGAGGCAATTTGTGTCAATTTTTTTTTTTTTAAATCTTTCCTGAAGTTCATCGGAGTTCCCATGAAACCAACTATCATCAAAATCTCGACCGATGTTCGTCACAATTATGACGAAAAATAGAAATGTAAAAAAGTAAAAAAATAATCGCGTGGACAGTGTTTTCTGTACTTGCGACATTGTTTTGATTGGTTTGTGAAGGTTATAGACCAAATTTTCCATAGCCCAATTTTTTTGCTTGTGAAAAAAAATCATGTTAGATAATATGAGTGAAGAACAAAATAAGGAGACAATTTCTAGATTGTGGTCTAGCATGAAAAGAAAAGGTGATAGGAAATGTTATTGTCCCTAGAAAAATTGTAAGGGCTTAAAGACTAGAAGACTTTTAATCAAAATAGATGAGAAACATTGTAGGAAGCATGGTCACATTGAAGGGGGGCATGATTATCATCCTTTGGTAATTTATTCATTATATGTGTTTATATTGATTGTATTTATAAATGTTTATATCATTTTAACAATTTATAGACATAAAAAATCACTTATTAATGAGATCATAATCATGGTTTATTTATGTTGAACATTTTTATATAGGTGGGGTGCCTTAAGGCACATGATATGGACTACCACGACCTGGAGAATGTGGTCTTCCAAGTGGAGGAACATGGAGGTGTGAATATCAAAGCTGAAGATAATGATCCTATGGAAGAAGATGATCATGTGCCAGAAAACATAGTTGAAGATGATGGTACAAATACATTGATCCATGACAAATTTAGTACTAGTGCAGCTGATCATGATGATCAAGATGACTTTAATGTTGTTCATGATTTACTTGTACTTGAGAAGGCATATGAGCCCCTTTACGAAGGCTACCAAACAAATCTTCTCTTCGTTGTATTGTTGTTGGTGAACTTGAAGGTTATGAATGGTTTATCCAACATAACAATCAAACGTATGCTAAAGTATGTCATATATGTCATCTCTTTTCATCTATTTTTATTGTTATTTCATCACTAGTAAATAAAAGGTGAAATATGTACCATTAATATTTATTATATAAATAAATTATTATTTTTTGTTCTAGATTGATAGGTGATTTTTTGTTACCACCATCAAATATTCTACCTCGCTCATATTGAGAATTATATGCCATTATGAAAGATATTGGAATGGAGTATCAAGCAATAGATGCATGTCCAAGTGGTCATATTATATATCATAAACAACATGAGTTTGCAATAGAATGCCCTAAATGTCATATCAGTAGACATTGAACAGATCAACTAACAAAAAAGCTAACTCACAAGGTTCTTCGTTATATTCCACGTTTGTAATGATTATTTAGGTGCAAAAGCTTGGCATAATTTATGGATTACCATGCAAGTAATAGAATTCGAGATGACATTCTTCGAATTCCTACAAATGGTTTTGCATTTATGGACATAGAGGGGAAATGGCCACACTTTAAAGAAGAACCTCGTAATCTCAGACTTTCATTGGTAGCGGATGGTGTCAATCCATTTGGAGAGTTGAGATCTATTTAGTTGATGTGGCCTATTTTTTGTTATCAACAATAACATTCCTCCATTGATGACAATAAAGAGGGAGCACATAATGTTGTCAATGATTGTTGCAAGTATTTTTTTCATTTAATAGTCATGTATATTAAATTATATATATTATAGTAAAATGGTTATAATAATTATGTAATGTTTTTGTTCATTCAACTAGGTAAGTACCAAGTTAAAGATATGAATGTATATATCGAGCCTCTTATCAACAAGTTTTTGGAGTTATGGAGTGATGTCACTATGTATGGAGTGTTGGCATTATGTTATCATTGATGTCAATGGGTATAGGATGGCAATGGGTATAGGAGATGTATGTGGTGTGCTGTCATTGATGCATATTGGATGTGATTTCTTTAATGTCACCTAGCTTAGTAGGTCATCGGTAAGGGAGAGAATGTCATTTAGCACTATGGCCATTGGAGTCACCGGTACACAAGATAGTGTTTCACTTGCGTTGAAGATATGGACAGGAGATGGGAATGATATAACAACCGGTAAATGATGACATCTGTAAGAGAGAAAGATGTTGGTCGGTTGTTTGTGATGAAGAGGGGGAATGTTATCTAATTCACATCAACACCGAAAGTGAAGTTTGTGTAGGCCATCGATATTCTGTGCGGATGAGAAATAGTAGGACTCCCACCAGATGAAGAGAAGACTGACAGTAAGAGTGCCCAAACTAGATCACATGTGACTGTTTGAAGATATGCTACTCAAACAGGGAAGCCACATTGGTGCATTGCAGGATGCAGATGATAAGGATCCACACCCATTGGTAAGTAGAGCTTATCTCCTATTATGCATGAAATGCATCATATTTCTTGGAGATAAGACAACAAAGTTAAAGGCAGTGATTGAAGGCTCACACCGGATGAACTTGTGAAACACTAAGTTGCCTTAGGTGCATGAGATCAGGGATGTCCACTGAATCAACCTGCAAGACATGATGAGTTGCTAGTAAAGAGAAGGAAGGATATGTTTTTCATTTTGACAAACATGTTAATAGTAGAACCGCTTCAGTGGTGAAGAAATGTGTTACCACAATTAGAGACAAAAGGAGGTAGTTTAAGGTTGATGACATGGTGTCATCAAGGTGTTTATCGGTAAGTATGTTCACCGGTAAAG
Source organism: Cryptomeria japonica (assembly GCF_030272615.1). Taxonomy (NCBI): domain Eukaryota; kingdom Viridiplantae; phylum Streptophyta; class Pinopsida; order Cupressales; family Cupressaceae; genus Cryptomeria; species Cryptomeria japonica. The sequence continues at coordinate 545,006,672 of NC_081412.1, read as the reverse complement.
CTAACAAGGTGCATGAAATGTTTTGGCAAGAGTGATAACTAGTGAAGGTGTTCCATCAGAAGAGAAGAAATGTGCAAGATTGATGACAAACCGATTAGGGTATAACTGGTAGGGTTTGTGAACCGGTAGATGAACTCGGTTGTGTGGTTGGTCAGTGCTCCTATTCAACATAACCAACCTTGTGAAGGTTGATGTCGACAAAGGGGCCACATGGAGGTGAAGTGGCATGCATACATAGGTCGTTGAAAGTGTTGTTGGTGAGGTAGATGGTGATAGGTTGACATTTATGTCGACTGCATGATTTATGGGATGTGTAGTAGAGGTTTGCGGCTCGAGGTCAAATGGACAATAGAGATCCAAGACAAACTAATTGAGCAGATTGAAGCAAGTGAATTAAACTACAAAATCATTATTGGTTATCGATAAAGAGATCAATAGATAGATTTAAAGTGGATTTCTATATATGGAAGGTGTCTTCTGGAAGCCACGACAATGGTAGTGTTGATTGGTGTGTTGAAGATCATTAATCAAGGCAATCAGATTTGATGAGATCTGATTAGATTTGGTTTGCCTCGAGGTCAATGAAGAAACCCTAACCGCTTAAAGTTTGAATTTTTTTTGGTGGGAAGACTTGTTTATATCTATGCAAGTTATAATCGATGAAAGTGATACTGAATGAGAGTATGGTGCTGATGGTGAAGAAGTGAAATTAGTCAAGTGCTCAATGAGAAGAAGAAGAAGAAGAGATTAAGTGTGAGAGAAAATAGGGTTAAAGAGTTAAACCAGAAATAGTGTGGCAATCAGTAGTCCTCCATTGAGTTTAAGAGAGGAGTATACCGGTGGTGACTAAACCAATAGAGAAGAGGCAAATAGGATTGTAGAAAAGAGAAGAGCACAATGAGAAATAGAAGAGAACCGGTAAGCTAAGAACCAGAAGTAATCAGACAGTGGATATTTGACTGAGTGAAGAAGACCGACGGTGATAAGCAGCAGAGTAACAGAGAGGAAGGAGAACTAGAAGAGAGAAGAACCGACAGAGAAGAGAAAGAGGTTGAATCGGTAAGGTTGCAGCAGGAGATAAGGCTGCAACAGTGAGAGGGTGAGCAAATAACTGACAATGAATTGGATAGAAGATTCAGTGAAGATATTTGCAGAAGAGTTACAATGTTCATTTGTAACAAGGCTATTAGTTTTGTAATTGATTATGATCATTGAAGATCACTGAGTTGGAGCTCAGTGCAGGGGTTGGTGCTCCTTGGGTTGGTGCCCTAAATATTGTACGGAGATTTCCACTGTGAGGCTAGATTTGAGCAGTAGACTCCAGTAGCATTTCTCATTGAGGTTTTTCCCATCTTGGCTTTTCCTCATATATATTGGTGTCATACGATGTTCCCTTATGTATGCTTGCATTGCATTTTCTTGGCTTATCTTATCAGTAGGCCTACTAAGTATTAGGATGTTAACCGGTACACACACTTAGGAGATTAAGGGTGAAGAAATTGGAAACTATTGATTCACTCCCCTCTCAATGGTATCTTGTGTCTAACAATTGGTATTAGAGCCTAGGTTCTCGATTGACTAGCTTTCTCTAGCTTGGGTAGATTCTAGCTTAAGGACACAAGGGTCTGTTTAGTATCAATCCCAATTCTGGTATTTGATTGTTCAAGCTATTCCATTTGGATTTCTCTTGATATGAAGCACTATCTTACCATTTCCCTTATGATTGTACACTTAGACTGCATATGGATGTTTTGGTATGCCTTTTGATTCTCAATGCCTTTATTGTATGCTATGTGTTTAATGATTCTTTTATTGCATGCATCTCTCAAAGGCTTATTTTCATGGGACCGTGGCTCTAATGGATGAACATAACTCTTAATGCATTTGTCCTTCACTATAGTTTGACATGCTATCACTATGAAGAGTAATGTATGATCAAACTCTCTTTAGAAATTGGTCAAGGACTGCTCTCTCAGCCCTAGTTGTTTTATTCACTATCTTCAATGTGGAATGCTATTCTAACTGATCAATGAGGCATGACTTTTATTACTATCACTATTTATGGGATTTTATGACTGTGTTGTGACTATACATGTGATAGTCTATAAAACTATACTTTCATCTTTCACAGTGGATGTTGCATCATTGTGTACTTTATTAGCTAACTAGGCTATGAGTGCCCTTTTCCTATGATAATCATATTGTATCCTATGTCAAGATGTTTCTTTGGAATAATTCTTTGTCGCCTTAATATAGTGGCCGTTATAATGGAATCATGGATGCTTTTTTGATTGATATAACCTGTAGCTTCTCACCATTACCTACTTTTGACTGTCCCTAATGGTAACCTAGGTTATTGTGATCATCATAGTAACATGAATAACATTTTGTGAGTGCTCTTCAAATGACTACATTATAGTGATTTGTTGGTGTACTTTTCTACAAGATGACTGATAGTAAATAGAATTATTTGGTACCTAGTAGCCGTAAATAAATTTCTTTATTCATTGATATTGATCTAGACCATAACCCTATAAAATGTCATTGCTTTGGCTTGGTTCATTCTTGACTATCATTGTAATTTTCTATCAATCTATGAAGTGTGCATCTTTTCTCTGTGACTTTGACTATCACAAACTATATATAATCACTGTTCTTTTAATTTTTGAAGATATTACACCATTGTTTTGTGTGCAAGAGAAATTCATTAATTGTTAGGGTACTCTATATTGTAGCATTCAAACTATCAGTTTTTTAAAGGAAGACCTTTAATGATAGATTGATGTAAAGTTGATCATTAACATAATGTTCACCTTGTAATCCTTTATAACCTCATGTTGTGTACTTGTTTCTCTGACTTTCATTAATGACTTCTTGGTGCACATTTTGAAACTTGCTCCACTGTTGATGCATCACTATACTTGTAACTATAATCTTCTCTTGAAAGATTGTTGTTTTGGCATGAAGAAAACTATTATCATTCTTTTTAAATGTTTGAGAGGATTTTTCTTTATACTTGTGATTGTTTCTTATATCATAAACTTGATCTTAGACCTGAAGAAGTCATGTCTTGAGATTATATTATGCCTTTGTCTCCTCTGTCATTAGTACTTTGGGGACTATGATAGGACTATGTATGACTGCAATGAGTTTGTCATTACTTTGTGTAGTATATCACTGCCTTTGGCTGAGAATATGTCTTTGTGACATATGATAGTTATAATTTCTTCAAACTCCTTCTAATGGTGTTGTCTCTTGCTAATATCAATCAGTATCATGTTGTATCTTCTTCACTATTGCCCTTTTTGAATTCATATACTATAATATTAGATCTTATTTATTGTGTAGAGGTTTGAATGCTTTTGTGTGACTGCAACAAATATGATATGGGTTTTCTCTTTTGACTGCAATTATATCTTATGCTTCTCTCTTCCCTTCTAACAGACTTCTCCCTAACTATTTTACTATTGTAGTAGTTGTGATAATGTTTTTTGCTTATGAGAGGGCTGTTTTTATATTCACTGTCTTAGCATGGCTATTTATTTGATACTTTTTTTACTACACCTAAACATAAAAAACTTTTGTTACTATGCGACCTCAATAGGGCTGTTTGGACATTCTATCTTGTCAAAATGTCTTTACTTGAACCGTGATGTGTCATTTATAATAGTGATCTTAAGGACTCATTGTTATGAGTGATAGGCCCATTTGTTTATGAAGATATGCTGATATGTTAGCATGTTGAGATCAACCCTTGTGGGAGCCTTGTTTATCCCCACATGCTTGATATTTTTGAAATGAGAACTTGCATCTTTTATCTGCAATACATAAGACCTGTGATAGGCCACCAAAATTTTAGCTGTGATAAAATTTTGGTAACAATCCCATAATTTGTAACTTGGGCTTGTGTTCACCATTCTCATACTTGATATCCTCCTCCTTTTATACCATTATCAACAGTGCCCCAATCTTGTCAACCAAATGTCTTAGGAGATAGTGGGAGTTGATCAATATGAAAGATGTACTCACCACATCCCATGTCTTTAATCTTTCTATTAGCCTTGAGCTCTTCTTGCTTTGAAGTGGAAAATTTTAGTTATTTAAGATCGACATATGTTAAAGATGAAGTACTTTCTTGATTAATTGAGACTATCATTTCAGGTCTTGGTCAAAGATTGTTGTAATACATATATGATTTGGATTCCCTTTAATTGTGACTTCAATTACATTGTGCGGGAACATACTACATTAATGATAGGTTGAAGGTACTACTTTAATTGCATGTATCCTAGGTCCTCCCAAAATTATGTTGTACATTACCACTTTTATAGCCCAACTCTTAGAGGTAGAGTGATTGTTCTTTTTGAGGAGTGTTCTTCATCATCATATGCCTTTATGGTGATCTTCTTTCTAGAATCCATAATATTTTCAAAGAAACTCAATTGTAAGATAACTTTCAAATTACAAATATTAAGGCTTTCTCCTCCATCTATCAAAACTCATTTTTTCTGGTGTTTATGGAGGAAGTCTTAAATGTGAAGTGGTGCATTGTGTGGTTGTTGTGGAGATATGTCATCTTCTTTGGTAAATGCAAGGCAATGAGGGGTAGAAAGATGTCCAACCATGGCTTGAAATTGGTCTACTTTTAGATTTGTAGGAATGAATGTCTCTTTCAAGATCTAATCCAAAATAGCCTCGTGTGAGGGTGAAATGCACAAAATCTCAAGGATGGATAAAAGAGTGAGTGTCTTTCCCAATTGGTCTACAAGGTCATATTGATAATTATATGATGAATTCATTTTGGATTTAACACCTTGTAAAGTAACTTTATCCCTTTGAGTAGTAACATTGCATATGAGGGCTTTGCCTTTTATCAGTCTAGTAGACACATGATTGTTCAATTCTAAAATATAGTTGACGGTGTAATCATAGGCCATAATAGTGCAATTGGAATTATTGTTTGTCTTAGGGGACTATCCCTTACCATGTTTTAGAAATGGTTCCTTGAACATTGCATGGTCTTCATTAGAAGTATGACCATCAACTTCTATTGTGCCATTATGAATGAGATCTTGAATGTGGTTCTTCAATTTGTGATAATTACCAGTTTAATGGTCCTTTCTCTTATGATATTCATAAAATTTATTGTCATTCCACCATGAAGGTTTTACCCTTGGTTCAAATGGTTGAATATCTAGTAATGTAATGAGCTTGTTGGCAACTAACTTCTTCAATGCACTTTCAATTGGTTCTCCCATAGGTGTATATTTCCTTAGGTGTCTTGGTGCTCTTTGTCTGTTTACTTGATTATTGGATGAAATAGCACCAGGGGAAGTTATCTTTGGCTTAACCATATTTGCATCCACAAACCCATCATTGACAATATTTTTGTAATTCCAAAATTGATCTCTTTGCCCTTAAAATCATATATGCTCTCTCTATATATCTTGATGGTGTCTTCTCAATGAGGACCTTCTCAACCGATAGAAACTTTTTAATGAACCCTTTGAAGGTAGATAAAAATTCATTTTGAAGGACATATCCAATGTCTTTGTTCACATTTTGGGTAAACATCCCAACCATTTACTTTTGTGGAATTTGACAAGGGCAATGACTAGCCAAAACTCTCCATTGCTATAAAAATGATGCAAAATACTCTCCATATTTCTTCTTTGTGTTCCATAAAGTGATCACTGATACCTCACATTCAATATTGTATAAAGGCCTTTGCCAACTCACCCCATGACTTGATCCTAGATGAAATTTGTGAAAACCATTCCATGACTTGTCCACCTAAACTTTGTGGAAATAATCTCATCAAATAAGAATCTTCTCTTTCCAACTTTATACAAGACATGAAAAATTCTCTAATGTGTGCCTTGGGATCTTCTTTTCCTTGATATTTGTCAAGCTTAGGTACCACAAATATGGAGGAAAATGATTCATTGGTATGTTTATATCAAACAGATAAGGACATATGTCCTGAATCATGTAGTCCTTTTTTGGTGTTTGCAAACTTTCTATTTGTTGTTTCAATTCCTTAATTTTTTGTTGCAAATCACCACTAGGTGGTGCCTTTGAGGTATTCCCATGGTTGAGCCACTAGGAGGAGGCAAAATGTATTGCATTTAAGGATGATATTGATCATATATGTGCTCTAGTGGAGGAGGAATGTAATTATTAAATTATATGGGCCACCTGGTATGGAATTATGATGAAGATAATTAGGCCTAGGATGATTGTATACATTACGAACATGGAGAAAATTGGTATTGTAAGAATGATCTTGAGTATTGCCACCAAATTTGACATGTGGTCTTCTAGTATGGGTATTATCATGATCTTAGGTATTCACTTCTTATTGAGCATATGCATTGGTAATCCTTCAGCCATGAAGAGGACCGGCAGGGAGTTGTTCATGAGTGTTTATAGTATAATTCATATAAGCATGAGTATTAGCCACTTTGTGTTTTTGAAAAAAAAGATGAGAGTGACTCGGGCATGGTATGCTCATTTCTATTTCCATCATTGTTACCATTAGCTTGATTGGGATCTTCTTCCAAAAAATTTGTCACATCAAATCTTCTCATAATCCTTTCAACCAATCTATTAAATAAATCATCAGACATGGTGTCTTGAATCTCTATGGTAATAAGGGACACATTGTCAAATTCTTTGGAATTACTGCGATTTTCAAAAGATCATGAGTTGAAAAATTCTTCCTCATCAAACTCATATGTTTCCATACTCGTAGATCTTTGAGCTTCTTTGGCTTGTCTTCTAGACCTTAGTGAGTGAGTTCCAGCCATGAAAGACCTTGGCTAAAAATGGAGTATGGAATAATATGAAGGGTATGGAAGATAAAGAGGGTTGCAGAATGGATAATTAATCTTGGGTTGAATTGAAATGTCCCAAAATATTGTTCCGAGATAAATGTGATGATCTCAAGCAAGGTGTAGCTTCCTGGGAGATGATAAACTCTTGATGAAGTTAAATAAAGATGCCTAAATGGTACCCAAGATGATAAATCTGGTGAGTGGACCACATAGAGATGTATGTGATGTGTTTGCAAGATAAGATAGGGACTACTAAACAACCTTTTCACTCTAGTTGAAAGATGGGAATGAGGGATGGAAAATGAAGTTTGAAAATGTCTAAAAGTGGATGGAAAGACTTGAAAAAATGATGGTTGACCTAAATGGAATCCTATGGAATTAGCCTTAGAAGCTCTCATCATCTCACAACACAAATGCATTATGAATTCATAGATGCATTAGAATGTCTCTTATACACAATTTCAAAGTCAAAATATACAATTTCAATCTAATTCTTAGTTTTGTCCAAATACATGGTATAGTTTCAAATACACACCAAAAGATGACATAGATGTGGCAAGATAATTCATAAATGAGATTTCTCAATTGATAATGATTTCTCAGTTCTGTTCAAATACACGTCAGAAATGGACACATATGTAGGAAGATGAAGCATATATGCACTGGAAATGAACACAAACGCGTTTCTAAAAAAGTTCTCAATTCTATCCAAATTTTTTAATAAGTTGATAAGTGACCATATCTCAATATTTGATGTTTTTATGGTGATGAAACACAAAAAATAAGAAGACACAATATTTGAAGGTGTTGTTGTCCAAAAAATAAGTGTAATGTGCATGTTCTATAGGTTGAAATAAACCAATTTCCACGGGTCTTAACATAATCGAAAACACTTCAAACACTTCATAGCCTAAGGTAAAGGTCTCATGGTGGTAACTTCAACCCACATCTTGGAATATCCATCAACTCAAATCTAGGGACACCTTAATGGGTGTATACACTACTTTTTATTCATATGACAAGACAAGTAGGAACCTCTAGGACTAGAAGGATGACCCAATAACCCTTTCCCTAGAAAGGTACAAGTAGCTTATGCTAAGTCGGGGATTTCTATCTCATCTCATGGGAGCCTTATGGTGAGTGTCTTGAGGGGAAAACCAACTATCTGCTTGCACTAAAGCTATCACAATGTTTGGCCAAAATAGGGTGGGCCACTAATTTAAAGGTGTCTAGTCAAGTTTTGGGGTATACTAGAGGCTATAAATGCTACAATTCACTCAATTAAGAGGCCTCCTAGCCCTTTCAAATTTTACTTATCACAAGGATATTGTAGAAGACATCCATCAGTATAACACATCAACACTAGGTGATAATTGACTTTTGTCAAAAACCACAATTATTATATAGCAGACCAAAAAAGGTACCTCTTGAGTCTTTCCCTCTTAGAAGATGGGAGGTGGGCCCTCTAAAGACAATAACAATTTCTCTTATACCCAAGATTAAATGGAAGGTGAGGAGAGAGGATATTTTTGTTATTATCTTAGGTTCTAATCTAAACATAAAGCATGCCAAAGAACAAGAAACTTCAAGAAAAGTTCATTTACCCTTCAAAAAAGAAACAAAATGATCAATGAAAGCAATTTGAGCCTAATTAAACTAGAAAAGACAAATACACTTATAAATTACCCCTGCAACACAATAATTAGTAGGTTGAATGATTACCCCAACCTCCAAGCAAAAGGGTTAGAACATAGATTAAGATAAAAAAAAATTGTTTTATTTATTTATTTATTTTACCTAGTTAAAAAGAATTGATTTTTATTGCAATGATTTTTACACCCAAAATTAAAATGAAAAGAAAAAACCCCAACTAAAATTCTAAGAGCTTTCTGATTTTTTTAAAAAGACACCTTGATTTGAGCCTTAGAAAGTAGATTTAATGAAAACCCCTAATTTTCAAAATATTTGATTCTTCATGAATTATTTTGCATCAAAATTAAAACTATAAATTATAGAAACCCTCTGTAATTATGAGATATTTACAAAAATGTAATAAAATTTAAAAAATTCTCCAATTTACTCCCAAAATTAACTTTTTATGAAAAGACATAAACAATTGATAAATAATTCAAAACTGATCCAAAAAATCTAAATATTGGATTGTGAATGTTTGCCAATATTCTAAACCCGCAAAAAATATTTTTGACACAAATTCATAATTATTTGTGAGATATGATCAAATCATTGCAAAATCCTAATTTTCAAAGATCTGATACTTCACGAATGATTTTAAATCAAAATTAAATTATTAAAGAAAAGACCCCCTCTAGAATTATGAGATATTTATATAAAGGTAATAAAATCTAAAAAATTTGCTAATTTTGTGCCAAAAATATTTTTTTAAGAAAAAACATAAAAAATTCATAAATAATCCAAAATTGATCTGAAAAATTTAAATTTTGGATTGAACATTATTGATATCATGTTCAACCTACAAAATAAATTTTGTGCAATTTTTTTTTTTTAATGATAATGTTTAAATATTTTGAAAACCCTAATCTTGTGTCCAAAACCCTAGCTACACAAAGTTAGTTTCAAATTTCTTCTTACAAATCAGCATTATAGGGTTAGGAGAAGCTTAAAAAAACATGGATCTAATAGAAATCCATGTCCCACAAGTCATGCCAAAATGCATACAATGGAATTGGAGATTCAAATATTGTAAAACCAAACAAAGACCAAACCACATAAAAACCCTAGTTCTACAATGAAATCAACCATACACCAGTGAAGAACCCAAAAACATGCAAAAACACAAAATATTAAAAATATTATACCATTCACATGCTCATTAGGGGTTGATCTCCATTTTTTTATATCTTACTTGATATGGTTGCTCTCATATTTTGTATTGTGTACAAAAGCTCAACAAAGAATGGATTGTGATTATCTAGTCGCTTGAGTGATTGATCGCTATGAAAGGTCACATAAGAAGTGATTAATTTAGTGATTAGGAATGATAAACATGAAAGGATTCTCATATATAGAGAGTGTCTTAGAAAATGAAGGGCTAGGATTAAGAAGTTGAGGGATAAATGGTCAGCTCAGATTAAGAGGTAGGTATAGAAACTGGGAAAATATTAAAGAGGTTGTTAAACGTAAATTAAGAGATGAATGACAAGTGTCATGGAGTAAAAAAGATAATGAATAAATTAAATAAATGAAAATATATTTAATTAAAATAGAAGGCTTAGGATAAAATAATTAAATGAATAAAATATTTTTTAAATTAAGCTAGAACAATTTTAGGTGTCTACATCAAGTATTCTCACTTTTGAGGGCCCCTTTCTCCTCCCCATCCCCATGTGTGTGTGTGTGTGTGTGTGTGTGTGTGTGTGTGTGTGTGTGTGTGTGTGTGTGTGTTAACCTTGTATTCTAGCATTCTCAAGTTTTTCTAAAGCATTCTAGCTTATTCTTGAGCATTTGAGTATACTTGTATATTCAACATTATCTTCTATGTTTTTAAACTAATATTGATAAAATTATTTAGTGATTTCAACAAAGGTAATCTCTACCCTATTCTTACAAGTGAAATTTTTAACTTCCTTTTAAGTTTCATATTATTGTTATTTTTGTATGTCCTCATTCCATTGTAGCAGTTTTGTTGAAACATAAAGATCTCTATTTTTATTTAACATGTATTATCACATTGTTATTTTTAAACTCCTACACACACATAGAGCTTAAGAGCACATATCTTTCCCTTCTCCTCAATTTATTAGCATGAAGGTCAAAGGAGCGAAATAGGGGCTTAACATGTAGGAAATTTCATAAGTAACCACCCCTTTCTCCTCTTTTCATCTTGCAAGTGTTTTAATGCCTCCATGTGCACAATGTTTTGGATTCCTTCTCTTTTCTTTGTCATTTAAATATTTTAGTTAAAATTATCTACATTTAGTTGTTTTTAAATTCTTGTTAGTTCTATTGCGGTTTTAGACCCTTGTGTATATGATCCATGGCCTTTATAGATGTTGTGTGTGGGAAATGAGGGCGACATAAACATGAAAGTCAGTTTCAAAGTGTCCACACACCAATGAGACTCTTTGTGGAAGTTATAGGAACTATATTGAATAGCTCAACTTCCTAAGGGATGTCTTGTTATTCACTATCTCACAAGATCCCTGAAGTCAATATCTTTTCTCTCAGATCATTGAGCAAAGTGACTTAGGAATGAAAACTCCAAGAACAAGTGATGTTTGATTATAAGAATCAATGCATTCCTAACATGTATGCTATTAAATATATGATGATTAATCTAGCATAAAGATGATGATAAGATTAGCTAATTATCCTAGCATGATATACTAGTCTAACATGGATATGCTATGATATAAAAAATTCTTCTAAAGACCTAATCTGAATATACAAAGAGGAGCTAGATACTAAGTAAAATGACTATAAGTTGGATGCATAAAACATGGATATTTTCCTCCAAAAAGCATGGTGTTTTTTTTAACTCTTCATAGCAATGATTTTCTATCTAAGCAAATGAAATCCTGGTCAACAAAAGAAATTACGATATTGGTCAGCAAAAGTAAAGTCGATAAGTGAAAATTTCCTTAAATTTGCATAAAATAAAGATGAGGTTTTTTTTATCCTTTGCAAAATGAAAATGATTTCTTTCTATGCACCGAACGAAGGTGAAGTTCTTTTTACCTTTGCAAATTGAAAAGTAAATTTTGCATGCTCTTTTTAAACCCAATTTTGAAGTGTTTTGCCTAACTTGTAAGGATGAAAATTTTTCTTTGTTGTTCTTTTTTTATCCAACAATGAATTTCTTTTTTAAAATCCAAAGGAAGATGTGGTGAATTTTAAACCCAAAAGACAAGTGAGATTCTTTTCAATTTTAAAGAAAGTGAATTTTTTTTATCTAACTAAAAAGTTAGAAAGAATTAAAATTTCTATTTTAACTTACTCTAAACTTGCAAGAAAATGGTTAGTTACTTGCAAGAAGAATGTTATTGAAAATTAGAATCTAAGGTGGGCTTACACAAGCCTAAATTTTCTCCCCTTGGTTACAGTTTTTTTCTTTTTATCTATCAGAGTTATGCACTAGATTGTGGCACATATGCACTATAGAAAGTTACTAATGTGCCAATGACAAGTCCTGATGTGCTACACTGGTTACCTAATGTGCTACACTATTTACCAAATGCGCTACGTTGTTGTTCCAATAGACAGAATAAAAACCAGAATGTTAAGCGCTAATAGAAGGTCTACATGTGCTAGGGAATGGGTCTTATGTGCTAAACAGTATTCTTAACGCACCATTGTTTTCTCCGAATGCACTAAAGAAAGGGTTTGATGTGCTAAAAAAATATTCTCATGTGCTTGTAATCTTTCTCCTGCATCAAAAATGATATGATTAATGGGGTCAATCCCCATGGTGGGTGCCAAAGATATATGCGGGAGATGAGGGTGACATAAAAAATGTTCAGTTTGAAAGTGTCCACACACCAATGAGACTCTTGGTGCAAGTTATAGGAACTAAAGGGATTTCCCATTGTTCTCTATCTCACAAGATCTGTGAAGTCAATGTCTTTGCTCTCAGATCACTGAGAAAATTGACTTAGGAATGACAACTCCAAGAATGAGTGATGTTTGATTATAAGAATGAATGCATTCCTAACATGTATGCTATTAGATCTATGATGATTAATCTAGCATAAAGATGATGATAAGATTAGCTAATTATCCTAGCATGATATAGTAGTCTAACATGGATATGCTATGATATTAAAAATGCTTCTAAATGCTTAATGTGATTTAACACGGAGAGGCTAGATACTTAGTAAAATGACTATAAGTTAGATGCATAAAACTTGGAGGTATGAAAATAAGAGAATGAGAGCTCTATTTATAGGAAAAATGGGGCAATGGATGGTCAAGATTGGATAATATTTACAAGGGCCACGATTGAAAGCTAATCAATCCATGTTTACAATTCTCACCAATGAAATGGTGACAATTATCAACAAGAGGTTGCTTGAGAGGAGATGAAAGAAGCATTAAATGCTTGAGAAGACATGAAGGTTACCCTCGGAGGTAAGGGTTAAGGTTAAGCTAGGGTTATCCATTGGATAAAGTTTTTATCCAAAGGATAAACTCTTGTGCAAGGGTTAAAGGGATAACCAAGGTTAAAGCCATGAATGCTTGATGAGACCCTCAAGTTAGATGAGGGTTGAGTTAGAGAGAAAGTCTCTAATCATGCAAGAAGGTTGAGTTAACCATTAATGGTTATGTAAGAGCCTTAAATGGTGTGGATGACTTTGAGGGTTAACTTGTTGAGGACATAAAGCCTTTAATGGCTTTCAAAGACTTTGGAGACTTTGAGAAGTAACTTCTCTTTGCTTAGGATTGTGACAATCATTAGGAGATGGATTAGACTAAATTGGAAGTGATTAGAATAATCTAGAAGGGGGTTAAGGAAGTAAGTGGGAGATGTAGGAAAATGCAATTGGAGGGAAAAGGATTTTAATTAAAATAAAATTACTTTATTTCAATCAAATAGATGGAACTTGCATAAATACAAGTGGGGGATTTAAATAAATAAATTTGATTTGTTTATTGTAATGATCAATTTAATTAAATATAAATTTAATTAAAAAGGGAGAAAGGGGAATTAATTAAATAAAGTGATTTATTTAATTAAAGGTTAGAAAAGGCTTTGGTGAACTTAATTAAATAAATTGAGTAATTTATTGAATTAAATAGATGAATATAAAGAAAATAATTAAATACAATTTAATTAATAGGAAGAATGGGGTTTAAAATGAATATTAAATATTTACTTAGGAAAGTGGTCAGATCTATACGTCTACATTTTGCCCCTCTTTGAAGTGACATGTGCGCACATGTTGATTCAAAGAAAACTTGTCGGATATGCTGTCAAAATTTGATCGATATGATGTTGTGTGTCGAGATGTCGAGATGATGCCCTAGATTTGATGAACGATATTGATGATGCCCCCTTGGGAGATGAATGAAAGATTTTGAAAAATTTGTCGATTTAGTGAATGTTTTTAGATTAATTGCATTTTGAAACTTTTGTTTGTGTTGAATTGTTTTATTGATTCATCTCCTAAAAATGATGTTGATAAGATTAAAAATAAAATAGTGAGGGAAAAATAATGCCCCACTTATTTTAAACCCAAAAGACAAGTGAGATTCTTTTCAATTTTAAAGAAAGTGAATTCTTTTTATCTAACTAAAAAGTTAGAAAGAATTAAAATTTCTATTTTAACTTACTCTAAACCTGCAAGAAGAAAGTTAGTGAAAATCAGAATCTAAGGTGGGCTTACACAAGCCTATATTTTCTCCCCTTGGTTACGATTTTTGCCTTTTCTCTATCAGAGTTATGCATTAGACTGCAACACAGATGCGTTACAGAAAGTTACTAATGCGCTAATGAAAAGTCTCGACGTGCTACACTAGTTACCTAATGCACTACGTTGTTGTTCCAATATACATAATAAAAACTAGAATGTTAAGTGCTAACAGAAGGTCTAGATGCGCTAGGGAATGGATCTTACAAGCTAAAAAGTATTCTTAATGCACCATTATTTCCTTTGAATGCACTAAAGAAAGGGTCTAATGAACTAAAACAAAATTCTAGCGTGCTTGTAATCTTGCTCCTACTTAAAAATAATATGATTAATGGGGTCGAGCCCCATGGTGGGCGCCAAAAATGTGTGCGGGAAATAATGGCGACATAAACATGAAATTTAGTTTCAAAGTGTCCACACACCAATGAGACTCTTGGTGCAAGCTATAGGAACTATATTGAATAGCTCAACTTCCCAAGGGATGTCCCATTGTTCTCTATCTCACAGGATCCCTGAAGTCAATGTCTTTGCTCTCAGATCACTGAGCAAAGTGACTTAGGAATGACAACTCCAAGAACGAGTGATATTTGATTATAAGCATGAATGCATTCCTAACATGTATACTATTAAATTTATGATGATTAATCTAGCATAAAGATGATGATAAGCTTAGCTAATTATCCTAGCATGATATGCTAGTCTAACATGGATATGCTATGATATTAAAAATGCTTCTAAATGCTTAATGTGATTTAACAAAGAGAAGCTAGATACTTGGTAAAATGACTATAAGTTAGATGCAGAAAACTTGGAGATATGAAAATGAGAGGATGAGAGCTCTATTTATAGGGAAAATAGGGCAATGGATGGTCAAGATTAGATATATTTACAAGGGCCAGGATTGAAAATTAATCAATCCATGTTTATAATTCTCACCAATGAAATGGTGATAATTATCAACAAGAGGTTGCTTGAGAAGACATGAAGGTTACCCTAGGAGGTAAGGGGTAAGGTTAAGCTATCCAAAGCATAAACTCTTGTGCAAGGGTTAAAGGGATAACCAAGGTTAAAGCCATGAATGCTTGATGAGACCCTTGGGTTAGATGAGGGTTGAGTTAGAGAGAAAGTCTCTAATCATTCAAGAAGGTTGAGTTAACCATTAATGGTTATGTAAGAGCCTTAAATGGTTTGGAAGACTTTGCGGGTTAACTTGTTGAGGACATAAAGTCTTTAATGGTTTTCAAAGACTTTGGAGACTTTGAGAAGTGACTTCTCTTTGCTTAAGATTGTGACAATAATTAAGAGATGGATTAGGCTAAATTGGAAGTGATTAGAAGAATCTAGAAGGGGGTTAAGGAGGCAAGTGGGAGATGTAGGAAAATGTAAGTGTAGGGAAAAGGATTTTAATTAAAATAAAATTACTTTATTTCAATCAAATAGATGGAACTTGCATAAATACAAGTGGGGGATTTAAATAAATAAATTAGATTTATTTATTTGTAATTATCAATTTAATTAAATGTAAATTTAATTAAAATGGGAGAAAGGGGAATTAATTAAATAAAGTGATTTGTTTAATTAAAGGTTAGAAAAGGCTTAGGTGAACTTAATTAAATAAATTGAGTAATTTATTTAATCAAATAGATGAATATAAAGAAAATAATTAAATAGAATTTAATTAAGAGGAAGAATGGGGTTTAAATTGAATATTAAATATTCACTTAGGAAAGTGGTTAGATTTATACGTCTATAGATGTTATTAGAATTTCGTTAGTCGCAAGCAATATTTTCTAAGTGAAACTATAGTGCATGGATTTGAAGATGATGCAATGTGTTGGTGTATTGACTAATGAGCTACCTAAGTTACATTAGAGGTTTCTCTTTCTCTACTATTTTAATTTTGAAATATTTATTTTATTTTTTATATTTTCATATTAAGTCTCGTCTCTCCCTCTCTCATATTCTCATTTAAGCATAGTTTTACTAAGAAGAATATTTTCTCGACAAGGTTGCATAGTTTTTATTCTTGATGAGTACAAAAAGGCTAGAAAATGTTAAACAATATCTTTTTTAGTCTAATCTAGAGTTAAGAAGGAAGAATTATTAAAATATTAACACACTTAGGTGTAAGCGTATTTTATATAATACAATAGGATTCAATAGTTTATTTTTTAGCCATTGACTTTAAATATTTTGCAATCATGCTTGAACCTATAGTGCTTCAAATTGAATTATAAAACTTCCTACCTCCATTTTGATTTTTTAAAAAACAACAAAATACACAAATTTAATTCTTAAAAGTGAGATATCAATTATATCCATTACTACTCAATTACCCCCTCTAATCATAGGGAATAAATTATGCCTCACTTAGGTTCTAAAATTCCCACTAAGAAAAACCCTACTAAAATGGACAAATTTAAGGCCTTTTCTACCATAAAAAAGGATCAGGATGTGGGTGTCTAGTCTGATATGCAACAAAATATGGTTAATGTGATTGTTGATGATTCTAGATCCAAGTCTCTTTTCTTAGAGGATTTATAATCCTTGGAGGCTAGGTTGGTCCCCTACTGAAATGGATGGTAATCCTAGCCCTCCCCTCCTGAACCCTAATTTATTTGGTAATTCCAACCCTTAGAGCACTACCTTGGCACTGGCTAAAATTATTAGAGACCTGCATGATGATGTTCAAAGACAAGAAGAGTTTATTAAATGGCTCTTATCATAGATGAATGTGGCCATTAAGAAGATCATTTGGGTGGAGGCAATGGCAGAGGTTGAGGCTAGGGACAGCACTTGAGTGGATGACTTGGATGAGGAAAGGATTTAGAAAACTACTAGTGATCTTGTTGACATGATGGTGTAGTGGGTAGAAAGTTTGATTATATGGACTCTAAGATCAAAATGGAATGTAGCAATCAAGTTTGAAGAGGTCAAGAAAACCCAAGAGAACCTTAAAAAGAAAATTGCGGAGGTCAATTTTGCTTGTAGGAATATGGCTAGCAAGCACAATGCCTCCCTAAAGGCTATCCACGATGCGATGAAAAGGAGAAGGGTGAAGAAAATAATATGCATAGATTCCTTTTCCACAAGATCCAACCCCATTTGTTTGATGTTAAAGGCCACCCCTAACTCCACACTAGTCTCCTCTAGTTATAGGATTGGTTTGAGTAAAAAAGTCTCTTTTTCTTATAAAGTGGTTAGTTTGTGCAAAGATTGGTAGGAAAAGAGTACCCCCATTTAGTAGACCATCACTTTTTGTTTGTACTAGGTGGTTGTTTAGTGGTCTAGAGTTCCTAGTTTTTCTCTATTTTTTGGTCTTTTAGTTTAGTTGTTGTCTCAATATTTTCCCTACTAGGTTTTTGTGGTGCTTTGCTAGAGGGTTTTTTGTTGGTTGTGCATCCCTCATGCACTCTTGGTGTCTCTTTGTGGATATGTAATGGTATGGGCATATCCTTCTTTTATTAATCAAAACTTTTTTATTCTTATAATATTTAATTTTTTCAATTATCAACACTTTATATTTATCTCAATTTGTGTATTTTTAATTATTCTATTTATTAATTAACTTAAATTACTCAAATAAAAGTACTAAAACTTACACTATTTAATAAATTTATTCATCTACTATCTATAAAATAAGTGATATGATTTTACGATAAAATAGCGTCAAGCCTAGGTCAAAATTAATCAAGATGCATGCATAAAATGATATGACCTAACTTTAAGAGTACCAAAGTTGATGTGTGCTCGAAAAATAAATCTTTTTCAATTCTATATGTTGTAGTCATATTGAAAAATATGTTGCATTCTATTGTAATATTTGTCAAAATAAATCTTATCTAGGATGAAATTTTGTCCTCATTGTCATACCTATTCAATAGTTTCCATGGAGGCTAGAATAAGATTATCTAGAGTAAACCTTTCACCAACTAGGTTTCTTCGGTCTAACTATCCATTTTCTATATGTTTAATCTTTTTAGTTATGAATAGTAATGATTATATAAGTGGTATTAATCAATGTAATAGGATACCATCGAGAGATAAGAGTCTTCATTGTCCCCTTCAAAAGTAGTTTGATTAGTTCTTATTAATATTAGATCCTAAAGAAGCTTACTTAAAGATTTAAAATATAATAGGTGAAAATATTATTTAATTTATTGCCATATTGTTTTGATGAAACTTAGAAAAAAAGGACCATCAACCCTAGGGATTTTGCTAGAGTTCATTAAAAACATAGCTTGTTCTAAGCCATTCATAGATAGATCACAATCTAAAAACTCACTACATTTAGTATCCACCTTCTTGGGAATATGGTATTTACTAACATATTCTTGTATTAATTGTATGTATTTCTAATGAGAACCTTTTATTAAAATTCTCTCATTATAATTTTGAAATAAGACTTTAATCTCTTCTAGATTCATACAAATATAAATTTAATTATCTTGAAGTGTATCAATATGCTATTTTTTAAATGTTTGTATTTAAAAAATTGAATGAGTATTCAGAACTTTTGTCATTTTTATGTGAATTTTAACCTAAGAAAGGATAGTGTTACAATATAATCTCTTAGAATTAAAAGGGAGATAAAACTAAAGGATATTACAACCCTTCGGTTAAAGAAGAGATTAATAAACAATATTAGTCAATACCCTTTAAAAAAGTGAGATGAATAATTAAGGAAAAACACTTGTGGAAGGGTATGATGGTTTGGAAACCACCGCTTGAAAGGTTATATAAACTATTTTTGTGAGACTTCGAATACGACATGGAGATCACTCAAAAGAAGAAGGAGAAGGTGGCTTGGTGGGATATGGACACTCGAGAAGGGGGCACGGAGAGTGTGTCCAAACTAGGGTACAAAGTGTGCACTTGAGACTGTTTTGTCTAGGGCTTGGGTAGTGGCATTTGTATTGAGAATTGTTCCTATGAAAATAGCACTTGTGTAGAGAAATGCAGTATGCTTTGTTCCTCCTAGATGTGCCATAGCCATGAGGGTCAAGACCATTAAATTCTTCTTGAATGACTTTTGCAAGTGCTAAACATTAAGATAAGTATTAGAAACCTTGATGATATAAGATATTGAGAAGGTTTTATATATGATTTGATGAGAATATGGTTGAATTATGTGGCTATGTTTTTCAGTTTGTTGTGAACTAACAATGGACTTTATAATTCTTATCAAATTATTACGCGTTCTAGTTACTTTGGCTATTCATATGTAATTTAATCTTGTCACATCTTATAATTGATCTTAAGCTAAATATATAATATATTACTTTCGTTGCAACTATGTAATTAATTCCTAGAAAAAAGTGTCATTGCATTTGGTATTAGAGCCTAATGATCAAGCCCTTTTATTTTCCCACACTTTTAAATTACATCATGTTGTATGCCTATGTATCATTAAATTATGAATTAAAATACCTGGGTAAGTGCACAAAGATGGTGGTCAGAAAAGTAGACACACCTAAAAAAAAACATGAAAAACAACAAAACACGCACGGGGTATTTCAAATTTAAAGAACCTCATACACGTTTAGGCTTGTTTTGCCAAGCCTAATTAAAGATAAACCATGTACGGGGTTTAAAGTATAGTAACTATGTATGTGGTTTAAAAACTAAAACCACGTACGCGGTTTAGAAACTAAAAACCCCGTACGTGGTTTAAAAACTAAAACACCATATGCAGTTTAGAAACTAAAAACCCCATACGCGGTTTTAGTTTGTAAACCATGTACGCATTTGTCTGTCAATAAAATGCAATTCATTTAGCATTCTATTAGGTTTTTTGGTAGGATATATACATAAAATATTACATTTAAGTATAAGTGACATTTCTCTTTGTCTTTTATCTTTCTTATACTTTAAGTTATATTTTATGTATATATTTCTCTTTGTCTTTTAACTTTCTTATACTTTAAGTTATATTTTATGTATATATTTCTCTTTGTCTTTTAACTTTCTTATACTTTAAGTTATATTTTATGTATATATTGTCAGGGTGTTTGACAGTAGTTCCAGATGTCTAAGAGTTATAATGCATATTCTTATTTTTTGAGTATTCTTATAAATTTCAGACTTAGTCAAATTTTAGTAATTAGCATGCTCATATCAACATTATCTCTCTCATCTCTTCCCTACATTCCCCCTCTCTCATTCTTAACCCCTCCCTTTTTGTCTCTTAGGAGTCTCCCTCTCTACTTTCTTCCCTCTCTCGAGTATCTCTCCCTCTCTTTCTCATTTCCCTCACCTTCTTTCTCTCCCTCTCTCAAATATCTATATCTCTCACTCTCTCCCTCTCTCTTTAGTGTCTCTCTCTCTCATTGTCTCCCTCTCCCTCCCCCTCCCTTTCTCTTCCTTTCTCAATTATTTCTTTCCCTCTAACTCTCTTTCTCTCTCCCCTTCTCGCTCCATTTATCTTTCTCTCAACTCTCTCTCTGTCTCTTTATCAAGTCTCTGGCTATCAACCTCTCTGTCTCTCTGTCTCTCTGTCTCTCTCATTGTCTCTCTGTCTCTTTGTCTCTCTCTCTTAAATATCTCTCCCTCTCTTCCTATATCTCTCTATCTTTCTCTCCTCCCCTATCAAGTGTATCTCTTTCCCACTCTCTCCCTACCTCCTCCCCTCCCTTTCTATTTTTCACTCTAGTCTCTCTCTCTCTCTCTCTCAAGTCTCTCCCTCTCATCCTCTCTCTCTCTCTATCTCACTCTCCCCTTCTCTCAGGTGTATCTCTCTCTCATTCTCTCCCTCTCTCCTCCCCCCCCCTCTCTCTCCCTTTCTCATTGTCTCTCTTTCTCACTCTCTACCTCTCTCCCTCTCTTGACACCTCTCTCTCTCTCTAGTCTCTTGTACTCTCCTTCCATCCCTTCCTCCCTCTCACTCAGATTCTCTCTATCTCTCATCCTCTCTTTGTCTCTCTCTCACCTTCCCTCTCTCCACCTCTTAGGTCTCTCTTTCTCTCCTAATCCCTTTATCCACCTCTTAGATCTCTCTCTATATATCTCTCTCTCTCTCTCCCCCATTCTTTATCTCTAAAGTCTTTCCCTCTCATCCTCTTTCTCTCTATCTCACTCTCCCCTTCTCTTAGGTGTATCTCTCTCTCATTCTCTCCCTCTCTCCTCCCCATCCCTCTCTCCCTTTATCATTACCTCTCTTTCTCACACTCTCCCTCTCTTCGCTCCACTCTCTCTTTAGTCTCTTGTACTCTCCTTCCATCCCTTCCTCCCTCTCACTCAGACTCTCTCTCACCTTCCCTTCCTCCACAACTTAGGTCTCTCTTTCTCTCCCAATCCCTCTATCTGCCTCTTAAATCTCTCTGTATCTCCTCCACTCTCTCTCTCTCTGATTCCCCTTCTCTGTGTCGCTCTTTATCTTTATCTCTCCCTCTATTTCCCTCTCTCTCTCTCCATCTCTCTCTCCCCCTCCCTTTTCCCTTTCACTATCTTTGTCTCCCCCCCTCTCTCTCTCCATCTCTCTTTCTCTCATTTATCTCTCCCTCTCAGTCTCTATCTCTCTATCTCACTCTCCTCCTCTCTTAGGTTTATCTCTCTCTCATTCCCTCCCTCTCCTCCCCTCTCTCCCTCTCTAGGGTCATATGATATTCTTAGGGGTTATATGGTATCCCAGGGATCCATGCATGTGTCCTAAGGGGTCATAGGACACCATATGACCCATAACGACGCATTAGAGGTCATATGGAGTCCTAAGGGGTCATAGGACACCATATGATCCCTTAGCACACCATATGACCCATAATGACACCAAATGGTGTCCTAAGGGGTTATAGAACACTGTATGACCTCTTAGGACCCCATACGACCCATAACGACACCATATGGAGTCCTAAGGGGTCAAATGGTGTCCTAAGGGGTCGTAGGAGAACGTGAACTTGGAGGACACCATTTTATGTTTTTCCATGTCATATGGTATTCTTAGGGGTCATATGGTATCCTTGTTGTGTTTTTTCATGTCATATGGTATTCTTAGGGGTCATATGGTATCCTAAGGATCCATGCATGTGTCTTAAGGGTTCATAGGACACCATATGACCCATAACAACACATAAGAGGTCATATGGAGTCCTAAGGGTCATAGGACACCATATGACCCTTTAGCACACCATATGACCCATAATGACACCAAATGGTATCCTAAGGGGTCATAGAAAACTATATGACCTCGTAGGACATCATGCAACCCATAACGACGCCATATGGAGTCCTAAGGGGTAAAATGGTGTCCTAAGGGGTTGTAAAAGACCATATGACCCCTTAGGACACCATATAACCCCTAATGACACCATATGGTATCCTAAGGTTCATAGGACACCATATGACCCTTAGAACACAATATGACCCCTAACAACATCTAAGGGGTCATAGGACACTATATGATCCCTTAGCATACCAAAGGACCTATAATGACACCAAATAGTGTCCTAATGGGTCATAGAAAACTGTATGACCCTTTAGGATACCATATGGTGTTGTTATGCGTCGTATGGTGTCCTAAGGGGTCATATGGCATCATATGACCCCTTAAGACACCATATGGTGTCGTTATGGGCCGTATTGTGTCTTAAGGGGTCATATGGTGTCCTAAGGGGTCATAGGACACCATATGACCTCTTAGGAAATAATATAACCTATAATGACACCTAAGGGGTCATATGGTGTCCTAAGGGGTCATAGAACACCATATGACCCTTTAGGACACCATACGACCCATAACAACATCATATGGATTCCTAAGGGGTCATATGGTGTCCTAGGAGATTATAGAACACCATATGACCCCTTAGGACACTATATGACCCATAAAGACACCTAAGGGGTCATAAGACACCATATGAACCCTTAGTACACCATACAACCCATAAATATTATCCAACCAATACATCCACATGATCCAAAGAAACCAATATGTTCATCTTCTTCAAATGTTCTACTTTATATCCTATCTTCTTTAAAAATAAAAAATAAAAATAAAAACTGACCACCTTGTCAATCTTCTTATCTCCTCATCTATATGCAAACAAAAATAATATATATTGGAGGGAGAGAGGGAGAGAGAGAGAGAGAGAGAATGGGAGAGAGAGAGAGAGAGAGAGAGAGAGAGAGAGAGAGAGAGAGAGAGAGAGAGAGAGAGAGAGAGAGAGAGGCACCTTTTACGCGCTTGGGAGGGGGAGAGAGGGAGACAATACACATACATACACACATATGTGTGTATATATATACTTAATATATTATATATTATTATATACATATATATAAATATTATATATAATATATTTATATATTATATAAATTATATATTATATGTATGTATCACATATTATATATACAATACCATATTAGACACACTCCCAAAATTTAAACAAACTTAGCACATACTCGCTATTTATAGTAAAAACAGTGCGTACGCACTTTTTATAGTAAAAATAGTGCGTACGCACTTTTTATAGTAAAAATAGTGCGTACATGCTTTTTATAGTTAGGATAGAGCGTACGTGCTTCTAAAACCATAAGTACCTCATACACGCTTTTTATACCATAGGTACCTCGTACGTGCTTTTTATACCATAGGTACCCCATACACACATTTGATTGTTTAGGCTTGGAAATAGGTATGGATGACAAAGCTACGGTTTGGAAGTTTGATTTTCCTCCATTTCCCTCCTTTTTGACGTGTTTTATTTTATCAACTTGGTTTTCCGACTTTGTCATCATCAAGTTTACACTTTATCAAGTGGGTATTTCTAAAATTGCCACCATATTTTCACCCATCTTCTGAGCTTTCTAACCAGATAATTTTTTTAAAAATTTGAACAACAATAACATATTATTATTGAATTTCTTTTACTAGTGTCTCCACAGTTCTCATAGACATACGCGCACTATTTTTTTAATAACTTTTGATATACTTATCCAAATTTAAAAAACTATATATATTATTGTAGTGCACTTGATTCTTTACAATTTAAAAAAATAAAATTGTATTTTTGATTTTTTAGTGCAACTTATGCTTCCCGCACGAACAGGTACCTAATTTTCAGGATGTGCTCGATTGGAAAAATCATTTAAAAAAAATACTCAACAAAAAAATACACATCTTATATTGCTCACTCTTAACTATCTTTCTGCCAAAGGATTTATCAAAATAATAAATCTAACTATGGCTTTTTTGATGCACACATTAGACACTATGTTGTGTTTTTTTGAAAAAATCAGGGTCTATTTTTCATGCGCGAAGGATTTGACCCCTTTAATCATATCCAATTTTGAAAAATTTTAGTAGTTTGGAAACTAGATTTAGATTAATACAATATTTGTTCTTTGATTATCTTCATATCTTGAGTGGATGACTTTCAAATTTTGCCTCCAAGTTCAGGTTCACCTAATTTTTGAAAAAAAAAAAAGTGTCCACTTATACCTGCTTTTTGACCACCATCTTTGTGCACTTACCCACCTACTATTTGTAACTTCATATCCTTTGCAATACTATATAATATGTATGAACCTCAAATCAATCATTAAACTTGAAACATTTCTTCTAATATCTTCAAATTAACAAAATATATATATCATTTATAATATTTTAATTGATTGTCCATATTTTCAAAAGTAACAATAAAAAATTCATAAAAAAAAGTTGCCTTTTCTTTTAACTCATTATTATACTAGTATTATTGCAAACCCATGTTAAGATATGAAATTATAGTTCATTGAAACTTCCTACATGTGCTTACCACAATGACATTTTGGACTTAGAACCTACAAAACAAGGACCTTCACCTACCATACAAAAGATGTATATTTCACTTAAAAGGACGTGACCTATTTGTTTTTTTTGGTCCGTGGAGGAACTCATCCAAGATCTTTATAAATGAAGACAGAACGCAGAATAAAAATAGAAATGAATGATAGAAACATGTCTAACCAATGAATTTTGCATATTAAAGTACTAGGGTTTGATATTTCCAATAACTTCTCTTATTTACAAAAATCATACGGTAGATTTTCTACATATATTTCAAAAGGTTTGATTATATGAAAGATTATAATAATTTTCCTCAGAACAGTACATCGGTAGTGAAAAATGTGAAAATCTGAATATAAATTTGATGTGGTTAGGGGAAATTTGATTGCAAATCAGAAGAACTAATCTTGACATTCATCTGGTACTTCTGATACTCACTCTCTCTTTAGAAGTAGTTTTAAAATTCTTCAATATACCATTTAAATAATAGGGTATTGACGTTGCTCTAAATTTTAAATTCGTTGTTTGTTTATCATTGCTTTTTTAATTAGAGGTCATCAGTTTTGTTTTAAATTTTTTAATCTGTTAATTTGTTTATTGTTGTTTTAATATTTTTCATATTATTTTTTTTCTTTGTAATTTATTTTGATTTTGTGTTTGACGATTCTAAAAGTATTAGAATGTAATTTCTTTTGTTGTATGTGTGTTTGATCACAAGTCAGTTTTTTTCAGATTCTCAATCAGTATCAATGTCGACAATTCATCATATGAGTTTCATTTTTCGTTTTCTTTATTTTAAATTTCTAAACCATCTTTTCTTATTACTTTTATATTTTTCTTGACATTATCAAATTAAACTTTGTGAAAGAGGCAAGCATGTTTGACAATATAAAAACTTTTAGAGCGGCATTAGTTTTTCTTTTTTCAATGTTATCTCAAGTATGACAATAAAATGTAATCTATATCAATAACCACTTGTTCTAAAGTGTACATACATGAGTGGTCATCTTTATGGGATGTGATGAAGCATTGAGTACAAAGAAAAATAAGAGTAGGAGACAAAGTAATCTCATACTTTTTTTCTTTCCTTTTAAAATTAAATATAACAAATGAAATTATATAAAATAAAGTAGCGGCTTCTAAAAAGATATGATAAAAAAAATTAAATAACTAATAGTCCATCAAAAACTAATTGAACTTCCCCAATTCACAACATGACAAACTCAATACTAAAGAAGAATTAAATTAAAGAATTTTACAAACATTTTAATTACTTGGAATGCATGGTATTCTCTTTATGTTGTTGGAGAGTTCAATATTCAATGTCATCTAAGTGATTGATGATCTTCACATGCTCTTTGGGAACTCCCTACAACTTAAAATGTAGATAGACAAGTCAAAAAATTATATCAGTGTAAGAATTTTGCAATTTTTTCTTTCTGATGAATAATATGACATGAAAACATTGAAAATTATCTATTTTTCATAAATTAAAAAAAAAATCTCTCATAGACTCCACCACAACATTATTATCAAGACAACATTGGAAAAGGAGTCGAAATGGAGACGGAGAGCGACGAAGGAGACAACGATAGGGTTTTTGGAGTGGGCGACAATGAAGATGGGGATGTGGAGATGGGTGTGCTTGAAGCTCCCGCTACTACGATGGCAAGAGAGCTGGTGGATGGGGGTGATTTGGGCTTATTTTATTTCCTGTATTGCTTGTTCGGAGCTTTTTCAACTGTGACGAGAGCTTGTTTGCCCATAACGAGAGTGACTAGGAGATTTTTTTCTTATATGGCCTCTCCTTGCACCTTTTGAAGGCTTGGAGGCCCCTGTTTCTAGTCTTGACTACAAGTTCTTTGGGCTGATTTTAACCTGCGTCTACTATGGAGCCTTATTTGTGCTTGCTGCGGTGTTTTCTAGTGAGCTTCTTCTTCCTACATTGGTTCAGTGGTTCTCTAATAAGTCTACTAAAAACAAATAACTAAATTGGAATGAACAAAATCTCTTGATCACGGAACTGATCTTGAGCCACTAGCCACTATGTCAAGTGAACAATATTATGACAAATTCTTCTAATTCAAGAACACAATCTTTGATCTCTATCATGTTGAGAATATCACAATCAAAGCTCTTGAAACCAGTCTTTTGCACATTTCTAATACCAGATTTAGTTGTAGATATTTCACACTTTTGGAATATCACTTCACACCCATTCCACAAACTCACTAATGCATCCACGCTCCTTAATATACAGAGTTAATTGAAAAAAACTTAACTAGGCATATCTTATATAGAATATACATTATTACATAAATTTGGTAATGTTGACCTAAAATGTGAAATGAGATCCACTCTAGGAGATAGAGGACCCAAAAAAATTAAAATATACCATTTGCAAATGATTTCAAAGAATTGCACACACTAGCACATCCTCCAAGGTCAGCATCAAATGAAACTTGTAGATGAACAATGAAGCATACCAACCAGTCAGCATAAGACATTCTCCAATGCATGAAACTCAATGTGGATATAAACACACTATATTGAGACCCAAAACATTAGCCATACACATCCTCGAAAGAAAGCCTAGACCAAAAGAATATCATCCAAGTAGATTACAACATCATAGTTAATCAAAGACTAGAATAGCTAACACCTAGAACTTAAAACATCATAACTTCACTTGCCCATCAAGTTGCCACTTGACAACTAAACTAGAACACTACATACATCACATAAAAAAATCCTCTAAATCATAGCACCTAAATCCATATATCCATAACCCACTAGACCTTTTCAAGGCTTTTTTTGACAAACAATCCTACTATTAGAAATAACATGAATAAGCTTATAAGCCAACTGAGCCATATAGCATCTAAAAAATAGATAGTGTAATGTAGACATAGTACAGACATCACATGTAGAATCATAGCATATAATCTTCAAAAATTGTAGGAATGCAAGGTATTCTTCCATTGAGATATTAAACATTGCTTCTTACATATAAAAACTCCCACCATACCAATCTTCCAAAAACACCACAACATCTTCATGAGATTACATACCAATACCAAAACACTTAACATAGTATATAAATACTCTTTCATGCATATATAAACATTTTTTATACTATTTTGACTTCCATATCAATACAAGACATGTTGACATTAATGAAAACACAAGATCGGCCGACATCAATGAAAACAAGGCACAACAACACATGTTTCTAACATTATCCCTCATTGTCATTTTGGAGAACACATATGCACCACCAAAGACAATTGAACTCAACTTGTATATCTTTTCCCCTTTTACATCAAGGACAAAGGGCACCATACTAAATTTTGTTCCCCTTTGACATCAAGGACACAAAGGACAACTCTAAAATGGTTCTCCTTGTAATTGAAACTCTTTCTCCTAGTGAGTACAACACATCTAAAATGTAGCAAGAGACAACATTACTCCCCCTAGCAGGGATATCCAAAAAAGAAATCTCATGCTTATCCACTCCCCTAAGAAAAAAACCAACATCAATTTAGAAAACAAAAGCTAGATGGCTCCCCATAATATATATACACCTTCCCTTTCTATTATCGAAATTTCTGAACATTATTTTTAGGCATTTCTTCCTCTATTATGCCTACATTGACTTCTAAACTGGCTCCAACCCAACAATGTCTAGGAGCCTAAATAAGTTCTCCATGTATGAATAATTCTCTGCAGACTTATGAAATCTCACAAATGATGAGGAAAACACAAGAATATCTACTATGCTAAAAACATCTTCAACATCAAACCATAAGAGGTGTAAGATTTTCATTTTTATCTCCCTCTTAGATAGTGCATATTGTCTACTTAGTGGAAGAAGATTCAACACCACGAGAGGGTGTGGATCCATCCCCATGATTTTCCTTCACTCCTGATTCCTTCACCCATATCTTTTTCATCTTTTCCTTTTTTTATGTTGATATTAATCTTCTTTACGGGATTATTCTTCCCACTTTTTTCTTTGTAGAATGTGACAATGCGTCCAAGTCTTTTACAGTTGTAATATACAAGACTTGCTAATAAGTACTTCAATTTGTTCTAGCATTCCTATCTCTTCTTATGCTTCTACTTCTTTTGATAACTCTTTTTCACTCAATGTCTTTATGTCCTAGGTTTTTACAAGTATAACAACATCCATTAAAAATTTGAACATTTCTACAATTTAAATTCCTCATTAGTCCACTTTTGCACTTATTATCTTTATGATCAAATTTGTTACAATTATAACACTAACCATTATATAGTTAGGATCTGATTTTATTTTCAAATTCACTAGCTCTATGTCCAATCATAATGCATGAAAAACAATTACCATTGAAATTTGATGAGTACCTAATTTAAGTATCATATCTCCTACACACATGTTTGTTCCATATTTGAGGAGAAACAATTTGACTACTATTTCTTGCTTCATTCATGACCTTTTCTTTACTAGCTTCATTCTTATTGTCTTTTGTTAGATTCTCATTAACAAGGTTAGGTATTGGTCCCACTATCTTGCTTTAGTTTGTCTAATTTAGTTCTTCTTCTAAAATATTTTTCCAACTTTGATCTTCTAAGATATTCATCTTTATTCTAGTGGTAGGAGTAGCCACAATCATAGCTACATCCCCAGTTTGATTATAGACTTGTGCCAACAAACAATTACCTTCATTATTGTCCTTTACATAGTAGACATTTCTACTAGTTCTTGTACCTTCTGCAACCAATATTCTAGAGTTTCCCTTTCTATTTTCACATACATTCTAATGAAATATGGCCTTATACCCTTTTCTACACATTTGACTTATACTTAATAGGTTATGTCTCAAACCTTTAACATAGTATATTTCATTATTTTTATGCTTACAACCAATAAAGATGGTTTCTTTTGCACAAATTGGTCCAACTTCCTCTCCTGCATACTTGACTAATCCACCATCATACTTTTCAAGGTTAATAAACTTTTCTCTATTACCAACCATATGATTTGAACATCCAAAGTAGATGATCCATGCCTTTACTTCTACTTTAGCATGTAGATTAGATTTGTCTTTTGAATTTCTAGATTGTCCATCACTCTTTTCTTCTAAAGCTAGGAACAAGTATTCTTTAGTTGATTTCTCTTCTTTTTCAAATGAGTAAGCCTTTGTTGAACAAAAAATTCTCTTATTCTTGTCTCTATCATCTCTTCTGATATCTCCATTAGTCTCTTTATAGTTTTCCCTTCCTTTGTTATGATCATTAGGTCTTCCACCATAATCTTCCTTATACATACACATAGAAACATAATGTCATATTCCTCCACAACTGAAATTTTTTTGGAGTAAATTGTATATACACTTTCTAGTTACTCTCCTCAATCTTCTTATGAAGTTTGGTCTCTTCTCATTCATCTTCAGGCTTCTTTATGGCTTTGCATGCAACTTCCTTCCTCTCCTTTTGATGGCATTTATTTTTCAATCTCAAAGGAAACAAGTGACTTGAGAAGTTGACTCACTGTATATTTATTAATTTCATAATTTTACTCAATGATATACTTATTTAGTTGATATCTTTTGGGCAATGTTACCATTTTCTTCCCTATAGCTTTACTTTTTTCTATTGATCCACCAACACTTGTAAGAGAATTTACTATTTCATTGACATGATGAATGTATCCTTTAATTTTTTCATCATCAGACATTCTCACATTCTCAAACTTGTGATTTATATTTGTAATCTTGGCTTGGCTTATCTTCTCATCTCATTCAAATACATTCTTTAGCTTGTTCCAAATTTCTTTAGTTGACTTAGCCCTTCTAATTTTGTTGAACACTACATCATTCAAGAAGGTAACAATTGTGATAGTAGTATTTGCATTACGCTCATATTGCTTTGATTTCATCTAGAGCTATAGGATCATTTAGTGGAGCAATATAACCTTTCTTGATGTTTTCATAGATCTCAACCAACATAGTAGCCAACTGATACTCCATCCTCTCTCTCCAACAAGCATAATTTATGCCCTTAAACTTTGGAGCCTTGAATAAATAGTCTTGGGCCATCTTGGATCTTCCTCAAGCAGTTAAGCTTCAAAAGAGGAACCTTGCTATAATACCAATTGTTAAAGAAACTATATAATTGAGAGGAGGGTGGATGAATCAATCTAAAAATTTAGATACTTTAATTATGATCTTGAAACTTTAAATCACAAATATATAATCCTAGTAATAATAAATCATGAAAGTATGCAACACAACAAACACATGAACAACAAATTTATGTGAACAAACCAATTAGGGAAAAACCATAGTGAGAATAAAAAAAATACAAATATTTATTATAATATTGTCTCCAAAACACTTTACTCTTGAGAGGACTTTCATAACTAAGGCGCGCAACCTTAGGGAAAGATACAAATGACCTACAAGACTAAAACTCACTATTTTAGTGCAAGATAAAATAAGTTTCTAGGAGACTTACTATCTTTTGATAGAGAAAAAAATAAATGAATTGGAACAAACAAGATCTCCTAATCATGAAAATATTGGGCTGCTATCTCAAGCGAACAATATCAGAACAAACTCTTTCGATTCAAGAATACAATCTCTTATCATTGTCACACTAAGAATATCATCATCAAAGGTCTTAAAAACCACCTTTTACACATCTCCAATACCTAATCTACTTGTAGATCTTTCACACCCCCATTCCACACACTCACTAATAGATCTATGCTACTTTATATACAAGGTTAATCATACAAATCTTTAACTAGATTGACCACAGATAGAATATACATTATTACATTAATTCAGCCACCTTGACCTAAAATATCAAATGGAGTCAACTCCAAGAGATAGAGAGGACTCAAAAATATTGTAATATATCATTTCCAAATGATTTCAATGCACCATACACACTAGCACAGGCTCAAGCTTAGCATCAAATGAAACATGTAGATGAAAAATGAAGCACGTGTAGCCTAAAACACTCTTCAATACATGAAACTTAATGTAGATCTACACACATTATGGTGAGACCCAAAACCTTAGCCATACACATCCTCTGAAGAAAACCCACACCAAAATAATATGATCTAAGTAGAATACAACATCACAATCAGCTAGAGATGAGAATAATTAACACCTCAAACTCAGAAAATAATAACTTCACTTGCCAATCAAATTTCCACTTAAAAACTAAATTGGAACACTACATAGATCACATGAAAAAATATTCCAAACCATAGCACCTAAATCCATATATCCAAAAGGCTTCAGACCTTGTTCGGCCATGTCTTGACAATTAGCCTTAGTATAAAAAACAACAGTAAAAAGATCAACCAACTAATCCATAGAGAATCTGCAAAATAGATAATGCAATGTAAACCAATCATAGACATCATATGTATAATCATAGCATATAATATTCTCAAATCAGAGGAGTGTTCTTGCACTGAGACATTAAATATTATTTTTTGCATATAGAAACTTCCACTATACCAGTCCTCCAAAAACACCACAATATCTACTAGATTACATAGTATTACAAGAATACTCTTTCCTACATATAGAAACATATATAAACATCTGATACACTATTCTTACTTCCATATCAATGCAAGATAGATTGAAATCATTGACAAAGCAAGATAGGTTAACATCAGTGATAACAAGGCACAACAACTCAAGTTTTCAACATATCTTCATTCAAGATCATTATTTGCATTCAATCTATTTTCTTTCAAAATCCATTTTTATCATTTGTGGTCAAGCATTAGTATTCTAGGATGAGAATCCAAGTCGTGATTTCAAATGGTGATCTCAAACAAAGTTTATACTTGAGCTTCATTAGATGTGAACTCTAGTCTCATTGTATTACTTTATGTTTCTTTGATATTAGTATGAATTGAAATTATTAAAGAATAATTTGAATGTAATACACTCATTATTGTCATAATAAACACATCAAATATTAAATATACAATTGTTGTTCATTATAACAAGAACATGAAATATTATGTTGTCTTCTTAAATAATATAATTTTTAATATTATGTGGTCCTCTTAAATATAATATGATTGTTATTAAATTATCTTAAATAATAGTCCTTTCTTGTATTTTTATATAACTAATACATGTTTGAAGGGGGTTAATAATCAAATTTGCACTATAATTCTGATTAATGACATTACAATGCTATTAGATGTAGCAATCTTGTCGAGTTGTCTATTTATAGTTTACCCTAAAAAAATTTAGTCTTATGTAGTATAATGATAGTGCAAGCATATATCATTTGAGGGGGATTAGGAAGCAAAATCAATAGGGAAATATTTTAGAGAAAAAATTATCCCCTAATTTTTTCATTGAAGAGCATAAAAGCACAACAAAAATAGATATGAAAATGAATACATGCAAACTTAAGGATTGGTTTGGGAGGAATTTTGATATAGCGATTGAATAATTTATTCACAAGATGGTTAGTAGTATGAAAGCACCTAGATAGAAAACAAGTAAATAAGTCTTATGAGGGTAATAGTTTTGATGCAACTCAAAGACACACATATTTAGGAAAATCATTATTCTAATGTCAAGACCCACTGAAACCATCTTTTAGAACAAGGAGGTGGAGGCTCTAAAGTTTATAGACAAAAATAATGTTGATGATATTAGTGCTTATTGTATAGAATATTGAGCTCTTCTTATGGAGAATTGGAGAGATTAGATAATGAACATGAAGACTTCTTATAATGGTTACTAACCTAAGCCTAGTCCATAATTCTCTTAGAGAGAAGTGCATCAATATTCGGCGAGGATGACACCCTGTCTCTATGATGTATTTAATACATGCTTAGTCATGTATCGATCTATAACATAGACGTATATCTATCTCTTAGATTGATGGATTAAGTTGAAGAGTTTAAGTTTTCCACATTGAATTTATAGGGTACTATACATGAGTAGTAAACCATAATGTAATCAATCAAGGTCATGGATTTTTCATCTCATACAATGAATTATAAAAAAAATTATTAAGAAGTTTGATTGGAAGTACCTTAAAGTTTATTTCAAAATTTTGACATAGCTCAAACAATATGATTTACTGGACAAATATGTAATAGATTTTTAGAAGATATTGGTAATAGTGAAAAACATCATAAAGGGATCATAAAGAAAGATTGGAACTACATATTTTCATGTTGAATAATAAGTTCTAGAATAAAACCTTCATCCAAAAGAAGCCATTTTCTTCTTTTTTTTTAAATGTACAATAGACCAAAAATTTTCACTCACAAATAGATATTGAGATGAGGAAAGAATTGATAAGGAAGAGTTATGAATCAATTTCAAGGAGCCATGGTAATTTGGAGGTAGATGTCTTGGGAAAAGACAAATGTATTAGATTGGGGTAATTTTTGATGATGCATCAAGACCTAAGGAACTTGAATCCTAACAAGGGATAGGATAAAAGGCAGATGAACTAAAAGAGGACGAAGTGATATCTACAGAAACTCCTAGCATTCTCTTTAATACTCTAATTTACAACTACTTTGGCATTTGTTGGGTCTTTCAAGACTAAAGTGTGATTGTATTCATTGATAAGGTATTGTTTACCAAGAAATCCATTAAGATGATATTTATAAAAGGGCTAGTGTCATGGTGACTAATAGTTTTATCATGTAATAAAATAGAAATACCATCTTGATAAATGCTAATTGGAGAGAATATTATATGAACAATGAATTTTATTTTGTTAGCATAGGAGACACAAATATTGTTGGCTAAAATTATTTGGGAAAACCACAAAAAACTTAAAAGATATATAGAACTAAAGTTTCAATTAGAGAAAAAATTTCTACTATGAAGAATGATAAATTAAGTGCTAAATATTCTATTAGCTAAGATATTAGATAAGATATTTTATGGTAAGAAATATGCATGGGTAACTCAACATTTGGTGATTGTAATAAAATTTATCAAAGGGAGAAACAAATATCATGTGGATATATTGAACATCTTGGACAAGAATAATAAAATATTCAATAATATTCCTATAAGGATATGATTGTACAAAGACTTTGAGAATCTCATTGAATTAGAGGAGGTTGTAAATTTCATCATTAGTAGTCCTTGCCAATTACCTAGGAGATATGAAAACAAAATTAGAAATTCTATTAAGGAAATTCTAGAAATGGAACACATTAGACCTAGGTCAAGTTCTTTTTATCACTCTATAGTTATGGTGAAGAAGAAAGATTACACAATGTATATTTACATTAATTATAAAGCACTACAAGAAAACTATTTAAAAAAAAAAAAAACCCATTCCTAGGATCAACTAATTGATAGATGATCCTCACAAAGTAGTCTATTTCTCACAAATATATCTCTAATTATGCTACCATTAGATCAAATTTTTATGAGGATATTCAAAAGATATATTTTTGTTGTCATTATGGGCACTATGAATTATTTTCATTCTATTTGGCTTGATAAATGTCCTAGTGACCTTTCAATCATCCATGGATTACATTTTTAATAACCAACTAGAAATGAAATCATTGTGTTCTTTTATGACATATTGATCTCTTGTAAGGTATGGAAATAGTAGTTATTTTGATATTGATTAGGTGTTAGGGATTCTAGAAACACAAACATTGTTCAGAAAGAAGTTAAAGAGTGAGTTATTCATAACAAAGATCCTATATCTCGGGTATATCATCGCCATGAAGGTAGTGTAGGTGGACATCGAGAAGATCAAAACCATTAAAAATTAGCCTCTCCTAAGAACCTTGACATAATAATGAGGATTATGTATCATTTGTAGATAGTATAAGAATTTATTTGAGGATTTCTCCCTACTAGCCACACCTTTAACTAACATAACCAGAACAAAAAATTGACATAGATTAAGGATGCATAATATTTGATAGATTAAAATAAGTCATGAGCTTGTTTTGGGTTTCACTTTTCCTTTCACTTTGCAATGTGATATATTAGAAGAAGGCATGATAGTTATGCTCATGTAGAACAACCATATGAATTATTTCAGAGAAAAAATCGTAGAGGCCAAAATATAGTTCTCCATTTATTATAAAAAATGTTGATAATCCTACACATATTTCTCAAATCTGGGAAATACTGGGTGGTTCAAATTTATAAGAAAAAAAATCACAAATTAAAGATGTTTTCTCAATTGAAAAAAATATATGAGACAGAAAAAGCGAGAGAGAAAAATACAAGCATCTGATTTTGATGTTGGTTGTAAAGGGTGTTCGGACTTGTTCTAAGTCGACTTTATATGGCAATACTAAATGTCGTGGTTTCATTGTGAATACTATGTATATCAACACAATCTAGTCAAAAGATATAGCATTTGAAAAAGAAGGTTTTTGTTAAATGCGAGTCATAGACAATGGGCATAGAAAAGATTGACATCTACCAAAATTGCTCACAATTCTATCTGTTAGAGGTTGGTTCAACACAATCATAGATTCAATTGATCAAACTGTAAAAATAACGATGAAGGAAATACAATCGTTGTAATAACCTTGAACACCCACCACAAGAATATTTAAATTTGATGACTTACCTGAAGAAGGGCCTCAACTAATCAACTTCTTCTTGTAGAATTTTGAACTTGACCTATCCTCTCTGAACTAACTGATTAGCAAACAATAACAAAAAAAAGAAGAAAACACCAATATCTTTATTGAAGCTTAATTAAAAAATTACATAGAGGCTGTATATATAAAGAATTTGCAGTCTAGAAGAATAAATAATAACTGCAGTTCTAAATATATTCCTAGCTTTGCATGGAAAGCTACTAAGGCTCTCAAACTAAAAAAAACAAACCACTCCCTAAATTAAGAATATAATAAGTGCATGCACAACATGCTTTATTTACTAAAAACAAACTCATGCAAAAAGCAAAACTAAAAATAGTCCTAAGGATTCATGGATGCTGGAGTACATGCTTTATTTGCATGAATAAACAAAAAAAAACTATTAACTAAAAATAGCTTATGCATGGTGATGAATGGATAGCTTCATGTCCAAACTAGAGTTGCATGGAGCTACATGCTAGAGCAGCATCACTTATCAACATACTTCCCCTTGATGCTGAGAGGGCTGACAATCTTATCTCATAGTGCTATAAACTGAGCTTTCACAACTGCTTTGGTGAATATATCTGCTAGCTGATCCTGGGTGTTGATGTGCTTCAATTTGACATCCTTCTTTTGCACCAAATCTCGTATGAAGTGATATTTCAAATCAAAATGCTTAGTTTTGCTGTGATGAACGAGATTCTTAGCTAACTTGATGGCACTCACATTGTCACAATAAATTACTGTAGGCTGAATTTGTTTTTCTCCAATTTCTTCCAAAACTTTTCTGAGGCAAAGAGCTTGTGTACCTGCTGAGGTAATTGCAACATACTCCACTTTTGTAGATGAGAGGGCAACAATACTTTTCTTTTCTGAGCTCTAGGTAATTAAACCAGAACCAAAAGAAAAACAATTTCCAGATGTAGATTTACGGTCATCTATACTACCTCCCCAATCTGAATCACTAAAGCTTACAAGATTGAACTTTTCAGAAGAGTAGTAATGAATACCAAAACTTAAAGTCCCTTTCACATACCTCAAAATCCTCTTGGATGCCTTCATATGTATTTCAGATGGATTTGTCATATACCTTGAAACAAGTGAAACTGAATAGGCAATATTAGGCCTCGTGTGGATTAGAAACATCAAGCTCCCCACAATACTTCTGTAAGCTGTCTCATCAACTAAATCAGTACCATCATCTCTACATAACAAATCTCCATGAGCACTTGGAGTGGAGGCAAGGTTACAATCAGTCATATTAAATTTCTTCAGCATATCCTGTGCATACTTTGTTTGACAAATGAAAATCTCATCCTTACTTTGATAAACCTCCATTCCTAGAAAATATTTCATTAGACCAAGATCTTTCATCTCAAATTCTTTCATCATAGCAGCTTTGAATTCATCTTTCATCTTAGAACTACTACCCATATAAAAAAGATCATCAACATACAAACTTATGATGAGAATATTAGTACCTTCCTATTTGTAGTATAGGGTAGGATCACTCTTACTTCTCTAGAAGCCATTCTCTTGAAAGCATCCATCAATCCTGGCATACCACGCTCTTGGTGCTTGCTTGAGGCCATACAAAGCCTTCTTCAACTTGGAGACATAATTATCTTTTCCTTCCACTTCAAAACCTTGTGGCTGCTCCACATATACTTCCTCTTCTAAGTACCCATTCAAGAAGGCACTTTTCATGTCCATATGATGTATTCTCCACTTCTTCTGAGCTGCTAATGAAATCAGCATTCGTATGGTCTCTTGTCTTGCTACTGGTGCAAATGTCTCTTCATAGTCAATTCCATATTTATGTGTGAAGCCTTTAGCAACTAATCTTGCCTTGTGTCTTTGAACACTCCCATCACTGTTAAATTTGGTCTTGTAGACCCATTTGGTGCCAATCCTTTTTTTGTCATGTGGAAGTTCGGTTAACTCCCAAGTGTCATTCCTGTGAATGGAATCCATCTCTTCTTCCATGGCTTTCACCCAAACTTCATTAGTAGATGCATCTTCAAAACATGATGGTTCAAAATCAGCCTTGGCTAATAAAGTAAAATTCACTATCTCACCTATTGGGTTTTCTTCATGTACTTGATTTCCACTCTTTTGGTAGATATCACTCAATCTCCTTACTTTCCTTGTAGAACTTGGAGAAGAAGCTGGACTTGAACTTGGTACTAAAGAACTTGATGAAGGATTGCTTGGTGGAGTTAAACCACTGGATATAGAAACATTAGTTGGCTGCTCATGATCAATATCAGCAATTATATCATCATTCAAAATAGATTTTGGCTTCTCAACATGGCCTTTTTTATGACCATAAACTCCCCCTTCATCAAAAATCACATCTCTTGAGACAATAAGCTTGTTAGTGAGGGGATTATACAATCTATAAGCCTTGCTTTTCTCACTATACCCAATAAAAATACATGACTCACTCTTTGCATCTAACTTCTGTCTATTCTGATCCGGTACATGCACATAAGCCAAACAACCAAAAACTTTGAAATGATTAACATTAGGCCTTTTACCATACCAAGATTCATAAGGAGTCATCTTTTCTAGTGTACTGGTGGGGCTACGGTTGAGGATGTACACCGCTGTAGCAACTCCATCTCTCCAATAAGAATTGCTCAATCCCTTGGTTTGTAACATGCACCTTGCCATTTCAACCACAGTATGATTCTTCCTTTCAGCTACTCCATTCTGTTGAGGTTTTTATGCAGTAGTAAGTTGCCTCTTGATACCATTAAAATCACAATAATTTTGGAAAGCCTTTGAGAAAAATTCTCCTCCACGATCAGTCCTTAAACATTTGATCTTGCACCCTTTCTCATTTTCCACAAGGGCTTTAAACTTCTTGAATGTATCCAAGACTTCATCTTTGGCCTTCAAAAAATATAGCCAACAATTTCGTGAGTAATCATCAATAAAAGTGATGAAATATGATGACTTACCCAAACTCTTAGTCTGCATAGGACCACATATATCTGAATGAACAAGCTGAAGTGGGTGATGAGCCCTCCATGCATTGCCCTTTGGAAACTTTTCTCTTGCATGCTTTCCTTTAGCACAACCTTCACAAACCTTCTTGTGTTCCTCAACCTTGGGCAAACCAGAAACTAATGCATGTGAGGTTAGAAACTTCAAACTATGAAAATTTAAATGCCCATACCTGAGATGCCATAACCAACTTGAATCCTCATAAGCCATATTTGCCAAACTGTTGTTATGTTCACCAAACCTCAAAGGGAACATCCTATTTCTTGTCATAGGAACAACAGTGATCACCCTATTATCCTTATTCTTATCATAGATAGTACAAGTCTTATTCTCAAAGACTACTTTATAATTTTTCTCACATAGCTGCCCAACACTTAACAAATTGTGCTTCAATTGTGAAGTATAATAAATATCATGAATATTCTTTATACCTTTTTTTGTTTGGACCTCCATAGCTCCTTTGGCAGCAACCTCCAATGATTTATCATCACCAAGTTGGATCTTGGATTTGAAACTTCCATCCTTTGTTGAAAACAATTTCTCATTTCCTGTCATATGGTTAGAGCATCCAGAATCTAGGTACCAAATATCTTTACTAGTATTTTAACCCTTGGCATAACATAAAAATAAGTGATCAGGAGGATTCTCACTACTTTCTTGAGCATAGTTAGCACTTTTACCTTCTTTCAATCTGCATTCTCTTTCAAAGTGGCCATACCTATTACAATGGTAACATTGAACATTTCTCTTATCAAATCTGCCTCTACCTCTTCCTCTGAAACCACCACTTCCTCTTGAGCCACCTCTTCCTCTACCTCTTGAAGAATTTTGGCTTTGCCCTTTACCTTGGCCTTGATTGATTTTGGCACTACTGCTGCTTGCATCTTCAATTTTTGTGATTAGCAATTTAGAGGAAAATGCTTTCTTTACACCTTCAAAAGAATCTTTCAATCTTTCTTCATGAGAAATTAGGGATCCAACCAGCTGATCAAACTGTAGTTTTGTCAAATCCTTGCTTTCTTCTATGATTATTGCTACATGATTCCATCTGGGTGTCAAAGATCTCAACACCTTTTTTATCAAAACTTCATTGCTTACAATTTCTCCAAGTGTAGCCATTTTATTGACCACATCTTTGACTCTGACACAATAATCACTTATACTTTCAGCTTCTTGCATCTTCAAATTCTCGAACTCTCACTTCAATATCTGAAGCTTGACCACTTTAACTTGATCACTACCCTGGTAAGCTTCTTGTAGAGTCTTCAAGGCATCTTTGGCAGTTGTTGCTCCTGATATTCTTGGAAATAAGCTCTTATCAAGAGCTATCTGAATGTGAAACAAAGCTTGAGCATTCTTTTTCCTTGCTTCCTTTCTTGCTATTCTTTCATTGGCTGTAAGGGCATTCCAATCAGTTGGCTCTTCATAACCTGATTCAATAATCTCCCACAAATCTTTTCCAATAAAAAAGGTTAGCATCTTAATGCACCAATAATCATAATCATTCCCATCAAATTCTGGAATAGGCTTATGGTTATAATTCGACATGATTAACTTTGGCGAAATTCCAACAATAAAACTTTAACCCAAAACAATTTTACCTGCTCTGATACCACTTGTAGAATTTTGAACCTGACCTATCCTCTCTGAACCAACTGATTAGCAAACAATAACAAAAAAAAGAAGAAAACACCAATATCTTTATTGAAGCTTAATTAAAAAATTACATAGAGGCTGTATATATAAAGAATTTGCAGTCTAGAAGAATAAATAATAACTGCAGTTCTAAATATATTCCTAGCTTTGCATGGAAAGCTACTAAGGCTCTCAAACTAAAAAAAACAAACTACTCCCTAAATTAAGAATACAATAAGTGCATGCACAACATGCTTTATTTACTAAAAACAAACTCATACAAAAAGCAAAACTAAAAATAGTCCTAAGGATTCATGCATGCTGGAGTACATGCTTTATTTGCATGAATAAACCAAAAAAAAACTATTAACTAAAAATAGCTTATGCATGGTGATGAATGGATAGCTTCATGTCCAAACTGGAGTTGCATGGAGCTGCATGCTAGAGTAGCATCACTTATCAACTGTGTGGGGGAAAAAGTGACACTAAGCAAACATGCCCAAATCTCACTTTCAACCACACACTTGTGGAATACGAAAGAGCCTAGAGGTATCACACAATTGGCTACTTCTTCTTGTGGAAGAGAGAGCCACGGGCTACCTATTAGGATTTCTATTCCCTTGTTGTAATTGAAAGATAAAATAATGCAAGTTCAATCCCTAACCCCAAAATGCAAGTAGGAACTAATGACAAGATTGCAGAATTGAACTTAAACAATGGAAAGCTGTAAACACAAGGACAAAACAAGAATTCAAATGCGTACCCGAAGTCAAAATCTGAGTGAAAATGTTTGGGACGGGGGCGCGGGCGCCACTGTCCTGATTCTGCCCCTGAAACTGCTCCGGAAACTACTGTTTTGCAACCTGGAAAAGCTGTCAAAATGCTGAAAATGCTGTCTGTCAGGAGGACCAGGGCGCCCAGCGCCCCTGTCCTGGCAGGACCAGGGCGCCCCATGCCCCTGTCCTGGTCTTTTTCTCTGAAATTTGGTGTGTAGGTCTGTCTTAGTCTGCTTCTCCTGGATCTGCAACCTGCAGCGTCGTCCGAGTCCCGAAACCTGCACTTATATCTGAAAAGGGTATTGGGCGGCTATATAGGGTTTTGCCTTAGTCAAACCCCTGCTTCGGTGATTTCCACCTCCACGAATAGCCAAGTTGTATTGTAAAATGTATTGTGTGTGCAGACCTAGTGTGTATGCAAGGTCCTTAAATGCAAGAAAGCAAACTAGAGCAACCTAGAAAGTAAACCCTAATTGCTTGTAAATGATAATGTAAATGCTCTAAATCAAGATGCAAAGTGAGCTAAAGCATGAATAAAGGATATATTCGAAGCTTATGCAAAGACATGAAAACAACATGAAATCATACCCAACCCTCAAGGGAGGAGTACAAGCCAATCTTCAGTCGGTAATCTCCTATTGTTCTTCAATGTCTTCCAAGCCTTAAATGAATGAATGGAATTGATGAATACTTGATAGATGGATGTTGAATGTTGTTGAAGTCTTCAAAGATCTGCTCTTTCACTGCATATGAGGTCCTGGAAATCAAAAATCGGATCCTTTCAAATGAAGAAAGAGAGCTCTTATATATGAAACCCTAGGTCTTAATTTCGTCTTTTGGCCGACCTAGAGATTGAATATCCTGCCAATTTCTTGGGGTTAAGCTTTATTTTATGATTGGATTACGCTCCTAAAGTTTCGGGAAAAATGTCCGGGACCATGTTGCACTCCGGGCGCCATGGTCCCGACAACTTTTCACCAAATTTTCAGGGCCATCAGATATGATGATTTTAGAGAGAATCCTAAAGTTACAGGTGATTTAGAGATGTTTTGACCCCCGAAATCAAGCCCCCAAGCTCGAAATAGGACCTAATTAGGGTTTTTGATTAAATGATGTATTGGAAGAATAAAATGAAAGGGGCACACTTTAATGAAAGGGCCCAACTTTATGATGTGGGAGATGATAAAATAGAACCTTAGACCTAATTAATTTGATTAATTAAGTGCTAAAGGGGAAATGTAATGCAAAATGCAAAATGCGCCAAGGTGGGTGCTAAACTAGGTGTGAAAT
Organism: Cryptomeria japonica; assembly: GCF_030272615.1. NCBI lineage: Eukaryota > Viridiplantae > Streptophyta > Pinopsida > Cupressales > Cupressaceae > Cryptomeria > Cryptomeria japonica. The sequence continues at coordinate 544,963,350 of NC_081412.1, read as the reverse complement.
TGTACCACCCTAGCAAGTGTGTACAATTTACAATGCTACATTTAGCCCCCACTTTAGCAGTTATATAAACACTACGTGCATATGCAAGCTAAAGTACAGAAAAGTAAACATTATTTGAAAAAGGATATATCCATAAGTCTGTCGAACGAAGCCCCCAGCGGTATCTGCAGTACACAGTTAGGAACCGCACCCTACAAAACACACGTTAGATCACAAAATCACCTAATGCTTACTAAGGAAGGTGATGAAAATTCAAGGGTAGCTATATGCCCCCCCCTGTTTCGGCTTGCTAATTTTAGTGAGTTGAAACAGGGTATCATGTTTACCACTTCGAATTGTTAAAGAATATTGATGACAAATGCTCACAAGAAGATTTGATATGAGATCAAAAACTAATGGAGAATCATTTGGTAAGAAAGAGGACTAAATCTCAATTCCAACACAACAAAGAGTGTGAGGATTTGGGAGTTCTCTAACACAAGATGAAGGATGTAAATGGAAACAAAATGAAAAGAGAAAGAAAAGAAAGGAAAAAAGCATGAATACACACATTGGTGATTCATGAGAAGAATAGTGAGAGAGAAAACATGGACTTCTTGCCCCTAGATCTTGTCTAGGTGATCCATGGGAAAAGGACATGGAAAACTAGCCCCTAGAGTCTGTCTAGGTGATCCATGTAAGGGAGAAGAGTGAGAAAGTCTAGCCTTATGCCACTAGTTCCACTCAACCTCGTGCATGTGTGTGTAAGGGAGGTTAGAAGCACCTCATAGGAGTCTATGCTCAAGTATGCTACAACCTGTATATGTATAGTACAAAAGCGTGACATCTCGCTCTAAGAGTCTGTGCTCTGGTTCCAAGAATAATCACCTTGCATAAAAGAAAAATGGAGACATCTCGCTCTAAGAGTCTGTGCTCTGGTTCCGAGAATGACCCATTGCTCAAAAAGTGTAATGTTTATGTCATAAGCAAAGTAGAACAAGGATACCTACCTTCATCACAAAAGAAGATACCCCAAAAAATGCAACGATGTCATAGATCCAAGCAAGAGAGTTTTGCACTCTTTAAGCAAGGATAAGATAGTTGAAAAGGGATATCTTGTAGTATGTGTAAAGGAGATCCTTAGAGGAGAAGAGATCTTTGTACAAAAGACACTTATCCCCAAGAGGAACTGTCTTAGACAAATATAACATCTTCTAGAATAAGACAAAGAAGAGAATAAGAATGCAATACTTCCTTCTTTTGCGAGGTGAAAGTGATTCTTAATGAAGGATGACGCTCTTTTTAACCCAATTGGGAGAGTGAATTCATTATGGATGTATTTTACCAAGTGCAAAAGAGGTTGTAGTCAAGGACTTACACCTCTTGTAAGAGAGAATCCTTGAACCAATCAACAACAAATGCATACAAGGAATAACATCAAATAATAAAGTTCAGACCATCCACGGAATAGGAAAAAGTGGATCCTTAGATAAAAATAAGGAAAGATTATTACCTCAATGAGAAGGACTTACACAATCTTCTAGGGAGAGATTTGGACATAAGCAAAAGAAGAGATATATGAAATCACTCTTGTCCCCATAGGAACAAGAAAATTAGGCTATTATGTTGCTTCAAAAAAATATGATTGCACTTGAAATTGTACCATCATGAATGACAATGAGCCCCCAGTAAATGAGCTACCAATGTCACATAATGATGAGCAACATAATAGCCATTGATGTTATTTAAAGACATGATAGATTGAATGAGGAATTTGAATATGACATGCTAAATGCTCAACTATAAGTGAGATCAAAAACATGTGTAAAGTGATAAAAATTGAAGAAGAAAAGTCACAAGAAATCTTAGAAAAGGGATGAGTGTAATTTATTAGAGCTTTATCCCTGGAGGAAAGGACTTTATGATGAATAGGAGATAAAGATTCATAAGTGGATTTAGAAATTTGAGGGGAGTCATAAAGAGATTTGTTCATTGCCAAGATTTCCTTATGAGGGGAATGAGAGTTGATAGAAGTAGAAGATGATTTAGTTGAAGTGAGATCATCATCACTACTAAATATAGCATTCACATTGAGAGATGGTCTTTTAGATGCTTTGGTACGTTTGCAGGGATTATAGCCGAGTCCAAAGGCATAATTGTGAAAATTAGTCTCTAGAGGAACTTTTATCCCTTGTTCATGAGTGCCACAACCATTTCCATGATACCCATGCTTAGCAAAAATGTGAAAACCACGACCATAACGATCAGCCATTTCAGGAAGAGAAGGTGGTTTTTCATAAGACAAAGAATCAAACTCTTCATAATTAGAGGTGTGAGGAGAAGAAGTTTGAGAAGTGGCCACAAAATTATTGCTCATAGGTTCAAGTAAGACTGATTGATCTTTAGTTTCTTCCTTCTCTTTAACTTTAAGCACTCTAGGAGGAACCCTATATTCACCTACAAAGGTGGGATTAAAGTCAAGAGATCCCCAATCGTCTTCTACGAGAACCTTCTCAGGATCAAAAGCCTTTTCATGTGTAGACTCAAGTTGAGAAGGATCTTCTTCAGGAGCTTTAGACTCATCCAAAGAATTTTGATTATTAGAGGGTGATGATTCATCCATAGGTATCTTGTTCAAAGAGTCATTACAAGAAGAGGAAGGCTTAGATGTTTGCAAACAAGCTTGGAGATTAGTATCACCTATCAAGGTATATGTCTTATTGTTATAAATGAATTTAACTTGTCTATGCAATGTAGAGGGGACAACTTGCATACTGTGAATCCAAGGTCTCCCTAATAACAAGTTGTATACTAGATTTCCCGACATAACATGGATAGGAGTAGGCAAAGTAACAGGTCCTACTGTGATGGGTAAGGTGATAATACCTAATGAAGACTTAGCCACATTATCAAAGCCTCGAATGGGACGAGAGTCAGGCTCAATAAGGGATGTATCCACATTCATCTTATGCAATAGATTAATGCTACACACATTAAGGCCAGAGCCATTATCTACCAGTGTTCGTCTTATAGCAGTGTCATTTATGATAACCACAATCATCAAGGGATCATATTGACGTTGAATTTCACTAGTAGGCAATTCATCTTGGGTAAACACAATTTGAGCTTTAGGATTTATCACAGAGTTAACTAAAGATGCTATATTACTAGATGTATTCGGTGGAGGAACATTCAAATCTTTCAAGGCATCTTGTAACATTCCATGATGAGCGGAAGAAGTTTGGATCAAATCCCAAAGGGATATCTTAGCAGGGGTAGCTTTAAGTTGTTCTATGAGATCATATTCCTTACCAAGAACTTGTGAAATACGTGGAGCTTGCGGAAGAATTGGTTGAGAAGGAGGAAGTGAAGTTGGGATAACTGGAGGAGGATTAGGTTGCCTATTGTTTCTTGTGTTATAGGTATGAGCAACCGCATGATAACTCTCTCTAGTCAGTTGCTTAGCATACTCATAAGGGCTCTTAGAAGAATAACCTCCTTGCACAGTAATAATAGGTTTCTTAGGAGTGCAAAAAGAATCATTAGCATAACCACCTTGAACCACTAAGATAGGCTTATTTAAAGGTTGAGAATTTTGAGAAGGACAAGCACCCTGGACAGTGAAGAGAGGTTTGTTAGGTGTTTCATTCACATGTATCAAATTGATTGAGGATGGTTTAGAGGAATGAATAGAAGTGTTGGAAGAATTGTTGATAGTCTTCTCTTGCACTAAAATCTCATCATGGATTAAATCAATTTTAGGAGAGAGACAAGGGGTAGGCATTGATGTTCTAGTAGGAAGAGTAATACTAGGAAAGGTCATATCATCCTTTATCATCACAGGATCTACATGGGGAATAAACTCTCTAGGAGAAGGATCAACATTACTCTCTAAAGTCTCACTTTTGAGAGGGAGATCTTTGAAAGAGATGTTAACCATCTTGCTTTGAACTAGGGTATCCTTATGAGTAGAACCAAGTTGAGGAGAGGGAGATGCCTTATTTTTAGAAAGAGAATAATTGAGATTCAAGGAAGGGGAGAAACTATCAAGGGAGTTTCCAATCTTGATTTCATCCCCTTTGGCTAGGGGTAGAGAATAATCTATACCTTCTTCTAAGGGTTCATCCCAAATAGTGAAGTGGTTGAAAGGAATGTTTGAAGTATTGTTAATTTCGGGAGAGGAGATAACATTGTTTATTAATTCCTCATCCTTAGGAGGGAGAGCATCAATAGATGTATTAAAATCATCCTCTTTCCTCAAAATATGTTCAATATGATCTTTAGGGGAGAGAGAATTAAGGAAATTGCTTATTATTTCATCTTCTTTCTCTAAGGGATGCTTATGGGTAAGACACACTTTAGGAGAAGGGTAAGCATTTATCACTAATTCATCATCTCTAGTGGGAATTTTGTTGGAAAAGGAAATGCCATCACTAGGAAATGTAGGGATAATGTCATCTTCTTGCACAAAAGGATCCTCATTAAGGGAGTGTTTTTTAGGAGGAACATGAGCATATTTCTCCAAAGATTCATGCTTAGGAAGGAGATCTTTGAAAGAAGTGTTCATAACCTCTTGTTGCACTAACATGCCCCCATTGGAAGAACCAACTTTAGGAGAAAATAAGTCATTGTCCATCAATACCTTTTCACTTAGAGAGGCATCATGTAGGGAAGGTAAAGTAACATTAAGAAAGGTGTTTATGATATCATCCTCTTCCTCTAGGATAGCTAAATAGGAAGGGCACATTTTAGGAGAGTTGTCAAGATCACTCTTAAAGTCTTCATCCTTAGAGCATGGGAGAGTCTCAAAGGGATTGTTAGAAACTCTTTTAGGCACTAAAATGTTGTTATAGATGGGAGGAGGTTCTTTAGGAGAAGGAAAAATTGAAACAAGGGAAGCTAACCCATTATCACATCTATGAAATGAATGCATCATGACATCAATTTTCCTCTTTCAAATGATAACACATGCAAAATAGAAGAAAAGGTTTAATTTTAACCAATGCAAGCACTTAGAATGTAGATTTAGAAAATGAAATTTATGATTCAAATGAGTTCCTAAATCAGATTTGAAATTATTGATCCCAATTAAGCTATCCACAAGTTCAACTTTGAATTGAAAAATTAGGGTTTTAGCAAAAATTTCCTCTAAATTTTTGAATCTTGCAAGAAATTGAGACTTGTAAATATAAATTTGAATTTGAAATAGCATAAACACTCAAATTTGAAAACATAAATCAGAATTTAGAGAAGATTGGAGTTCACGTCGGGTTCACCAAAATGTGTGGGGGAAAAAGTGACACTAAGCAAACATGCCCAAATCTCACTTTCAACCACACACTTGTGGAATACGAAAGAGCCTAGAGGTATCACACAATTGGCTACTTCTTCTTGTCGAAGAGAGAGCCACGGGCTACCTATTAGGATTTCTATTCCCTTGTTGTAATTGAAAGATAAAATGATGCAAGTTCAATCCCTAACCCCAAAATGCAAGTAGGAACTAATGACAAGATTGTAGAATTGAACTTAAACAATGGAAAGCTGTAAACACAAGGACAAAACAAGAATTCAAATGCATACCCGAAGTCAAAATCTAAGTGAAAATGTTCGGGACGGGGGCGCGGGCGCCACTGTCCTGATTCTGCCCCTGAAACTGCTCCGGAAACTATTGTTTTGCAACCTGGAAAAGCTGTCAAAATGCTGAAAATGCTGTCTGTCAGGAGGACCAGGGCGCCCAGCGCCCCTGTCCCAGGGACCAGGGCGCCCAGCACCCCTGTCCTGGCAGGACCAGGGCGCCCCATGCCCCTGTCCTGGTCTTTTTCTCTGAAATTTGGTGTGTAGGTCTGTCTCAGTCTGCTTCTCCCGGATCTGCAACCTGCAGCGTCGTCCGAGTCCCGAAACCTGCACTTATATCTGAAAAGGGTATTGGGCGGCTATATAGGGTTTTGCCTTAGTCAAACCCCCGCTTCGGTGATTTCCACCTCCACGAATAGCCAAGTTGTATTGTAAAATGTATTGTGTGTGCAGACCTAGTGTGTGTGCAAGGTCCTTAAATGCAAGAAAGCAAACTAGAGCAACCTAGAAAGTAAACCCTAATTGCTTGTAAATGATAATGTAAATGCTCTAAATCAAGATGCAAAGTGAGCTAAAGCATGAATAAAGGATATATTCGAAGCTTATGCAAAGACATGAAAACAACATGAAATCATACCCAACCCTCAAGGGAGGAGTACAAGCCAATCTTCAGTCGGTAATCTCCTATTGTTCTTCAATGTCTTCCAAGCCTTAAATGAATGAATGGAATTGATGAATACTTGATAGATGGATGTTGAATGTTGTTGAAGTCTTCAAAGATCTGCTCTTTCACTGCATATGAGGTCCTGGAAATCAAAAATTGGATCCTTTCAAATGAAGAAAGAGAGCTCTTATATATGAAACCCTAGGTCTTAATTTCGTCTTTTGGCCGACCTAGAGATTGAATATCCCGCCAATTTCTTGGGGTTAAGCTTTATTTTATGATTGGATTACGCTCCTAAAATTTCGGGAAAAATGTCCGGGACCATGTTGCACTCCGGGCGCCATGGTCCCGACAACTTTTCACTAAATTTTCAGGGCCATCAGATATGATGATTTTAGAGAGAATCCTAAAGTTACAGGTGATTTCGAGATGTTTTGACCCCCGAAATCAAGCCCCCAAGCTCGAAATAGGAACTAATTAGGGTTTTTGATTAAATGATGTATTGGAAGAATAAAATGAAAGGGGCACACTTTAATGAAAGGGCCCAACTTTATGATGTGGGAGATGATAAAACAGAACCTTAGACCTAATTAATTTGATTAATTAAGTGCTAAAGGGGAAATGTAATGCAAAATGCAAAATGCGCCAAGGCGGGTGCTAAACTAGGTGTGAAATTGTACCACCCTAGCAAGTGCGTATAATTTACAACGCTACATCAACACTTCTCACAGAATCCTCAGTTCGTGTATTGAATTCTACTATGTCTTGGTTCCAGTAGAGCTCTCTTTATCCTTGAAGTTGTAGACCAATACGTCACCTTTAATCTATTGTTATCCTCCTCTTCGAATTCTTGTTTTCTTTCTTCAAGAACCCTTTCCTCCATTACAGATTTTTGTCCAGTCTAGATTAGCAATGACTAAACTGCATATACACATCTTTTGAATATCATGACAAGACGCTGGTATTTATTTATTAACAAATAATCTTGCTACGTAATAAATAGAATCTGTAAAGAAGCTGAAGGTGAGAATGAAGACCGAAGTCCATTTTAGTTTGTTAGCTTGGATAGCTATTTGTCAATTTGCTAAATAATTAGTAAATAATTGTTTGCTAACAAATGTAGTTAGAGTTCAAACAATTTTTATTAATTATTTGACTCTTATTAGAAAATTCTAGCAACCAATTTGGTTAGGGTTGTTTAGTGGTTTTTAATCTCAGCTGTTGATTGAGAATTAATCTTTGCCGTTGGTTTTCCAACGAGAGTAGTATATAAGGGGGTCAGGGGGCATTTGGAAATCAATGAATGAATTGTGTGGAGAAACTTGTAGTGTTAGCAAGGGCGCAGTGATAGCGTTGGGATAGTAGCGGTGTGGAATCTCAGCAGGAGAAATTGGGAGGTCATCGAAGCTCTGCCAGTAATAGGAAAGTAGTATTTGTATCTCTTGATTTGTTGTGGTTAATATATATTCCCCATCTGCAGTATTGGTTTTCCCTTCGGGGTTTTTCCAGGGACAATTGTCCGAAAATATTGTGTTCATTGTGTTGCACATTTATATGAGTTTGTGAAATTACAGTTGTGTTATTTTTCAATATTTGTTGCTCAAATAATCTATCAAAGATAGGAGGATAATAATCAGTAATTGTAATAGATTTTTCACATGGTATTAGAGCTAAGTTAAGGGTAGAAGAGATTTAGCCTAGGCGAAGGAAACTGAGGGTTTATAAAACTTAGTTTAACCTCTTTAGAATTTTTTATTTTCTTTAACCTTTGAGATGGCCTCAACTGGTTTAAGAGATCAGGACAGATTGGATGGAGCCTCTAATTTTGGTGTTTGGAAAACCAGAATTTCTTTATTGCTAGAAGAGAATGGTATCAAGGAATATGTTACCACTGTTGTGACTGTACCTACAGATCCATTACTGCTTGCAGCATACAAGAAGGATAATTCCAAGGTGAGGAGGCTAATCCTTGATGGTGTCAAGGACCATATAGTTCCACATATTGCAGAGTTAGATACTGCAAAGAAGATGTGGGATGCCATTCTGAATCTGTACCAAAATGCTACCACTAATCGGAAGCTGACTCTCAGAGAAAAGCTGAGGAATATCTGAATGAATAAGGGAGAAGACATGATGAGTTACCTCACCAGACTCAGACTTGTCAAGCATGAGTTAGCAGTTGTTGGAGATAAGCCAAGTGATGATGAGCTGGTACAGATAGCCCTAAATGGGTTTTCTAAGCAATGGGATGTCTTTGTTCAAGTTGTTAATAGATGATACACCTTACCAAGTTGGGATCGACTTTGGAGTGACTTCACTCAAGAGGAGCTTAGACTAAGCCTTATCAATGGAGCCAATAATAAGAGTAAAAAAAGTGAGGCAAAATAGGAGAACGTTGTGATAGTTCTGATACTAATGTTTAGTACAGATGCCAAGCTAATAAGATGAGAGGGAGGGTGAATCATACAAACTTAATCTTCCATAAAAACAACAGATTCAACCTTGGTAACCTCATCAGAAAAATTGTAAAGCATGCAAACTCATAAACAGATAAGATCACAAAACATATAACACCAGATTTAACGTGGAAACCCAAATAGGGAAAAACCACTGTGGGATTTCGGACCCACTAAGAAATATACTCTTCTAGAGTATGCTCAGTTAAAAGCAAATCCTATTAAAGATTACAAAACACATTGCTAGATGTGGATGCAGTTAAGGGATTTCCCTCAGATCTGTTAGGATCTTCACCTTGTTAGAAGTGACCTTGTCAAAGGATTTCAAACACTCAATCAGAATGTCACCTTGCTAGAGGATTTACAAATAAGACTGTTAAGTCCACTCAGTTAAGAGATTTTCTATCAATTTACAAAATAACAGTAATAAAAATCTATTTGCAACTTCACATCTAAAATTCTAAAGCAAATTCTTATTTGCTCAATACAATCTAGTCATAGGACTTATCTTGTCTCTCTATTAGGCTCTATACTTAGTTTCTCAAACAGGTCTTCAAGCTTCAGTGCTCGGTAAATATTGTGTAGCATCCCTGTGCTTACACTTGCCCGCATACATTGTTTATCAACAGTTCCTTATTTATAAACAATTTGCCAACCACTTAATCTCCTTGATCACATTTCCCATGATCAATCATAGCCATCAGATCTTCAAACTTGACTAGGTTCATTGTATCCTTTGATCAGAAAAACATTTTACCCCACCTTGGAACTTGCATACATTTCTTGGAACTTGTGCTAGGGTATTGCGATTCAATCTGAGCTGTAGATCTTCTTGCCGATTTTCCTTTGCCATAGATTCTTTAACAAACTTGATTCACGACTTACCAATCATTTAATCAGTTCTAGCTCATCAGCTTCCTTCATTAAATAATGTGTTTATTCATTCAATGCATTCTGTTATTACTCGGTTGCAACTCAGTGAATACTAAACTTCACTCAGTAGACATTTCATCTTCATTAACCGATAGCGATAACCTTAGGGTTTAACGACTAGCTTCCTTAGGGTTTACTGACTAGGTTCTTTGCTCGGTAACATGGTATAGTATTAACCTTACAAACAATAGCATATGTAGGATATCAAAACAATCTAAACATCATGATCTCATCATTGTCTAACTTGGTAATAGTTGCCCATTGAATAACTTATTTCTCCCCTTATTCATCACATTCTTTCTATGTCTTTTACCGACATCTTAACTCTCTTCAAAACATACTTCTTAAGATATGGCAACATCATACTGAATCAGAAAATCAATTTCTTGACATCAATGACAAAATAATAATATTAAGACAGTAAATATCCTTAATCAGTTATATCCATAATCATCAACAACCTTCTCAATATCCTTATTGAAATGCCACCAATCTCTCATTGTAATTTGAATGCCAACAATCTCCCTTTGTCTGTTATAATGCCAACAATCTCCCCCTTTGGCATTGATGGCGAAACCAATTGATTTGACCTAATTGATTCGGATTCAGATTGCTGTAAAATGCTAAAATGCTCTCCTCCTGTCATCATATTTCTTCCCCATACATTAGTCTTCTCCTCCTTTCTTCAGTCTTCTCCCCCTTTGACAACAATGTCAAAAAGTAAAGAACTAGAACATAATTTCTTTCGCTGAGAAGTGAATTCCTTGTTTTTATGTATCTACTCAGTCTCAGCTAGAGCATTTTGTCTTTAATTCCTATTCCTTGTTATTGGTTCTCGCACACCTTTAGAAAACCTCCTAAAGTGTGTAAATCAGCATCAACTCCTAAAAGATATTTTGTAGAGTCATCGAATTGATGCTTTCACCGAACTCGGTTAGTGAGTGGAAGATAGGGGTAGGACCCCTAACTTGCTTCTGAGATACTCAAAAGTGTCCCTTGGCAGTGGCTTGGTGAAGATATCTGTTATTTTTTCCTTTGTGCTAATATACTCCAACACCACTTTCTTCTCTTGAACTTCTTCTCTAAGATAATGATATTTGATAGAGATGTGCTTTGTCTTAGAGTGCATAACAGGATTCTTTGAAATGTTAATGGCACTAGTATTGTCATAGAATATAGTTACTAGCTCGGTAACTTGCTCATTCATCCCTTCCAATAGTTGTTTGATCCATGTTATATTAGTACAATTCAATGCTGCAGTAACATATTCAGCTTCTGCTGTTGACTGTGAAACACATCCTTGTATCTTGCTAAGCCAACTCACTAGTCTTTCTCCTAAAAAAAAGCTCCTCCACTAGTGCTTTTCCTATCATCAATGTTGCCTACCCAATCAGCATCAGTATAAAATTTTAAATCAAAATCATTTCCTTTCTGATATACTAAGCCATAATCTTCAGTGGCTTTCAAGTATCTAAAAATTCTCTTGATTGTTGTCATGTGCGTTTCCTTGGGATCTGCAGAAAATTTTGCAACTATACCTACTACATGTGCTATATCTGGTCTGTTGTGAACAACATATTGCAGTTTTCCAATCATAGACCGGTAAAGTGTCTCATCAATAGATGTTGATTCATCATTCTTTGATAATTTACAGTTGGTAGTCATAGGAGTACTTCCTGGTTTTGAATCCTCCATTCCAAATTTCTTCAAGATTTCCTTTATGTACTTGGATTGGGTAATGAAAATCTCATTTTTCATTTACAGTATCTATAGACCTATAAAATACTTTATCTCACCGATTAATGACATCTCAAATTCTTTGCTCATTTCATTTCCAAAGTTCTTGCATAGAGAGTCATTTCCACAAAATATAATGTCATCAACAAATATGGCTAAGATCAGTATTCCATTGTCTTCATCATTCTTCATGTACATATTACTGTTTTCACTTGTTCTTATAAAACCAATTTTGATCAAATAAGAGTGCAATCTCTCATACCATGCTCTAGGTGCTTGTTTGAAACCATATAAAACTTTGTTCAATTTACATACCTGATCTTTATTCTTGTCTTCAACAAATCCTTCAGGTTGTTCAATAAAAACTTCTTCTTGTAATATACCATTCAGAAATGCAAATTTGACATCCATTTTATATACCTTGAAATTCTTGTAAGCAGCATATGCCAACAATGTTCTTACTCCTTCAAGTCTTGCCACAGGTACAAAAGTTTCACCATAATCAATTCCTTCTTCTTGAGCATAACCTTTGCAAACTAGTCTTTCTTTATTTCTAATGACCTCACCTTTTTCATTCAGCTTGTTTCTGAAAATCCACTTTGTACCGATTACATTTTTGTCCTTCGGTCTTGGGACTAGTGTCCATGTGTCATTCTTCTTGATTTGATCAATCTCTTCTGTCATAGCATTTATTCAATCTTCACTATTAAATGCCTCTTTCACTATCCTCGGTTCAAATTCAGATATCAGACATGTGTTCTATCTCAGTTTGTTCCTTGTCATCACTGGATCATCCTTGTCTCCTATAATCTAACTTGATGCATGATGTCTTCTGACATACTTGGCTAATATAGGCTTGGTAGGCTCTGTATGATCTTCTTCATCACTCGGTAACTAGATATTCTCTTCATTTCCTTCAGCAGTCTTCTCGATAAGCCTTGTCGGTTGAACATAGACAAATTCATCATAATCTTCTGGTTCCTTGGAATTTCCTTCATCATTTCTTTCTGCAAATTCATCAATTTTCACATTTGCACTTTCTACTATTTTGTTAGATGATTTGATTAGACATTTAAATGATTTGCTTCTAGAAGAATAACCTAGAAATGTTCCTTCTTCACTTTTCTGATCAAACTTGCCATTTCTATCATCTTTGTGAACATAGCATCTACTTCCAAAGATTTTAAAATAACTTACATTAGGTTTCTTATCATACCAGATTTCATATGGTGTCTTCAAAGTTCCTTTCTTCAGTTGTACTCGGTTCAAGGTGTAAACTACTGTGCTTATTGCTTCTCTCCAAAATGTTTGTGATGCTTTCTTTTCAATCATCAGGGTTCTGGCACAATCCACAATAGATTTGTTTCTTCTCTCAGCAATTCCATTTTGTTATGGAGTTCTCGGTGTAGAGACTTGTCTTTTAATACCATGATCATTGCAGTATAAGTTAAACTCATCAGATGTGAACTCCCCTCCTCTATCTGATCTAAGACATTTCAGTTGTCTTCCTGTTTCATTTTCAACTCTTGCCTTGTACCATTTAAACATTTGAAAAGCTTCTGATTTTTCTTTTAAAAACATTATTGACATCATCCTTGAGTAATCATCCACAAATAATATGAAATATTTATCACCATAATCACTCTGAACTTTCATAGGACCACAAAGATCAGTGTGCACAAGATCTAAAATTCCCTTGGAAGTGTAGAACTTAGTTGTAAAGCTTGATCTTGTCATTTTTCCCACCTTGCATCCTCGGCATATAGCATTCTCAGGTTTCTCAAGACTCGGTAGACCTCTTACTTGGTGCTTCTTACTTATTTTGATTAGATTATCAAAATTTACATGACAAAACCTTTTTATGCCATAACCAGGTATCATCTGTCTTTGCATATAAACACTTATTCCAAGTTGAGTCAAGGTCAAATGTGTTACCTTTTGTTTGTGTCTCGATAGCAGCTAACTTTCCATTCTTGTCATGAACTTTGACAATTTATTTCTGAAATTCTATTCGGTATCCTGTGTTGTTTAGTTGTGATACACTCAACAAATTGTATTTCAAACCTTCAACCTAATAAACATCATTGCATTTTGCATTGTCAAGAAGTGTTATAGATCCTTTACCTCTTATCGGACATGGTGCACCAATACCAAATCTTACATAGCCTCCATCATAATCTTCTAATATAACAAACTTGTGTTTATCACCTGCCATGTGATGTGAGCATCCACTATCTATGATCCAAGACTCATTTTTACTTATTTGAGATAGTAGGGCTTTTTCTTCATACCTTTCTTCTTCTGATCCATCTTTGATAGCCACATAAACAACTTCCTCTATATCAGTTTCATCTGATTTATCATCATTAGATTCCTCATCAGCTATTAGGCATGTCTTTTTATCTCTTCTTCTGAAATCCCGGTGTCCTCTGTAATGATTATCTTTCTGTCTGTCATCCTGGTAATCTCTCTTTTCACTAGATTCTTTGTCAGGATAGTTAGAAGCCATATGTCCTATCTTATCACAATTGAAACATTTCAAAGGTAGTTTTCCCTTATACTTACCTTTGCCTCTCGGTAACCTCCTGGCTAATAGTGCTTCAAACTCTTCTTGTTTCCTGATTTCCTCATACACCTTGTGTATTTTTTCCATGTTCTTGCAAAATCTCTCACTTGCTCCACTATGATCCCCTTCAGTGTACTTACTCATTCTATCATTGTAATCATCAGATTCACCAAAATGAAAAGAACTAAATGCAGATTCAACTTTATTTATCAACGACCCACTGTTATCAAAGTTACTTAACTCAAATGCATGTAGCTTCCCAATATTAGCATCTAAATAAACTGGCATATTGGGTACAGACCTTCATTCATTGACTGCAGAGACTCAAATTGCATAAGCTGGTAGAAGGGTTCTTAACAACTTACTTGTTATATCATTTTCTTCAATAGTTCCACCTGCTCCTTTGATTTGATTGACGATCTCTTTTAACCTTGTACTGTACTGGGTTATGTTCTCACCTTCATTCATCCTCATAGATTCAATTTGTCCTCTTAGACTATCCACTTTTTCTCTTTGAACATGTTCATCACCACCATACACATATATGAGCTTATCCCACATTACCTTGGCATCAATGCAACCTTCTAGATTATTAAACTCTGAGTCGGTCAATGCAGATGTTATTTCAATCATAGCTTGAATATGTTCTTGCTTTGCCTTTATCTCTTCCATTGTCAATGGATAGGTGCTCGGTGTAATGAAAACATTCTCCAGATAATATACAACATATTCTCCAAATCCTGATAGGTGCAGCTTCGTCCTTTTTTGCCATGTAGAGAAACTTGACTTGTTCAGCTTCGGTGCATCCCTCTTATACATCTTTGGATCTTTGCCTCAGGTGCCTTTAAACTTTTTCTTCCGGAGTCCAAAGCTCTGATACCAATTGATAGTTCTGATACTAAATGTTTGGTACAGATGCCAAGCTAATAAGATGAGAGGGGGGGGGGGTGAGTCATACAAACTTAATCTTCCTTAAAAACAACAGATTCAACCTCGGTAAGCTCATCAGAAAAACAATAAAGCATGCAAACTCATAAACAGATAAGATCACAAAACATATAACACCAGATTTAACGTGGAAACCCAAATAGGGAAAAACCACTGTGGCATTTTGGACCCACTAAGAAATATACTCTTCTAGAGTATGCTCGATTAAAAGAAAATCCTATTAAAGATTACAAAACATATTGCTAGATGTGACCCGGTTAAGGGATTTCTCTCAGATCTGTTAGGATCTTCACCTTGTTAGAAGTGAACTTGTCAAAGGATTTCAAACACTCAATCAGAATGTCACCTTGCTAGAGGATTTACAAATAAGGCTGTTAAGTCCACTCGGTTAAGAGATTTTCTATCACTTTACAAAATAATAATAATAAAAATCTATCTGCAACTTCACATCTAAAATGCTAAAGCAGATTCTTATTTGCTCAATACAATCTAGTCATAGGACTTATCTTGTCTCTTTGTTGGGCTCTATACTCTATTTCTCAAATAGGTCTTCAAGCTTCAGTGCTCGGTAAATATTGTGTAGCATCCCTGTGCTTACACTTGCCCGCATACATTGTTTATCAATAGTTCCTTATTTATAAACAATTTGCCAACCGCTTAATCTCCTTGATCACATTTTCCATGATCAATCATAGCCATCAGATCTTCAAACTTGACTAGGCTCAATGTATCCTTCGATCTGAAAAACATTTTACCTCACCTTGGAACTTACATACATTTCTTGGAACTTGTGCTAGGGTATTGCGGTTCAATCTAAGTTGTAGATATTCTTGCCGATTTTCCTTTGCCATAGATTCTTTAACAAACTTGATTCATGGCATACCAATCATTTAATTAGTTCCAGCTCATCTGCTTCCTTCATTAAATAATGCTTTTATTCATTCAATGCATTCTGTTATTACTTGGTTGCAACTCGGTGAATACTAAACCTCACTCGGTAGACATTCTGGCTTCATTAACCGATAGTGATAACCTTAGGGTTTACCGACTAGGTTCCTTAGGGTTTACCGACTAGGTTCTTTGCTTGGTAACATGGTATAGCATTAACCTTACAAACAATAGCATATGTAGGATATCAAAACAATCTAAACATCATGATCTCATCATTGTCTAACTCGGTAATAGTTGCCCATTGAATAACTTATTTCTCTCCTTATTCATCACATTCTTTCTGTGTCTTTTGTCGACATCTTAATTCTCTTCAAAACATACTTCTTAAGATATGGCAACATCATACTGAATCAGAAAATCAATTTTTTGACATCAATGACAAAATAATAATATTAAGACAGTAAATATCCCTAATCAATTATATCCATAATCATCAACAACCTTCTCAATATCCTTATTGAAATGCCAACAATCTCTCATTGTAATTTGAATGCTAACAATCTCCCTTTTTCTGTTATAATGCCAACACGTTGCCCTAGCGGGTAAAGGAAAAACAAATAAGGGGTCCAGCAAAGGATCAAATCCACAAGGTGAGAAGAAGAAGAAGAAAGACTTGTTGAAGATCAAGTGCTATGGTTGTCATGAGTTTGGCCACTATGTCAGTGATTGCCCAGAAAGGAAGAAGAATGACAAGAAAGGCAAGAAGCAAGTTGTAGCTTGAGCAAGTGTAGATGAGCTCTCAAATAGAATGGAAGATGAGTTTGCACTCATAGCGTGTATGGTTAGCTCAACCTCACAGAGTGTTTGGTACATAGATAGTGGGGTGTCATTTCATATGACAGGAGTTAGAGAATAATTCTCCAATTATAAGGAGGAGAGCACTAGAATCTAGATCTCTATGGGAAACATGTCCAAACTCAACTCAGTTGGGAAAGGGACTGTTCAGTTTCAGAGGGAGAATGGTAGGATGATTCCTCTTCATGATGTGTTGCATGTTCTAGGCTTAGGGATGAATTTGATTTCTGTATCTGTCCTTCAAGACAAAGGGTACAATGTACTCTTTAGAGGGGCACATGTATTGATTAAGCATAAGGATTGGAAATCACCCATAGCTATTGGACTTAGGAGTGCTCGACTTTATAGGTTGTAGTTTGACACTCCTAAGGCACTCATGAGCAGCAGTAATCCTAGAGATCTTGGAGAGCTATGGCATAGGAGGATGAGCCATATAAATCATGGAGCACTTAAATTGCTTCATGAGACTGTGACAGGTGTTTCAAAGGTGAACACAGAGCATGATGATGTATGTAAGGGATGTGTGTTGGGGAAGTTTGCAAAAGCATCTTTTCCAAGGTGTGACACTCGATCTGAGAGTGTTCTTGATCTAGTACATTCAGATGTATGTGGACCAATGTCGACGAAATCTCTCAGAGGATATGAGTAATTTGTTACTTTTATTGATGATTTCTCTACGAAGACCTGGATATACTTCTTGAAGACCAAGGATGAGGTTTCCAGTCGCTTCCAAGAGTTCAATGCTCTTGTGGAGAACTCGACAGGGAGGAAGATAAAGGTTCTTCAGTCAGACAATGGAGGCAAGTATAAAGGGAATGAATTTCAAGAGTTTTGTACCAAGGAAGGAATCAAGAGAGAGTGGACTATTCCTTACAACCTGCAACAGAATGGGGTTGCCAAGAGGAAGAATCGGTCTATATCAGAGGCAGCAAGGGCTACGCTACATGATCAGGATTTGCCCCATTACTTATGGGTAGAAGCATGTAGTACAACAGTATACATACAGAATAGGGTTCCACATAAGGCGCTAGGGAAGATGAAACCAAAGGAAACATTCACTGGGAAGAAGCCAGATGTTAGTCACTTCATGATCTTTGGGAGTTTGGCATATTGTCACATTCCAAAGGATACACGTACCAAGTTAGATCAGACTGTAGAAAGAGGGTACTTTGTGGGGTACAGTGAAACTTCAAAGGCATATCGGATATTCATTCCAGGGACTAGGCGGATTATTGTTTGATGTGATGTCAAGTTCATGGAGGACAAGGCATTTAGAAGGTGCAGAGATTTGCCAGCAGATGATCAGAGTGAGCATCCAACACATGCTCCAAGGATCACTCAACCGAATCAAGGTCAGCAAAGCTCTAGTACAGTTACTAGTACAAGCATAGGCTCAGGAGGTGAGAGCTATTAGAGTATGGAGCAACAGGTGCAAGAAGAGATGCATCAAGAAGACATGGAGGTTGATATTTCATCTTCTACAATTGGCAGCAACAACCGTAAGGTTCAGCAGACACAAATAAATACTCACGAGTTAGTGGGTACTCCTAGGAGGAGTAGTAGACAATGGAAACAACTAGCCAAGTTTGATGACTATGTTGCATTAGTTAGTCAGTTGGTAGATAGTGAACCTTCTAGCTATCACGAGGCTGCACAACATCAAGTGTGGCAAGATGCTATGGTTGAGGAGTATACTTCAATTATGCAGAATGATGTTTGGGAGGTAGTGCCTAGACCAACGGATAGAGTTGTGGTTGGATCACGTTGGATCTATAAGATCAAGCACAGTGTAGATGGTAGCATCAAGAAATACAAGGCAAGGTTTGTGGCAAAAGGGTTCTCTCAGAAGGAGGGAATAGAATATGAGGAGACATTTGCTCCAGTTGCCAGGTATACTTCTATACGAGCTGTAATCTCAGTTTCAGCACAAATGGTATGGCAGATCCATCAAATGGATGTCAAGACAACGTTCCTCAATGGTGAGTTGAAAGAGGAGGTATACATAGAACAACTAGAAGGCTTTGTAGCACATAGAAAAGAGACCCACGTGTGTAGATTAAAGAGAGATTTGTATGGACTCAAGCAAGCTCCCAGAGTGTGGTATGAACGCATTGATAGTTACTTGCAGGAAATGGGCTTTGTGAAGAGTGAGGTGGATGCTAATCTCTACTACTTGGTGGTTGGGGGTGAGATTCTCATTCTTGTTCTATATGTGGATGAATTGTTTCTAACAAGTTCACTAGGGCTCATAGAAGAGTGCAAGAGGGACCTTGCAGCAGAGTTTGAGATGAAGGATTTGGGACTTATGCACTACTTTCTAGGCATGGAGGTATGGCAGACAGATGGAGAGATTTTCCTTGGATAAGGGAAATATTGCATTGAAATCTTGAAAAGGTTTAGGATGGAAGATTGCAAAGCCATGTCCACACCTATGATCATGAATTGGAGGAAGGTAGATACATCCAGGGAGAAGGATGTAGATCCCACCTTATACAGGCAATTGATTAGTTCTCTCATGTATTTGGTCAGCACTAGGCTAGATATAGATTTTGCAGTTAACTCTCTTAGTCAGTTCATGGTTGAGCCAAAGGGAGTACATTGTATAGTTGCAAAGCATGTATTGCGTTATTTACGAGGTACAATCGAGTATGGTATTATATATGCTTGAGCTGAAGGAATTAGGTTGAAGGCCTATACTAACGCAGATTGGGCAGGCAGTACAACAGACAAGAGGAGCACTTTAGAGTGTTGTTTCAGTCTGTGATCAGGAGTTGTATCTTGGTTCAGTAGGAAGCAAAAGTCTATGGCTTTGAGCTCTATAGAGTCAGAATATATAGCAGCTAGCATGGCGACATGTGAAACTATATGGCTTTGGAAGTTACTAGTAGCCTTGTTTGGTTAGAAGGTTGAGACTACAGTGATACACTATGACAATCAAAGTTGCATTAAGTTGACTGAGAATCCGGTGTTTCATGATAGGTCGAAACATATAGACATCAGGTATCACTTCATCAGAGATTGTGTACAACATGGAGTTGTTCAGCTATAGTTTATACCTACAGATCAGTAGGTAGTAGACATTCTGACAAAGGCATTGGGGAAGGCAAAATTCATCTTCTTCAGAGAGAAGTTGGGTGTCATGTAGAACAAATTCCTTGCTAAGAGGGAGTGTTAGTTTGTTAGTTTGTTAGCTTGGACGGTTGTTTATCCATTTGCTAAATAATTAGTAAATAATTGTTTGCTAACAAATGTAGTTAGAGTTCAAATAATTTTTATTAATTATTTGACTCTTATTAGAAACTTCTAGCAACCAATTTGGTTAGGGTTGTTTAGTTGTTTTTAATCTCAGCCGTTGATTGAGAATTAATCTCGGCCGTTGGTTTTCTAACGAGAGTAGTATATAAGGGGGTCAGGGGGCATTTGGAAAACAATGAATTAATTGTGTGGAGAAACTTGCAGTGTTAGCAAGTAGTCTTGCAATGTTAGCAAGGGCACAGTGATAGCATTGGGATAGTAGTGGGGTGGAATCTCAGTAGGAGAAATTGGGAGGTCGTCGAAGCTCTGCCAGTAATAGGCAAGCAGTATTTGTATCTCTTGATTTGTTGTAGTTAATATATATTCCTCATGTGTAGTACTAGTTTTCCCTTTGGGGTTTTTCCAGGGACAATTGTCCGAAAATATTATGTTCATTGTGTTGTGCATTTATATGAGTTTGTGAAATTGCAGTTGTGTTATTTTCTAATATTTGTTGATCAAATAATCTATCAAAGATAGGAGGATAATAATCAGTAATTGTAATAGATTTTTCACACATCCCAATATCTGCAATAGTGTTTCTTCATGGCTTCTACTTCCAGTGCTCACTTGTGGAGGGTTGATGGTTAGGGTAAATGATTATATGTGGAATTTGTTCCAAATTGGAGGATGAGGAAGGTGTTAGAAGAGGATACAACGATGCAGTTAATGATGTTCATTGATAAGAAAAGTCAAAGATCTTACATTATAAAGGTGAGTGATCAGGATTTTCAAGTTTCCCAAGTGTTTATACATGTTTTGTAGTGTGCGCATTCATGACGTGACTTGACAATTGTTGTTAAATTTGGGTTATAGTCATGGGTGATGGAATACCTTTGATACTTCGCAGTATCTATAATGTGTAAGTATTCTTTCTATGACAATGAGTTCCTCTATTTTTGCATGATGATGTTTGTGATGTAGTCAAACAAGGTGAGGTGTATTTTAACTATGTTTTGGAGCACTTGAAGGTCATATACTAGTTATATTTTTATTATAGCTTCTTGTTGAGTTGATAACCAAGAAACATTAACTTATCATTCTAGAGGTCATTCCTCTATTCTTTGAATGTTGCGATTAAAACAAAGATGATATTGAGATTAAAGAAAATCAGACCTCAAATACTAATTTGGTTAGTACAAACTAGAACTATGATTCTATTAATTTCAATTAAAAAAAAAATGATATTGAGATTAAAGAAAATAAGACTTCAAATACTAATTTGGTTACTACAAACTAGAACTATGATTGTACTAAATTAGTAGGTGAGAGGTCTATGTAGTTTGTTTGGACATTTCTTCTTGAAATTGAATTTATATGTTTTTATATTATCAATATAGATGAAGATAGTAGTAGGGTAGAGGGATCAATCGTCATGCAAGCTAACTATTTAAACATGTAGTTGTTAAAAGGAATATCTTAAGACCTTTTTTTAGAAATGTAAAATGAGTCTTTATCCAATTACAACTGAGTTTTGGAGGTGTTATTTATCATGAAAGTTGTCAAAATAGCATGTCTAGTGTGAGGTTTCCTAAAATAATTTTTGAAAGATTCTACTAAAACTTAATCTAAAAATCCCTAATAGTAGGAAACAAATAATTTTTTTTTTTAATAGAATATCATATTTTTATTTAAAATATAACTTATGCAACATAAACGGAGCAAATACCTATTAGTAACTATAAATGGACCAAAAGTTGAAGACTAAATTTTTTTGACAATTCTTCACATTTCAAGTGAAAAATAAAAGGTATTTATTGTGTTCACCTTTTATATTGACAAATTATTAACACGAAATACTCCAATTCATATGCATTACTATTCCAATACTTATACACATAGGAATAATATTTTTTCACTATGACAACAATACTTGTTTAAATCAGCATGTTCTTTTCTTAAATGAGCATCTTATTTTATAATTGACACACTTATAGTGGATAGTTATGATTTTTTATTTGAAAAAAAAAATTATTCATTTCACTTGGTATTAAAAGTATTTATGGTATTTTTATATAACATTCTAAAAGGAAGCCTAAGTGTGGAATAACACTTCCAAATACTAAATCTAACAGGAGAGGTGATGCAGAAATTTCTTACAAACTTTTAAACAATTGCAAATTAGATAAACACATATAAAATCATATTTAAGCAAATAAAACCATAACACCAGATATATGTGGGAAAACCCTTTCGGGAAAAAACTGACACTCCAAAAACTAGACTCAATTGTATTATTCGGCATCAATAACAGTTACAATACAATGTACAGAGCCAATGCTCTTCAAGAGTAGATACAACAAGGATTTTGAGAATAATTCCAACAACATAACAATGCCTTCAACTTGTCTCACACAAAACCACTAAGGAATCAACATATTTATAGAGCTCATCACAAAGAGGTATATGCACATGGTGTCCAAAACCAACTTCAAAGCATAAGAGGTAAGTTGTTTCACAAGCAACATCTTGCTAATCAAATGACATGTTGCAGATAGGAACTTTTGAAGCAACAACACCTATCTCTTCCATAACCGTCATCTTGCCAAATGCAATGCAAGTACAACATAGAAATTACCATGACCAAATAGGTGCCTTCCTTACCTCACACCACTTGTCAAAAGTGAACTCAAATCATAAATACAAATTGCCAAAATATAACTCTCCATAACTCTTCCATCGAACTAGAAATCGCTATAATCATAATAGAAAATTTTATCATAATATCAACATAGCAACTTATGACACTAGTTCCCAAAAAATATCAGGACTTCCAAAGTGGAATGAAAAATAAAACAAATAATTAAATTAGCATGTTTGGACTCTAAGGTTGAGACACCTTAATCCCAACACATTCATAGGTTGCCATATGTTTAAGTATGTGTCTAATTTGACCAACTTTTGGTTATTTTTTAATTACATGTCAACAATTTATTTACATAATATAGTATAAATATGTGACAAGATTGGATATTAAAAGCACAAGTGGATGTACAACTATTGAACCCTAAGCAACTACTAACCTCTTTCTCAATAGAAGAGGTTGTGTCTATTTTATTTTATGAAAAATAAAGATAACTAAATTTTGATAGTTATAGTTTTTACTATTTGATCACTTATCAACTATTTAGACTTTATGAAATGCCCCAATTTTACACTTCCTAAATCTGAACTATATCTTTTTAACTAATAATTTAATTTAAATACAATAAAATTAAAAATATAAAATATCTTAAGAATATTTAATCAAAAATTAAAAAATAAACATTACCCAAAATTTAAAAATTGGTTATATATATACATATTTAGATGCAATATGAATTGGTGGGGTATTAGTCTTGACAAGTCTTTTAACCAGTGGAATATTGTACCATTCTATTCTTTTTGCACTATTAGTTCAGCTCTTCGAAAACTGCGAGTAAACTAATACGAAGTTTCTCACATTGTCAAAATATGGATAGGTAGATTGTTTGAATCAAATAGTTGCATTGTAGTACACCTACTCATTTGAACTTATTAGACTCATATTTTATTATTGTTTACTTTTAGTGGATACATTACCATGATGTGTTATTCAGACTTATATGACATTATTTCATGCTTTATCTAGATATGAGATGCATAATTTTTTTGCAGTATTTCAGTACTTGTGATTTATGGCATTTAATGGATTATTTCTATGTACTAACACTTTACTTTATCTATGCAATGTGAAATTATATGTTGTGTGTCTGTGAGTGTATTAGATGCAAGGGGACGATTTTCCTTCACTCATTTTGGTGAGACAAGAAATGTCACGATTCTCCTTCATCGGTGTGTATGTTGTGTTTTCTATATTGTATATATGCATGTGTGGTTTGGTGATGCAAGATATTGCAGGTACAAGTACTAGGTAGGTACGAGGTATCATCTCCACCTGGCTTCATAGGTTTGAGCGTGCCTTATATTTTTTGATGGAAGTGGAGGAGATAGTAGTTGACCCTATTTTTACTCAGTTACACTCATATGAGTGTCATCAGTTGGTCATCCTGTCAGTTTGTTTGGCCTTCTTATTTTGCTATTTGATCTTTTTATGAGTATTTGCTTGAGGTTTGTTCAGTTTGTGTGTTTTAGTGGATTTAGTTAATTAATTAAGTTTATGGAGTTATCTCATAATTGAATTATGTATGCATTGAGATTATAAATTTAATTAATTAAAAGAAGTTATTAAATTAAGTTGCAAGCTGCATGATATTAGAAATATATTTTATTTAAATTTTAGTGAAAAATAAATTAGATTAATTTCATTTATTGTTTCCAAGAATTTTAAATAAATAAATGAATAAAATAATTAATTAGAATTTAAGTATTGTTTTAATTTCTTTATTTAGAAAATTAATTAATTTGCATGAAAAAGAAAAGAAAGAAAAATATTTTTTTAATTATTGCATGTAAACTTATCCTTTGTTAGAAAATTAGAAAATAAAATAAAATTGCTTTTATTACTAAAATTAAATATTAGGGTTTGGGGAAAAATATATGCAACCTAGAATTTTGGTTTAAAAGGGGAATAGGTCTTTTATTTTGGGGATAACAGGAAACAGGTCAAGGATTTAGGTGAAGAGAAATTTATTTGGAAGCTTGTTGAAGGATTGGTTCTCTTCTACAAAATTCTTCCAGGAAAGCTTTACCAGCTTGGGTGGCCTCTTTTGATTGTTTATTTTAAAGAAAATATTTCTATTTCTTCTATCTTTCTGAATGATGTGTGTGTTAAGATGTTTGTCAAATCTAAAATCTTGTCTGATTATTTCTTGTTCTTGGCTAAAGTCCATTCCTGAAGTTAATTTCTAGTTTATGGAAAGAAGTTATTTCCTGGGTGTTTGTAGATTAAATTTTGAGAAAATTGGGAAAAGATATTATGGCAAATTTTGCCAAGATTTTTATTGTGCATGGAAATTTAAAGCTTTGGGAGGAATGGGATTTACCAAAGAAATCATTCCCTCTTGTTTGATTTTTGTTTTGATATTTGGCTATGGCAGTCCTTTTTAATATTTGTGTATCTCGGTGATATTATTAGTTATTATAGAAATAAATTTAATCATTAAATAAATTTATTGTGTTATTAAAAGTTAAGGGAAATTATTTTATTATGTTATTTTGGAGAAATTAAGTATTAAATAATTTCCCTGGAAATAAATTGGTTTGGAATTAAATTCTGGTTAAAAAAAATGAATTTACTGGTTTTTAGGTTATTGTATTTTTTTTTAAAAATTAATATATATATATATATTAAAAATAATAAAAAATAAATAAAGATCGGTAGCCACTACCAATGATAGTACGGCTACTGTACGGTAGTAGTACTACCGACGGTAGTATGCTACTAGCAGTAGCAGTGCTATCGTGTGGTAGCACCTACTACCAGTGGTAGAATGTGCTACCGGCAGTAGCATGGGCTACCGGTGGTAGCATGTGCTACTAGTGGTAGCATGGGCTATCGTGCATAGTAGAGGTAATAATTATATCTGCTTTCCCAGGGTTATTTCGTGCAGTCCAAAATATGGTGTTTTGGAATTCTGTGCAGGCTATTAAAGTTGATTTTTAAATTAATGTATTAAATATATGATATATGTATATATATAGGTTTTTCTATTATGGGCATTCTATTATTTAATATTATTTTAATACGGTGAAAGTTAATTCATGTGTTTTATATATATATATATATTGATTGTAATGTGATTATAGGTATATTATATATATATACGATGTATATATATATATTCGTATAATTATACACTAATACATTTGGACTAGATTTCTGACTGAGGTTTCTGACGGAAGGTATATTGTGGCCAAATTTGATTTTTTTTGAAAAAATACCTGCATTCGTCGTAATTCCGACGAAAATTTCCCATTTGGTTTTGACAAAGAAGGCATTAGCAATGAGAATTTTCTTTTTTCTAAAAAAGTGCTTGAGTTCGTCATAATTCCGATGACAACGGCGATTACTTAAATAAAAGAAGAGGGGAATTCATTTGTATTGCAAGTTTCCCGCATAGGCATTTGTGGTGACTTCAACCCCCAATAACATCAAACCCGCATCAAAGGCATTTGTTGCATTGCTTGCAATCCCACGCAGGAGCTAGATTCAAATTGCCCTAGTTTTTAATTTCATGTTGCAAAAAATATACATTTGGTGGTTAATTGCCCTAGTTTTTAATTTCATGTTACAAAAAATATACATGTGGTGGTTAATTGCCCTAGTTTAATCTCGTAAAAGCATAGAATTATGATCGAGGAGTGAGCGTTCAATTTTGTAGCAGCAATCCCTTCCTCCCGTATAGGCTCGTGTTGATTGTTCACATGAGATCACATCTCTTTGTGGCATCATATCAAACAATTCATGAGCCTTGTCCGTGTTTCCACATTTTGCATTCATGTCAAGCAAGGCATTTGCAAGTACAACACCTAACAAAATTCCTCTATCCGTTATGCTTTGATGGATGTCCATACCCTGTTCCAAAGCTCCCATTTTTGCATAGGCAGGGAGGATGCTAGAAAAGGTTGTGGAATTTGGCTTTATGCCTTCCAATTTCATTTGCTTGAAAGTGTCTAAATCCTTTTTGAAAAATCCATTTTGTGCATATCCAGCAATCATTGTAGTCCACGAGACAACATTTCTTTCAGGCATTCTATCAAATAGTTCACGTACCTTGTTTATGCTTCCACATTTTGCATACATGTCTACTAGGGTAGTTGCAACTAAAACATTTGACAAAATTCGTCTATCCTTTATGCTTCGATGAATGTCCATACCCTGTTCCAAATCTCCTATTTTGGCATAGGCAGGGAGGATAGTAGCAATGGTCGTTGAATTTGGCTTTACACC
Organism: Cryptomeria japonica; assembly: GCF_030272615.1. Classification (NCBI taxonomy): domain Eukaryota; kingdom Viridiplantae; phylum Streptophyta; class Pinopsida; order Cupressales; family Cupressaceae; genus Cryptomeria; species Cryptomeria japonica. Next base: position 544,936,582 of record NC_081412.1, on the reverse strand, counting down.
TGTCGATTGCATTTGAATGAAATTTTCTAAAGCCTTCTCAACAAATCCATTTTGTGCATATCCGACAATCATTGCAGTCCAGGAAACCACATTTCTTTGAGGCAATCCGTCAAACAGTTCTTGTGCCTTGTCTATGCTTCCAAATTTTGCATACATGCTAACAGAGTAGTTGCAACTACATTTGACAAAATTCCTCTATCTTTTATTCTTTGATGGATGTCCATACCCTATTCCAAAGCTCCCATTTTGGCACAGGTTGGGAGTATGCTGGCAAATGTAACTAAAGAAATGCAATGATTAGCTCCAAAGAAATCAAACCACTACTAACAAAACCAAGAGTCTAAAATATGATAGGGAATAGTGTGAGTTGTCTTGAAATAAAATATTTTATTTTCAATTTCAACTAAAACATAATTACTCGGCCATTTAATGTTATTAATAAGTGTTTAATTTATGAAAGAGATAAATGGTTGGCCACAAGTACATGAGTTACTAAATGCACACAAATAAGTGAATTTGATATTCAAAACTATCTACAATGAATTCAATTCTTGTCCATTAGTCATTAATGTTTGCAATAAGCATCTTTCTTTGTTTTTCTTAATCTTTATTCATAGTTATGTGCATATTTCACATTCTATAATTAGGATATCAATTGCTATGGCTGAACACTAGCATGATGTTTGTGTTGTGGTATAGATGCGTGGAAACATAATTATGGGATTGTTATATTATATAGATCATAAATCTAGATATCGCATATTAGTTCTAGCTCTTCTTGGATTGAGTCTAAAGTTGACATACAGTCATAAAGCCATTATTAGCAGATCTATCCATTTCTAGTAAAGACAATTGAGAAAGTCATTTTGATATTGAGAGTTTCTTATCTATTTACCTGTTGATAATTATTAAGCCATAATATTTAGGTCTATTTATCTCTCTTGCAAAACCTTTGTAAGTGTCCTAGATTGTCCCTACTTCTCACTCTTGAATGAAATAGTGGAGTTCTAAAGATTTGTGGCACAAGATGGTGTTGAACGTATCAACAAGGCTAGCATGGAAGGCATGTTCAAGCTTCCACTTGTACAACTTACAACAAATGATTTGTTGATAGAAGAAATTCTTGAAATAGGGATACAATCAAAAGACAAGTAAGTACATACAAACCTCCTCAGTTGAAAGTAAAATCTATGTATAAAAAGAGTACATTGAATCTCAATCCATAAACACAATAGAGATACCGATGGAGACTTAATTGGATGCAGCATGTCCCACTCAAGCTGTTAGAGTATGCTAAGCTAGTACATAATATTTCCTAAAGCCACATTAGTATTTTACCCAAATCATTATCTACCAAAACTAAGTATAGTAATCCTTTTGAGGATTCATTTCATGGTGCTAGATCTTCATTTAGTTCCACTTCTTGTTGGGGAAAAGAAAAGTTATTTCTTGAGGTAGATGAATATCCCATCAACAAAGGACAAGACCCTTTCTAGAATATAACAAATTCTACTCCAACAAAAGATCATGGGGGTTTCACTAGAGATATTGAATAAGAGATAGACTTCTACTACTGCATTAAAAGCATTGGCATGTTCTTCATTTATTGATGTAAACTCTCTATGACACCACCACAACGAACAAAGGTGTAAAAAGTTGTTTGCCAATGCATGGATTTTTAGGATTGTCCTTTGAGAAAATAGAATTAAAGTATGGAAGCAGGATCTGCCAGCTCCTAAGGGAATCTTGATGAAAAATAACTATAAAATATTTGGGTGAGCTTATATGCAAAAACTCATGCTTCTTGATGGGTTTATGTACAGAAATAAGAACGAATTAAGTGGTAAAGGGGCTTTTTGAAACAAGAGGGATAGAGAGGTAGTGGAAGTGAAAACTTCTGGTGTTGTGTCTGCTCCATCTCAGAATGGGAATGGTGAAGGTGTTGTTAGAGGAGCTGAGAAGGGTGTTGGAAGAAGTGGGGGTGTTTACATTCCCCCATTTAAGTTGGCTCAAATGATGAAAGATGTGGAAGACAAGAGTAGTGTGGAATACCCGTGCATGACATGGGATGCCCTTCGAAAGAGTATCAATGGGTTAGTAAACAAGGTAAATGCATCTAACATCAAGAACATCATTTTAGAGTTGTTTGTAGAGAATCTCATCCATGGGAGGGGTCTATTTTCTAGGTCTTGTATGAAATCCCCTAGATTTACAGATGTTTTTGTTGTGTTGGTTGCTGTGGTAAATAGAAAATTTCCTGAACTTGGCAATCTTCTTTTGCGAAGAATTATTTTGCAGCTTAAGAGGGCATACAAACACAATGACAAGCACATGTTGATAGCAGCAGCCAAATTCATAGCTCATTTAGTGAATCAACAAGTTGCACATGAGATCATTGCCTTGGAACTTCTCACCCTTTTACTAGAGAACCCCATAGATGATAGTGTAGAGGTTGTGGTATATATCGTGAAAGAATGTGGTTCTTTGTTGCAAGACCTTTCACCCAAAGGTCTCTATGGGATTTTTGAAAGATTTAGAGGTGTTCTCCATGAGGGGGAAATTGACAAACGAGTACAGTTTTTAATCGAAGGGCTTTTTGCATTTTGCAAAGCTAAGTTCGAGGGTCATCCAGCTATGCGTCCAGGTTAGTTAACACATGAAGCTTTACTAGAAGATGAACTTGATCAAGAAGCTGGTTTTGATGTTTTCAAGCCAGATCCTGATTTCTTAGAGCATGAGGCAACCTATGAAAAATTGAAGAAAGATATCCTCGGAGATGCTTCTTCAGATGAAGCAGAAGGGGAGAATGATTCAGGTGATGATTCAGATGATGATGATGATGATGATGATGAGGAAGGTGAGGAAGCACTGAGAATATAGGATGAGATAGAGACAAACTTGGTCAATTTAAGACGTACAATTTATTTGACAATCATGTCAAGTGTTAATTTTGAGAAAGTTGGTCATAAGCTACTAAAGATCAAGCTTGAACCTGGTCAAGAGAGAACACAGGGTGAACTCACAAAGCTGGTTCCCACTTTTTGGTACATCCTGATTTTTGCTGAAATCATACATTTTTTGGAAAATATAATTATTTAAGCTTTAATAGGTCCCATTTAAAGTAATTAATTGAAGAGAGTTAGATCAAAGGCTCTTAGATCAAAATTTATTGGATAGAACCTCTCTACTTCTAAATCATACTTGCAATGGAGTCTCCTTTGCATCTATCAAATGCTGATAAAAAACCAACTTTACATTAGCTTTTGAGGGGTCAAACGAATTCATTTAGAAGTTTTGTTTTCTTGAGGATTTAGTCCTTATTATAGGCTTTCCAAATAGTATAATTTTTAATATATTTAAGTTTATTAATATATTTTTATTTTATTTTTTATGAATGAAGGTTTTTCACCGAACATGAACTTCTTTGTTCAATGCATTGGGAAAAATAACAAACTAATTCAAAAAAGTTCTGAAAAATATCTATGCCCTAGGTATTGATGTCTTCTTTCTAACAAAAAAAATAAAACTCAATTTTGATATATATAGAGCAAGTTATGTGTTCAAACACACACCTATATCTAAATTATAATTAGTCGGACTTCAAAACTTAATAAGATAAAAAATATTCAACATATCACTATCAAACCAACTGCATGCCTTGGGTATTGATGTTACAAACCAAAATTTAAAAGAGATAAGTTTTTATCATTTATAGAAAAAAATTTATATGTTTCGGGATGCACATCACTCTTAAAAAATGTTGTTTCCTGTAAAAAACTACTTTTGAGGGAGATGGAAAAATCAATAAAATTTTATTCAAAAAAATTTGAAAAAAATATATTTAGAATCTACAAAAAGGATGTTACAAATCACTAGTTTACATCATCTTCAAATTCTTAATGATTTAAAAGTTATAGGTGTCGGAAAGTGAAGGTTTTTTGCAAAATGTTCATCTAAGTGTCAAAGTTGGTCAAAAAGTGGGAACCAGTATTGTGAGTTCACCCCACACCTTCATTATTATGGTCTTCTTGGGCAAATATTTTGTATGATCAATAAAATTTATGAGGAATTTTTTGATAAGTGTTTTGTACAACAGTATTCTATGATACACAGACTGGAAACAAATAAACTGTGTAATGTTGCAAAGTTTTTTGCCCACTTACTTGGCACAGATGCTCTTCCATTGCATTGTCTTGCTCATATACATGAGATAGAGGAAGATACTACTTCCTCTTCCCGTCTTTTTATAAAGATTCTCTTACAGGAGTTGGCAGAGTAGCTTGGTATATTGTTGCTTAATGAAAGGTTGAACGATCCAACAATGTAGGAGTCTTTTAATTCAATTTCTCCAAAGGACAATCCCAAAAATTCACGGTTTGCTATCAATTTCTTTACTTCTATTAGTCTTGGTGGTATCACTAAGAGTTTACGTGAGTATTTGAAGAATATGCCAAGGCTTGTAATGCAGCAGCAAAAGTCTATTCCTGAGTCAGATGAATCTACCTCTAATGATGATTCTTCTAGTTCATCAAGTTTGTCAGATTCTGATACATCAGACTCAGATTCTGAGAGTGAAACTAACAGTGAAAGCAATAAGGAGTCACCAAGAAAGAAAAATAATTCAAAGCATGACAATGAGTATGAAAAAACAAGAAGAAAGAAAAGGGCGAGGGCATCTGACTCGGAGGATGGAAGTGACAGTGAAAAAATCAGAAGGAAAAAGAAAAGGAATTAAAAATCTTTCTAGTCAATTATTCAAGGCTCCAGTAGACACCATTTTCCTGGACTGTGACAAACAAAAGAATCACTCCCAAGTGCTTTGGTTTTATAACAGATGATTATAAGATGCTACAATGTTATCTTATGTATTTTAATAGCCACGGGTTTTAGAATTTTGTACTTGACAGGTAATGGATAAACAGTGTTAGGAGGAGAAAATATTGAAGGCCAAGTGTAGATTGTGATGTACCATAAGTAAACTAGAAATATAAATTCAATAAGTTGGTTTGTTCAATGATGATAATTTCTATTTTCTTTCCTATGAAGAAAGACCATGTCAGACAATATCAACGAACAATAAAATAAGTAGACAATTGCTAGATTGTGGTCTAACTTGAAAAGAAAAGGTGATGGAAAAAGTTATTGTCCATGCAAAATTTGTAAGGGGTTAAAGACTAGAAGACTTCTAATCAAAACAGTGAAGAAATATTGTAGGTTGTATGGTCACATTGAAGGTGGACATGATTATCATCCATTGGTAAGTTTCTCATTATATTGTTTTGAAAATTTATATACATAATAAATCACGTGATGATGAGATCATGATCATAGATTATTTATGTTTATTAATTTTATATAGCTCGAGCACCCCGGAGCATATAGTATGGATCAACAAAACCCTGAGAATATTGTTTTCAAAGTGGACGAACATGGAGGTGTGAATATCGAAGCTGAAGATTATGATCCCATGGAAGATGATGATCATGAGCTAGAAAACACAATTGAAGATGATGGTACAAATACATTGATCCATGACTCATTTAGGACTCGCACAACTGATTATGATGATGAAGGTGATCTTGATGTTGTTCATGATGTCCCTCTACTTGAGAAGGCATCTGAGGCCCTTTACAAAGGCTCGCAGGCAACTCTTCTCTCCGTTGTATTGTTGTTGGTGAAATTAAAGGTTATGAATGGTTTATCCAACATAACAATATCAAGTATGTTAAGGTATGTCATATATGTCATAATAAACTATGAATCATGTTGTAGATTGATTGGTGAGTTTTTGTTACCACCATCAAATATTCTACCTCGCTCATACCGAGAATTATCTATCGTTATGAAAGATATTGGAATGGAGTATCAAGCAATAGATGCTTGTCCCAATGATCATATTATATATCACAAATAACATGAATTTCGAATTGAATGCCTTGAATGTCATAATAATAGATATCAAACAGATCAAATAACAAAAAAGGTTCCTCGCAAAGTTCTTTGCTATATTCCTATTATTCCATGTATGCAATGATTATTCAAGTACACTAGCTTGGCACAATTTATGGATTACCATGCACACAATAGAAGTTGAGATGATATTATTCGAATGCCTATGAATGGTTCAGCATTTATGGACATAGAGGAAAAGTGGCCACACTTAAAGAAGAACCTCATAATCTCAGGATTTCATTGGCAGCGGACGGTGTCAATCCATTTGGAGAGATGAGATTTGTTTACTCAGTGTGGCCTATTTTTGTTATCAACAATAACATTCCTCCATGGATGTTAATAAAGAGGGAGCACATAATGTTGGCATTGATTGTTCCAGGTATTTTATCATTTAAATATAGTCGTCTAAATTTAATTATAAATATTGCAGTAAAATGGTCATAATAATTATGTAATGTTTTTGTTCATTCGATTAGGTAAGTACCAAGTTAAAGATATGAATGTATATTTCAAGCCTCTTATCGACGAGTTACTGGAGTTATGGAATGGTGTCACTATGTATGACGTCTCTAGACCAATAGGACAAAGACAATTTCAATTCCATGCGATGCTTCTATGGACAATATGCAATGCCCTGGGGCTAACACATTTTTGTGGTATGTTATAGTGTTTAAGTTGTGCATGAACATTATAATTCAAAAAATTATCATATTTAATCCAATTATATATTATCTTTTAGGTCTTCAAACAAAAGGAAAATTTGCATGTCCTATTTGTGGTCGAAAGATGAAATCTCGTCATTCAAAAAGTTTATGAAAGTAGGTGTTTGATGAGTATAGGCACTTTCTCCACAAAAATCATAAGTATCAAAATACTGAAAAACATATTTTCAATGGGAAAGAAGAGAATACATCAAAGCCATGAATAATGACACCTCACCTGTGAAAGTTGGAATATAATAGAATTAATTGTCAAGGTAATGCCATTCCATCTATTGGTTTGTCATAAAACATCTTTTCTATTTTGTTTTGTTTACTGATGATGTGATTGATGATGATGAAGGTCGTGAAGGCATAAAAGACCACCTTCCTAAGAGAATAAAAAGTTATCCCCAGAAATTTAGTAGGTTTCCCTACTACGAGCAGTTACAAATTGTTCATTTGTTTGATAGTATGCATGTTGGAAAGAATATAACAGAGACAGTATGGAAAATATTGAATGGAAGGCGTGACAAAGAAAGAATTATCAAAATATGTAGTGACATTTAGGATTCCAATCATGCAATTATAAATGTCATTCAATCAAATATTCATGGAGACCAAATTAATATAAGTGAGCTTCCTTGGTTATTAACGAACCAGCAAAGCAATGCTATAAAAGAAGTCATATGAAAAATTTGATTTCCCACAGGATGTGCTATGAACATAAACAATCTCATATCAAAGAAAAGTGAATTTGGGCCAGGGATGAAAACACATGATTGGCATACCTTCATTAAGGTAATTCATGTTCTTGTGTTTTTAGTATGTATTTAAGTACTGTGCGTACGTACATACTTTTCATTATGTTACAAAAAAATGAAAAGATAATTTTATAATTGTTGCAGTATGTTCTACCTCTATCTCTCCCAGATGAATTTGACAATAATGTCAAGCAAGTCATATATGATCTTGGAAAATACATGAGGTAAGTAGTGATATTTGTTTAGTTCGTTGTATAGATATTATATTTGCGATTTGTTTTACTTCTTATGTAATATATTTTTTTGCGTCTTGAATACCTTGTAGGTGGTTGTCATGTAAAGAAATCAATAAAGAGGATATAAAATATTGGAAGAGAAAAATTCCTCATTTAATGTGTGAAATGCAAAAGTGTCTACCTCCAGCTTTTTTCAATGCACAAGAACACTACCTCATACACCAAGTTGAGGAGATTGAATTGTGTGGACCTGTACACACTAGGTCAATGTGGATGGTTGAGAGGCACTTGAAATTTTTGAAGGCTTTGGTTCGACAAAGAGCACATCCTGAGGGTTCTATGGTGGAGGGATATATGGTATACCAGACTATGGTGTACATTTCTGAATATCTTCCTAAGTTTGCAACAAAGATCCACGTGGATCGCATTTGGGATCCCAACACCATTAACAAATTCGAAGGGGAGTACTTGACAGGGAAAGGTAGATTGAGGAAAGTGAGAGGTAATTATAAGATATTATTTTAGTTAATTAATTCTTAATCTTCAAAATAAATCGATTGTAAGACGTCTATTTATTTTTTGTATAGCTGGTCGAGAGTGGGATGCACTACATTTGTATATTGCAAACAATCTTGATTGGATGACGGTATGGATTGAATGTTGTCAACATTCTGGATGCACGTTAACATGGGAAGGCGTGGCTTTATTGGTTAAAGAAGCACATCGTAATGGAGATTCCAATGTTACGCAAAGGGAAATTGATTTAGCATATGGTTTAAGAGATAAACAGGTACGTATAAATTTATTAATCACCCATATGTTTATCAACTCACAATGCAATAAATTTTACATGTTTGACATATAGCAGGTCAAACACCACAACGCTATGTGCTGCAATGGTCATAAATTTCGCATAAAAAAGTTGGATGACACGAAGAAAACTTGTGATTTTGGCATCACTGCAGTCTTTGAGGTGACAAATATTTCATCGAGAAATGACATTCATCCTCAACAGTCTAAAAATTGATACTATGGCATTTTGGATGATATACTTGAGTGTGACTTTAATTCCTGAGGCTATATTCTACTTCTTCTCTAATGATCCTTATTGTTACAAAAGTTCCCTCATTTATATGAGGGTATACATTGTCACCAAGCATCGTGGCTTTTCAGCACATAACTATTAATTAGCATTTTTGTTAACAAACTAGAAGATAAACAAGTTCAGCATTCCTATGTGTTGAATGTACTTATCATCTTTATACATTAGAACATCATTGTTTAGTGTCCTCATGTCGCTTTCTATCTGGAAATGATTGGATAGAATATGGTTAACACAAAGTGACAATTCTTTGTCCTGATCCAACTCTGCTACTGCTTGATTCTTCTCATCAATGAACTCTTGTTTCCACTATTTGAATGATACTAACTCACCATTATTGTAAAAAGAGGGCACCCTAGGGGTATTCCCATCATCCAGCCTTTGAAGCTCTTTCCTTAATTGATTTGCCAATTCATCATGTGACTTCAAGTAAGCCTCGGCTTCAATTTTCTCACCTAGATTAATCAGACTGTTGTCATTCATCATGTCTTCCAATTGAGACCTGAGCCTTTCATGCTCTTTCAAAGCTCTGACTATTGTAGTGTATGTTTTCCAATAGATTTCTGCAACTTGTGTCATACTTCTGAACCTATGTTCAATGATCTCCAAAATCAACTTATCCATCTTTTGTTGTACCTTTTCTACTTGTCGAGATGTCCTTTCGGCCCTGTTCCTCCAATAGATAGCATCTGTCGAGGAATCCATGGCATCTCTATCAACACAGTATGTCATCCTTGTTTGACTGGTACCTGTATCAATCTTAAGCAACCTTGCTTGCAGCCTCTATTTTTCTTCATCGGTTTTCTCATATAAGCTTTTGTATGTAGAATTTTCTAGGACCAGAAACTCTATCTGATCTTGGTTCAGTTTAGCGACATCCAAATTTAGTCTTCCACTTGTTCTAGGGTGAGTCTCTCCAACCTGCTGCACCATCAAATGTCCAAAAGCTTCTTTTGTATCAACCAATATAGGTCTTTTATCTTTGGGATAGATAGCCCACTGTAGAAGAGCCTTCTAATCTAGATCATATCTTGATCCTCTAAAGAGTTTATCAATCTCTTTTGGCATCATTTGCTTACTTGGATCCTATTTCTTGAGGAATCCATCAAACAACAAGGCAGAGTTCATGTCCCATCTAGAGTATAATTGCACACTAGCTTCTTTAAGCAATTGTCTTTCCCTTCTTAGGTGTCATTTCTCTCATCACAAGATCCATCTCCTCTTGTAACTTTTGAAGTTGTTGCTCTTCTTCACTATTTCTCATGTTATTCCTAATTTGAGATCCTTTATGTTGATAGAGGAATGCGGTGAACTCCTTGGAAGTAATAAAGTCACTAACAACAATGAAATCCTCATGCTCCAGGAATCTGATGTCAGCCACTTCTCGGACATTCAGTTTTCCTATTGCCAAGTCTATTGGTGTATCCTCTGCATAACCTGGGGGGTAATCCTCTCGAGGAGTGAATGAAATGATGCCAGATGTGGAAGCAGGAGACATATGAGCCAAAGGCTCTGTATCCCTAATAGTATCAATGTAATCCCTAAAAACATGAGGCGGGACTCCCTCAAGTATTTCCAATTCATGCTCCATAAGTTTGTTGGCCAACTCCAAGGGGTCTTTAATCTTTTGTAGCACGTTCTCATCCATTTTCCTTCTAAAAAGCTTCCATTTATAAGCCTACATTACTTTCTCAAACTTTATTCGCTTCACTCTGGCCTCTTCTCTGCCAATGTTCTTAATGAGGTCATCTGGTAGGTAAGATTTATGCTCTCCAGCCTTCAACTTTTGTGATGATCAGGCTATCCTTATGTATCCTTCAGGATAAAAATTGGGCCTTGGATCCCCCATAGCCATGCCATAATAATCCAATTTTGTCTGCAGTAGGCCATAACTCTTTGAACTTTTCACAATAAAATCTGAAAATACTAACAACCTAGGTACAATTGATTGTTTCACATGGCTTGTCAGATATTTTGTGCTCACTATTGATAGTTGCCTAACAATTTCTAGACAAGCCACTCTATTAGGGATTGTAAGTGATAGTAAGTATGGTCTCCATTTGAACCCGTATACCCTGACTTGTGTGCAGTCTAGAATACAATACCAATCTCCCCAATTGTGTTCAATTGAGTGATCTTCAACGAAATCTTTTGGTCCTAGGAATATTTGAACCTTTGGTGCAAGGGCATGATCGCACAGGCATCCCAATAGTCTATATAATGGCTTGATAGAGAACTCCTCAAAATGCCAATATTGATTATTCACATACCTCTGGTCCCATGAAGAAACCCATAGTTGCACTAGTTTTCTCATCCCAACATTGTCATATGTCTTGACACATAACTCTTTTGGCCATAACCCTTCATCTTGGCCCACATACAATAGCATATGCATAGGTAAGGAATAATACTTGAAATGAACATTAATGACATCCCCCTTTAACTTTTCTAACCCATGATTCAAAACCTCAACCAAATAAGTAGAAAAATCAAAGAAGCGGGGGTCCTTAGACTACAAATCGACACAAATGACCATGGCTGCAATATCTATCAAAGGATGGGCTTTTATCCCTAGCACTTGGGCAACATAGTAATAGGTATACTTGAAATATGGATGGAAAGAGTTGACATCATAGGGAGCTTTTTCATCTTGACCTAGTGGCACTAAGGACCTTGCATTCCTAGGTCTATGTATAAGGAGTCTCCATGTTTTGTAAATGTGCTCTAGGTTAAAATATTCACTTGTTAACTTCTTGAGGTCAATCAATTCTTCAAATCCCCAATCCAACTTGAACATGGTGTCAATAACCTCCTTTCTGATTGCAAGAATTGGCTCACCCATGTAGTTATATATGGTCTTGGTTTTAGGGTCATAATTGTTTGCCAATGCCTTCATGAGCTCCACATTCACGAATACATTAGCCACAACTAACCTTCCTAAGTTCAATCGCCATAAATTATTGATAGGTTGAGGGGCAACTCTTTTGTTATACCCATATATGAATAATTCATACCCTCTCAATTCTGTCCATATGTCTCCAAGATCCTCAAACTGGTCCTCTAGGCCTTTCTCATCAGCTCTAATATTCTTGGACCTCAAACAGGATGATGGGCACTGGTCAATCAGGTCCTGGGCCAAAGAATGCCCTTCCCTTTTCTATCTTTTAGGTTTTTCTTCTGCAGCAATAGGTTCTTTTCCCTTTCTAGTCTTATTAGTTTTAGATGATGATTCCATTTGAATTTTAAAAAAGAGGTCTGTGTGCAAACAACTTACTTGGAATTACTAAGCTTTATCTGTGAATTCACCCAATTCCTGCTTTCAGTTCATTGCCTGTGAATTCCTTAATGTTGTGTCCTTTGATGTTGATCCACTACTTATGGCATATTTAATTATTTAGTAATGGCCATTTTGGATGATGGTCACTCGGGCACACGTTCGAATTTAATGGTGATGTGACCTTTCGTGGGATTTGTTTCTAATTTTCACCACAATCAATAATCATTTCGATGAGGATATCTTTCGATCATTTGTTTCTTTAGTCCATCGATCTCTTTGTTTCTATCGACAATACTTTTGTTTCGAATATTACTTCGATCAAGTATTTTTTCCCTTCATCAAAATACTATATTCGGTCAGTATGGTTGTCTCCTCATCGAAACATATCTGATATCCATTGGGTCTTATGTCAAAGAAACCTTGGGTTTTGGTGTCCTCCTTTATTTTTCCATCGAAATACTTTTTTCATCGATATCACTATGCCCCGTCGATGAATGAGACTATTATCTCACCGAAGCTTTTCTTTATTTTCCCTTATCGATCTTCAATGATAAAGTTACACCGGCAAAACCACGCATATTGCGAACATGCCTTTTAACCTCCTCGAAACCTATATCCTCGTCGATATCTTTTATCGATGTGGCTTCCTTTTATCTGATCGATATTATTCTTTCGATGAAAACGCTCCTTTCGGTGGGACTTTTTTATGTTGCATCAATAGTATTATTTCCTTGAGAACTTTTCCCGTCGATGAAGATCCTCTCTGCTTTCTTTGATATCTTTTGTTGATGAAGTTATTATCTTCGGTGAGTCCTTTCTGGAATTCATCGGTGTTTCCTTCCTTTGATTCCTCTTTTATATCGATGAGACATCACTCGGTCTCATCAATATATTTTATCAATGTAGCATCCTTTTTTCTGATTGATATTATTCTTTTGATGAAAACGCTCCTTTCGGTGGATCCTTTTTATGTTGCACCGATAGTATTATTTCCTCGAGAACTTTTCCTGTTGATGAAGACCCTCTCTTCTTTCTTCGATATCTTTTGTGGATGAATTTATTATCTTCGGTGAAGTCCTTTCTGCAATTCATCAGCGTTTCCTTCCTTCGATGGCTCTTTTATATTGATGAGACATCGCTGGGTCTCATCGATATCTTTTTATCGATGTAGCTTCCTTTTGTCTGATCGATATTATTCTTTCAATGAAAATGCATAATCGGTGATAATAATTTTTTTTTTTGATAAAAATTATCATCGTTGGAATTATGACGAATACCAAGCTTTTGACTGACGACTTCTTTGATCGTCGACAGAGTCCATTGGTTGTCAAATTTCCGATGGGCATGGTATCGTCAACCAATCTGATGCTGAGTTTTCGACGGTGGATATCATCGACTTCGACTAAAATTCGTTGTAAATCTGACAAACTGCCGTCAGAAATCAGCTCCGAATGTACTAGTGATATGTATATATATATATATATATATATATATATATATATATATATATATAAAAGTAATTTAGAGTTTGGTTATTTCCGGAAAAGTTTATAATTTTAGATTCTATATTTATACTTGGAAATATATTAGGAGATTAATTTTATTGTCAGTTTATTTAACCTTATTAGACAAATGACAACATTGATTTCCTTGTATTAATATAGTTGTATTTTCTTATTTTATGGAAAATCTTTAATTGCAAGTTATTTATGTTATTGGTTGTTTAAAGAAAAGATTGCCTATATTAGGATCTTGTGTAAATGGTGTTTGTAGTCAAGCTTAATTTCGTTGTAATTCCGGTTGAGTTGTCATTGTGTCATATGTTATTATATCTCCTTGGTCAGGTGTTGTTGTGTAGCCTTGTTGATATGAGCCATTGTGTGTTTTGTTCCAAATGGTCAATCCTGGGTTAGTGATTGTGTATCCTTCACCTGTGGTTTGTCAGGATTAGTTATGGTTGTCTATTTTGCCATAGAGTTCTCGTAGAGAGACCTTTCCTATTAGTGTCCTATGAGAGAGAGTGGCTTTCGAGCGAGGGTCGCGCCCGAAGTGGATGGCAGGATAACCCGTCAAAAGTCAATTAAAAAGTGATAGCCTAATAATTGATTAGGGGGTGGGTAGATTAAATATTAATTAAGATAATGTACCTTGTGCATAGATGAGTGCTAGTACAGGGCTCATAATGTTGTGAGAAGGCCTGGAATGGCAAACTTACCACCTTGTCTTCACGAAAGGATTGGTAGGGTCCACATGAGACTTAGATGGAGCCGGAGGTTCGGGAGAGGTTACCGGGATAACCCAAGATGGGGGCCGGGACCTATGGAGGCCTACCATGGTAACCACCATAAGCCATGCAATGACACTCTCTCCTTAGAGTCACTAGTGTTTGTGAGTTGAGTCACATGGATGTTTTGCGGAGTCTTGTAGTTCTTTTGTACTTGTCTTATTTTGCTTGCTTGAGGGTTTTCTACTATCTCCTAGCACGGTGGGGTGGTTCCATTTTGGGATCACATGGTCAAGTGGTAGTGCCACTTTCCATTAGATGTTCTGGATTGTATCTTCAAGCGAGGAAAGGCTTCGCTGGTGTTTCTTGGTTCGTGGTTCATCTACCAGCTCATGTTCGTGATCTTTGTTCAGTTGAGACCTTGTGGTCATTGTATCAGATTTTTATGTAACCTTAATATTGTAACTTTGTAATCCATGGTATTTTTGGAAGCCATGTAATTATGGATATTGTAATATTATTTTAGTGGAATGTATGTTGATTCAGTTACTTTGATCTTTTGTATAAATGGTTTATGGATAAATAGATGCTTTGAAATACTTTGATTCTTTCATTATGGAATTTAGATGTATTTGTAGTTTTAATCTTAAGCATTTAATTTACTTAATTAAATTGACAATTGGATTAACCATGGTGTTAATATAATCTATGAATTAATCTTCGTTGGTAACCCTTAGGAAATCATGTGTTAGACTTCCGTTGTGTTGTGAAACGTGCAATTGTTATAATTAATGCACTTAATCTTTCAAAAAAAAATGTTTCACCCTTTAGTTGCCTAGTTGTGTTGTTTTCCTTTAGGGTTCTAGGTGGGGCATTACACGCATGACTAACAAAAGGACAAACCCACACCTCATCCGTCATCTATAAGTAAAACTCTTTGGGAATCTGCGAGGAAACTAAAATATTTAATGGTCTCTATTGGCATTAATGATCTCTGTTTCTTTTTGTCCAACAAAACATTTAATAGTAGAAGTTTCTCACAACTAGTTATGCTCAACATTTAAAACTGAAACTTTTCCGCATTGACTTCTTGTTCATAGTCTAGGCATGTGCTTTGACTTTCTAGAATTGTAAATAGTTCCGAGACCTTTATAGTTTCAATCTCTACAAATTTTGGAATCCTTAGGCAAGGGTTTCGTGAAGGGGCTTAAATTCTACTTTTAAGAAAGAAATTGTGTTGGGATTATTTGGGATCTTTTCTAATAAAATAGAAACCCCTACTTTTGAGCCATACAAATTTGAGTTGTTGAAAAAGGGGTGGGGCTAGAAATTGCCCCACCAGCTTAGGGATATTTAAGTTTAATTTCTATTAAAAAATAGTTTTGAAGGGAAATAAATAAAATAGAAACCCCTACTTTTTTAGGCATGCAAATTTGAGTTGGTGAAAAAGGGGTGGGGCTAGAAATTGCCCCACTAGCTTAGGGATGTCTACGTTTAATTTCTATTAAAAAATAGTTTTGAAAGGAAATAAAATATTTTTACTTGTTTTTATTATGCACATACACAGATATTCAGCTTTCTTAAATTTTGGAGTTAAAATTTTTAAGTTGAACTACACTACAAAATTAATCAGACCATTAACTTAAAAAAATTTCTAAAAATTCTCAACAATTCTAACAATTCTAACTATTTTTTAGGAAGCCTCATATTGTATCATTGACCATGTTTTTTACTTAATTAATAATTAAAATATAAGAAATGTTTATTTTTTAATTAATTATTAAATATGATAAATGATACAATATGAGTGCTGCATAGACCTTGCCTCCAATGAACCCCAGTCTCAATTCTTTCTTTATGCTGGATGCAAATTGTAAGAAGATTCCCATATTGCCCAAATTCGTAAGGATTGTCTGAATCAAAAAGTAAAAAATTTATGACTAACGTCATCATCTATTGTTGGTATTGTCGGCAACGTGAAGATCCCGCGTAATCGAATCAGTCAAAACTCTTCCTGCCATCACAGCAAATAAGTTAACATATCAATGAAGCGATTTAGTGTTCGATTATGCAAATTACCTCACCAGAAGAGTGTAAGTATGGCTAGCAGAGCCAATTGTGGGTATGAAGTTGCAATGCAGATTGCGTTGGGAGCTCTTTTATTATGCGCGGCTTCCTCCGAAGAAATGAATGGCTCATCAATAAATATAGGTGCTATAATCGCGTTAGACACAACTAATGGAAAAATAGCTAAAACTGCTATTGAATTGGCGGTTGAAGACGTAAACAGAAATACCAGCGTTCTGAATGGCACGATCCTCAACATTCATATCCGAGACTCCAAACAAGATTCACTCACAAGTGCTTCTGCAGGTAACAAAACCTCCACTTAACAGAATTTATCTGTTTACTATTGCTCTCATTTTGTCTTCATGTTTTACTGGAATAAAACAGAATAGTAGTGAGTTTTTGTGCAATGACTATTGCAGCATTGGAACTGATAAGAAAAGGATGTGTAAGCATAGTCGGCCCACAGACATCCCTGGTGGGTTCGTTGAGCATTTGGGCGTTGCAGCGCATGTTCCAATTGTGACATTTGGTGCAACGAATCCCTCTCTTTCCATGCATCGATGCCCTTACTTCATTCGTACAGTATCCATTTAATAAATTCAAATGAGGGCAATAGCAAAGCTGATAGAGGAGTATAGATGGAGGGATGTGGCACTTGTGTATGATGATATGGGGACAGGGGGCTATCCCTGCAATAAACGATGCCTTGCGAGATGTGGAGGCAAAAATTGTTTTGAAAGTTGCAGTGCTTCCCCAGGCCAACATCTCTTCAATGAGAAAGCTTCTTGAGGATGAGCTGATGGGGCTGGAGTTACGAGTATTCATCGTGCATATGCATGTTGATTTAGCTCTAATGCTATTTTCCGAGGCCTCCATATTAGGAATGATAGGCAGTGAGTATGTATGGATCATTACCGATGCATGTGCCAACCTATTGGACTGGTCGAATGCTACTTCTCTCCTTTCTATGAATGGTTTGTTGGGAATCAGAAGAACACTCCGACAAACTGACCAGCCAAGAATGAATGAATTTGCTAAAAGATGGAAGCAGCGGTTTAGAGAACAGAATCCTACTATACAAAGACTCGACTTAAATGCCCGTGCACTAGTTGCATATGATATAGTATGGGCGGTTGCTTATGCAATCGATCGCCTTCTGCGTCAGGGATCGTTTAATGGTGGTTTCTCAGCGACCTCTAGCAGCACCAAGATTTTAAATTTCAAGATTTTTGACGGTGGAGAAGATTTGCTTAATCAGATTCTTCACACACGCTTTCTTGGCCTTAGTGGCCCTGTTCGAATAGATAGAGAAAGGGATGAACCTTTGGAGTGCTCATATGATATAATAAATGTTATTGGAAATAGTTATAACGTAGTTGGGTCGTGGACAGAAAAGAGCCTGAATATATCGTCAAAACAATTAGTTCATTGGGGCGGTGGATCAAGAAAGACGTCGCGTGGGTGGGTGAAACCTGCGCCAGGAAAAAAACTTAAAATAGCGGTGTCGTGGCAGCAAGGGTTTACACAATTCATCCGAGTAAAACCAGATCATTCCAGCGTAGGCGAAG
Source organism: Cryptomeria japonica (assembly GCF_030272615.1). Taxonomy (NCBI): domain Eukaryota; kingdom Viridiplantae; phylum Streptophyta; class Pinopsida; order Cupressales; family Cupressaceae; genus Cryptomeria; species Cryptomeria japonica. The sequence goes on along the minus strand of NC_081412.1, from coordinate 544,918,691 downwards.
AAAAGCAGATTTATGAGATTACAGGCTTGTCTATTGAAGTGTTCAATTTGGTGCTCAAAAGACTGGATTATAAATTGCCCTATGAATTGATACCTTATGGAACTGGCAATGTCACTGCGGGCTACTATGATGACATCGTCTACCAGTACCAGGTCTATCTCCAGGTAAGCGAAATTCTCTTCATTTCCGCATTGTAAATCTATATTTCAAACTGACCCACTGATATAAAATGTGACAACCCGAGACAGAAATTCGATGTTGTTGTGGGAGATATAACGGTGCTTGCAAATCGTAGCAAGTATGTGGATTTCACACAGCCGTATACGGAGTCGGTTCTAATTATGGTAGTAGCACTTTCAGACAAGCGATCAAGTGACTCATGGGTCTTCCTGTGCCCCTTTACTCCAGCCCTGTGGATAACTTCTTTTGCATTTTTCATATTCACAGGAGCTGTTGTTTGGTGTCTGGAGCACAGACAAAATCGGCAATTTAGAGGAACGCCTCAGAAATAAGTATTTACACTCATCTGATATTTTTCCTTCTCACTTTCTCTGTAACTTTAATTCTATGCCATTATTCAGGGAATTAGTTTATATAATATCTGTATATCTATCTATAGCATTTTATTGATGGTTAAGTTTAAACATCAAGAAAATGCTATGTAGAGAGAAACCACCCAAATAGTTGGGACTGTTCGTTGTGACCACAGAGGAGAACACGCTGGAATACATTCATATATCCAATTGATTTGTTTATGTTATATGTAGTTGATTTAAAATTAAATTATTCTGACATCCATTAATTGTATTTAAATTAGAAAATGTTTCTCAAGTAAAATTCGTACGTAATTTGCTCTGTATGCGATAATTAATCCTCATGAAATATTTATTTATAAATTTATAATTGTCAATTTCTTTATTTCTGATTCATTTACTTGGTCTTTAATATGCAGGTTTTCTGTTTCCACACTCTTCACGACTCAAAGTAACCAGATTTGATCCCCGTGTTTTCATTACTGATGGTCAAATTATAGTGCAATTTACATCGCTTAAAAATCTAAAATTAATTATGTTTATTGCACAGGGGAGAGGATTGTAAGCGGTCTGGGTAAAGCAATGGTCCTTATTTGGCTTTTTGTAGCTTTTGTGTTAATGTCTAGTTACACCGCCAGCCTGTCGTCGATGCTTACCGAGAGAGTAATTGCACCCAAGGTTGAGAGCCTTGAATATCTTATCACCAAAATCTGCCAATCGGGTATCAACAGGGATCTTTCATAGACAAGTATTTGGAACAACAGCTTGGTGTGAATAAAAGCGTACTTCGCCCATATTCATCTGTAGAAGAGTACGCCATTGCACTTAAGAAGGGACCCAGTAACGGAGGGGTGGCTGCCATATTTAGTGGGTAAACTATTGCCCAAAACTTGCTTTTGTCAACATGATGCAACGACTATTAGCAACTTGGTCCCACGTACGAAACGGGAGGCTACGCATTTGTAAGTTTAGAATTTTTCCGGTAATCGCAGACTCGTTTAATTCACAAACAATATGATTGATTCATATTATATGTGCAGGTGTTTCCAAAGGGATCTCCGCTGGTTTTAGACATTTCTAAGGCTATATTAAATCTTTCAGAAAGCAAAGATATGCAAAAAATTAGAGATGAGTGGTTCAGTTCAAGTGAAAGCAAATGCAACGTGAAGTCTGAGGAGTCGAATCAAACAGATTGAGCCCCAAAGACTTTTGGGGAATATTTTTGCTGACAGAATGTGTATCATTTCTCACCCTTGTCTACTATTTGTGTCGCCTGATCTACCGATTTGTGAACAAAAATGAAAATTCATCTCATGTTAGGTCCATCTCCACCCGATTGCGAAAGTTTACTAATTATGCAGACAAGAAAGAGATCTCAACACCAAAAAGAACGAAATATAAGACCGGCACTTTGTCATAGGAAACCGCCGCTTCCATTTCCTCTGATAGTCGTCGTTGAACAGGAAAGATATGACCTACTGTTCAGGATGCTCTAATTTATCTAGAGAAATATGCCGGTTTTCGGAATATATGTAAAGTGGCCCCATATACTATTTTAACACATTTTATATGCAATTCATGCGCAGTATTTTCAATACTTCTTTTATATGCGAAGTTCTTTTGAAGACTTTAAATGCAAGTTTGCCTGAATTTTTTTGCTAATATTTTATTACTAAAACTTGAGCAGCTTTTAGATTTTAAATTGGCTCATGTGAATTATTTTATTGCTGCAACCTTAAAAAAACAGTCTCCTTGTTCTGTTTGTAACTTTTGAAAACACAACAAATAAAATAGGCTGTTACATCAAACAAAAATATTTCCAATACAGACATATTTATATTTATTCAATTTCTATTACATTATGATTTACTTCAATATAGAGTTTTTATTGTAAGCAGCAGAAACGATACAAGAAGGCAGAACTTTATAGAGGTTGCAGCCTCTAAAACATAACAGTTCAACAATTCAATGCATCACAAATTAAAAAACATCTATATTGAGTCAAGTTCACACTATAATGAAGCAAATAATTTGGAGTCAAGTTCACACTATAAACCCTCAAGTTCACATTATAATGAAGCAAAGAAAGTTGAGTCAAGTTGGCACTATAATAAGTCAAGTTCATACTATAATGAAGCAAATAATTTGGAGTCAAGTTCACACTATAATGAAGCAAATAAATTGGAGTCAAGTTTACACTATAATGAAGCAAAGAAAGTGGAGTCAAGTTCACACTGTAATGATTAAAAAGCAAATCCATTTCTGCATGTACCAATGAGTACAAATCCATCATTGAAAACCATTGAACAAAAAAAAATGCTATTGTGTGTGTGTGTGAACAATAACCATATAGGCACATTAAACTGTAAGAGAGCATTGAAATGAAACTGTAAACCACATACAAAGAAATCATCAATATACAAAGCATAATGCACCTACGAAGGAGCATAAACCATCATTGGACATCCAATATGACTGTTAATATTATTTACAATGACTACATTGAAAGAAATGTTGGTTTACTGAAAAGTATAATTTAAATTGAAAGATTTATAACATTTAACATTGACTGCAAAAGAAATTTAGTTATTCAGTGTGTACCTATCTAAATGAGCACCCTTGAATAAGGAATATGTTGTTGATTACAACAAGTTTTGTGGCTATATGGTTATTGTCCATATACATTTACACATTTATATAGGCAATAACCATTAGCCATAGAACACGAAATAGCCATCACTACATAACATATTATGTTATTGTGTGTGTTTCTTCATGTATTCATATATGTGTGTGTGTGTGTGTGTGTGTGTGTGTGTGTGTGTGTGTGTGTGTGTGTGTACATAGATATGGATAATAACTATATAGGCACAAAAATTGAAACTGTATATAGCAAGTAGACAAACTAAAATCATGAGATGCAAGAGTAAAATATGTAACTATGATGTGATTGAAAACTGGATATTGTTGATATTCTATTAGTTACTGAACAATTCCATCATTGAACATCTTTCAACAAAATAAAAATACTACTGTGTGTGCATGTATGAATATATATACAGAGATAGATAATTGAAATGAAACCCTAAATGCCATTGAGATAAATGATGAAAAAACAAATCAATTTCTGTAGGTACCAATGAGTACAAATCCATCATTGAACATCTTTGAACAAAATAAAATGGTGTTGTATATATATACGGATATATATACACTCACAGACGTAAATATACATGTATATATGTGTGTGTGTGTGCGTATATGGACAATAACCATATAGGTACAGAACTTGAGACATTTTATATCAAGGAGAGAACTAAAAGCAGATATTGTATTAAGATGCAATATTGTATTAGATATTGTTGATATTGTATTAAGATGCAGATTCATTTGTCAAATGACTAATAATTGAATGTTGTTGTTGTATTTCTCATATGAAATTTATTGGAAGTAATATAGTGTAAGCCTGATAATATTATTTGCAGTGAGTATATTAACAAATTGAAGACAGAGCAAACAATGAAAATGCCTCAAAAAATCTTCATTTCCCAATTTTTTAGGGCAATGTAGTTGGCGGTGATTCATGCCAAGTGGCCCATAACGTGTATGTGAGAAGGTTTTTATATGTCAACAATAACAAACACACACACACACACATATGTATATGTATATGTGTATGTGTATGTGTATGTGTATGTGTATATGTATGTGTATGTGTATGTGTGTGCATATATATATATATATAAAGATACATATATATATATATGTATGTATATATGTATATATACATATATATACATATATATATGTATGTATATATACATATATGTATATATACATATATGTATATATACATATATTTATATATATATATGTGTGTGTGTATATATATATATATATATATATATATATATATATATATATATATATATATATATATATATATATATATATATATATATATATATATATATATATATATATATATGAGGACAACAACCTTATAGCCAGTATCAGGTATACAAATTATTGTAATGATAAATAATGATGGGGTTTCGATTAAAACAAATAGATAATCTTTTTTTTTTTGCCATTCTCTATGAGATTTCGACATTATTATATTGTAAGGATTTCGGCATTATTAAACTGTAATAGACCATTGAAATGAAATAGAGAATAATAATGAACAATAATTATTTTTTTTGCATTCTCTATAATTATTTTGGCATTATAAATAGAGAGACACCATTTAATAGCCCACCCATAAAAAAATGATAAATAATGAAGGGGTTTCGAATAATTATCAACAATAATCAATTTTTTTTGTACTCTGTAATTATTTTGGCATTATAAATTTGAAGTTGGTGAACAATGGAGAGATCATACTACAACATTGCAGGTCCAAGGAGCAACTTGTAGATATATTCACCAAGGCAAAAACACGAGAACAATTTTAGTATTTGAGAAGAATCTTGAACATTGTAAATATTGATGTAATTAGTGGTAGAAATTAAGGGGAAGTGTTAGAGGTTTCTAGTACTTTCTACTACTAATATAGCTGGTTAACACCATTTATAGTTAGTTATTATCATTTATAATTAGTTACCACCATTTATAATTAGTTGAACTTATAGTTATTTCCTTCTTTTTAGCCATGAAAACTAGTTTGTTATGAATTCTTTTCTAGAATTTTCTATAGGTTTCTAAATTCCTCTATAAATGAGGTAGACGTAAATCAGTTTTTGTGTGTGCAATACAAATCAATTCTTTTGTGTGCGTGTGTAGCACATTGATCTTTATCGTTCTCTAGCCTCTGCCCACCTACACTGCCAAGCCTCATTCTCAGTATCTTTGAGCAGAAGTTGCATCTGCAAATCGCAAACAAAAAATTATGCACAATGAAGATTACTGGTAGTTTGACCTTGCATATCTTGATATCTCAAAATGATTCTTTCTTTTCTATTTGTTTCTTCTCTGCTTCAATTCACCGCTCTATCTCACATAGGAAGTCTTCCACAAACCTTTTCTATGCTTTCATATTTTTCTCTGCACCAATTGCATCTTTCCTTCAAAACACGTGAAATAAGGTGAAGAAAATATTGCTTGTAGCAGTTAAAAATTTCCTCACGCCTTCTCTTTATACTCAACATTCAACATATTTAGTTTCCACCACAAGAAACTTTAAAAGATCTTAAATTTTTTTTAAAATGTGCCTTTCACATTACAATATCACCAATGAATTGCAGTATGAAAATCTGGATGCCAACACCTACAATGCCAAATGCAATCTTTTAACCAGAATGTTCATGCCCATCACATGCTCTTTATTATTTCGTGTTTCTTGTTTCCTCAATGTGCCTTGCGAACTCTTCATGCAAAATGAATAGTTGTATTTTCATTATTAGAAATGTTCAGATTCCATGAAGATAGCTAAAATACGTTAAGATGAACTAAGAGAGAAGTCTGTACTGCAACAACGAAGGTAATTCTGCAATCTTGGTTCTATTATCCACTAAATTTGCAAATTAGTTGTGTAACTAATTTCACAATGGTGGCAAATAATTAAAACTGGAGTGCTATCCATAGTCCATATATGTCTTCCAGTACGCCATTCTCCATAGTAAAAAAGCTGCATGGTAAATTCAAAAAGCCCGAAGCACCTTATTCACAAGCATAGGATTATCAATTGCTCTGATACAATATATGAGCGTAAATGGAAAAACCAAAATAGAACATGATCTTATTGATTCATATTAGATGCTTTGCAAAGATTTTAAACAAGGAGGAAATAGTTCAAAGGAAATGATTTTATAACCGAACCTTTGCAACCAAACCACATAAAACAATGTAATATAGTGAGTTTATGTCAACATAATCAACACTAAAATTTATTTTTTTCGTTTCCTTTCTATCCTAGTTCCTAGTAATGACTCTTTCTAGTTACTATTTTATTAAAAAAATTTGTTGAGGTGTGGAAGATTTGCAAGAGGGGTGGACTCATTCTATTCTTCAAGGCAATGAAGGGGAAAGATGAAGAGATTTTTTCATAACTTATGTATAGTTGAAAGGATGGAAAGGTGTAAGTGGGTGATGTGAGAATAGAAGTCTTTGATAAGCTAATTAGGCAATTTATATCCTTCATCTATAAGGGGAAGAAGACTCACGTTTAAGTCAGAAGCATGCCTATGAGGAAGGCATCAAACTATTCTTGGAGGATGTTTAATAACTAGAGTGAGACAAAAATGGGTCCAGAAGGTTGCTAGTGTCATGAGGGTTTTTGAGCTACCACATTATCAAATAATTTAGTCTAGAAGGTAGGTTTTCCACTATCAATAGCCACCATTTTTCACCCTTAAATTGTTTAGTCCACATTCTGTTGATTAGTTTTCCATTTTTTTCCTTGCATGCAAAAGTGTGTTGTTGAAGGGGCTTATGCACCACTCCATCAGGGGCTAATGTATATTCTCTATAATTTTTGTTTGGTTGGTACTCCTCCACTCAGCCCTATGCCTACAAAAAAAAAATCAACGCCTCATTAAAACCTAACTCTCCCTACAGTAGAGTAGTAAAAAACATATTGCCTTTGCTAATGATATTATAACTTCCTCCAGGCCAAATTTGTGAATAAACCCCTATTGGGCCCTCATAAAAATAAATAGTTGATCTTGGTTCTTTAAAAACCCACCTAATAGCAGAATTGGGCCCTAATAAACCATTGCAAGCCCCTCAAATTAAAAGTAAAAATGTGGCCAACTCTTCTTTTAGTAACAAAAATACAAATTTGGATAATGGGAAAGTGACTCAGTGTTTTTTCATTCTTCCTTACTATAGATATTTTTGAGAAAGAAAATATCGAAGAGGAGACAACTATGTCTTTAGGGGAAAGTAGATCTATGAGGCTTTTCAATATGACAATGGTTGTTAAGATTTCTTTGGCTATTTAAGAAAGTTGCCTTGAGGAAGTGAAAGACAAGAATTGTGAGGGCCCCTCTTCCAATGAAGAAGAAAGTGAAGAGACTATGGGGAAGCCACTTGATAAAACCCCAATGGACTCTTTATACTATTCCCACCTTATAACACCCCCTTTGGAGTTGTCTTAGAAGATCTCAATATGCCCAATAACAATGGTGAGGAGGGGGAAGAAGATACTAAAGAGAAAAGGATGACAAACAAAGAATAGAATTGGAAGGTTATCTCCACAAATTTAGAAGATCTTAGCGATAGGATTGATAATTAGAATAATTCCCAAGCATTTGCCTCACTGAAAAAGGGTCATGTAACAAATTGTAAGGATTAATAATACCCTTATGTGCAAAATTGTTATTTGAGTGATTATGTTATGTTGAAAAATGGAGAAAAGATAAAAAAGAGAGAAGAAGGATAGAGTCATTGACCAGGGGAAAGACATGGAGACCACAATTGCTACTAGATGTAAGGTGGCACTAGACAAACTAGTCAAATACTATGACTCAATTTATTAGAGTCCATTGTGCTCTTTTTATATGATTTTGTTTATGCTTTAACTATGTTAGATGTTGTTTCTTAAGCTACTATTTATAAACAATCTAGTTTTGGATAATAATCTTTTTATCTATGATTGTTATAGTTAGTTTCTAGGTTTGTTCATTGGCTTGGTCTCCAAGCCTTCTGGTTGTGTTTTGATTGTCTATGTAAAGAACTATATTATTGGGGGCCCTTCCCCTACTTGCCTTAATAAAAAATGATTCTATTAGTGAGAGGATTGTACATCTTGTAAACCTTACATTGTTAACTACACCTAATGAAAATGCATGATTCACTTTTTAGATTTACCTTTTTTATTTTGATCAATTATATGAGCATAGGCCAAACAACTAAAAAAGTCTAAAATGATAAATATAAGTCTTTTTCTAATAAAATACTATATAAGGAGTCATCATGTCAAGTTCACTACTAGTCTTTTTATTGAGAATGTACACCATTGTACCAATTGTATCACCCCCCAAAAAACTTAAATCCTTGGTTTGTAACATACTCACCATTTCCACCACTGCATGGTTTTTCCCTTCAGCTACTTATTTTTTGAAGTGTGTAAATATTGACGTTTTTTTGTGATGCCATTCATATCATAAAAATTTTGAAAAAATATTGATTTTTTTTTTTTTTTCATGATTAATCCTTAAGAATTTTATTTTGCAACCTCTTTCATTTCCATAAGGGTTTTAAAGATCTTGAATGTATGGAAGGTTTCATTTGTTCTTTTAAAAAAATAAACCTAATACTTATGTGAATAATTATAAATAAAATTATTGAAACATGATGACTTACCCAAATATTTTATTTGGCTAGAACCTGTGAAATATTTTGGTGAACTAACTAAGTTGGGTAATAGGACCTCTAATGATTTCCTTTTTAAAATACATCTCTCTTCCACTTTCTCTTGTAGCACATCATTCACAACCATTCTTATTTTCTTGAACCTTAGGCTAACCTTAAACTAATTCTTTTGATGTTAGAACATTCAAACTATAAAAATTGAAGCATCTATGTATATGAGATGCCATGACCAAATTTTTTCCTCATATGCCATATTGGAAAGACCACCATTCTATTCTCCAAACTTTAATAAGAAAAATTCTTTTCTTTAACTTAGAAACAACTATAACCACCATATTGCCTTCATTATTATCATAAATCTTATATTGTTGATTTGTAAAACACTTTATATTTCTTCTCACATAATTATTCAACACTTATAAACTTATTCATTAGTTGTTGAGTGTAATAATTTTAATAACACTTTTCATACCTTATTGAGCATGGAATTTCATAGCTTCTTCTACAAAAACCTCCAAAGTTTTTTAATGTCAAGCTTGATTTTGAAATTGAAACTTTCATCTATTGTATAAAAAAGATAATTATTTATTGATTTATTTAGAACACTTTATATCTAAATACCAAATATTTTTAGCTTTGCCAAAAGTTAAAACTAAATAATTTGGAGAAGTGTCATCACCCTCTCGAGTATACTTTTTGTTGCTATTACTTTCTTTTAATCTACAACCCCTTCCAAAGTGATCATATCTATTACAATGATAACACAATATTTATCTCATCAAATCTACCTTTACCTCTTCTTCTTTATCCATCTCTTCTGCTTGTATTTCTTTATGAATAATTTGTATTTTGACCTCTACCTTGACCTTCTAGTAACTTCATTCTTCTTAATTTATAATTTTAATAAAAAAGTTCTAATTACTTACTCTAATAGAATCTCTCATTCTTCCTTCATGTGAGACATAAGAGATCCAACTAGGTGATAAATATAGAGGATAGTCAAATCATTTCTTTCTTCAATGAATATAACAACATTGTTTTGCCTTTGTTTTAAAGACCTCAATATAATTTCATCACATTATCTTTGTTCACAATTTCTCCTTGAGTAGCCATCTTATTGACCACATTTTTTACTTTCACAATAGTGACTCACACGTCAATTTTTTTGCATCTTCAATTTCTTTTTTCTCTGTTTGTGGTTTAACAACTTTAACTTGATCATTGCATTGGTAAGCTTCTTGTAGGGTCTTTGCCCATCTTTGCACCAATAACTCTTTAAAATAAGCTCTTATCTCGAGCTATTTGAATATAAAATAAAACTTAAGCATTCTTCTTTATAGTTCCCTTCTTAGTTGTTGTATCATTGGCTACAAAAGTGGTACAATCAACAAGCTCTTCATTACTTATTTGTACAATCTCTTATAACTCTACATGTTAAAAGAGTCATCATCTTGATGCATCAATAATCATAATCATTTCCATTAATTGCTGGAATGAGCAAAGAATTAAAACTTAACATGATGGATAGGGAGATCTCAACGATTAAATAATTGAAAAAAAAAAACCAAAAAAAAGACACTTGAATTGATACCAAATAAAAATTCGAGAAACATATGTTATTTCTTAATCAGCTACAAAAAAAACAAACAAAAGAAAACAGATATAATATTAAGAAAAATTGACTTACGTTTCCAAAAAGGAATAGCTCACAACATAGTTTAAAACATAGAGATTTTCAAAACATCACACTAGCTGAGTGATTTACCCTGTTTTTTTTCTGCTTTATTTTTAAGGTTGCATCCATAAAATAGTCCACATGTAGCAATTTAAAACTAAAAAGCTGTTCATCATTTACTAATAAAATATTACAAAACACTTTCATGCAAAGTTCATCTAAAATTAGTCTTAAAAAGAACTGTGCACACTTTGCATTTAAGACGAGTCTACAAAAAACTGGTCGTGAATTGCATGGCGGTGAGACTCATGCATCTCTTAGATAACCATAATTAATCCACATATATTTAGAAAACCTGCTTAGGTCTAGTAGATTAGCTACAGAATCTTGAATAGCAGGTCATATCTGTCCGGACGTAACAGGAATTTCAGAGGAAGTGGAAGCGCCGGTTCCCGATGACAAAGTGGCGGTCTTAGATCTCTTTCTTTTTAGTGTTGGGATCTCCTTCTTGTCTGCATAGTTGGCGAACGTTCGCAATCGGGTGGAAACCGATTTAACATGAACTGAATTCTCATTTCTGTGCACAAATCGGTAAAGCAGGCGACACAAATAGTAGACAAGGGTGAGAAATGATACACATCCTGTTAAAAGAAATATGCCCCAAAAGTTTTTGATGCTCATTTTGTTCGATTCGACTCCGCCAGATTCCACGCTGCATTTGCTTTCACTTGAATTGAACCACCTCTTCAGAATTTCTTGCATCTCTTTGCTTTCTGAAAGATTTAATATAGCCTTGGAAATGTCTAAAACCAACGGAGACCCCTTTGGGAACACCTGCACATACAATTTGAATCAATCATATAATTTGTGAATTAAACGAGTTTACGATTATAGGAAAGTTTCTAGACTTACAAATGCGGAGCCTCCCGTTTTGTACTTGGGACCAAGTTTCACATAGTCGTTGCATCCTGTTGACAAAATTACGTTTTGGGGAATAGTCTGCGCCCGTTCAAATATGGCAGCCAGCCCTCCGTTATTGGGTCCCTTCTTCAGTGCATCGGCGGACTCTTGTGCAGATGAATATGGGCGAAGTGCGCTTTTATTCACACCCAGCTGTTGTACCAAAAACTTGTCTATGAAAGATCCCTGGTGATACCCGATTGGCAAATTTTGGGTGATGAGAGATTCAAGGCTCTGAACTTTTGGTACAACTTCTCTCTCTGTAAGCATCGACGAGAGGCTGGCGGTGTAACTAGACACTAACACAAAAGCTACAAAAAGCCAAATTATCACCACTGCTTTACCGAGACCACTTACAATCCTCTCCCCTGCGCAATCCACAAAATCAATTTTAGATTTTTAAGCGATGTAAATTGCACAATACTTTAAGCAATTGTAATTAAAAGAGAGGAATTAAAATCTTGTTACTTTGAGTTGCGAAGAGTGTGGAAAAGGAAAACCTGCATATTAAAGACCAAGTAATTGAATCAGAAATTGGGAATTATAAATTAGTAAATAAATATTTGATGAGGCTTAATTATCTAGTTCAAATATGTATGAATTTTATTTAAGAAATGCTATCTAAATTAACCACATGGGTGGTTTCTCTCTACATAACTGTGAATACATTCACTAGAAGCTGCAACTGTTTAAGCTTTACCATCAATAAAATGCTATAAATCGATATTTAACTATTACAGGAACTAATGGCATGAATAATGCCATAGAATTAGAGACAAAGAGAGAGTGAGCAGGAGAAGTACCAGATGAATGTCAAGACTTGTTCCCAAGGCTTCCCTCTAAATTGCCTATTTAGTCTGTGCTCTAGACACCAAACAGCAGCTCCCGTGAATATGAAAAATGAAACAGTAGTTATCCACATGGCTGGGCTAAAGGGACGCGGGAAGGCCCAGGGGTCACTTGATAGCGTGTCTGAAAGTGCTACCATCATTATAAGACCCGACTCCGTATACGGCTGTGTGAAATCCACATACTTGCTACGATTTGCAAGCACCGTCATATCTCCCACAACCGCATCGAATTTCTGTCTCGGGTTTTCACATATTATTTCAGTGGGTCAGTTGGAAATATAGATTTACAATGCAGAAATGAAGAGAATTTAACTGACCTGGAGATAGACCTGGTAGACGACGTCATCATAGTAGCCCGCAGTGACATTGCCAGTTCCATAAGATATCAATTCATAGGCCAATTCATAATCCAGTCTTCTGAGCACCGATTTGAACACATCAATACAGAATCCTGTAATCTCATAAGTCTGGTTTTGTGGACCTACTTTGCCATGAACTGGTTTTACGCTGACGAATTTTGTAAACCCTCTTTCCCAAGGCACCGCTATTTTAAGTTTCTTGCTTGGCACAGGTTTCACCCACCCACGTGGTGTCTTTGACGTTGATCCCCCGCCCCATTGAACAACTTGTTTCGAAGATATATTCAGGCCCTTTTCTGTCCAGGAACCAACTACGTTATAACTATTTCCAACCACATTTATTATGTCATATGAGCACTCCAAAGCTTCTCCCTTTTGACGACTTATTCGAACAGGACCAGTAAGGCCAACAAAGTTTGTCTGTAGGATCTGATTAAGCAAATCCTCTCCACCATCAAAAACCTTGAAATTTAAAATCTTGTTGCTGGTAGAGGCCGCGGAGAAATCACTATTAAACGATTCCTTACGCAGAAGACGATCGATTGCGAAAGCAATCGCCCATACTGTATCATATGCAACAAGTGCGCGGGAATTTAATTCCAGGCTTGGCATTGTAGGATTCTGGGCTCTAAACCGCTGCTTCCATGCTTGAGAAAATTCATTCTGCCTTAGCTGGTCCGTTTCTTTGAGTTTTCTTTTAATCCCCAGCACACCATTCATGGAGAGGAGAGAAGTAGCGTTGAAGGAATCTATTAGATTGGCAATTACATCGGTAATGATCCATACATACTCATTACTTATCATTCTTAATATAGACGCCTCGGAAAACAGGATTAGAGCTAAATCAGCATGCATGTGCACGATGAATACTCGCGACTCCAGGCCCATCAGCTTATCCCGAATAAGCCTCCTTATTGAAGAGACGTTAGCCTGGGGAGGCACTGCGGCTTTCAAAACAATTTTTGCCTCCACATCTCGCAAGGCATCGTTTAAGGCGGGGATGGCCCTCTTCCCAAATCATCATCTACATATACTAGCGCCACTTCCCTCCATCTATACTTCTCTATCAGCTTTGAGGTTGCCCTCATTGGCATTTTATCACTGGGTACCATACGAATGAAGTAAGGATATCGATGAATGGAGAGAGAGGGATTCGTTGCACCAAACGTCACAATTGGAACGTGCGCTGCAACGCCCAGATAAGCCACGAACTCCGCTACCGCGGACGTTTGTGGGCCGACTATGCTCACACATCCTTTTCTTAGAAGTTCCAACGCTGTAATGCTCAATTCAAGGCAGCACATAAGTTCTCTGTTTTATTCGCAAAAAATGAGCAGAAAGAGAGAGCATTAATAAACATATACAGACGTTGAAAGATACTATTATGGTGGACAGAGTACGTGTTGTTACCTGCAGAAGCGCCTATGAGTGCATCTTGTCTGGAGTCTCTTATATCAATATTGAGGACCGTGTCCTTCAGAATGCTGGTGTTTTGGTTTACGTCTTCAACCGCCAATTCAATAGCAGTCTTGGCTATTTTTCCTGTACGTGTGTCCAACACCATTATAGCACCTATATTTATCGGTGAACAATCCATTCCTCCCAGTTGAGCAGCACAAAACAAAAGAACACCCAACGCAATCGGCACCGCAACTTCATACCCAGAATTGGCTTTGTTGGCCATAGCTACACTCTTACGGACAATCCAACACTAGAATTGCTTCATTGATTTAAACATCAAATGTTAACTTATTTCCTCTGATGGCAGGATATCATTAACTGGACTGTGACTCGATTTGGCGGGATCTTCACGTTACCGACAATAGCAGCAACAAAAGATGAGGTGTAGGTCCGCACTTGGGTTAGTACTAATTTATTCAAATTTTGGCAAAATCTTCTTACCATTTTCCTCGCATTTTCGCAGAGTGGTAGAGTCAAAAGAGGCACTTCCAAAGAATTCCCCAAAAATGGAATAAGCGTTGAAAAATTATTTACTTATTATTACTTTTTTTATGCAAACAGTCAGATTGCACACCCGTCTTTATATGGCAATACTTTTTTAATGCGAACAGTCAGATTAGATACCCGTCTTTATATAAACAAAACTTGTCTGGTTAGACGATATTATTATAATGAATTTGTTTTGCTTTCGTTTATCAGATTTCTCATTGACTGTAGAAGATTTGATTTGTTTTCATTTATTTACTTTGTACTGTTTACCTCGCAGTTTCCGAAGAGTTGAACAGGGAAAAGATGAGCAGAAAGAATAGTCTCGCGTTGGAAGACTTGGGCGAGACTACTAATACTCCACTCATTCACATTGTATTTATATATTTAAATATATATTAAGCAGTTGTTTATTTTAAAGTTTATTTCTTATTTTATATTTTTAAAGATATTTTATATTTAGTTTTATTATTGTATTTTATATCTATATAGAATTATTATTATTTAAAAAATATGGTTTAGATTTAGGAAGTATAATTTTTGGTGTATTTCATAAAGTCTAATTGATTGATAGGTGATCAAATAGTAAAAACTATAATAGTCAAAATTAAACTTCACCTACTTTGCATAAAATAAAATACACTTCTTCTATTTCTATTCTCGTCTATATTATAATATAAAAACATAATAGTTCAACCTTATGGTTAGGGGTTGAAGTAAATTACATTGGCCTCTCACGTACTACTTTATTGGAATCATGGTTCTAGTTTGTTCATACCAAATTTTTATTCGAGGCATTAGTTTCTTTAGTCTCAATTTCATCCTTTTCTTATTTGCAACATCTAGAGAATTTATGAATGACAACTTTAAGTTTCTTGGTTGTCACCTCAACAACAAGCTGTAAGTTTTTTGATTACTACTTAATGATATGCAGGTGCTCTGAAACATAATTAAAATGGACCTCACCTTGTTTGAATACATCGCAAATATCATCATGCAAAAGAGAAGAACTCATTTTGATAGAAATAATATCTACACATGATATAGACCGGGAAACACTATTGTTGAGCATGCCAATGCATGCAAGATGAAGAATTCCAAAACACAATAATTAAATTAATAATTATGGTGCAATGGGCCACTCCTTATAACACATATTTCCATCTACCATATGCACTGTTAACTATTGTTGCATCCCATCATCAAGAGATTCAAAATCAGCTTTAGGTCACAATTTTTCTAATTATCATTTGATGGTTTCATATGTTGCATCTCTTATTTATTCAATATTTAAGATTGACGTATTGATAGTAAATTTTGTAAGTATTAATTTATTGTTATAATGATTCTAGATCATTAGTTAGTGATACTCCTATAAAACCTTAGACTAGAAATTATATCGTACCCTTTGCATTTTGATAATATATTAAGTGTCTTTGGAGCGAGGTTCTCCTCTAAAAAGGGTTTTTTCCATATAGTTCATTATTTGATGATAAATTACTTTTGTGTTTTCTTCCTTATAATCATATGATTAGTTTAACTTTCAAGCATACCTCCTCTCATAGATTAGTGTAGAAAGCATATTCCACACCTCTATTTTTTTTTTTTAGTATTAAATCCTAATCATGTCGAATTCCAAGTGTTGGAGACAAGTTTTTTTTGCAGTAATCCTAAATCTTGTGAGAAGTTGCATTGAAAGAGATCTTGTAGCTAGAAAAATGACAACACATCAAAGATAGAAATGGAAAATATCACATACATATGATTTGAGTTTTCAAGGCTCAAGGGGGAGGATATGCTTATAGATAAATATCGATCGGCATTACATGTAGAAAATTCAATTATCCTCTTCATCTTCTATTCGTGTATCCTTTTGGTTATTCATTTTGATACTAAAACTTTATTCATAAATTCATCAACATAAACATTATTAAACATGGGCATACTTCTCTTTGCTTCACAAGTGGAAGTCTCATTAGCATTTTTTGTTCAAGCATTAATATATATATGCACTAGATAACAAGTTTATAATAAAAAATAATCAATGTACCAATATTAGTATTAAAGGCAATTCCACAAAAAAACACAAATAATTAGCCAGAGCAAGAATTAGAGGGCGAAATGGCGGCACTGGATGGCAGCAAGAGCGATGATGGCGAGAAGAGCAGGGTTACCAATGTGCGGTATTGTGGTGCCTAGTCTTTGAAGGTTGGATCTTGGAGCTATGAAGTGTAAATTGCCTTCCCCATTGAGACAAGTGGATTGCATGCTGTCCAGAAACCAGTTAATGCTGGGAAAGCAAATAGGTTCCAGGGCATCAAATATTCTAGTCTACGGTTAAACTATGGAAATCCTTATTCAAATGGTAACCACTGCCCTATTGACCTGCATAAGTGAAAGGCGAATGGTTTCATTTGGAATAACAAAGGCTGGTTTCACAAGGCTAAGCATTCTGCATCCAAGGGCCACTGAAACTGGTATGCACAGCCTGTACCTAACACTTCCGATACACCACTCGAGAGAGGCAATCCTCACACTGACTCTTTTTTGGTTCCCCCAACTGATCATGGTAATTTCCAAAAGTGGAATGGGTGCTTCAGGCAAGATAACTCAAGGGAGGACCAAGTCAGGTTTTGGAGGTCCAGTTTCCATCCTAAAAATTGGAACCCTCGATCGAATCATGAAAGATGCCCTGACTTTTGACCTCAGCGACCCCATTTTCATAAACCGGTAATAAAAACCTCAAGACCCACTATCTTTTTGGATGAGAATAAAATTAATCCTGCTAGGTCAAATTTGCTTGAGTCTTGCCTTTTCATCAAGTGGGGTGGTGGAAAGCGAGTTAAGGACAACTTTGAAAGCTGGTGTAGAGTGCAATGGGGAAAGGATATTAATATTAATATTCTCTTGAATGATTCCTATATGATTGAATTTATGAGCAATAAAGAGAAATGTCAAGCTAAAAATAAAGGTCCATTTATCTTAGATGGCACTGAAGTTCACATAATTGATTGGCAACCCAATTTCAATCCTTGAACATATGTATTGCCGGACAACAAAGTATGGATAAGACTATATAATTCTCTTGGATTATTGGCACATTGATGTCATTAAGGATATATGCAAAAACCTTGGTACCTTTGTATCAGCAGATGACATCTTGGAGGATAAATTATGGGGAATCTTTCTCAGAATTTGTATTAGCACAGCTCAAATCAACAAGATCCCCAACAAGGTCAGAATTATTGGGGTAGGGAAGATCTGGATCCAAAAGATTGATCGGGAAGATCAGCTGCATATTTATCCTAAATGCTTCTCCTTAGATCATACCGAAATTATTCCTATATGCAATCTCCTATTGAGGTAAATCTGCAACCGGAACCTCCCATTGCCGTTGACACTGGGGAAACCTTTTGCAACGATACCCTTGATAAGGAGAATGTTACACTAACGGAGGAAACCCCTTTGATCATAGTTCCCCCCTCCTCTGGTCAAAGTGAGAGACAACAAGATCTTCTCACACTTCTAGAGAAGACCAAATCCCTACAAGAAGACATTGAATCCAAGTTAGCGGACTCACTTCCACCCTCCCCTTTTGTGCCTAGGAATTAACTAGCAATTTAAGATGGCAATCTTCACTCTCAGGGTTTGGAGACTAGCACTATAGGGGAGATGGGAGGGAAGATCTCCTCCTCGATAGGCATTGAACTAGAAGATGATGAAATTGAAACCTCCTCCTTGGAGGGGGAGGAAGACTTTGAGCCTGACTTAGAGTTTATATTGGAGGGTACTTCAAAAGGTTTTGGAAAGTTAGATTCGAGTATTGACAAACCAAATTTTAAGCCAAAAGATGCACGGGGGTGCAATTCCAAAAATGTTATGGTAGCACTAGCTGGTGCTATCAGTGGTCAAACCAAACTTAATTTAGGGAAGGGAAATGCCCTTCCCCAAGAGCTATGAGACTCCTATCTTGAAATGTTAGGGGCGTAAATTCCCCTGCCAAATGGTGCTTGATTAAGCGCCAGATTGATGACACCAAATGAGATATTTGGCTACTACAGGGAACTAAATGGAGCAAGGCTGAGATTGATGCTAAAATGAGAGTTTGGAAATAGTGGAATGGGCTTTTTAGGCAATCAGATGGAGCCTCTGGTGGCTTGGGAATCATTTGGAATCCCATGAATGTTAAGATCTCACTTGTGGGGGAAGATAAGTATTGGCAACATTTCTTGCTCATTATTCTTGGATGGAATGAGAACTTCAATCTCTTCAATGTGTATGAACCATCTTCTACTAGTGATAAACGGGCTCTCTGGGATCTCCTATCCATCAACCTAAATAGTATTACCAATGGTAGTTGTGTGGTAGCCAAAGATTTCAATGCAATCCTCTCTGGCACTGAGAAAAGTGGGGGTATTCAGAGGACGGGTACGTCCCAAAATGACTTCTTGGATTTTGTTGAGATGAATCACCTTATAGACATTGTTCCAAAAAATGGAATTTTCACATGGACGAACTAGAGAATGGGTTTTACTAATAATGCTAAATGGCTTGACCGATTTCATGTTTCTGGTGAATGGTTAAGACAAAATCTAGCCTTAGAATCATTGATTCTCTCACTCACTAGATCAAATCACTACCTGATCTATTTGGAGGTCTCCTTGGCTCAAGCGAAGAGGGGCACCCTATTCCGATTTTAGAAAATGTGGCTTAGGGTGCTTGAAATATATGATCTTATAACGGCTTGGTGGAATGAACCAGTTTTTGGGAATCATTCGAGACTTCTCATTCTCAATAAAAAGCTCAATTATATTAAGGTCAAGATCAAAGAATGGAATAAGAGCCATTTCAAGAATATTCATATGGAGAAATTAAGAATTAAGGCTAAACTGGTAGACTTAACTAACTCTATTACATCTTCAGGAATGACTGAGGATCTATTTATAAAAAAAACTCTCTCAAATTTGATCTAAATGAAATCCTTCGATGTGAGGAAATCCACTGGTGTCAAAAATCAAGGGAGTTATGGTTAAAGGAAGGTGATAAAAACACCAAATTCTTCCACCGGTTGGCCATTGCAAATCGAAATAAAAATAGAATATCAGAAATTATGAGACCGGATGGAGTCACTGTCAGGATTTACGAGGACATTGCGCAGTAAGCTATAAGATTCTTTGACTCTTTGCTAAATGGTGACCATCAAGTCAACCATGAAGCAAGAGCCATAATTATGAACTCAATCCCATCCATTATCTCTGTTAATCAAAACACAGCTCTGTGTACTCCTATTTCAATTGATGAAGTAAGGAATACCAGCCTCCAGTTGAAACCGGATAAGACTTTTGGCCTAGGTGGTTTCCCTGCCGCTTTCTTCCATCATTTCTGGGATATCATTGCTCGAGATATACATCTTGCAGTAGAAGAATCAAGAAAGAAGATGACTATGTTAGGGGCCACCAATCACACCTTTTTGACTCTAATCCCGAAGAAGCAAAATCCACAACAAATGAGTGACTTTAGGCCTATCACTCTATGCAATACTGTATATAAGATTGTAACAAAGATCATAGCTAACAAATTGAAGCCCCTCCTTAAACACATCATATCAGATAAACAAAGTGGGTTTGCCCCTGGAAGATCCATTGTGGAAGGTATCATCGTCGCTCATGAAATACTTCACACAACCAGGAAGACCAAGGACTCCTGTATGATTTTAAAACTGGACATTGTGAAAGCTTATGACATGGTGGACATGGATTTCTTATTTGATGTTCTTAATAAATTTGGCTTCTGTAAGGAATGGCTCACTTGGGTTATGAGTTGTCTCTCTTCCCCCAAATTCTCTATTTTGGTTAATGACTCATCCCATGGTTTCTTCTCTTCGACAAGCAGAGAGTTTTTTAGTGGTGAATCTTCACCAATTGGCGAATTCTGTACGAATAGTCTTGGGCACCATTGTGGTCAAATCGCCCAGAATTTTGGGGTTAATGACACACTGTAGAAACTGGCTTCGCCATTGACCACACACCATCGATGTGCATGCCCGTAATATTTGCCTGGAATCACTCGGACGTGGGTATTAGATCACCTCCGCTATTTGCTAGCAATAGTAAAATGACCACATACCTAGGACCTAATTTGCCAATGGTAAATTAAATGTTCATTGCATGCATCGGCCAAATTCGCCAATATCAATTAGAACATTATAAGCATTCGAGGACCTATTTCGCCTTGCTTAAATTAAATGTTCATTGCACACCCGCGTAATTCGCCAAAAATGCAATTAAATTAAATGTTTATTGGCAATTGCGACGCCCGAGCCCCACGCAATTCGCCAAAAATGCAATCATGGATTGCTATAAATACACTATTTCTTACACTCTTTCTTACAATTTGTTCATGTCTGATTAGTAAATTGAGTTGGAAAGTCAAAGCTCATTGTAGGGCAGAGGGCCAGAGTTACAATCCTGCAACACAGGCTCAGGCATTCATTCCCAATTCCTGATTCAGAGAATTGAGAAGGCATAAAGGTGAGTAATCATTTCTTCATACTTGATAGTATTAGTTTTAACTTTTAATTCGCAGTGAGAGGTCAAGACTCAAGATGTCACAGTTAGACATGGGTGAGACTCCTCAGGGTGGTGAAGGGATTGGGATGTCAGACAAGGGTAAGACTCCTCAGGGCAGTGAAACTGAAGGGATTGGGAGGCCATCAAAATGCCCAAAACTTAAACTTAAAGATAGTACCATAAAGTCTTTTTTTGGAATTGGTAAATTTTCTAGTCCATCAACCTCTGTAGTTGCAAAACCCATTCACAGTGGCTCACCACCACCACAAGGTGGGATTGTCATTGATTTAAATGCATCAAATGAGGATGAAAATACCAACATAGTAGAAGATGTTCTAAGGGATACACACAATGAGATACCATTGGCGAATGCAAATGTTAGTACTGAAGATGATGTTGGTAGGAAGAAAAGAAAAAGGAAAGTAAAACTGGGGTGAGAGTGGGAGATGACAAGGAGTTTTAAGATTGATTCGGTAGCAAAGTACCCATTCATTGAACCGGTCCCAAACAATGATGAACAACCAATAGAATGCAGGTGTAAGATTTGTAGCTAGAAAACTAAAAGAGAGAAGAAGATGAAGCTAAAGCTTGACACCATAGAAAAGCATATAGGTAAGCTTTATGAAAAATAGATCATAGACAAAAATGAAACACGAGTAGTAAGATGGAAATCAAAGGGAAGAATGTCTTCATGTTAAGTATGCCATGGAATATGAAGAGCATAACCACAAAACGACACTGATTCGTAATAGTGGATTTGGAAATACAATCAAGGTTGGGCTTGAACATGCAGCGAAAGATGCAAACCTAGCAAAGACTATTAAGATGAGTGTTGTTTTTCATATTATGTTGAGAGGGCGTCCTATGAAATATTTCCGAAAATTTAGTAATTTATTATCTTTTTTGAATGTTCCTCACTATCCTATGTCACATTGGTCAATAAATGCTGGATGGGAAATGGCAAACTGTCTCGCTGAGGTGGAAAAGAAAAATTTACAAGAGAGTGTAAAAGAGTTAAATTTCATTTCATTATCCATAGATGAAGTTACTGCGGTAGATAAAACTGCTTGGGTTTGTATGCATGTGTATATCGTAAAAGAACACATTCGTTGAGCTCATCTACTTTGTGTTCGTAAAATGAGGGGCAATTCAACAGCAGAAAATTTATATTTGGAAGTTAAGAAAGCTTTGAATGAAATTGCTAGTATGGATGACTTGACAATTGCCAAGAAGTTGGTGTGTGTTGGAGTTGATGGAGTTGCAATAATGCAAGGTCAAAGGACCGTTCTTTGCGCAAGATTACAAACTAGTATTGCACCATACATGGTTGGCATTCATTGCATGGCCCATCAAATGAATTTAGCATATAGAATTGTAAGCAATTTCCCTACAGTGTCAAAAGTTGAAGATCTGGTCCATGAGCTCCACTCATACTTCTGCTGAAGTCTTAAACATTTTGCAGAATTTTAGATTTTTGCTGAGGGAGTAATAGGAGGAAACAAGCTTCTCAGGGATGTTGAGACCAGATGGATCTCCTTGCATGGACCAACAGAATGAGTTCTAATAGAATATCAATCCTTGATCGGACTAGTGTATGAGCAATGTCTCACATTAGACAAAGCTCCTAATCTCTTACATAAGTTAAGTGATATAGAGACTCTGTTAACTTTAGCTAGTCTTCTCCCCATGCTGGATTCAATGAAAAAACTTGTTAAGAAAGCCCAAGACAGAAGTATGTATATCAATGAGTATAGCACTCTACGTAAAATGACATGCTTGAGTTTGGATGGTCTATATTCAGATCTAACAGGGCAAAGCCCAAATTTTTTTAGGTGGTAGATAATTATAGATTTGAATCATGCTGAATTTTTTTTACATTTCAATACAAAAAATGAGTTATGTGTCTTTGTAAAAGGATTTCAGATACCAATACACCAATCTAATATGGGCAAGTGAGGCAGAGCACTACCAGTTAAAAAGCAATATTTTGACAGGATTGTTAAATCTGTTAGTGATAATTTGAAATCTATTGCATATGAACTTTCAATTGAGATTCGTGAAAGATTCCCTTGAGAAGAAATACTTGAAGCCATGGGTTGTGTGTATCCTTAATTTTGGCATTCAATTGGAGATAATCCAAATGATGCAAAGATGTTTCATAAAAAACTAGAGGAATTGATATTGACATTTTCAAAAGATGCATATTGCAATGGACAACCAATAGAAGGAATTTTAAATTCAAATCATCTCAGAAAACAATTAAACAATTTGCATTGGTTATGAAACAATAGCTGGTTAAATTGGAGAATCCATTTGAACCTGGATCAATCACAAGGCTTTGGAAAAGGATAGATCAAAGTGAAGCATTGCGTATTGCAATACCAGAATATTTTAAACTTGTTGATTTATGTCAAACAATGATATTGGGGTCGGTGGAATATTAGAGAGTTTTCAGTGCATTAGGGCTTTTGAAATCAAAGATCATAAACAAATTAGACAAGAATTTGGAAACTTGCTTGAGGTTGTTTGTAACCTAGTATAATGTTAGAGATTTTCCATATGATAGGGCACTGGCAATCTGGAATTCCATGCGTGAAAGACGAGGGGTGTGCAACACTTTAAAAGCTAGTGGTGCTACTGCTAGTGCTAGTGCTGAGACAAATGAATATGATGGATCGCAGAGTCAAAGTCAACATGAAGACGAAGACATTTTTGAATACCCAACTCAGAATGAAGATGAACTTGTTAGTACTAGTCAATTTCTCGATCTTGAGTTCATTTGGGATATAGAAGCCTCGGACAATCGGACTGAGTCACTAAAGTGAATTTGCAGTCAGTTTATAGGTATTTATAATTATACTATAGTTCTTGAGTCATATTACAATTTCAATTTTCAAAATTGCAATACTATAGTTGTCATTGATGATTTTTGATATTGTATTCCTTGAATTTGTCAATCAGAAGTAGAACGGATACTTATTTCATATTTTTAATTGTGAATTTGAATTATTATTAAACAATTGAATTATTAGTAAATTGGTATTTGGTTCCACATTATGTAACATGTTGAACATGAAATGCAACAATTTGTGTCACAAGATCCATAAAATTATTCATATTGCATAAATGTTATTGCTAGAACCTTTCTACTATTCTACATTAAATGCTTAAAATGATGTTCATGGTGATTAGGGTTTTGTGTTTGTTTTTTGTCTTAGTTGGCTAGTAAACCGAAGTTGTCATGCATTGAAAATATGAGTTGTCCTCTATTTATTTGTCCATGTCAATGTCAAGTGTGGTCAAATGGTTGGTCAAACATGTTTAATGGTTATCGCTAGCTCACGAGTCCTTTATCATCAAGTCAGTTTAAGTCGCGAGCTTGTGAGTACTGGGAGATTTTAGTTGTCACTACCTCGCAAGATGTTTTGCACTTGACCATTTTATGTTGCGAGGTTGTTACTGGGTGTGATTTTATGTTGTCGCATGGTCGTGAGGTGTTCGTGGTTAAGTGATTTTAATTTGTGATCATGCGATGTAGTTGGTATCGCAGCTTAGTTGGTTTCGTCACTTGCTTGCAGGTTTTGAAGTTGTTTAGCATTTTAAGTTGCGATCTGGTGATAGGTAAGTTTTGGTCTGATTTTGTGGTCATCGCATGCTCGTAGGTTTGTAAGTCTTAAATCAAAAAGTGTTGTGAGCATGCAATGGCAATTAAGTGCCTTGTTATCGCTGGATCACAAGGGTTTAAGTCAAGTTAAGTTTCGAGCTGTGAGCTTGCAATGAAATAAGTTATTTTGTTAGATTTGCAGTGGTCGCCAGCTCACAGGTAAAGAAAGAATATTACAAATGTTGTTGTGAGGTTGCGACTGAAGGGCTTGATGAAGATCAATGGCTGTCGCTCACTCGCGAGATTCTTTGAGGATTTGTAAAAGGGCTTGCGAGGTTACGATTAAGAGGATTTGGTAGCATTGTCACTAACTTGCTGATTCCTTTCCTAATTGTTATAGCTAGTTGAGAGTGTGCGATTAAAGATGGGGATTTACACATGGACTTGTTTGTCGGGTTCTATAAAAGTTTTGACATGATCGAGCTAAGATTTTGACATTTGTACAATTGCATTAATGCATTCTATTAGTTTAATTGAATTAATGCCACACTAGCTAGTTCATGCAAGTGTAGCAGTTAATGAGACTTGAGAGAAGTGATGGCACCCAAATACCATTTTATGATGCGAGGTTGCGACTCAGTGTGATTTTATGTTATCACAAGGTCGTGAGGTGTTTGCGGTTAAGTCATTTTAATTTGTGATCGTGCGATGCAGTTAAGTCGCTTGCTCGCAGGTTTTGAAGTTGTTTAGCATTTTAAGTTGCGATCTGGTGACAGGTAAGTTTTGGTCTAATTTTGTGGTCATCGCATGCTTGTAGGTTTATAAGTCTTAAGTCAAAAAGTGTTGCAAGCATGCGATGGCGGTTAAGTGTCTTGTTGTCACAGGATTGCAATGGTTTAAGTGAAGTTATGTTTCTAGTTGTGAGCTTGCGATGAAATAAGTTGTTTTGTTAGATCAATGGCTATTGCTCACTCGTGAGATTCTTTGAGGATTCGTAAAAGAGGTTGTGAGCTTGTGATTAAGAGGATTTGGTAGCATTGTTGCTAACTCGCTAACACTTGGACTTGTTTGCCGGGTTCTGTAAATGTTTTGAATGCCAATCACCAATCAAATAGAAGGGCATGAATTCAAATTTCACTCAAGTACTTCAATTTGAAGTTTGAATTAATGCCACAGTAGCTAGTTCATGCAAGGGTGGCAATTAATGAGACTTGAGACTTGAGAGAAGTGGCGGCGCCCAAATAGTAAATACCATAAATTGCATGATCGAGCTAAGGTTTTGTATAATTGCATTAATGCATTCTATCTTCGAGGTAATCCAATGAATTGAGCTTTGCAACAATGTTGGAGAATTCAGAGTGTTGGGTGTGAGAAAATTTCAGAAAATTGGTTAAGTTTTTCTCCTGCAGCTAAAATGAGCCAGGTGACGAGTGGTACTGGAGGTTCCAAGCCCAAGCCCAAGCCTAAGCCCAAGTCCAAGCCCAAGGCCACGACAAGTGGAGCAGGAGGACCTAGAGGTTCCAAGGCTAGTGCCACTGAGGAAATGTTGGTTAAGAAATACAAAGAAGAATTTGTAGATTTGATGCCAGGGACTTCCGTTGCTTTGAATACAAATCATTTGGCATGGAGAGATTTATGGAGCCAATGTAGAAACCCTACCACACTTAATATGACTGGTTCTACTCTGTTTCATTATTTCTGGAAAAATAGGGTTAAGGGTGTCCCAATGTCAAACCCTTGGGATTTAAATATGACAAAGTTAATTGTGCCAAATGTGTATGTTGATGTGGATTTGATCAAAGAGTTGGCCAAATGCTATTGCCCAATATCTAGGGTAATCAGAAGAAAGAACCAGTCTGCCCTAGTTTCAATTAATAGAGCTAGCTTTGTTGAAGCTTTCCAGATTACTGGTGCTGCATGTACAGATATAGATTTGGAGTGGATTGCAGAGGATTATGACAAGTATAAAGGTGTTATCAAGAAGCATGCAATCCCCAGATACATGCCTAAGATTGAATAGGAAGCTGATTATAATTCCAGAGAGTATCGAACCACCATTTGACATCACACCTTTCTACCATTATATGCAATGTACAATCTATGGATTATGCAGAGTGTTGGGTTTTGATGGAGATTCAACAAGGTTAGCTGAATTACTGATGATGGCTATGGACATTCAACACCCAAATGTTGGCAAAGATTACGATTATGTGGGCTATGTGGTTGAAAACATTCATAATGCTCTAGTTGAAATTCAAAGTGGTGCACCTAGCCCTACATTCAAGCATTATTCATTGCTGATGCACTTAATCTTGTTCTATAATGTTGAGTTCGTGGATAAAGAATTGGAGCTTTTCAAAGAAGAATTCGGTGTCTTAATGCTAATAAAAAAATGGACCCAGGTTTGGGACGGTAGTTCTCCCCATTCTTCTTTCCTTTTCTTTGAAAATTGGATTGTTTTGCCAATTATGGAAATTTTAGGAATAAATAGGGAACGATTGTCAATTAATGTTAGGAGAGTTTTGAGACCTTACCAGTTTGTTCTAAACTGGTCTATTTCACATAACTGGGGGGACTTTTATTTTTTTGATAACTTTACTATGATGAGAGTCTATGGGTGTCCTCAACCTCCCCATATTTTACCAAAATTTGTTCCAATTAGGATTGCTTTTATGGAGTTTATTTGGCAATTGACCCTAGTTGAAAAAGAATACCCTTATAAACACAGGAAGGGTTCTCTCCTTCCTAGGCTTTGGGTTGTGTCTGATTTCACCATTGGTAGGAGTTCCTTTGATGAAGTAAACAATTTCTTTAAACAGTATAGGTTGGTTAATGCTGTGTCTAGATTCTGTGATCCGGAACAATTTATTAAAGTTGCAATACCAAAAATGACACCTTGGGCCGCAATAAAGGACCATGAACCATTGGCTGATGAAGATGTGGTTAGAAATTTGCTGAGAAAAGATGAAGTACAAGAAAAGAGAAGAAAATGGAAAAATTTGATGAGAGTTGAAGCAGAATTGAAGGCTATTGACCCTAGTTTCTTAGGGTTTTGCCCTGATAGCCCATACCTAGAGAGGATTAACAAAATGCTGAGTTTATATGAAACTCTAATAGAATAAATGCCTCAAATTCTAGAAGTGCCTACTTAGCAGCAAGACCCCCAAGATGGACATTCTTCACATGGCAAGAGGCCACTTAGTGTGTATGCTGATCATGTAGAGAGTGGGGACGAAGTTCAATCTAATTGAGTGCCAGCTGCAAAGAAATAAAAAACTACTGAGGTTGGTACAATTGTGAGGAGAGACCCTGCTAGAGAAATTGTTATAGAACAAGGACACTACTTTCATCAAATAAGGACACATCTCAGAGAAGCAGGGCAAAATGAAGAATAGGGATAAACAAATGAAGCCCTTGCTCAAGGCTTTGATGAGCATATGATGTTGTCAAATGAGTTCATGAAAGATGATGAATTTATTAAGTTAGATGAATTTAAAAGTTTTTTGACAAGGTTGAAACAAAATCAATTAAAACAAAATCTGATCATAGAGGAAGAAAATGAAGAAAAGAAAGAGGAGATCATCAAGGCACTGCAGGAATATGATCCTAACAGGGAGGAAATATCTGTGGAACAAGCAAGACAATTGATAAAGAGTACTGGTATGATTATGATGCCTGACTAGGATATCTAGTCTATTTTTATTATTGATTAGATTAGGAAGCAAGAGGACCCAATGTTTAGAACTGAATTTGAAATTGGAGACGTAATTAGAGGATCAGGATTTAATCGTAAATCAAAGACACTTGCTACTTGGTATTTGGCCCCACCTTCTAAATATCCAATTAGAAAAGAAAGCTGATAGAATGATCTGGAACTTGCAGAACACAACTAACACAAAGATTGCCTCATTTTTGACTCAAGTTTCTTTCATGAATTTATCAAAAACAGAGGATTTGTCAAGAAGATACACATAAACATATACCCAATTGATTGGCTTGTCTAAAAAATATGAAGAGACACTGATGAAGAAGGGCACTCTAGAGGAAGAGTTAGTGGAGTTGAAAGAAAAAATTGCAAATGAGCCCCCTCCAATACAGATTACAGAACAAGTACAAGAAATACCAACTGATGTGACAACAAAAATGGAGGAATACATAGGGAAAATTGAAAAGCTTGAAAAGGAACAAAATGTCAAGGCTATCTCTATTGTGTTAGGAATTCTGAAACACAAGATTAGTGTATTGAAAGACAAATTGACGGTTGTGCATGATTTGCACATTTCTTTGAAAGAGGCAAGCAAAACATCCTCTGAGGCTGTCGCTTTTCTTGGACCTTTGTTCAATGTTTGGTTAGGAAGAAGCAGATTAATGGATAAGCTAGATACTGCAATATTGTATAGTGATGAGTTCCCTCCCAAGATCAGTGACACTAAAGACATGGTGGAGGTAATGAATGCAACTTATGCATTTTTCACAGGGAAGGATGTGCTTATAAATGAAAAATTGTAGACATTTGGGGAAGATTATAATAAATTGGTGCCTTCAATTTATGGTAGTAATGGAGATTTGAAATGAGTTTCTGATTGGACTAGTGAATTTGATTTGATTCTAGAGCAAGAAGAAATAATCAAGCATGTAAAAGAATAGGTTGATGCTGATTTCCTTAACGGTTTGCTTGATTCACTATTTAAGGTTGAGGTTGACCATGCAAAGTTTATTGTTGAGTCCAGGGCAGTTACAAATGCCACATGGACAGATTCAGTTGCAAAGTTGGAATAGGTAAAGGCATTCAGTTGGCCAACAGACAAAGAGGTGGACAAGTGGCAAGCCATGATAAAGCCAAAGAAGAAATCCCAGGATGAGGTTGCTACCCAAGATTCCTCATAGTAATCCTAAGCTTGCTGAATTGTCAAGTTGAGGTTGCCACTTTTATTGATCAATGATGTTGAACTTGAAAACTCTTATATAGTTATAATAGCTCAACTGTTCAAGAATTTGATAAGTGCATAGTTAAATCACATTGTGAATTTAATTTATGATATCATTATGAATATAATATCAATATCATTTGCAGTTTGAGCAATGAGATCTTCACCTAATTTTCTTTGTGTTGAATTTATGTTTTCACTGTGAATTGAATGGTCAAGGGTTTTTCAGTTTACATATGAATCTAGGTTGTGTATGTAATGACATTATTCATAATTTCATTCCTATTTATTTGCAAATGAATCTTATTAAGTTTATTATCAGGTTATCTTGAATTATAAGTGACTAAGACTCTTTGCCCTAGGATAAGGCACTGGTCTGTTGTCTTGATATTTTACTAATTATGTTGTATTCCTATCTATTGTGGTGTTTAATAATTTCATTCTTAATACTCTTATGATTTTATATGCTATGGATGTTTATGTAATATATATGGAGGTGTTCTATGACTGTCTATAATCCGCCCATCAATTACAATGAGGTGAATCCTTAATATGATTCCAGACTAACATAAATTTTGCATTCCTAGGCATAATAAGATTAGGAAGCATTAAATGAAAAATTACAAACACCATAACAATGCACTTGTGCCCATTTGACGATGAAGGATGAATTTTGCTGACTAAGTCTAGTCCCCACTGACAAAAGGGCTAGGATGTTGTGAATGGTTGCAGTTCTTGTGCTGGTGCATGTATAAGATTGCCATGGATTTGACATTTAGGACACTTTTTTGCAAAGTGATAAGAATCCTTTTCCATTGTAGGCCAGTAATATCCTATTCTTAGAATCTTTTTAGCAAGAGTAGTACCATTGGAATGTGTGCCACATATACCTTCATGAAGCTCATGTAAAATGGAGTCAGATTCATTATGATCAAGGCAATGAAGAAGATTACCATCTAGACCTCGATGGTACAAAGTATCAGCAGTAAGGGTATAATGGGTAGCTTGGCAGATAAAGTTACATTTTTGGTTTCAGGACAAGTCAATGGGTAGGATATTGGTCTTAAGACACTCATATATCATTCCATATAAGGGGGAGTCTGAACCAGTTAAGGCATAGATGACCTGGGATGCAGAATTTTCATAGGCTGGGGAAAATAGTTGCTCTACTAGGAATTCATAATGAGACCGTTGCTCTGGAATTTGTAGTAGTGAAGCGATAGTAGCCATTGCATCGGCTGCTCTATTGTCCAACCTTGGTATTTGTGTGAAGCTGATGTGTACAAAGTACTGTTTGAAGTCATCCACTATTCTTTTGTATGGTAGAAACTTGTCATCTTTTGTCTGATAGTCATCATTGATTTGATTGATAACTAGTTGTGAATCTTCGTAGACCTTTAGTTATGTGATTTTTCATTCTACAGCTATCTTGATTCCTATGACTAGTGCTTCGTACTCAGTAATGTTATTTGTGCACAGAAACATAAGTCTGTAGGATCTTGTTATGGTGTGTCCTTCTAGAGTGATGAGTAAAATGTCGGCACCCAAGCCATGTTGGGTAAATGATCCATCAAAGTATAGGGTCCATTTTTTTGTAGAGATAGCAAGAACGTCCTTGTCTGGAAATTCGATCTCCATTGGTTGTTTAACAGGTAGTGGTGCTTCTGCTAGTTGATCTACTATTACTTGTCCCTTGATAGCTCTTCACTTCGTGTAGTGGATATTAAATTCACTAAGAATCATGACCCATTTAGCCAATCAGCCTGTAAGAGCTGCTTTGTTGAGTAAATATTTGAGAGGATCAATTTTTGTGAGTAGCTTAATGGTGTGAGCTAGCATGTAGTGGCAGAATTTTTGAGAGGTGAAGAACATAGCTAAACAAGATTTCTCAATAAATTTGTAATTGAGCTCATAGCCATTCAATGTCCTGCTAATGTAGTATACTACTCATTCCTTGACTTGTTGATCTTCTTGTGCTAACAGTGCCCCCAAAGATTTATCTATTGTCGAAATGTAGAGAATAAGTAGCTTTCCTGCTATCGGTGGTACCATAACTGGTGGGTTCATCAGATATTGTTTGATTTGATAGAAGGATTCTACACACTTAGTTTCCCATCTGAATGGTACATTTTTATGTAGTAGATGATTGAGTGGTAGACTTTTATTTGCTAGCTGAGAAATGAATCGCCTGATTGATTGGAGCCATCCTTGTATAGATCTGATTTGGCTGATATTCTTTGGTGGTGGCATTTCCATGATGGCTTGTACCTTTGCTAGATCCACTTCAATTCCCTTTTCTGAGACTATGTAGCCTAACAATTTGCCTGATGTAACCCTAAAGAAACACTTCTTAGGTTTGAGCCTGACTTGGAATTTTTCCAATCATTCAAAAATAGTTTCTAAGATGCTTAGATATTCTGCTCTGGTGAAGGATTTAGTTAGTAAATCATCCACATAGTCTTCCATGAAGGTATGCATCATGTCATGAAATATTGTTGTCATTGCTCGTTGATAAGTTGCCCCAACATTCTTTAAGTCAAAAGGCATGACATTCCAACAGTATGTTCCCCAAGGATAGGTGAATGCTATTTTATCTTGATCCTCTGGAGCGATCTTGATTTGGTTATATCCTGAAAAAGCATCTATTAGTGATAACATTGCATGGCCTGCTGTGAGGTCTACAATTATGTCAATACTTGGTAAAGGAAAATCATCCTTTGGACAGGTGTTGTTGACATCTCTAAAATCTGTTCATATTCTGATATTGCCATCTGGTTTTGAAACTGACACAATGTTTGAAATCCATTTTGCATAGTCAATAGGTCGAATAAATCCAACGTCTAATAGTTTCTTCAATTCAGCTTTGACCATGAGTGCCACATGTGGATTCATCTTTTGCAGTTTTTGCTTAATTGGCTTAGCTCCTGGAGCCATAGATAAGTGATGCATGATTAATTGTGGATCAATCCTAGGCATATCTACATATGCCCAATCAAAGTTGATCTTCTTTTCTTTGAAGAATTTGATAAACTCTGGTTTTTCTTCTTCTATTAGAGAATCTGCCAGGTGTATGTTTTTGGCTGCTTCTATAGTACCAATGTTGATTGATTGAGTGGGCTCAATCAATATGGGTGATCGCTCATGATAATGTTCAGGAAGAGTGTCAAGTCTCCCATCTTTAGGTTCCTTAAAAAGGTTTTCACCCTCAGATGCATCTTTTATCTTTACTTTTTTGTGATCTAGAGCTACCATTGACTAGTTTTCAGCATCAGATCCTTTATTTGGTTTATTTTTGCGACTGAAAGACTTGGCACCCTCCCGATTGTAGACGCCGCTATTTTGTTCATTGGTAGAGTCTGTTTCCAGGTTGATGGTACATAAGTAATGGATAATGGATTCATCATTCAGGAAAATTAGTATATCATGAATTTCGGGTTCATCCCAGTCTATGAGGTCCAGAAAGACAAGTGGTAAGGAATCGTTTGGTGGATCAAGTTCTATTGTTGTAAGTGTCAAGATAAAGGTTTCATTGTGGTTGGTTTGAGTGTTAAAGAAGTCCAGGATTCTGTCGAGGTCTTCGATGGTATCATCTTCCATATAGACTTGTTCATAATGTTGCTGCTCATTTTCCTTAGCGTCATAGATATTCTGTGGTCCAAATTCAAGTAGTCTAATTTCTATGCTATGTTCTTCTTGAGAAAGGGATATAGAACTAGTATTTTCAGTGGTATCTTTTGTAGCATTTGAGCAACTACCCCATTCATATTCATTGGAAGCAGTCTCAGAGGTATCATCCTAGATTCTATTAGTGTTGTGAACTGGTATGTTATATGGTGAAAATAGGTCTTTGATGATTGAGATAAGTTTGATAGTTTTCTCTAATTCTATATCAGATCCTACTTCGACCTTTTGTATTTGTTCATATACTATCCGTCCTTGGGGAGGAATGATGTTATCAGGAGATGATACTGCTTTGTTGGATATGTGTTATTGATTATGATTGACTTTTGTAGATATTGTCTTCTTGTGAATGACGAACTCCCTTTTATGTTGCTTCCTTTCTTGATGTTCACATTCCTTATGGATCATCTCTGCTGACTCAAATAGTGCTTCTTGCCAGGATTCTTCTTTGTACTTCTTCTTTTCTTTGCACTGAGGTTTTTGATATTTGCATCGTACCTTCTTTGGAAGTAGAGTGAGTTCAAAGGCCAATCCCTTTTTGTCTTTACTAAATTATGAAGGAGGATCCAATGGTTCTGTGACACCTTCCTGATGCTTAACAATAGGTCCTTTTCCATTGTATCCCATTTGCTGCATGATTAAGTAGCCTTTTCCATATAGGTGTGTGGGTATAGCTACTTCCATAGTAGCTTCTCTATCTTCTTCCTCATCTTTGTATAGCCAACTGAGGATATCCTTTTCCTCGGATTCATGTGCTAAAGTGCCGAGTTCAATGAATGTGCCATTGAACTTGGTGATGGGCTGAGTTGCTTGATGTGTTGATGCTGTAGGTAATCCATGAGATCTAGGTGATGTGAGTAAGTTAGTCAAACACATGGGTTCCAAAGAGTATTCCCCCATGCCTTGTTCTTTGATTTTTATTTTCTGCCTGAAATCTCTAGGTAATGATTTAGACTTCTCCTGTTGAAGATTTGGTGCTGAGGAATTCTGTTTCTCTCTATTATGTGGAACCAAACTGTCCTGGGATGCCCCCATTGCATTAAAATGTTGAAATGGATTGTGATTAGCAGATATAGAAACCTCCTGCCCATTATAGGGGAATTTAACACACTGGTGATACGTAGAAGGCACTGCTTGCATTTCATGTATCCAGAGTTGACCTAATAAGATATTGTATGTGAGGTCTATGTCTAAGACCTGGCACATAGTATCTCTTTGTATCGGTCTGACTTGAATCGACAACACCACTGTTCCTTTAGAGGATCTTTCTTCATCATATGGCTTTATAGTAATCTTTTTGTGTGGATCAATAGACTCCTCTGAGAAGCCTAATGCACAGATACGTTTTAAGGTGCATATATTAAGTCCAACTCCTCCATCTATTAATACTCGTTTTACTCGATGTTTATAGACTATGACTTCAATATGGAGAGGAGTATTATGTAGATGACTCAATGAGATATTATTTTGCTCAGAAAAAGTGAGATTATGAGGCCCTGTCATATGAGCGACCATGGCTTGGAATTTGTCAGCATCCAGATCTTGAGGTACATTCATTTCTAATAGCGCTTGTTCCAATATGTCTTTGTGTTTTGGTGAAAGTTTTAGCAACTCTAGTATAGATATTTGAGCAGGAGTTTTGCGTAGTTGGCTGGCTAGATCATATTGAATTTTGGGTATGGTTTTTGTTGTCGATGTATGTCCTTTTAAGACATATATTTGAGCTCTGGTTGTTACGTTGACAGATTCATGATCACGTTGATCTCAAATTGTGATGGCATTGACTTGATTGTCCTTAGCTATTATATGATTGATGGTGTTATTGTAGATGTGATTGATACAAGCTCCACGTGTATCGTTCGAGGTTGAAGTTCCATCCTTGTTTAGTTTGGAAGAGGATTCTTAAAGGCTCCATGGTCAACATTTGTCTTGAGACCATCTACTATTAAATCACCTCTATGAATCATGTCCTGAACAATGTTTTTTAGTCTCATGCAATCATTTGTTTGATGACCTTTGCTACGATGAAAATCACAAAAGTGCGAGTCATTCCACCAAGGTGGTTTGATTTGTGGTTCATAGTTGCTGATTGCTGGCAAAGAGATAATTTTGTTTGCCAGGAGTTCTCAGAATGCTGACTCCAGTGATTGTCCTAGTGGTGTGTAAATGTATTTTTGAAAGTTGTTTGTATTGCCCCTTGAGTTTGGATTAGGTCCCCGATTAGTGTTATTGTTTTGAGCATGGTTGGGGTTGTTGGTGTTGGGTTGACCTTGATTGGTATTTGGTGTGTAAGTATTAGTGTCTTGGTTAGCACCCTTTGGATTCTTTATAGCTTGAGGATTACCTAATAATGCGAGCACGAGTTGCTTAGATTTTGGATCATTTGATTCATTGCTTCCTTCATTTGCATTGTTTTTGTTTCTCGTCCAAAATCTGGATTTGTCCAAGTTGTTGTTGTTTTGGTTATTGTAATGGGATGAACTTGTTCCTTCTTTGAAGAATTTTAACGTTCCTTTCTTGACACATGCCTCTTCCACTTGAATTCCATTCTCAATCAATTTAGCAAAAGATGGTATGCATTGGATCTTGAGTCTATAACTCATCTCACCATTCAATTTGTCGAGGAAAATTTCCATTTTTTCCTTTTCAGGGATATCTCGAGGATATCTTGAAACCATATGATGCCATCATTGAAGGAAAACCATGAATGTTTCATTGTTTTTCTGTTTGGTGTTACAGATGTCTATCATGGTGATAACATGTTGAATGTTATAGGAATATTGAGTTATGAATTTGTTGACCAGTTCATCAAATGATCTGACAGGAGGTGTGATTTTGGATAACCATTCCATTGTTTGCCCTCCCAAGCTTCTTGGGAATAACCTCATCAAATAGGTGTCATTATGAGCGAATTCAAGACTCATTGTGCAGAATTATCGAAAATGATCATGGGGTTCACTTTTTCCATCATATTTGTCAAATTTGGGAACGTCTAAGTTTGGAGGAAAAGGTATCATGTTCAATCTTCTATCAAACGGATAAGGACAAATTTCATTTAATGAATACCTTACCATTGTCCCTTGTTGTATGTCTTGCATTTGTCTTTGTAACATTTGCATTTGTTGAGTAAGGGCAATCAAAGGCACATTATTTTGCCAAGGGAAGAGTTCTTCCCTTGCATTAGTTCTAGGTTGAAATGGTGTATGGAATGACATGTTTTTCTCAAGGATGTGTTGCTCAGGGATGTTTTGTCCACGTGTATTTTGTTCAGGTATGTTTTGTTCAGGGATATCTTGCTCAGGGTCACATGTTCCTCCTTCTCATTCTCGTTCTTGGTATTCATAATGTTGAGATTTGGTTCTAAACAAGTCTGTGTCAAAGTCTTTAGGAAGTTTAAACCCTTTTCTTGTGAGCATGAGTAGGTATTTTTCTTTGTCATTTTCCATGAGTCTTTCCACTAGTTTTTGAAATGAAGCACTTTCTTGACATTCTTGAAGAAGTTCTTCAGAAAGTTCGGTATCCTCTAGATTCGGATGCTCGAAAGGATTTGATAATCTTTGATTCATGCTGGATTCTAATTGCATTTCACTTTGTTTGTTTTGTTGAGAGTGAGTAACAACAGGCATCTACTAGAAGCTTTCTGTGACAAAAGGAATGAACTCTTCTTCCATGTTTTGTTCAGGGGTTTGTGGTTCAAATATGGGGATGTTGTAAGTGATGCACTCATCAAGAAAGAATGCTGGATTGATCTTTCCTCCATGATTTATTTGTTGATTGAATTCAGATTTTTGACAGAATGCTC
Source organism: Cryptomeria japonica (assembly GCF_030272615.1). Classification (NCBI taxonomy): domain Eukaryota; kingdom Viridiplantae; phylum Streptophyta; class Pinopsida; order Cupressales; family Cupressaceae; genus Cryptomeria; species Cryptomeria japonica. The sequence continues at coordinate 544,881,466 of NC_081412.1, read as the reverse complement.
TAGTCTTAAAAGGTTCCTTGTCAAATTTGTTTGATTTGTTTTGAATATACAATCGTACATGACGAAGGAAAGTTCGATGAGACTTGAATAGTTGACAATTGATGTATAAAATATTATTTCTTTTGGCAAGTTTTGATGGACTAGGTTGCCTTTTCTTCAACTTAATGTTACGATAAATATTCTTTCTTCTCAGAATATGAGGATTAGTCATGCACAAGCAATCAATGGTTTCCTTTGAGTTGTTTTGGATTCAGTTTATCTTGTTTTGGAAACTTAAGATTTACTTTATCAAGTGAAGGTTTAGATGCCCCCTCACGACCAAGTGTGTCAAACGATATGGAATACGAGCTTTCCCGATATGGAAACTCAGTTTGACAACTTGGAGTATTTAGAACAAGTATGTTTTAGGATGAAAATCCGCTTGATTGAAGGACCTATTGATATCTATGATGAGGTTTCTAGATTTTGAGAGGATAGATATGCTTATCGTGCAGCCAGTTTTAGACTTTGGACAACTTTTGTTTGATGAGAAACTTACTTTGGAAATAACTTTTGATACTCTATTTTTTGGTATTCGGATTTGACAAAGCTTAGGCTAATGAAAGGAGGTTTCTGAAAATGTTTTCAAAATTTTCTAATTTGACCTTTTTTTTGCCTCCTATTTTTCTAGTTTCTATCATGCTCTAAAATAGAGATGCGATGCACTGTAGAAAGTTTGCAATGCGCTGATGAAAAGACCCTACACACTATGCTGCCCCCTTCTATGCGCTAACTAATTTATACTATTTAACTCTATTTCAGTTTTTGCTCAGAAGGTCATGCGCTAACATTTAAACTTTATGCGCTAAAGGTTGACTTGAATGCACTAAGCTGATGCTTCCATGCGCTATACTATTTTTAGAACGCGCTGACTGCTACTATTGATTTTAGATTTTCAATGAAACGTCACTGTTAAGACTTTATGTGCTAAAGATAGGATCTGATGTGCTAAAGTAGGGTTCCAACGTGCTAAGATGTTGTTCTTGTGCACTAAACTGCCTTGACTTGATTGTTTTCTACAATTTTAGAGTTTTTGCCTTGAGTTTTTCAGTGATAGATGATTTTCTGAAGTAACCAGTGAAAGCACAGCACCAAAGAGACAACAGTTTTGCTTAATCTAAATGATAAGTGTATGTTCTGCGAGGATGTGTTCAAATCCCCAATGTTTCAACAGGTTTAAATACAACATGCACTTCAAATAGACTTTTTATTCAAAGGTCATAAGCAATATCATAGCCCACTAGTATCGATACTCCGTCAGCTCAAATAGCCATGTCACCCCCTAGGGGGTGCCCCTTTTTTTGCCTTTTGCCAGAAATTAACTCAAACTGAATTGCTTCACAATTGAGTAGTTATCTTGGGAGATATATGGTGAGTGATCTTGGGGGCGGATTCTTCCCCACCCTTGCACTATGATATTACAAATATCTAGTTACTGACTCGGCTCAAAGTTTCTATGCTAAGGTTTGTAATCAAGCCTCCTGTTCAGCCATCATTGATAAACTCCCTCAGGAGGCTTCCCAACCTTTAGAACAAAGGCTTAACGTATCTCTAGGATACTGGGGGAAGACTAATCGCTGCGCGCAACTATTGAAAAGGACTTTCATCACTTTTCACATTTGATTATAGTGGGTTGGAACACTTGGCATCAAAGCCGTTTCCCACTTAGGTCGTTCCTTTCACACCAGCCAAAAAATGACTTTAAGAGTTTTTCAACCCCTCAGGAAGGTAGGCTTGCTAAAGGATTTAAATGCTGTATAACTGAAAGCGTAAGAGTAGTCTAGCTTTTTGATCACCCAATTAAGGGGAGAGCATATACCTTCTACTTTCGAGACAAGGCAAACAAGGTTCTTTTTACCTTTTAAATCAATGATTTTCTAAGATCTATATGGAGATGTTGCTCCACAAAAACATGGTGTTTATTTCAACCTTTCATGGCAATGATTTTCTGATCTATTTGAAAAGAAAGGGTCAACAAAGTAAATCTGACGTTTCATCAACAAAATAAATCAATCCAAAGGGGAAGCTCTTCTCTCTTTGGTTGCAAATGACCTTGGGACTTTGTGTGATTCTTTACTTTGCTAAAACCTAAAATGGATCTTTTTATACACCAAAGGATGGTGAAATTCTTTTTAAGCCCTTTGATTTTGCAAAAATGAAAATTTGTTTTGTTCTTTTTAGAACCCAATTTGAGAATTTTTCTCCTAGAAAAGCAAGAAAAGATTGTTGTTGTGGTTCGTTTTACAGCCCAAAGTAAGGTGAGTTCAATTTTATCAACAAAAAATTAAAAAGACTCTAAATTTAAACTAACTTAACTAAGTTAGTAAAATTTAAAACTATTTTAATTTTACAAATAAAATCCAGCTCTACCTATAAGAAATTATCAGAGTCTTGCAAAAGTTCCAATCAAACAGTTAGAAAAATCCGGGTTTTGGTGGACTTCTACAAGTCTAAATTTAAGTTCGGTTACAATTTCATTTTTATTTTCTATCTGTTATGTGCTACAAGATAGACTGTATGCACTACAGGATGAGTGGGATGCGCTATCAGACAAACCCGATGTGCGGCTTTGTTTTCTGAATGCGCTGCTCTATTTTTTGGATGTGATGCTTTGTTTTCTTTCCGCATTGAGACCTACAGGAAAAAGGTTAGTTAAGATGATGCGCTAAGCTAAGGACTTGATGCGCTAGAGTATAAACCCCACGAGCTAAACAGTGCATGGGATGCGCTATAATGTTAGTGAGATGCGCTAAATAATGTTCTTCACGCGTTGATTCCTATTTCCTGTGTACTTGCAAAAGTGCTTATTTTTGAAAACTAATTTGATTAATGGGGTCGTGGGCTTGAGCCCCACGGTGGGCACCAAAAATGTGTGCAGGAAAAGCAGGTCTATGAAACTCAAAATGTGAAAAAGTGGTCTTAAAGAGGCTTGCTCACACACCCACAGGACTTCTTGGTGCAAGTTATGGAGTCATGAAGAATGACTCAAATTCTCAAGGTTGGTTCCATGGTTCTCTATCTCACAAGGTCCCTCAAGCGAATGTCTTTGCTCTCAGATCACTGAGCAAAGTGGCTTAGGGATGACAAATGCAAGAACGAGGGATGTTTTAGATTAAATTTGCCATGAAATGCATCCTAGCTATGCATGCTTCTATAAAAGAAGTAAACTAGATTATAAGATGACAAGATTAGTAGAAATACTATCCTAACATGATATACTAGTTGATGTTCTAAGCTATTGATAATAGAAATACTCTAAAATGCTATTCTAGATTAATTCTTAATACAAAAAGAGGCTAGATGTATTGATGAAATATGAGCATAAATGAGATACTAAAAGTTTGCATGGACCCTCAAAATGGAGGAAGGAGAGCTCTATTTATAGTGAAAATAGGGCAATGGATGGCCAGGATTGAAAGAGTTAATCAAGGGTCAAGTTGGAAAGTTGGCAATCCATGTTTATAATTTTCACTAATGAAATAGTGACAATTGTCAACATAAGACCAGTTGAGAGGAGAGGTAGGAAACATTAAATGCTTGAGAAGACCTCATGGTTACCCTAGGGGGTAAGGGTTAAGGTTAGGTTAAGATTATCCATTGGATAAAGCTTTTACCCAAAGGATAAACTCTTGTGCAAGGGCTAAAGGGATAACCATGGTCAAAGCAATGAATGATTGATGAGACCCTTGGGTTAGATGAGGGTTAAGTTTAGAGAAAGTCTCTAATCATGCTGGAGGGTTGAGTTAACCATTAATGGTTTGGAAGACTTTCAAAGTTAAGTTGCTGAAGCCTTTAATGGTTTTCAAAGACTTTGAGGGTTTGAGAAGTGACTTCCCCTTGCTTAGGCATGTGACAATATTTAAGAAATGGGTTAGGTTAATTTAAAAGTGATTAGAAGAGTCTAGAAAGGGGTTTAGGAGGCAAGTGGGAGATGTAGGATTTTGCAAGTGGATGAGGAATAAAAGGATTTAATTAAAATAAAATGTTTTATTTCACTTTGATTGCAATTTGGAAAATTGAATAAATTCAATTTGGGGTAAACTATTAATTAAATATAAATTTAATTAAAACTAGAGAGAAGGGGTTTAATTGAATAAATGATTTATTCAATTAAATGACATAAGTGAATTTAACTAAGTAAATTGAATAATTTACTTAATAAAATAGAAGAATGTAGGCAATTTAATTAAATTAGATTTAACTAAATAGAGGATTGAACATAAAATATTCATTTTAGGAATATGGTCATTTTTATACGTCTACACCTATTACTATTTGTAAGGGAAATATTTGCTCAAAAAATATACAAAAAAATTGTGTATATGGTTCAATACAATGTAAGAGTATGAAATGAGATGAAGATATAATACTAGTAAAGGTTAAAGGCCTTACTATGTTGATGAAAAATACAAACTTGGATCTAGTAAAAGTGCAAGTTAATGGAATCTAATTCAATGACTCTTCCTTTCCACTTGAAGAATTATCCATGGTATTGGTATATTATTTTTCCTTTGGAAAACATGAGTTATTTCCTAAGGATCACTATCATGGAAACAAAAACATTCAAATTGGTATCACAAAGGTATTTATTAATTGAAGACCGATTAGTATGAAGAAACATTGATGGTTTGCTTCTGAAATGTTTAGATCAAGTGAAGTCCATCAAGGTCATCGATAAACTTATCACAATGGGATTCATGGGGAGACTTTGTTAGACAGTTCAAATAACCAAAATACAAAAACTTCCCTTTATCTCCAGTCATATGATGTGAACAACTGCTGTCAAATATTCATTCATCCTTGTCTTCAATTTTAGCAGCAAGTGCCTTCTCTTTAGGTACATTCTCTTCCAATGCTGGATCATCTTCCTTGATAGCCAGGAACACCCATTCCTTCCCATTTCCAAATCCACTAGCAGAGTCTTTTGGTGGTTCATCATCAGAATCAGTAATGCCTTCCTCATCCACTATGTAGCATGATTTGTCTTTGTTTTTCTTGTATTTATACTTGTTCTGATATCCAGGCTTAGGCTTAAATGATCTTCTAACTCTTTCTTTAAATCTTGAATTTCTTTCAGGACATCTAGATGCAAGATGACCAATCTTATTACATGCAAAACATTTAAAAGGTTCTTTTCCTTCATTCTTACTTCCTACCGGTCTTTTAGGTACTCTTCTAGAAAATAGTGCTTCAAGTTGCTCAAACACATCATCTTCTCTCTTCATATCTCCCAATTCCTTTTTATACAAAGCTTTCCAATCTTGCTTACCGATTATAGACATAGATGCATAAAAAGAAAGTCCAGTCTTCATAGCTCCAGAAGGTCCAAATTATTCAAACTCAAAAGCAGATAGTTTCCCAACCAAAATATCTCTGTTGACCGACGCATTAGCCATTATTCTCAACTCATTAATAGCATTAGCCTTCATTTTGTAAGATGGTGGTAGGGCTCTCAGGACTTTAGAAACAATTTCATCTTCGCTTAGAGTTCCACCACAATATTGAATTCCCATAACAATCTCATTTACCCTTTCTATGAATGCAATGATCCTTTCATCTTCTTCCATCTTCATGTTTTCATATTTCACCCGGTAACCATCAAGTTTAACAATCTTCATTGTAGGGTCACCTTCATTAAGAGTCTCCAACTTATCCCATATAACCTTTCTAGATGATTTTTCAGTTAATCCTATTATTTGCTGATCAAAAAGTGCACACAAGGGGGCTTCTCTTGCTCTACAATAATTCTCAAGCTCCTTGTCCAGGTTTGCCGGAGGAGGATTGCAAGATCCCAGATTATAGGGTGTGACACCATTCTGTTTGATCTCCCAAATTTCCTTGCCAAGACATCTCAGATGAGTCTCTATTAGAATCTTACATACTGTGTAATTTGTTCCATCAAGGCTTGGAATATCCCTTTGAAAGATAGCTCCAGAAGAATTGGATGAACTTGAACTGTTAGTCACCATAAGATATTCCTTAAGCGGTTAAGCTTTCTACATAGAGGACCAAAGGTCTGATACCAATTGTTAGATAGTTCAAATAACCAGAAGACAACTAAGAGGGTGGGGGAGGGTGAATCAGTTATCACATATTACTGGAACCATTAGCATTTTAAAATTTAATACCGGAACCCAAAACATTAATAACGGAATAGCATATAAACCAATTAAGCATAAATAATAATCATAGAATAAAAGTCATCTACATAACATGAAGATTTTTACATGGAAAACAAAGTAAAGGGAAAAACCATGGTGAGAAGCCTACCTACAGTTAGATAATACTTCTATAGTAAGTATGTGAATTACAATTTAGGGACTTGCACTTGCAGGAAGGCCAACAACCTAGAGCACATTGCTCATCACAAAAGGAGCCTCACCGACTACATAGAAATTCAGACTACAATCCGAAGAAGTGTTGAACTGCACAAGATAGCATCTCCTATGCTTGAGTATAGTTCTAGTTAAGCTCAATACCGGAGGACTAAATCTTCTTACACAAACCCAATTCTATCTCCAATGATCAACCAACTCCTCTGTCTGAATGATATTATATTATTCGCACATTAAATTTCTTGATCATGACCTCTAACAATAACCATGATGATCTACAATGAGATCTTACATCCATATATACAAACCCTGGACCATAAACAATCAGGTTGGCCGCTAGACAATAAACCAATTACGTAATTATAAACCATGTTGGCCTAAGACCAAACAAATAATATATAGCACATAAGGCATCCCGTAAATACATCAATAGATCCTATCCACACTTTACATTAAAGTCGATCCATAACTTAGATCAACTGGGACCCAATATAGGTCCAACACATAAGGTATCAATAAGGTATCAATTCGTAGGGCAATTCATAATCCAACTTTTGAGCACCGATTTGAACACATCAATACAAAAGCCTATAATCTCAGAAGCCTGTACCCTCAGCAATACTTCTGATTGCAGAGGTATCCGCCTGGGGAGAGACTGCAGCTGTGAAAACAATTCTTGCCTTAACACCTCTTAAGGCATCCTCTAAGGCATGGATGGCCACTCTTCCCATATCATCATCCACATACACAAGCGCCACATCCCTCCACCTATAGTTTTGTATCAGCTTTGCTATTGCTCTCATTTGCAATTTATCATTGGGTACCATACGAATGAAGTAAGGATATCGATGCATGGAGAAGAGGGATTCGTTGCAACGAATGTTACAATTGGAACATGCGCTGCAACTCCCAAATACACAACGAACGCAGCCACCACAGATGTTTGTGGGCGAACTATGCTTGCACATCCTTTTCTAATCAGTTCCAACGCTGCAATATTCATTACACAGCAACCCATTGGTATTCAGATATATTCCTTTAAAAATATGATTATGGTGGGTAGAGGAGGTGTTGTTACCTACGGCCACCCTTAAAGAGCACACGCTAAGCTTTGACTGCTTAGGTGTCTCATGTGGGTCCTCTTAACATTTTGTTTCCCTGTTCTATTTTTTGTAGCTCTCCTTCAACTGTCCTCTGACTCTCCACCATGACAGTCATTGCGATAGTTTTGTTTGAAATGCAATTTTGAAATTGCATTCCCACCTAATCCAACTGTGATGGTTGAGTTTGAAATTGCAGTCCCTGCCCAATCCAGTAAAAAGTAGGAATAAGTGCCTGTTGCTTCTGCCCACGCATCTTGGCTGCCTCAAACTGTGTGAACACGTGCTTCTACGTCTGATCTTCATTGAAACATCATCACCAGTTACACACAAAGAATCTTTGCATCAAGAATCAGATAATTTGAATATGTCTATGTCGTCTCAGCTATGAATACTGTCTTCATTAATTTACATTTTTATTGCAAATGCCATCAATAGTTGCAGAGTATTTATCTCCATTACTTTGGGTTCGGTAATATTTATTATGCTTTTCTATGAACCAATCTTATATTTTTAAATTAATAGATGGGTTTTTATTTGTTCCCATGAAAATAAAAGTATTGTCCATCATAGGAAGTTTTAACAAAATATTAATAATATAATATTCAAAATTCAGTAATAATTGATATTCCTTTATAATTTATGTGAAAGATGGAACAATAGATCTATAGGGCAATGCTTGAATGAACATTCCTATACTAGAACTTGCTATTGGAGTATAAGGGTATTGGTTTGCTTCTACTAAGAAGAATTCATCCTAATGAATGCAGTTGTGAGCTTCTATTTTCTTTGACCCATGATTGTAGCTCATCAAACTTGTTCAGTAATTGTTTTTGATAAATAACTATTTATACAGATTTATAACACATTTATTTTCTTGGTTATATAAGATTTTCATTAAAAAATCATTTGAATGTTATGAGAGCATTTCTACTCTTTTTTTCTTTTCCAATCAGAGTGTTAGTCCTCACAATCAAATAGAAAACAAGCATAATAGTGGTAACTAAATGTAATCTTTTAATTTTTAATTTTTATATTAAAATGAAATTGTAATATTTTTTTATATAAGATTAATTATAACAAAAGTAAATAACAATATTATTGGATGGCTGATAAGAATGTCCTTATTATTTGTGTTAAATTTTTTGAATATACACAAAAATCATATTAAGAGTTCAAAGAAAAACAAGATTATCACAATAATATTAAACCATTGTGTTCCATATAAAATCTACTAATTTTAAAGGGTGTTTTGTGTTTATTAAGAATTTCAACAAAGCTATTAACAATTTAGAGGACTTAATAGAAATAGATAATGTGCATGATTGGATATTACTATTTAATAATATTTAGATGAACTTGTAATAGGTATTATATAAGCTTAGTTATAATCTATACCAATAAATTTATCTTCATATTATATACTAACCTTTTTATAAAATATATTAATAATGTTTTCTAATGAAAATATTTGAATCACATAAATTATATTTCATTATAATGAAACAAATTACAAAATCTATTTAATAACTACATGCCCTTAGTGTCCTTGTCATTGATCTTGATCTCTTATATAATATCCTTCTTGCCTAGCCATGGATATATGTTATGGATGGTGTCCAATCCGCCTTTTGTTGATGCATCAAGTTCCCTCATTTAGACATAGAAGTAACCATTTCTAACGATCCTCAACCTCACCAATATTGCAAAATGTTGGAGGAATGATATTATAAATCTGATTGTTGTCACATCAGTAAAAGTGCCTTTCAAGTTGACAAGCCTACAAAATTTAAAATTATAAAAAAATATTCAACCAACATAAATCTATGATCTTCCATCCACATTTAAAAATTGATTTTCTAAATCTCATTTCAAATTCCTTGAATTTTTTGGGGGGAGAGTGAAATATTTATGCATTCCATATGGGTAAAACTCTCCTTTCACCTAAAATCCATGCCATACTTATCATCAACAAGGAGGACCAAGTATCCTATCAATTTGACATAATTTCTTTTGTTAGATCAATTTTTCCTACTAATCAAAGTATTAAAGGATTAAATTATCCTAGTTGTATGAGGATGATCTTGTAGTGCATTTTAAAAATAGTATATATCACATTACACATAGGATGTGTTGAATTGTCAACAATAAATGAAAGGGATTATGTATCCATGAACTTGGAAAATTTATATAAGCTATTACAAACTTTATAAACCAAAGCATTTCAATTTTTGAATAGTATCCCTAATCAACTAGTTTATCATCATATAGACTTCAAATGTATAGACTTTATTTGTTATTTTAAAAGAGAATAAATTTATTTCTAATTTTGGAACCAAACTATAAATTATTTTTAAACATTCTATTTTTAACTTTAGTGTCTCCAATTCTTTTTAATTATAGAACACTATTATTGCCCAAAACACACATTTTTCTCACATTTATGTAGCAACTCAAGTTGATTCTTCATGTGAAAAATATGTTATGTAGAACTTAAATCTATGGTCCATTCATTTTTACCAAAATAATTTTCAAAAAATATAGATATGTTGAGCATTTCCATTTTTTCTTTACGAACATATTTATTTTCCAATGTTCATTGTCTTTATTACCAAAGTTTTCATAAATAATACAATATCTAAGTTCATGTAAGATAACAGACATATATCATGATCTTATAGTAATATTCTATGTGGCGCAATAAGATCATGTAAGGTATTAGACATAAGATGTATCAATTATATGGTACCATTGTACTTGCAGGACATGAGAGCAAGACATGCCAATGTGATCATGTGAGTGTAAGATGTATATCTTTTCTAGCTTAAAATTTCCACCCTCTAAAATTGATCGTATTGAAACGATACATGAGTTGTATATGTTTATTTTTAGAATGTAGGGTTGAGTTCTTTGCAAGATGAATGACATGAATCCCTCTATGTTTTCCAATTATTTACTTGTTTGGAAAATTTGTCAACACTTGTCACCATTTATTCTAAGGTTGTGGCAACTAATGCATCATGTTGGTGTTTTGAGGTCTTCGATGTAGATACTAACCGAGAAATAGTGGCTCTGTTTTGTGCTAGATGGCATAATAAATTGTCTTGTGAGTTTTGTGGAGGGTTTATTAGAGGAGTATGAGGGTTATCCTATGGGTCTTCCTTAGGGTTATTAGGAATCAAGTTTTTTTTAGTGCTAGTGTTTTGAGAATTAGATATCAATTTTTTGAAAAATAGGGGTAAAAACTTTATTGAAATTTAGAAAAGCTGAGTACAAAACAGCAAAGGGCCAAAGCCCCAGGTACTACAAGAGATTACAGAAAGAACAAGAACGAGAACTTCATTCCCCAACACCACTTTCATCTTCAACAAGAATCTTCTCCAAATCCTGACATAGCTCATAGGGCAACTGCTCCCACTCATCAATCCTCCGGTCATCAACATCTTCTGATGCCCATTTAGCCAGACAATCAGCTGCCCTATTCCATTCCCTTGGAATATGGGTAAACGACACCGAATCCATTACAGAGCTAACCTGTAATATCTGTTGTACTAACACATATAGTTGCCAACTAACCTCAGACATCTTCCTCTGAAGGAGCAAATTAACCAGAATTTGAGAGTCAGCTTCACAGATCACCTTCCGCCACCCTAGGGCATAAGCTCTCTTCAAAGCATATAGGATAGCCAAGCCTTCCATCCTATTAACAGTCTGCACCCCCTCATTAGCCGAGAAGATAAAGACCACAGATCCAGAAGAATCCCTACCAATCCCACCAATCCCAGCTGGGCCTGGATTACCCTTAGAAGAACCATCCGTGTTAATTTTCAGAAAGCTAGCAGGAGGGGGGAGCCATTTCCCCATCCTTTGAACTCTATGTTTCACACGCCTACCTCTCCTGGCGCAAGCTGAGGCTGGAGATATCCCCTGTATACCAAACCTATTAACTATCTCCGCATCACCTTCCTCCATTGGCAAAATAATCTCACTCTTAGCTGTCACAGTTTCCTGGACCATTCCCATAATTCTAGTCCAAACCTGTTGAATCCCCAATTGTTCACCCCGAAAGATTCTACGATTCCTTTCCAACCAAACTTGTCATAGCAAAAAGATAGGGCCAGCATACCAGACATCCTGCAAGAAGGGAGCCGAGGAAGGGGGCCTTCCCAGTCTCATCCAAAACTCAGCTAGGGAGGATGCATGAAAGCACTGACTCTTCCAGGCATCCCACCAGAAGTGCCATAGTTGCAATGTGAATGGGCAGCGAAAGAATAAATGTGGAGAATCTTCCTCCCCCCCACCACATAGAACACACCTAGAAGGGCCAACAAAACCCCTCTTCTGAATATTGTCCCAGGTCAAGCATCTATTCTAAGCCAAAGTCCAAGAAAAGCAATTACATTTTGGCCAAGAGAAATTATTCCAGACTCTCTTCCACCAATGGACTTCCCCACCAGCAAATTGTTGAGAGAGCAGCGCCTGATAACCAGAAGACACAGTGTAAGTACCTTTGGGATTAGGGGACCAGGCCAACACATCACTATCCATCAGGGCGCTACAGCTACGACCCGAAAGGATGTTATGAAGCTCAGCACACTCAACTTCCAACCCAAGAATAGGCCACTCCCTTGAAGTCTTCCATCTTGCTTCCACTACCTGCCCTTGAAGGGAAAATGACTTGAAGTCACACACCCTAGTCCAACCAGCTTCGCAAAACCTCTGGGCCAATATACTCAAGTGAGGATATTGGGAAACTATGGGGGGGTAGCCATCCTAGGAGTCATGCCAGAACTGTGCCTCTGTCCCACTCTTACAAATCCAGAAGAAACCACCCTTAATGAGCGCCACCCCCTTCTTGAGAGTATTCCAAATCGTCGAACCTTTCCCTGCCAAGCTATATCAAGGGATATCACGCTGGGGGATCCCAAAAAAATACTTGTGAGACAAGATCCTAGCCCACACCCGATCCTGTTCCACACACCATCGCCAATACAATTTAGCTGCCAGAGCAATACCAGAAAGCAAAGATTGACGTAATCCAAGACCACCAAATCTTTTAGGACTACAAACAGTCTCCCACTTAATAAGGCTCCACTTAGTTGATGACAAATTACCAGCCCATAAAAACTGTCTGGCTAAAGAATCAAGGCTCTTAACAAAGCTCATCGGCGCCACCTGAATCAAACATCTGTAGAGGGGAAGAGCCTGTACCACAGATTGAAGTAACTGGACCCGACCAGCAAAGGACAGCCAACGATGAGTCCAGTGGTTCACTTTGACATTGAACTTATCCAGAATGACCTGCCAGGAATCCCTAGACTGCCAGCCAGTAGAGATGGGGATCCCAAGGTATAGCAAAGGAAGACTTCCAATTTGGAACCTGAGAATATGGGCAATTCTTCGTTGAATTGAAGGCGGAGTGTTGAAGAAAAAAATTGAAGACTTGCCCTCATTAATTAATTGACCAGAAGCAGCAAGGTAGACATCTAGCGCTCTGCGCATGTTAGAAGCCTCCCTAATAGTAGCCAAACCCATCAAAGCTGTATCATCCACAAACTGTAGGTGAGATTGAACAGGAATACCCCCTCCCCACTGCCAGCCCTGAATAAAGCCTCCTTCAACATTCCTTTTAATCAACCGACCCAGACCTTCCACCAAAAGAAGAAACAGGTAAGGAGAAAGAGGGTCACCCTGCCGCAAACCCCGAGAGGCCCCAAAGAGGTTGGAGTGCTCCCCATTAATCAAAACTGAGAAGGAAGTCGACCCCACACAACTCATAACCCAACAAATCCATTCCTCCTCAAAACCAAAGGCACTCAAGACCTTCTGCAGGAAGGACCAACGAATTCTGTCATACGCCTTGGCCATATCCAGCTTGATGAACATAGCTTTGGCTTTAGAGCTGGCCATGGAATGGATAGTCTCAGTAGCCACCACCACCCCATCCAAAATCTGACGACCTTCCACAAAGCCACTTTTCTCTTCGGAGATTAGCACAGTAAGCCCCTTTTTCAACCTTTCAGTTATCAATTTAGATATAATTTTATAAGTTACGTTGCAAAGAGAAATAGGGTGAAATTGACTTAACCGGTTAGCCCCCTCCCCCTTGGGAATGAGTGCCAAGAAGGTAGAGTTCAGGGCCCGGAGCATTTGCTTATTCTTCTGGGATTCTTGAACAACTGCCAATAAATCAAACTTGATAATGTCCCAAAATTCCTGGAAGAACTCAATCGGGAAACCGTCTGGACCAGGAGCCTTACCTTTTTTCATCTGGAAAACTATTTTTTCTAACTCCTCCAAAGTTATGACACTCATAAGATATTGTTTCATTTCCAAAGAAACCAAAGAAGGAATACAGGAAAGGACCTGGGCCTCTGCAACAGAGTCTCCCTGTGCTTCCTCTCTAAATAAAGAAGCAAAATACTGCACTGCTTCATCAGCGATACCCTGAGTAGAAGAAATAACCTCTCCCCTATCAGTCACCAGAGATGAAATAGCATTACCATGTTGTCTGGCTTTCACTGAATTGAAAAAGAAGGCAGTGTTCTTGTCTCCCTCCTTAAGCCACTCAATCCGAGCTTTCTGTTTCCAAAAGATTTCCTCTCTCAACTCCCATTCCTCCAAAGCTTTTAAAGCTCTGGCTTCTTCCCGTAACAAGTATTCAGACACTCCCTCCTCCCTAATCAATCTGGTAATGCCATTCAACTCGACTTGAGCTTCCTGTTTTGCCTGGTAGATGTTTCCGAAGCATTGTCGATTCCACCGCTTGAGCTGATACTTAACATACTGGAGAAGCTTAGCAAAAACATACATTGCTGTACCAAAAGCCAGCCTGCCAACCTGCCACCATTCGGCAACGCAACCATAGAGGTCCAGGTCACGAAGCCACATAAGCTGGAACTTAAAAGGCGGCTTCTGAGGCAGACGAGTTGAAGAAGTGACAAGCTTAATTGGCCAATGATCCGAGCCTCTCCAATCCAAAATTTCAGAACTGGAAGACCAGAATCCACCCACCCAAAAATAGGAAACCATGAAACGGTCTAAGCGTTCAGCAATGCACCTGTCACCCTCCCTTCTATTATTCCAAGTGAAGCGGCCATTGCTAGGCTTGATATCCACGAGATTGAGTGCTGAGATATTATCTCGGAGCAAGAAAGAAGAAGGATCCAGTCTTGTATTACCTCCTCATTTTTTCGTTAGATCAAGAATAGCATTAAAGTCCCCAGCAACAATCCATGGCAAGTAAGGAAATAAACTACGAACCAAAAAAATATTATTCCAGACCAGGAGCTTACCTTGGAAGTCAATAGGAGCGTAGACATTAGAAAAGAGAACAGATTCCCCCGACTCAGTGCACAAAGCAACCAAGGATAAGGAGGACTTAAAGGAAATCCAGGACACAGGTTGGATCTTTTGTGGGTTCCAGAGACATGCCACACCCCCCGAAGATCCCTGAGCTCCAATACACTGACATAGACCATTCCTCCACAGCTTAGATGCAATACTCATCATGCATTCCACAGAAACCTTAGTCTCCTGAAGGAAGAGAACATCAGGAGAATGACTCCTAACTAAATCCCAAACAGCCTTTTGTCTAGGGCCGCTGTTCAAGCCCCTTACATTCCATGAGATAACTATCATTTCGAAGGAGTCGAAAAGTGGGAATCCAAGGTCTTCACAGAACCTGACTCCACCAATGTCTCCCCAATCATCTTGATCTTTTCTAAGTCCTTCTTTCGTCCCAATTTAACATTTTTCTCTGAGACCCCCTTCTTACCATCTTTTTGGAGAATGCCCAGATGAGGAGAAGATTTACCTCGCTTATCTGACTCTGGAGTTGCAGTCCGTGCAGGAATAGAAACATTCTCTACCCCTTGCCCCAACTCACCATTTGGCTCTAATATCATCTGAACCCCTGTTTGCCCATCCGTGACCATAGGCACAGTAGTCTCTTCATGGGAATCAACAGGAGGAATGGAAGAAATAGTCCCCATTCTAGAATCCCCTGCCTGTTCATCCTCAATAATTACTCCAGGATTAACTTCTGGCTGACCCAATTCATCCAAGATCTAGAACCTGTTAAAGGTATCTTCTTCCTGACGCTCCCCTAGAGTCCGCTTCTGGCCTCTGTTCCGATTACAAGCCTTAACCCGAACAAAGCCCTCAGCATCTTTATCCTCCCCAACAACAGGCTTCTTCCCTTTGTCCATACTAGGATTATCACGAGGAGGAGGCAAAGTTTGCTGTTCCACTGACTTGGCCTTTGGGCATCTTCTCACAAGATGGCCATATTCATGACATAGACGACACCAAAAAGGAAGGGTCTCATAGTCCAGTTGTTGCACCCAGGAATATGAGCCTGCACACATCTCTACCGCATCAAGCAGTGGTCTACTCAAATCCAGTTCCACACAAATTCGAGCAAAGGTCATAACTTTCTTACCCAAGGTTTGTGATGAAGGACACACCGGCTTCCCGAGCATCGATGCAAGCATATGGAGAACATCCTCGCGACAGCATTCTATAGGAAATCTGGGTAACCGAACCCACACCGGAACCTGATTTGGAAGCTCCTCAAAAGGATTAAATCCTGCATGCCATGGTTTGACGAATAGCCCCACCTGGTTATAAAAATAGGGTCCACCCTCAAAAACCCTATTCCGATCAGCCATACAAAGAAACGTTACCATGAAAAAATTATTTGCTAGCAACGTAACCTCCATTTCACCCTCTGGTTCCCACACTTTCTGAGCCCAGTTTTCCAGGAATTGGAGAGAAACTCTTAAACCCAGGAACTTGCAATACAATGAATGTTTAGAGTAATATTCGACATCTTCAGCAATCATTTCAAAGGGAATTACCAATTTGGGTCTATCTTTGCACCTTTCAAGACATCCGTTAATCTTCGTGATCCGAGATCCCACAGGCGAGCCTGGATCCGTAGCCCCTGTATTCTGAGAGGAGAGGGCATTTTCAAAAACCCTTGCTTCCTAACCTAGCAAATTCATAGCCACTGCTTCATGAAATTTTGAACTAGGCACCTCCCTAGGCGTCTCCCCTTTGGCCATTAGCCCTCTCAGCCCTGGATACCCCACCGCAAAGGGATCTGATCGGGCCCAACACTGCCCCGACCCATCACAAGAGCGCTGCAACCAAATCGCTCAACTCCCGCCCGCATGCACATCCCACACAGGCTCGTCCCAGCACAGAACGGTGGCCAAAAAAGATGAAACAAAACCTGCAACAGGAAAAAATAGCTCCCCCCCTACCCACGCGATCGTACACCCCCCCTACGCAGATGCAGACACAGCAAGGAAGAGCTAGGGCACGATTGCCCTAGCCCGGCGACGGTAGACAGACGCTCCCATCCGAAAAACCAAATTTTTCAATCAAATTAGATATCAATTTAAAAAAATATTAATGAAAACAATAAAAATATAATCAAATTTTAAATAAAAACCAATTAAAATGCACAAAAGAATCAACACTTACCTTTGCAACATCGTGGAATGATGATTTAGTTGATAGTAGCTGAAACATGATCGGGTTTCCTTTTCTTTTTTGAGATGTTTTTTGTCTCTTTCTTGTTGGCCACAAGTTAAAATGACCCACTTGGTCATTTCTAAACAACTTATAATCACGAGCAGGTCACCTTTATTTTAAAATCTCGATTGTTATTTAATCATAATTTTAATATGTATGGGATTTTAATTCTTAAACCATGTACTCATTAATGTTCATATTTTTTGGGCCATATTGCGTTTGAGTTATTTAAATTTTCAAGCAACTTGAACATGTTACTTACATTTTTTGAGGTGAGTGGCCACTTTTTTGTTCACCATCTTGGTGCACATACTCATTTTGTTGTTTATGCATTATAAATCTATGGGTTATAAATATATGTGTGCTAGAGATGTGATTGAATTTGCAATAAAATATAACATTGATAGGAAGGAAGATTGGGGGCAATTTCAAGAAAAATGAAATGACTTAAAGAGACCATTTTCAATAAAACTAAAATGCCAAGAAAATTTGGGAAATTAAAAAGAAAAAAGGAAATGCTAGATGAATGTGGTAGCTAAAAGAAATTGGGATCATTTTCTTGCAATCATCAAGTCAATTTGAGCCCAAGAAGGCAGTGCATAATGATTATATTTGGCAGTTTCAGAAAGAAAAGGTGAGCACATTTGTTTAAAGACTCATAGAAAGAGAAATTCTCTGTGTTAATCATTGTTTGATTCTTCTTATAAGCTTAATATATTTATAAGATCACAGTCCTAGAGATTCACTTTTGTAAATATTAACAAAGATTCACTTTGTAAATATTAAAAAAATTTGTTCTGGACACAATCATCATGTTCCTCAGAAGTATATTTATTTAATAAGGTAGAAAATAAAGTTGGTAATGGTGCCATCTCATCTAGACTTTTCATATGAATGGTGAAATAGTGGAAAGTGCATTGACAAAGGTAGCTTAATTTCTCATTAATTATGGTCACACCTATTTAGTTCTTGGATGCAAATTACCATTCGTACCATGTGGGACTACCAATTCTCGTATTTTTGTGGCAAATGGTTGATTTCATCTTGAGGCTTTCATCATAAATTTTTGGAGATTTTTTTTAATAAGTTCCCCATAGATATGAATCAATGGGAGCTAATATACTTTCATGTTTCAAATTCTTTCAAAAAAAATAATTAAGACATTTTTCACCAGGGAAGGAAGGTTGCTTTACAACACTTATATGAGACCTTATAAAAAATGTACTAATAAAAATTTTAATTTTATGGTATATAATGTTTTAAGTTCTAATAGAATATATAATAAATATAAATTGAATAGAAAACTTAAAATTAATTATTGAAATCTAGAATTTTCACATTTATAAAACATTAATTGATGTAATGTCTAAAAATTGTTAATAAAAACTCTTGAAGATTTGAATAATCTATAGTGAAGTAAACTAGAAATTGTAGCTATAATATTATTAAGATTAGAAGGGATGGTACATATAAGAGAAGAAAACTTTCATGCATACATATGGAACACGATTAAGAACAACAAACTTCCAAAAGAACAATAGGCATAAACTTGACTAATATATTCAACCTTTTAGATTGTCAAAGGGAAAAAATGATATAAAATACAACCTATTTAGTTCATTGGTACCAAGCCCTACCAAACAACTTAGGTACATTGGGTTTGGACACATTAACTAAAAAGATATGGTGGTAAACTTGCTACCTAAACAATCCTTTAAAAGTGATTATGTTAGCTACACTTTCCTTTCCTTCTATTTGGAGCCTAAAAATGACCTACATAATATAAATAGAACCATCAAACCTCAAGGCTCAGCAAGGTTGCATGTATTTATTTTGCACAATTGTGGCATTCCTATCATTGTATCCTTTAAAATGTTTTCTTAAAATTTTGCAATTTATGTCATTATGAAGGTAGAATATTTAAAAAATAAAATCAACTAAAAACATGGAAGTGACTTACCTCAATATTGTGCATGGGTTGTGTTATGCTTCCAATTATGTTAATCAGAAAAAATGGGCAAAGTTTGCAAGAAAAATTTACGAAATCCTAACACAATAGAGCTAGAATTGTTTCTTAAAGAATTCATTGAAACCATGAAAGTGACATAACTGGAGACTTTGTATAAATCATGTTGTGTTGTAAACCATTTCAATGATAAAAAAATGGGTAGAGGTTGCAACAAAAATTAAAATAAACACTTATCACACCAAAAAATTAGACAAATGAAAACCAATCTCCCCATAATTGTTATTTCAGTTTAATTTTAATGTAAAAAATAGTTAACTGTTTCAATTTATTCACATTAAACACACATAAACCTAAAAATTATTGATTATTTCAATTTATTCACATTTAACAGAAGTGAATCTATCAATTTATTTGCATTAAATACAAGTAAAAATAGCTGAATATTATCTGTACGTTCAAATTTGTATTCAAGGATGGGGAGCTAATTTTTTTTTTTTAATGTGAGACCCTTTTTCGATGTGAGAAATGCATGGTTTGAGACGTGTGGAATAATATTTCTTCTATTCTCTCATAGTGAGAATTATAATAGCTCAACCTTTTTCTGGTTTTGGACCCCAATAAAAATGGCTTTGGGTGTTTGGCTGGTATTGCTATTTTTCCCCATTATTAGCTAGTTTGCATCTTTGGAAGAGGAGTCTAAGTGAGTCTAATTCGTAGTTCTCCATAGTTAGCTTAGTGTAAAACAGAGCATGCGATATAAGTCCAGTCTTTCTCCGTGATTTGTAGAGAACAAGGTGAACTTATATCGCATGCTCTGTTTTACACTAAGCTAACTATGGAGAGAATATCTCTTGACATTTTATAGAGAAGATGAAATTCTTCCGGTGGAATTGTGGAGAGGGTTGCACTGCTGCGGTTGGGAAGGGGTGGGATGCTACCCATGTACTGGCCATGTGCTCACCTGAGATCTTAGTTATGCCTTGGTTGTATAGAGTGAAATTAGAGGGGGACTGTTGCAATTGCTTCATTTAGAGTGCTTGGACCTCATCGAGAATGACTTCTACTCTCTTTCCATCCCACCAAAAGTATAAAAAATGTAAAGAGAGAATGTTGAGAAACAAACCGAAAATGCAATGAATATAAATGGAGTAAAATCCCTCATGTCCACTGAAAAACTTATTACACATGCAAAAAGCGGGAGATTATCATTGATCAGGAAAAAAAATGCAATCTTGGGGACAAACATAATTTTTTTAGCAAATGGAACCGCCAAAGCCCTCTAGAATAACTTCAATCCGTCAGTGTATTTTAGAGAAATATTTGTATTTGCCTGCAGATCTATTCTTAAAATGGATTGACATGAAAGCCCAAATCTCTCGTTTTAATTGCACAGAAGAATTATATGTGAAAAGGCCGTAAGCATTGAGGCCGGCTAAAAGTCTCACCAAAAGGCCATAAGAATTATGTGCTAGAAACTTGGAAATGGTCACATACTCCCTGCAAACCGGATAGATGAATTTCGACACTCAAATGCCAGCTTCAGCAAATACATCTTATCCACCATTGCTCCTTTGATGGGCTCTATTCTCCCATCTAGCATATCCTTTACAAACACATCATCTCCTCCATTAGTCATCGTCTCTTCACTGAACAAAACCCTAATCTGTCATGCTTGTCTCCATTAATGGACTCTGTGTGAAGTAGACAAGGAGTTTCGCTATGTTCTACGTTTTGGTGTCGAATCCCCTTGAATGCTTGGATTTCTCATAAAAAAATATGTCTATCTGTGACTCCTCTGACCCGATGGAGAACCAGATCAATGCATGGCTATCAATTTCTTTTAATTCATTTAACTTATGCAGGGCTGCAATTGCAATTTGAATTTGGTTTGAATTGTCTTATAGGCGGGAATTGGGTGGTTGACTGCTAACTGTTACAGTTTACAGGGCTATTTGGGGGAAATGGAAATGGCAGACAGAAATAGAAACAACAGCCAGTGAAGCAAGGGATTCAATGGGCCCACACCAGCGACACTAAGTGGTCAACGCTTAGTGTGTGTTGTTTAAGCCATGTCGTTACCTGCAGAAGCGCCTATGAGTGCATCTTGTGTGGAGTCTCGGATATCAATGTTGAGCAACGTGCCATTCAGAATGCTGGTGTTTCGATTTACGTCTTCAACTGCCAATTCAATAGCAACTCTTTCTATTTTTCCACTAATTGTGTCAAACGTGATTATAGCACCTATATTTATTGATGGACCATCCATTTCTCCTAGGGCGGCAGCACATAACAAAAAAGCACCGAATTGGCTCTGTTGGCCATATCTACACTCTTATGGTGAGATAATCTGCATAATCGAACTCTAGAATTGCTGCATTCATTTATATATCAAACATTAACTTATTTCCTCAGATGGCAGATGGCTATTAACCGGATTGAATCAACTCGACGGGGGCTTCACATTCCTTACTGACAATAGAAGAAACAGATTAAAATCAGAGGATGAAGTGTGTGCCAATACAATTTGACTATTTGATTTAGACAATCTATACACATTTCATAAATTTAACTATTTTGTACACCTTTTCGCAAATTGCGAGTCTTCTTACAAATATTCCTCCCTCTTTCCCTAGAATGGTAAGAGTGAAGAAAATCATGGAAGTAGATGATGAGGTGTGGCTCCATACTTTGTCATAAAATTTGACTATTTTATTTAGAATATGTAAGTCTTTTACCATTCCTTTCACTCAAAGAGTGGTAAGAGTAAAAAGATGTGCGCAAGTAGAGGATGAAGTGTGGGTTTTTCAATTGACTTAGTCATAAGAATTCTGATTATTCTACATAAAAATTTATGTCTTGACAATAAGAATTCTTTTCTATCATTTTCTTTATATCTTTCAAAAGTGGTATAATGAAAAGAATTGTACAAATAGAAGATCTATTTGTATTAGTCGTAAAAATTGATTATTTGATTTAGAAAGTTTATATACATTTTGACAATTTGTGAACCTTCTTATTATTTCCCTTGCACCTTCTAGAGTGAAAAATGACACAAAGGAATGGAATATACTTTGCAAAATTAGACAAGACCTTTGAAATTTTTGTGTATGCATATGTATATGTATATACATACACACATGTATGTATGTATATATGTATGTATTGTATGTATGTATGTATGTATGTATGCATGTATGTATATGGATATGTATGTATGTATGTATGTATGTACACACATATATTTAATAATAATATTTATAAAATATAATTTTATTTTTTTACTTAAAGTTGAGAGGATTACATAGAGGGAGAGAGCTTTCTATATATAGTATAAAGATGATGAGGTGCTAATTTGTGTTTGTGTTTGTGTTGCTCATAAAATTTGACTGTTTGATTTAGAAAATCTATACACATTTTGAGATTATGTGAACCTTCTTACTATTTCCCTCAAAATTTCTAGAGTGAAGAAAAATGCAATAGAATAGAATATACTTTGAAAAATTAGAAAATACATTTGAAAAACTTAGCACCTTATGCAAAGACTAGAAGAGCATTCTTGCTTGCTATTGGCTGTAAATCATATTGTTCATCTTATATTTTCTTGGCTATTCTTGGCTCACTTTATGTAGTTTTAACTATGTTTGTGGACATTGTTGGTTGTTTAAAGTTAATCCTTTTAACATTTGAAGATAATTTGTCTATTTTCATTTTAAACGCTATGCAATAAGTAGTTGTTACTTTGGGTTTAGGGTTAGCTATTGAGTTTTTGCTACTCCTTCTCTTGCCTGTTTTTCCTTATAAGGAATTGGAACCTTAGTTTTTTCTAGTTTATTAATTAAAAAACATGAAAAAAAATAATAGGATGCTCTAGCTTAAGTTTGATAAAATCTTACCAATCCAACATAGTGAAAAGTTCACCATTTAAAGGGCCTTCCAAATTTTTTGAGCTCAATTTGGCAATAACCAAATTATTTAAATATAATTTTCATTATACATTTTGACCTATTGTTTACTATCATGTATTACCAGACTAAGAAGATTTGAATGTGTATTTATTAGTCAAATATCTTAAGTCATGCTCTTCACCCCCATCCATGGCCACAAGTTTTCTAGAAGTTATAAAACTTCAAGAAAGACCTAAGTATTGTAGTGCTTTGGTCATTTTTTATAGTGCTTATAGAATTAAAAATATTCTATGGAATACGAAACATTTCCTATGTTCTAATGTACAATTTTTATGACCAAACCCACTTAAAGTATTTGCGAGGTCTATAGGGCCATTTCTCCCTTCTATTTTCCTTTCTTTCCCTAATTTATAAGTTATTTAAATGTATCTTGACCTCCACTCATTACTTTTAGGTACAAACTTCCCTTTATCTCTTACATCCTCACAAATCTTCCTCTCCTCACCTGTACATGTTTTTGAGGTAGATATATACTTGTTCCTCCTCAACTCCATCCATTTCAATCTGTTAGTTTTACAAGATTTTCCTTTGTCATTCTCACCTCTGTTTGTGGAATTCCTATGTATCTTTGGACTTCCTCTAGTCCCACCTCTACACCTCTTATCTTTACTCCTTTTCTTACACTCCCCTTCAATAATTCATGTATACTTTCATTAAAACTTTGGACCTCCACTCAAATTTTCATATCCCATGTTTATTTCCACAATGAAATCCCACATAAATTGATTGTATTTTCCCTTTAATTTCTCAATGGGTCTCCTAAATTTTCTTAAGAATTTTTTTATTATTATCAAATATAAATATCCATCCCTATGGTATAGATATACTTGCAGATTCAAATATTAAAGATAAATTTTCCAAATGAACTATTAATGTGGTCATTGATTTACATTTATTAATTGTCCTCATACTTTAATTAGATCTTATACATGCTATATTTCATTTGTGCTACTTTCTCTTGCACGCCAAAGTCATATTTTCAATTTATTCATCAATCTTTTTATAGAATGGCTAGTTACTTCCCCGTATAATTTAAATTCCATTAATAACTTTGGAAGGGTATGGTTAGGTAGAATATGAATTTCAAATTCCTTCTAGTTCATATGCTTCTCTCCAAAGTTTAATTTGTGTATAAAAAATGTAGAGTTCCTTTTTACTAGGATGGGGGAGGAAGGGCCTCCAATCCATTATAGAACTAAGAAGAAGAAAGCTGCATAAAAAATAAACAAGACTAGCAACAAAAAGCCACTAAAAAAGAAGCACAATAACAAAAACAACTAGAGAATAGACAGAAAGTAGCTAATAGGAAATAAGAGGAACTAGCATAAGGAGACACCATTACATATTATACAACTAAATTAGAAAAAATAGATTTAAGTAGCATGATAGGTAGGGAGGAATAGTACAAAAACTTCCAGCTTGTAGTCATAATGTCTAGCAACTCTCCCTAATCAAATTTTCATACTATTAGAACAATTCTTCTTGGAATTCTTGCTAGATGCTGATGATCAATCCTCTTTTTCTTTTTTATAATTTGTCTAGTTTCTTTTCAATATTAACCCCACCAACCATCATTTTATGCATCGCCCTATTAGTTATCATAGCAAGTTTGTTCAAGTATTGGTATGGTGAAGAAATATTCTAATGAAAGGAAGACATAGTCTTCTATTACTCGTCCCATTTTTCCTTGGAAGAAGGATAGTCGATGAAATCTTGTGTTTTCTTCAAATTTTCAAGTCTAACTTGGATGTCTTTGATTTCTACCATATAGTTCTAAAGGTTCTTATCTTTTGTGGTACTATCCATATTTGCACCCTCGATTTCAGTTTCTTCACCAGTCTCTTTCTTATAAATTAGTGGATGCCTTGGCTAATTTGGGTATAAAATTTAATGAATGGAACTATTGGATGCTAGATAGGAATATGCTTTCTCAAGTCAATAATATTCTAATTCAGGACTGATAATTTTTAATAAATAATCACTCTCTTGACTAAGATTAATGCCTTATGCGAACTGCACTAGAACAATTATGCAGAGTGTACCTATATATATTTTTATTTTTTTAATGAAATCTCATAATTAATTGATTATGATTGACCATTATGATGGTAAATTTCCTAAAATAAAAAATACACCAACCCAATATTGGCTAGCATCATGTGGGAGAAAATCACATTGAAAATGGAGATGGGTAAAAGGATATTTAATAATTTAAAATGTAGTTTATTAATCATTTCTACATGGCTCACAAGAATGCATTCTAAAAATATTAATTTGTATACATAAAAAAGTACGACATACCTATTCGAGAGATCAAGCTGGATTGCTCTAGTAATGCAAAAAAGGTAATTATTAATAGGGACAAATAGATTTATGAATGATTTATTGTTCTCACATGGAAACAATGAATGGATCATTTTAATAGTGACTTAATCTATTAGCGCAAAGGGCAAAACCAAAACAAAACATGATCTTATTGATTCATATTGGATGATTTGCAATTTTTTTAGACAAGGAGCAAACAATTGAAAGGAAATAGTTTTATAACTAAAATTTTATAGCCAAAACACATCAAAGAATGTAATATAGTGAGTTTTATGCCAACATTTCCTCCCTTATTACATTGTTCCTAAAACTTGCCCTAAGGACCCCCCTTAAGGCTTACACAACAAAACTTGATAATTACATTATATGAATACATATTTTTTAGAAGATCTTCTCTCAAAAAAGAAAATCATGAACCAAGAGGGTCTCCATCAAGTTGTCTCTTGACCCTTGGAAAGGTGTAGTTTCGACCTGTGTTCTTAAGCTCCTAGTATCGAACTCTCGAATCATAGTCTTGAATTATTCAACATTGATCCCTAAGAGATATAGTAGATCTCTATCATTATCTAATGACCACAAAATGTTATAATTCTCAATCATATACTCTTAATCTCACTTGGCAAAAATCCATTTTGAGCTCAACACCAAATCTCAAACCTGTCTCCAAAATATAATCTTCACAATACATGTATTCTTCAAATCTGTCAGCAACAAAAGGAAACCTGAAAGTAAGAAATGCTAAAACTAAAAATGCTTCTCAAGCAAAAAATATCATCTTAAAGAGAGAAGCTACTTTGAGATGATGAAAATCCTCCATCCTCTAGTGCCACCAACTTCCAAGTAAATTCATGATTCAAATTAATCAAGACCTATTATTTTTCTTTTACTTGAAGTTTTCAACTTTCGAGGCCACACAATTTGATGAACAAGTCTATAATCAATAGCTTCTTGAGTTTTAAAGATCTTATGTCAATGCAAAGCATTTCTATTTTTTTCAAATGATTTCTCTTTATCTAATGCCATATGTGTAATCATCGCAAGCTCAATGAAGGAATTGAAACCAAGACAATTAACCTCATTTTGATAACTTGCTATTGATTGCGATGGCTGACTAGTACCAGATGTATGAAAAATCCCATATTAGCAAATTGAAATAATCTCTAATAGACCCAAATAGATATTTATATCTTAAATTCCATACAACATCTTCATCTACATCGTCATGGACCTTAAATTTTAGTGGAGCCTTAAGTAATTTATTTTTGGTAAGTGTATTAATCTCCCACAAAGATATTTGTATATAATCTATATTACTCAATAGATATCCATACATAAAATGACTCCATGAAAAACCACACCCTTCTCTATTATGACCTCTCATCAATTCAATATCAGAATTACAACTACCATCTTGAGACAACTTTGATGAATTTTTTCCATAATCAAACATACAAACTAACTCTTTTGGTAGCAATAATGAAAGTATTTGGAGGCAAAAAATTAGGCTATGTTGACCTTACCATCATGATTGATCTAGTTGTGTAACTTGGACCTTTCCATTAGCACTACCTATTAAAAGTTTCTAGTATTTTCTACCACTATTATAGTTGGTTAACACCATTTAATGTTAGTTATTATCATTTAGAGTTAGTTTAACTTTTAGTTATTACCTTCTTTTTAGCCATGAAAAATAGTTTGTTATGAATTCTTTTCTAGAAATTTCTATATGTTTCTAACCTCCTCTATAAATGAGGAAGATGCAAATCAATTTTTGTGTGTGCAATACAAATAAATTCTTTTGTGTATGTGTAGCACATTGATATATATTGTTCTCTAGCCTTTGCCCACCTACAAGTGGTATCAGAGCATGCAGATCGTGGAAGAAAGGAACATTGTTGATTGTGTTTATTAGGAACATTTTTGTGTGTGCAATACAAATAATAGAATGTTCCCACTTTGCATAAAAAGTGAAACGATGGAGGAAATTGGAGCAAGTTTGAAGGCATCAAGTCAAGATCAAGCATGAGTATAGCATTTAAGGTGTGGTCATCTAAATTTCAAAGGATTGTGTTTGTTGCAAAAAAATAATATGGTAAGAGGTTTACCTCCTATTGATGCATCAATGAGTACATGTGAAAGTTATATTTTGGCTAAGAAACATAGAGAAATTTTTCCAAAAGGAATGTAATATAGAGTATGGACACCTATAGAAATTGTGCATATAGATTTATGTGGTCTGATGCAAACACCATCATTAGGGGGATCCTTTATTTTGTAACATTCATTGATGATTTTAGCAGAAAAAGTATGGTTTTACTTTCTCAAATATAAATTTGAGACATTTGATAAATTTAAGGAGTAAAAGGCATTGGTTGAGAAACATAGTAGATTATCCATCAAGGTATTGAGATCAGATAGAGGAGGAGAATACAAGTCAAATGAGTTTTTGGATTATTGTAGGTATCATGGAAAAAAGAAACAGTTTACTACAAGTTACATACATCGACAAAATGGTGTTGTATAAAGGAAGAATCGAACAATAATGGAGATGGAAAGGAGCATGTTGAAAGACAAAAATCTACCTAATGAGTATTGGGTTGAAGTAGTAGCTTCTGCAATTTATATCTTAAACCAAAGTCCAAAAAAGATTGTTAGGGATATGATTCTACAATAGGCATGGAGTGGTAAGCATCATAGTGTTTCTCATTTTAGAGTATTTGTTCTTATTACATATGCACATGTACCTAAGGAAACAAGAAGTAAATTGGATAACAAGAGTGAAAAATGCATTTTTATTGGTTATGATGAACAATCTAAGGCATATAAGTTGTTTAATACTATAACCAAGAAAGTCATTGTTAGTAGAGCTGTATTCAAAGAAGAAGAATCTTGAGATGGAAATATAGACAAGATAATTATAGGTGCAATACCAATACCATATGATGAACATGAAGAAAAAGAGCAAGAAGAACAAGGAGAACAATCAAATGAACAATGAGGAAGTCCACCAAGAAGTCCACAAGGAGAAAACTCACAAGGGAAGGCTGAGAAAGGAGAATCATCAATTTCCAAAGTAAGTAATAACTCAAATCCTACACTTGCTTCATTGAGACCAAAGCTTAGAAGAAAGAAGATTAGAATTTGCATGAAATTTATGATCAAGGAGATAGGATAGATTTGTAATCAAACTTTGCAATATTTGCTCAAGATCCCATATATTTTGATGATGCAATTAAGGAAAAATATTGGGTTGATGCAATGAATATTGAAATGGAATCAATTGAGAAAAATGATACATGGGAATTAGTTGATTTTCCTAAAGATAAAGAATGCATAGGTGTGAAATGGGTTTACAAAACTATGTTTAAGGCAAATAGAGAAGCTGACAAATATAAGGCAAAGAAGCACTAGTGAGCCCATAGAAAGACTTCATATTGTTAGAATGGAACTAGCTATTGCAACTCAAAACAATTGGAAGGTCTATCAAATGGATGTCAAATCAGCTTTCTTGAATGGATATTTAGAAGAAGAAATCTACCTGGAGCAACCACTAGGTTATGAGATAAAAGGGTTTGAAGACAAAGTTTACAGGCTAAAGAAGGTTCTTTATGGATTGAAGAAAGCACTAAGAGCATGGTACAACATGATTGATTCATACATGTTGAATAATGGATTCAGTAGAAGCACTAGTGAGCCTACACTATACATCAAGGTCAATGAACAAGGTCAAATTTTGATTGTTTGTTTGTATGTTGATGATTTGATCTTTATAGGCAATCTCTCTATTGACATGTTTAAATCAACAATGAAGAAAGAATTTGAGATGACAGATTTGGGTTTGATAAAATATTTTCTTGGCATTGAAGTTACAAAAAATGATAAGGGAATTTCATTTGTCGAAGTAAATATGCAAAAGATGTTTTGAAAATGTTTAGAATGATAAATTGTAGTCCAGCTTCTACACCTATGACAATAGGTACAAAACTAAGTAGATAATATAATGAGACAAATTTTGATTCAACTATATTCAAACAATTGGTTGGTAGTTTGATGTATCTCACAACAACTACGTTGGATATAATGCATGGAGTTAGTTTGGTTTCTAGATTCATGGATGCACCAAAGAATTCACATTGGAAAATAGGAAAATGTTATTGGGGTACATTGCAGGAACTATGAATCATGGCATATTGTATTCCACTTTAGATAATTTCCAGTTGATTGGATATACATATAGTGACCTCAGAGGAAGTATTGATGATAGAAAGAGCACATCTAGATATGCATTTTATCTTGGAACATGTGTTGTAGCATGGGCATCAAAGAAGCAACCAATAGTAACAATTTCATTAGCAGAAGTAGAGTATGTGGTGGGAACATCAACAACATGTCAAGCAATATGAATGTGAAGAATCTTGAAGGATCTAATGCATGAGCAAGAAAATCCTACTACAATATTTTGTGAGAATAATTCCACCATTGCAATTTCAAAGAGTCATGTTTTTAGCAAAAGGACAAAGCACATTGACACTAGATATCACTTCATTTGTGAGTTGGTGAACAATGGAGAGATCATACTACAACATTGCAGATCCATGGACCAACTTGTAGATATATTCACCAAGGCATTAACACAAGAACAATTTTAGTATTTGAGAGGAATCTTGAACATTTTAAATATTGATGTAATTAGTGGTAGAAATTAGGGGGAAGTGTTAGAGGTTTCTAGTACTTTCTACTACTAATATAACTGGTTAACACCATTTATATTTAGTTATTATCATTTATAGTTAGTTACCACCATTTATAGGTAGTTAAACTTTTAGTTATTTCCTTCTTAGCCATGAAAAATAGTTTGTTATGAATTCTTTTCTAAAATTTTCTATATCTTTCTAAATCCTCTATAAATGAGGTAGATGTAAACCAGTTTTTGTGTGTGCAATACAAATCAATTCTTTTGTGTGTGTAGCACATTGATCTTTATCGTTCTCTAGCCTCTGCCCACCTACACTTCCCAACCTCATTCTTAGTATCTTTGAGCAGAAGCTGCATCTGCAAATCGCAAACAAAAAATTATGCACAATGAAGATTACTCGTAGTCTGACCTTGCGTATCTTGATATCTCTAAACGATTCTTTCTTTGCTATTTGTTTCTTCTCTACTTCAATTCACCTCTCTATCTCACATAGGAAGTCTTCCACAAACCTTTTCTATGCTTTCATATTTTTTTTTGCACCAATTGCATCTTGCCTTCAAAACATGTGAAATAAGGTGAAGAAAATATTGCTTGTAGCAGTTAAAAATATCCTCATGCCTTCTCTTTATACTCAGCATTCAATGTATTTAGTTTCCACCACAAGTAACTTAAAAAGATCTTAAATATTTTAAAAAATGTGCCTTTCACATTATCACATCACCAATGAATTGTAGTATGAAAATTTGGATGTTAACACCTGCAACGCCAAATGCAATCTTTTAACCAGAATGTTCATGCCCATCACATGCTCTTTATTATTTCATGTTTCTTGGTTCCTCAATGCACCTTGCGAACTCTTCATGCCAAATGAATAGTTGTATATTCATCATAAAAAATGTTTAGATGCCATGAAGATGACTAAAATACGTTAAGATGAACCAATAGAGAAGTCTCTACCGCAACAATGAAGGTGATTCTGCAATTTTGCTTCTATTATCCACTAAATTTGTGAGTTAGTTGTCTAACTAATTTCACAATGGTGGCAAATCATTAAAACTAGAGCGCTATCCATAGTCCATATATGTCTTCCAGTACGCCATTCTCCCTAGTAAACAAGATGCATAATAAATTCAAAAAGCCTGAAGCACCTTATTCACAAGCGTAGGATTACCAATTGCTTTGATACCATATATGAGCGTAAATGGAAAAACCAAAATAGAACATGATCTTATTGATTCATATTAGATGATTTGCAAAGATTTTAAACGAGGAAATAGTTCAAGGAAACGATTTTATAACTGAACCTTTGCAACCAAACCACATCAAACAATGTAATATAGTGAGTTTTATGTCAGCATAATCAACACTAATTTTTTTTTTTTTCATTTCCTTTCTATCCTAGTTCCTAGTAATGACTCTTTCTAGTTAATATTTTTGAGCTTGCAAAAGAATTGAAAAATGGGGTGACAATACTTTAGAGGTGAACCCACCACCTTTTTCTCATTAAAAAAAATGTTGAGGTGTGGAAGATTTTTAAGAGGGATGGACTCATTCTATTCTTCAAGGCAATGAAGGGGAAAGATGAAGAGTTTTGCTCAATAATTGAAAGGATAGAAAGGTGTAAGTGGGCGATGTGAAAATAGAAGTCTTTGATAAGATAATTAGGCAATTTATATCCCTCATCTATAAGGGGAAGAGGACCCACATTTAAGTCAGAAGCATGCCTATGAGGAAGACATCAAACTATTCTTGGAGGATGTTTTATAACTGGAGTGAGACAAAAATGGGTTCAGAAGGTTGCTAGTGTCATGAGGGTTTTTGAGCTACCACCTTATCAAATAGTTTACTCTAGAAGGTAGGTTTTCCACTATCAATAGCCACCATTTTTCACCCTTAAATTGTTTAGTCCACATTCCGCTGATTAGTTTTCCAATTTTTTTTCCTTCCATGCAAAAGTGTGTTGTTGAAGGGGCTAATGCACCACTCCATCAGGGGCTAATGTATGTTCTTTGTATTTTTTGTTTGTTTGGTACTCCTCCACTCAACCCTACCCCTACAAAACCAACTCAAGGTCTCATTAAAACCTAACCCTCCCTATAGTAGAGTAGTAAAAAACATATTGGCTAAGTTGCTAATGATATTCCAACTTCATCCAAGGCCAAATTTGTGAATAAACCCCTATTGGGCCCTCATAAAAAGAAATAGTTGATCTTGGTTCTTCAAGAACCCACCTAATAGCTTAATTTGGCCCTAATAAAGCATTGCAAGCCCCTCAAATTAAAAGTAAAGTTGTGGCCAACTCTTCGTTTAG
The DNA here is from genome assembly GCF_030272615.1 of Cryptomeria japonica. Taxonomy (NCBI): domain Eukaryota; kingdom Viridiplantae; phylum Streptophyta; class Pinopsida; order Cupressales; family Cupressaceae; genus Cryptomeria; species Cryptomeria japonica. Next base: position 544,849,183 of record NC_081412.1, on the reverse strand, counting down.
TAACAAAAATACAAATTTGGATAATGGGAAAGTGACTCAGTGTTTTTTCATTCTTCCTTACTATTGATATTTTTGAGAAATAAAATATCGAAGACGAGACAACTATGTCTTCAAGGGAAAGTAGATCTATGAGGCTTTTAAATATGAAAATGGTTGTTAAGATTTCTTTGGCTTTTTGAAAAATCTGCCTTGAGGAACTGAAAGACAAGAATTGTGAGTTCCCCTCTTCCAATGAGGAAGTAAGTGAAGAGACTATGGAGAAGCCACTTGATAAAACCCCAATGGACTCTTTATCCTATTCCCACCTTATAAAACCCCCTTTGGAGATGTCTTAGAAGATCTCGATATGCTCAATAACAATGGTGAGGAGGGGGACGAAGATACTAAAGAGAAAAGGATGCCAAACAAAGAATAGAATTGGAAGGTTCTCTCCACAAATTTAGAACATCTTAGTGATAGGAGTGATGATTAGAATAATTCCCAAGCATTTGTCTTACTGAAATAGGGTCATGGAACAAATTTTAAGGATTAATAATACCCTTATGTGCAAAACTGTTATTTGAGTGGTTATGTTATTTTGAAAAATAGAGAAAAGATAAAAAAGAGAGAAGAAGGATAGAGTCATTGACCAGGGGAAAGACATGGAGATTGCAATTGGTACTAGATGTGAGGTGACACTAGACAAACTAGTCAAAGACTAGGACTCAATTTATTAGACTCCATTGTTTTCTTTTTATATGATTTTCTTTATACTTTAACTATGTTAGATGTTGTTTCTTAAGCTACTATTTATAAACAATCTAATTTTGGATAATAATATTTTTATCTATGATTGTATAGTTAGTTTCTAGGTTTGTTCATTGGCTTGATCTCCAAGCCTTCTGGTTGTGTTTTGATTGTCTATGTAAAGAACTATATTATTGGGGCACCTTCCCCTACTTACCTTAATAAAAAAAGATTCTATTAGTGAGAGGATTGTACATCTTGTAAACCTTACTTTATTCACTACACCTAATGAAAATGCATGATTCACTTTTTAGATTTACCTTTTTTATTTTGATCAATTATATGAGTACAGGCCAAACAACTAAAAAGTGTAAAATGATAAAAAATATAAGCCTTTTTCTAATAACATACTATATAAGCAGTCACCATGTCAAGTGCACTACTAGTCTTTTTATGGAGAATGTACACCATTGTACCAATTGTATCACCCCAAAAAAACTTAAATCCTTGGTTTGTAACATACTCCTTACCATTTCCACCACTGCATGGTTTTTCCTTTCAGCTACTTATTTTTTGAAGTGTGTAAATATCGATGAGTTTTTTGTGATGCCATTCGTATCATAATAATTTTGAAAAAATATAGATTTTTTTTTTCCATGATTAATCCTTAAGAATTTTATTTTGCAACCTCCATTTCCATAAGGGTTTTAAAGCTCTTGAATGTAAGAAAGGTTTCATTTGTTCTTAAAAAAACAAAAACTAATACTTATATGAATAATTATAAATAAAACTATTGAAATATGATGACTTACCCAAATATTTTGGTGAACTAACTAAGTTGGGTAATAGGCCCTCTAATCATTTCCTTTTTTAAAATACATCTCTCTTCCACTTTCTCTTGTAGCACATCATTCACAACCATTCTTATTTTCTTGAACCTTAGGCTAACCTTAAACTAATTCTTTTGATGTTAGAACATTCAAACTATAAAAATTGAAGCATCTATGTATATGAGATGCCATGACCAATTTTTTTCCTCATATGCCATATTGGCAAGACCACCATTCTATTCTCCAAAGTTTAATAAGAAAAAATCTTTTCTTTAATTTAGAAACAACTATAACCACCATATTGCCTTCATTATTATCATAAAATTTATATTGTTGATTTGTAAAACACTTTATATTTCTTCTCACATAATTATTCAACACTTATAAAATTATTCATTAGTTGTCGAGTGTAATAAGTTTTGTAACACTTTTCATACCTTCTTGAGCATGGAATTTCATAGCTTCTTCTACAAAAACCTCCAAGGTTTTTTAATGTCAAGCTTGATTTTGAACTTGAAACTTTCATCTATTGTACAAAAAAGATCATTATTTCTTTATTTATTTAAAATATTTTATATCTAAATACCAAATATTTTTAGTTTTGCCAAAAAATAAAAGTAAATAATTTGGAGAAGTGTCATCACCCTCTTGAGTATACTTTTTGTTGCTATTACTTTCTTTTAATATACAACCCCTTCCAAAGTGATCATATCTATTACAGTGATAACACAATATTCATCTTTAATGATATAACATGGATTGTGGAAATCTCATAGCTTTAATGATATTTATCTTATTCAAATATATCTTTACCTCTTCTTCTTCAGCCATCTCTTCTGCTTGTATTTCTTTATGAATAATTTGTATTTTGACCTCTACCTTGGCCTTGTAGTAACTTCATTCTTCTTAATTTATTATTTTAATAAAAAAGTTTTGATTACTTACTCCAATAGAATATCTCATTCTTCCTTCATGTGAGACATAAGAGATCCAAATAGGTGATCAATGTAGAGGATAATCAAATCTTTTCTTTCTTCAATGAATATACCAACATGGTTTTGCCTTTGTTTTAAAGACCTCAATATAATTTCATCACATTATCTTTGTTCACAATTTCTCCTAGAGTAGCCATCTTATTGACCACATTTTTTACTTTCACAATAGTGACTCACATGTCAAATTTTTTGTATCTTCAAATTCTTTTTTCTCTATTTGTGGTTTGACAACTTTAACTTGATCATTGCATTGGTAGGCTTCTTGTAGAGTCTTTGCCTATCTTTGCACCAATAACTCTTTAAAATAAGCTCTTATCTCGAGCTATTTGAATATAAAATAAAACTTGAGCATTCTTCTTTATAGTCCCCTTCTTAGTTGTTGTATCATTGGCTACAAAATTGATACAATCAACAAGCTCTTCATTACTTGTTTGTACAATCTCTTATAACTCTACATGTTGAACTTGAGTCATCATCTTGATGCGTCAATAATCATAATCATTTCCATTAATTGCTGGAATGACCAGAGAATTAAAACTTAACATGATGGATGGTTATGAAGATCTCAACAATTAAATAATTGGTAAAAAAGAAAACCCCAAAAAGATACTTGAATTGATAGCAAATAAAAATTCGAGAAACATATGTTATTTCTTAATCAGCTACAAAAACAGTTATAATATTAAGAAAAAATACTTACGTTTCCAAAAAGGAATAGCTCACAACATAGTTTAAAACATAGAGATTTTCAAAACATCACACTAGCTAAGTGCTTTACTCTGTTTTTTTCTGCTTTATTTTTAAGGTTGCATCCATAAAATAGTCCACATGTAGCAATTTAAAACTAAAAAGCTGTTCATCATTTACTAATAAAATATTACAAAACACTTTCATGCAAAGTTCATCTAAAATTAGTCTTAAAAGATCTGTGCATACTTTGCATCCAAGACGAGTCTACAAAAAACTGTTCATGAATTGCATGGCGGTGAGACTCACGCATCTCTTAGATAACCATAATTAATCCACATATATTTAGAAAACCGGCTTAGGTCTAGTAGATTAGTTACAGAATCTTGAATAGCAGGTCATATCTGTCCCGTTGAAACGGGAATTTCAGAGGAAGTGGAAGCGGCGGTTCCCGATGACAAAGTGGCGGTCTTAGATCTCTTTCTTTTTGGTGTTGGGATCTCCTTCTTGTCTGCATAGTTGGCGAACGTTCGCAATCGGGTGGAGACCGATTTAACATGAACTGAATTCTCATTTCTGTGCACAAATCGGTAAAGCAGGCGACACAAATAGTAGACAAGGGTGAGAAATGATACACATCCTGTTAAAAGAAATATGCCCCAAAAGTTTTTGATACTCATTTTGTTTGATTCGACTCCGCCAGATTCCACGCTGCATTTGTTTTCACTTGAATTGAACCACCTCTTCAGAATTTCTTGCATCTCTTTGCTTTCTGAAAGATTTAATATAGCCTTGGAAATGTCTGAAACGAACGGAGACCCCTTTGGGAACACCTGCACATACATTTTGAATCAATCATATGATTTGTGAATTAAACGAGTTTGCGATTATAGGAAAGTTTCTAGACTTACAAATGCGGAGCCTCCCGTTGTGTACTTGGGACCAAGTTTCACATAGTCGTTGCATGCTGTTGACAAAATTACGTTTTGGGGAATAGTCCGCGCCCGTTCAAATATGGCAGCCACCCCTCCGTTATTGGGTCCCTTCTTCAGTACATCGGCGGACTCTTGTGCAGATGAATATGGGCGAAGTGCGCTTTCATCCACACCAAGCTGTTGTACCAAATACTTATCTATGAAAGTTCCCTGGTGATACCCGATTGGCAAATTTTGGGTGATGAGAGATTCAAGGCTCTGAACTTTTGGTACAACTTATCTCTCTGTAAGCATCGACGAGAGGCTGGCGGTGTAACTAGACACTAACACAAAAGCTACAAAAAGCCAAATTATCACCACTGCTTTACCCAGACCACTTACAATCCTCTCTCCTGCCCAATCCACAAAATCAATTTTAGATTTTTAAGCGATGTATATTGCACAATACTTTAAGCAATTGTAATTAAAAGAGAGGAATAAAAATCTTGTTACTTTGAGTTGCGAGGAGTGTGGAAAAGGAAAACCTGCATATTAAAGACAAAGTAATTGAATCAGAAATTGGCAATTATAAATTAGTAAATAAATATTTGACGAGGCTTAATTATCTAATTCAAATATGTATAAATTTTATTTACGATTTTGTTATCTAAATCAACCACATGGGTGGTTTCTCTCTACATAACTGTGAATACATTCACTAGAAGCTGCAACTGTTTAAGCTTTACCATCAATAAAATTCTATAAATCGAAATTTAACTATTACAGGAACGAATGGCGTGAATAATGCCATAGAATTAGAGACAAAGAGAGAGTGAGCAGGAGAAGTACCACATGAATGTCAAGACTTGTTCCCAAGGCTTCCCTCTAAATTGCCTATTTAGTCTGTGCTCCAGACACCAAACAACAGCTCCCGTGAATATGAAAAATGAAACAGTAGTTATCCACATGGCTGGGGTAAAGGGACGCAGGAAGGCCCAGGGGTCACTTGATAGCTTGTCTGAAAGTGCTACCATCATTATAAGACCCGACTCCGTATACGGCTGGGTTAAATCCACATACTTGCTACGATTTGCAAGCACCGTCATATCTCCCACAACCGCATCGAATTTCTGTCTCGGGTTTTCACATATTATTTCAGTGGGTCAGTTGGAAATATAGATTTACAATGCAGAAATGAAGAGAATTTAACTGACCTGGAGATAGACCTGGTAGACGACGTCATCATAGTAGCCCGCAGTGACATTGCCAGTTCCATAAGGTATCAATTCATAGGCCAATTCATAATCCAATCTTCTGAGCACCGATTTGAACACATCAATACAGAATCCTGTAATCTCATAAGTCTGGTTTTGTGCACCTGCGTTGCCATGAACTGGTTTTACGCTGACGAATTTTGTAAACCCTCTTTCCCAAGGCACCGCTATTTTCAGTTTCTTGCTTGGCACAGGTTTCACCCACCCACGTGGTGTCTTTGACGTTCATCCCCCGCCCCATTGAACAACTTGTTTCGAAGATATATTCAGGCCCTTTTCTGTCCAGGAACCAACTACGTTATAACTATTTCCAACCACATTTATTATATCATATGAGGACTCCAAAGCTTCTCCCTTTTGACGACTTATTCGAACAGGACCAGTAAGGCCTACAAAGTTTGTCTGTAGGATCTGATTAAGCAAATCCTCTCCACCGTCAAAAACATTGAAATTTAAAATCTTGTTGCTGGTAGAGGCCGCTGAGAAATCACTATTAAACGATTCCTTACGCAGAAGATGATCGATTGCGAAAGCAATCGCCCATACTGTAACATATGCAACAAGTGCGCGGGAATTTTGTTTCCAGGCTTGGCATTGTAGGATTCTGGGCTCTAAACCGCTACTTCCATGCTTGAGAAAATTCATTCTGCCTTAGCTGGTCCGTTTCTTTGAGTTTTCTTTTAATCCCCAGCACACCATTCATGGAGAGGAGAGAAGTAGAGTTGAAGGAATCTATTAGACTGGCAATTACATCGGTAATGATCCATACATACTCATTACTTATCATTCTTAATTAGACGCCTCGGAAAACAGGATTAGAGCTAAATCAGCATGCATGTGCACGATGAATACTCGCGACTCCAGGCCCATCAGCTCATCCCGAATAAGCCTCCTTATTGAAGAGACGTTAGCCTGGGGAGGCACTGCGGCTTTCAAAACAATTATTGTCCCCACATCTCGCAAGGCATCGTTTAAGGCGGGGATGGCCCCTCTGCCCAAATCATCATCTACATATACTAGCGCCACTTCCCTCCATCTATACTTCTCTATCAGCTTTGCTATTGCCCTCATTGGCATTTTATCACTGGGTACCATACGAATGAAGTAAGGATATCGATGAATGGAGGGAGAGGGATTCGTTGCACCAATCGTCACAATTGGAACGTGCGCTGCAACGCCCAGATAAGCCACGAACTCCGCTACCGCGGACGTTTGTGGGCCGACTATGCTCACACATCCTTTTCTTAGCAGTTCCAACGCTGTAATGCTCAATTCAAGGCAGCACATAAGTTCTCTGTTTTATTCGCAAAAAATGAGCAGAAAGAGAGAGCAATAATAAACATATACAGACCTTGAAAGATACTATTATGGTGGACAGAGTACGTGTTGTTACCTGCAGAAGCGCCTATGAGTGCATCTTGTCTGGAGTCTCTGATATCAATATTGAGGACCGTGTCCTTCAGAATGCTGGTGTTTCGGTTTACGTCTTCAACCGCCAATTCAATAGTAGTCTTGGCTATTTTTCCTGTACGTGTGTCCAACGCCATTATAGCACCTATATTTATCGGTGAACAATCCATTTCTCCCAGTTGAGCAGCACAAAACAAAAGAACACCCAACGCAATCGGCACCGCAACTTCATACCCAGAATTGGCTTTGTTGGCCATAGCTACACTCTTACGGACAATCCAACACTAGAATTGCTTCATTGATTTAAACATCAAATGTTAACTTATTTCCTCTGATGGCAGGATATCATTAACTGGACTGTGACTCGATTTGGCGGGATCTTCACGTTACCGACAATAGCAGCAACAAAAGATGAGGTGTGGGTCCGCACTTGGGTTAGTACTAATTTATTCAAATTTTGGCAAAATCTTCTTACCATTTTCCTCGCATTTTCGCAGAGTGGTAGAGTCAAAAGAGGCACTTCCAAAGAATTCCCCAAAAATGGAATAAGCGTTGAAAAATTATTTACTTATTATTACTTTTTTTATGCAAACAGTCAGATTGCACACCCGTCTTTATATAGCAATACTTTTTTAATGCGAACAGTCAGATTAGATACCCGTCTTTATATAAACAAAACTTGTCTGGTTAGACGATATTATTATAATGAATTTGTTTTGCTTTCGTTTATCAGATTTCTCATTGACTGTAGAAGATTTGATTTGTTTTCATTTATTTACTTTGTACTGTTTACCTCGCAGTTTCCGAAGAGTTGAACAGGGAAAAGATGAGCAGAAAGAATAGTCTCGCGTTGGAAGACTTGGGCGAGACTACTAATACTCCACTCATTCACATTGTATTTATATATTTAAATATATATTAAGCAGTTGTTTATTTTAAAGTTTATTTCTTATTTTATATTTTTAAAGATATTTTATATTTAGTTTTATTATTGTATTTTATATCTATATAGAATTATTATTATTTAAAAAATATGGTTTAGATTTAGGAAGTATAATTTTTGGTGTATTTCATAAAGTCTAATTGATTAGTAGGTGATCAAATAGTAAAAACTATAATAGTCAAAATTAAACTTCACCTACTTTGCATAAAATAAAATACACTTCTTCTCTTTCTATTCTCGTCTATATTATAATATAAAAACATAATAGTTCAACCTTATGGTTAGGGGTTGAAGTAAATTACATTGGCCTCTCACGTACTACTTTATTGGAATCATGGTTCTAGTTTGTTCATAGCAAATTTTTATTCGAGGCATTAGTTTCTTTAGTCTCAATTTCATCCTTTTCTTATTTGCAACATCTAGAGAATTTATGAATGACAACTTTAAGTTTCTTGGTTGTCACCTCAACAACAAGCTGTAAGTTTTTTGATTACTACTTAATGATATGCAGGTGCTCTAAAACATAATTAAAATGGACCTCACCTTGTTTGAATACATCGCAAATATCATCATGCAAAAGAGAAGAACTCATTTTGATAGAAATAATATCTACACATGATATAGACCGGGAAACACTATTGTTGAGCATGCCAATGCACGCAAGATGAAGAATTTCAAAACACAATAATTAAATTAATAATTATGGTGCAATGGGCCACTCCTTATAACACATATTTCCATCTACCATATGCGCTGTTAACTATTGTTGCATCCCATCATCAAGAGATTCAAAATCAGCTTTAGGTCACAATTTTTCTAATTATCATTTGATGGTTTCATATGTTGCATCTCTTATTTATTCAATATTTAAGATTGACGTATTGATAGTAAATTTTGTAAGTATTAATTTATTGTTATAATGATTCTAGATCATTAGTTAGTGATACTCCTATAAAACCTTAGACTAGAAATTATATCGTACCCTTTGCATTTTGATAATATATTAAGTGTCTTTGGAGCGAGGTTCTCCTCTAAAAAGGGTTTTTTCCATATAGTTCATTATTTTATGATAAATTACTTTTGTGTTTTCTTCCTTATAATCATATGATTAGTTTAACTTTCAAGCATACCTCCTCTCATAGATTAGTGTAGAAAGCATATTCCACACCTCTATTTTTTTTTTTTAGTATTAAATCCTAATCATGTCGAATTCCAAGTGTTGGAGACAAGTTTTTTTTGCAGTAATCCTAAATCTTGTGAGAAGTTGCATTGAAAGAGATCTTGTAGCTGGAAAAATGACAACACATCAAAGATAGAAATGGAAAATATCACATACATATGATTTGAGTTTTCAAGGCTCAAGGGGGAGGATATGCTTATAGATAAATATCCATCGGCATTACATGTAGAAAATTCAATTGTCCACATTCTTTTTTCTTCATGTAATACTCATTCTAATCAAGTAAATAAAATTTACTACTATACGTAGGTTAATTGATAGCCTTTTCCTCTTCATCTTCTATTCGTGTATCCTTTTGGTTATTCATTTTGATACTAAAACTTTATTCATAAATTCATCAACATAAACATTATTAAACATGGGCATATTTCTCTTTGCTTCACAAGTGGAAGTCTCATTAGCATTTTTTGTTCAAGCATTAATATATATATGCACTAGATAACAAGTTTATAATAAAAAATAATCAACGTACCAATATTAGTATTGAAGGCAATTCCATAAAAAAACACAAATAATTAGCCAGAGCAAGAATTAGAGGTCAAAATGGCGGCACTGGATGGCAGCAGGAGCGATGATGGCGAGAAGAGCAGGGTTACCGATGTGTGGTATTTTGGTGCCCAGTCTTTGAAGGTTGGATCTTGAAGCTATGAAGTGGACATTGCCTTCCCCATTGAGACAAGTGGATTGCATGTTGTCCAGAAACCGGTTAATGCTGGGAAAGCAGATAGGTTCCAGGGAATCAAATATTCTAGTCTATGGTTAAACTATGGAAATCCTTATTCAAATGGTAACCAGTGCCCTATTGACCTGCATAAGTGAAAGGCGAATGGTTTCATTTGGAATAACAAAGGCTAGTTTCACAAGGCTAAGCATTCCGCATCCAAGGGCCCCCAAAACTGGTATGCACAGCCTGTACCTAACACTTCCGATACACCACTCGAGAGAGGCAATCCTCATACTGACTCTTTTTTGGTTCCCCCAACTGATCATGGTAATTTCCAAAAGCGGAATGGGTGCTTTAGGCAAGATAACTCAAGGGACGACCAAGTCAAGTTTTGGAGGTCTAGCTTCCATCCTAAAAATTGGAACCCTCGATCGAATCATGAAAGATGCCCTGACTTTTGACCTCAGCGACCCCATTTTCATAAACCGGTAATAAAAACCTCAAGACCCACTATCTTTTTGGATGAGAATAAAATTAATTCTGCTAGGTCAAATTTGCTTGAGTCTTGCCTTTTCATCAAGTGGGGTGGTGGAAAGCGAGTTAAGGACAACTTTGAAATCTGGTGTAGAGTGCAATGGGGAAAGGATATTAATATTAATATTCTCTTGAATGATTCCTATATGATTGAATTTATGAGCAATAAAGAGAAATGGCAAGCTAAAAATAAAGGTCCATTTATCTTAGATAGCATTGATGTTCACATCATTGATTGGCAGCCCAATTTCAATCCTTGAACATATGTATTGCCGGACAACAAAGTATGGATAAGACTATATAATTCCCTCAGATTATTGGCACATTGATGTCATTAAGGATATATGCAAAAACCTTGGTACCTTTGTATCGACAGATGAAATCTTGGAGGATAAATTATGGGGAATCTTTCTCAGAATTTGTATTAGCACAGCTCAAATCAACAAGATCCCTGACAAAGTCAGAATTATTGGGGCAGGGAAGATCTGGATCCAAAAGATTGACAGGGAAGATCAGCTGCATATTTATCCTAAATGGTTCTGCTTGGATCATACCGGTATTAGTTGTGATGTTACGGTTACAATACAATGAAATTATTCCTGTATGCAATCTCCTATTGAGGTAAATCTGCAACCGAAACCTCCCATTGCCGTTGATACTAGGGAAGCCTTTTGCAACGATACCCTTGATAAGGAGAATGTTACACTAACGGAGGAAACCCATTTGATCATAGCTCCCCCCTCCTCTGGTCAAAGTGAGAGACAACAAGATCTTCTCACACTTCTGGAGAAGACCAAATCCCTACAGGAAGACATTGAATTCAAGTTAGCAGACTCACTTCCACCCTCCCCTTTGGTGCCTAGGAATCAACTAGCAATTTAAGAAGGCAATCTTTACTCTTAGGGTTTGAAGATTGGCACTATAGGGGAGATGGGAGGGAAGATCTCCTCCTCGATAGGCATTGAACTAGAAGATGATGAAATTGAAACCTCTTGCTTGGAGGGGGAGGAAGACTTTGAGCCTGACTTAGAGTTTATATTGGAGGGTACTTCAAAAGGTTTTGGAAAGTCAGATTCGAGTATTGGCAAACCAAATTTTAAGCCAAAAGATGCACGGGGGTGCAATTCCAAAAATGTTATGCTAGCACTAGCTGGTGCTATCAGTGGTCAAACCAAACTTAATTTATCTGGATCAGATCACTACCCGATCTATCTGGAGGTCTCCTTGGCTCAAGCGGAGGGAGGCACCCTATTCCAATTTGAGAAAATGTGGCTCAGGGTGCCTGAACTATATGATCTTATAACGGCTTGGTGGAATGAACCTGTTTTTGGGAATCATTCGAGACTTCTCATTCTCAATAAAAAGCTCAAGTATATTAAGGTCAAGATCAAAGAATGGAATAAGAGCCATTTCAAGAATATTCATATGGAGAAATTAAGAATTAAGGCTAAACTGGCAGACTTAACTAACTCTGTTACATCTTCAAGAATGACTGAGGATCTATTTATAAAAAAAAACTCTCTCAAATTTGATCTAAATGAAATGCTTCGATGTGAGGAAATCCACTGGCGTCAAAAATCAAGGGAGTTATGGTTAAAGGAAGGTGATAAAAACACCAAATTCTTCCACCTGTTGGATAAGACTTCTGGCCTAGGTGGTTTCCCTACCGCTTTCTTCCATCATTTCTGGGATATCATTGCTTGAGATTTACATCTTACAGTAGAAGAATCAAGAAAGAAGATGACTATGTTAGGGGCCACCAGTCACACCTTTTTGACTCTAATCCCGAAGAAGCAAAATTCACAACAAATGAGTGACTTTAGGCCTATCGCTCTATGCAATACTGTATATAAGATTGTAACAAAGATCATAGCTAACAAATTGAAGCCCCTCCTTAAACACATCATATCAGATAAACAAAGCGGGTTTGCCCCTGGAAGATCCATTGTGGAAGGTATCATCGTCGCTCATGAAATACTTCACACAACCAGGAAGACCAAGGACTTCTGTATGATTTTAAAACTGGACATCGTGAAAGATTATGACATGGTGGACATGGATTTCTTATTTGATGTTCTTAATAAATTTGGCTTCTGTAAGGAATGGCTCACTTGGGTCATGAGCTATCTCTGTCCCCCCAAATTCTCTGTTCTGGTTAATGACTCATCCCATGGTTTCTTCTCTTTGACAAGTAGAGAGTTTTTTAGTGGCGAATCTTCGCCAATTGGTGAATTTTGTACGAATAGTCTTGGGCACCATTGTGGTCAAATCGCCCAGAATTTTGGGGTTAATGACACACTGTAGAAATTGGCTTCGCCATTGACCACACACCATCGATGTGCATGCCCATAATATTCACCTGGAATCACTCAGACATGGGTATTAGATCACCTCCGCTATTCGCCAGCAATAGTAAATTGACCACATACCCAGAACCTAATTCGCCAATGGTAAATTAAATGTTCATTACATGCATCGGCCAAATTCACCAATATCAATTAGAACATTATAAGCATTCGAGGACCTATTTTGCCCCGCTTAAATTAAATGTTCATTGCACACCCGCGTAATTCGCCAAAAATGCAATTAAATTAAATGTTTATTGGCAATTGCGACGCTCGAGCCCCATACAATTCACCAAAAATGCAATCATGGATTGCTATAAATACACTATTTCTTACACTCTTTGTTACAATTTATTCATGTCTGATTAGTAAATTGGGAGCTCTCAGAGTCTTGAGTCTCGATTCGCATTCCACAAATTGAGTTGGAAAGTCAAAGCTCATTGTAGGGCAGAGGGCCAGAGTTACAATCCTGCAACACAGGCCCAGGCATTCATTCCTGATTCCTGATTCAGAGAATTGAGAAGGCATAAAGGTGAGTAATCATTTCTTCATACTTGATAGTATTAGTTTTAACTTTTAATTCGTAGTGAGAGGTCAAAACTCAAGATGTCACAGTCAGACATGGGTGAGACTCCTCAGGGTGGTGAAGGGATTGGGATGTCAGACAAGGGTAAGACTCCTTAGGGTAGTGAAACTGAAGGGATTGGGAGGCCATCAAAATGCCCAAAACTTCAACTTAAAGATAGTACCATAAAGTCTTTTTTTGGAATTGGTAAATTTTCTAGTCCATCAACCTCTGCAATTGTAGAACTCATTCACAGTAGCTCACCACCACCACAAGGTGGGATTGTCATTGAGTTAAATGCATCAAATGAGGATGAAAATACCGACACGGTAGAAGATGTTCTAAGGGATACACACAATGAGATACCATTGGTGAATGCAAATGTTAGTACTGAAGATGATGTTGGTAGGAAGAAAAGAAAAAGGAAAGTAAAACTGGGGTGAGAGTGGGAGATGACAAGGAGTTTTAAGATTGATTCGGTAGCAAAGTACCCATTCATTGAACCGGTCCCAAACAATGATGAACAACCAATAGAATGTAGGTGTAAGATTTGTAGCTAGAAAACTAAAAGAGAGAAGAAGATGCAGCTAAAGCTTGACACCATAGAAAAGTATATTGGTAAGCTTTATGAAAAATAGATCATAGACAGAAATGAAACACGAGTAGTAAGATGGAAATCAAAGGAAGAACGTCTTCATGTTAAGTATGCCACGGAATATGAGGAGCATAACCACAAAATGACACTGATTCATAATAGTGGATTTGGAAATACAATCAAGGTTGGGCTTGAACATGCAGTGAAAGATGCAAACCTAGCAAAGACTGTTAAGATGAGTTTTGTTTTTCATATTATGTCGAGAGGGCGTCCTATGAAATATTTCCCAGAATTTAGTAATTTATTATCTTTTTTGAATGTTCCTCACTATCCTATGTCACATTGGTCAATAAATGCTGGATGGGAAATGGCAAACTGTCTCCCTGAGGTGGAAAAGCAAAATTTACAAGAGAGTGTAAAAGAGTCAAATTTCATTTCATTATCCATAGATGAAGTTACTGCAGTAGATAAAACTACTTGGGTTTGTATGCATGTGTATACCATAAAAGAACACATCCGCCGAGCTCATCTACTCTGTGTTCGTAAAATGAGGGGCAATTCAATAGCAGAAAATTTATATTTGGAAGTTAGGAAAGATTTGAATGAAATTGCTGGTATGGATGACTTGACAATTGCCAAGAAGTTGGTGTGTGTTGGAGTTGATGGAGTTATAGTAATGCAAGGTCAAAGGACCGGTCTTTGCACAAGATTACAAACTAGTATTGCACCATACATGGTTGGCATTCACTACATGGCCCATCAAATGAATTTAGCATATAGAATTGTAAGCAATTTCCCTACAGTGTCAAAAGTTGAAGATCTGGTCCATGAGCTCCACTCATACTTCTGCTGAAGTCCTAAACGTTTTGTAGAATTTTAGATTTTTGTTGAGGGAGTAATAGGAGGAAACAAGCTTCTCAGGGATGTTGGGACCAGATGGATCTCCTTGCATGGACCAATAGAATGAGTTCTAATAGAATATCAATCCTTGATCAGACTAGTGTATGAGCAATGTCTCACATTAGACAAAGCTCCTGATCTCTTACATAAGTTAAGTGATATAGAGACTCTATTAACTTTAGCTAGTCTTCTCCCCATGCTGGATTCAATGAAAAAACTTGTTAAGAAAGCCCAAGATAGAAATATGTAAAATGAGTTATGTGTCTTTGTAAAAGGATTTTAGATACCAATACACCAATCTAAGATGAGCAATCGAGGCAGAGCACTACCAGTTAAAAAGGAATATTTTGACAGGATTGTTAAATCTGTTAGTGATAATTTGAAGTCTATTGCATATGAACTTTCAACTGAGATTCGTGAAAGATTCCCTTGAGAAGAAATACTTGAAGCCATGGGTTGTGTGTATCCTCAATTTTGGCATTCAATTGGAGATAATCCAAATGATGCAAAGATGTTTCATAAAAAACTAGAGGAATTGATATTGACATTTTCAAAAGATGCATATTGCAATGGACAACCAATAGAAGGAATTTTAAATTCAGATCATCTCAGAAAACAATGTAAACAATTTGCATTGGTTATGAAACAACAGCTGGTTAAATTGGAGAATCCATTTGAACCTAGATCAATCACAAGGCTTTGGAAAAGGATAGATCAAAGTGAAGCATTGCGTATTACAATACCAGAATATTTGAAACTTGTTGATTTATGTCAACCAATGATATTGGGGTCGGTGGAATATTAGAGAGTTTTTAGTGCATTAGGGCTTTTGAAATCAAAGATCATAAACAAATTAGAAAAGAATTTGGAAACTTGCTTGAGGTTGTTTGTAACCCAGTATAATGTTAGAGATTTTCCATATGATAGGGCACTGGCAATCTGGAATTCCATGCGTGAAAGACGAGGGGTGTTCAACACTTTAAAGGCTGGTGGTGCTACTGCTAGTGCTAGTGCTGAGACAAATGAATATGATGGATCACAGATTCAAAGTCAACATGAAGATGAAGACATTTTTGAATACCCGACTCAAAGTGAAGATGAACTTGTTAGTACTAGTCAGTTTCTGGATCTTGAGTCCATTTGGGATATAGAAGCCTCAGACAATCAGACTGAGTCATTGAAGTGAATTAGCAGTCAGTTTATAGGTATTTATAATTATACTACAGTTCTTGAGTCATATTACAATTTCAATTTGCAAAATTGCAATACTATAGTTGTCATTGATGATTTTTGATATTGTATTCCTTGAATTTGTTAATCAGAAGTAGAACGGATACTTATTTCATATTTTTAATTGTGAATTTGAATTATTATTAAACAATTGAATTATTAATAAATTGGTATTTGGTTCCACATTATGTAACATGTTGAACATGAAATGCAACAATTTGTGTCACAAGATCCATAAAATTATTCATATTGCATAACTGTTATTGTTAGAACCATTCTACTATTCTACATTAAATGCTTAAAATGATGTTCATGGCAATTAGGGTTTTGTGTTTGTTTTTTGTCTTAGTTGGCTAGTAAACCAAAGTTGTCATGCGTTGAAAATATGAGTTCTCCTCTATTTATTTGTCCATGTCAATGTCAAGTGTGGTCAAATGGTTGGTCAAACATGTTTAATGGTTATCGCTAGCTCATAGGTCCTTTATCATCAAGTCAGTTTAAGTCGTGAGCTTGCGAGTACTGGGAGATTTTAGTTGTCACTACCCCGCAAGATGTTTTGCACTTGACCATTTTATGTTGCGAGGTTGTTACTGGGTGTGATTTTATGTTGTTGCATGGTCGTGAGGTGTTCATGGTTAAGTCATTTTAATTTGTGATCATGCAATGTAGTTGGTATCACAACTTAGTTGGTTTCATCGCTTGCTCGCAGGTTTTGAAGTTGTTTAGCATTTTAAGTTGCGATCTGGCGACAGGTAAGTTTTGGTCTGATTTTGTGGTCATCACATGCTCGTAGGTTTGTAAGTCTTAAATCAAAAAGTGTTGCGAGAATGCAATGGCAGTTAAGTGCCTTGTTATCTTGGGATCACAAGGGTTTAAGTCAAGTTAAGTTTCGAGTTGTGAGCTTGCGATGAAATAAGTTATTTTGTTAGACTTGCAGTGGTTGCCAGCTCATATGTAAAGAAAGAATATTACAAATGTTGTTGCGAGGTTGCGACTAAAGGGCTTGACGAAGATCAACAGCTATCGCTCACTCATGAGATTCTTTGAGGATTCGTAAAAGGGCTTGCGAGCTTACGATTAAGAGGATTTGGTAGCATTGTCACTAACTCGCCGGTTCCTTTCCTAATCATTATAACTAGTTGAGAGTGTGCGATTAAAGATGGGGATTGACACGTGGACTTGTTTGTCGGGTTCTATAAAAGTTTTGACATGATCGAGCTAATATTTTGACATTTGTACAATTGCATTAATGCATTCTATCAGTTTAATTGAATTAATGCCACACTAGCTAGTTCATGCAAGTGTGGCAGTTAATGAGACTTGAGAGAAGTGATGGCACCCAAATACCATTTTATGTTTGCGACTCAGTGTGATTTTATGTTATGACAAGGTCGTGAGGTGTTCGCGGTTAAGTCATTTTAATTTGTGATCATGCGATGCGGTTAAGTCGCTTGCTCGTAGGTTTTGAAGTTGTTTAGCATTTTAAGTTGCGATCTCGCGACAGGTAAGTTTTGGTCTGATTTTGTGGTCATCGCATGCTCCCAGGTTTATAAGTCTTAAGTCAAAAAGTGTTGCGAGCATGCAATGGCGGTTAAGTGTCTTATTGTCGCAGGATCGCAAGGGTTTAAGTGAAGTTAAGTTTCTAGTTACAAGCTTGCGATGAAATAAGTTGTTTTGTTAGATCAACAGCTATCGCTCACTCGCAAGATTCTTTAAGGATTCATAAAAGGGGTTGTGAGCTTGCGATTAAGAAGATTTGGTAGCATTGTCGCTAACTTGCTAACACACGGACTTGTTTGCTAGGTTCTGTAAAAGTTTTGAATGCCAATCACCAATCAAATAGAAGGGCATGAATTCAAATTTCACTTGAGTACTTCAGTTTGAAGTTTGAATTAATGCCACAGTAGCTAGTTCATGAAAGTGTGGCAATTAATGAGACTTGAGACTTGAGACTTGAGACTTGAGAGAAGTGGTGATGCCCAAATAGTAAATACCATAAATTGCATGATCGAGATGAGGTTTTGTATAATTGCATTAATGCATTCTATCTTTGAGGTAATCCAGTGAATTGAGCTCTGCAATAATGTTGGAGAATTCACAGTGTTGGGTGTGAGAAAATTTCAAAAAATTGGTCAAGTTTTTCTCCTGTAGCTAAAATGAGCCAGGCGATGAGTGGTACTGGAGGTTCCAAGCCCAAGCCCAAGCCCAAGCCCAAGCCCAAGCCCAAGTCCAAGCCCAAGGCCACGACAAGTGGAGCAGGAGGACCTAGAGGTTTCAAGGCCAGTGCCACTGAGGAAACGATGGTTAAGAAATACAAAGATGAATTTGTAGATTTGATGCCAGGGACTTCCATTGCGTTGAATACAAATCATTTGGCATGGAGAGATTTATGGAGCCATTGTAGAAACCCTACCATGCTTAATATGACTGGTTCTACTTTGTTTCATTATTTAAAAAAAAATAGGGTTAAGGGTGTCCCGATGTCAAACCCTTGGGATTTAAATATGACAAAGTTAATTGTGCCAAATGTGTATGTTGATGTGGATTTGATCAAAGAGTTGGCTAAATGCTATTGCCCAATATCTAGAGTAATCAGAAGAAAGAACCAGTCTGCCCTAGTTTCAATTAATAGAGCTAGCTTTGTTGAAGCTTTCTAGATTACTGGTGCTGCATGTACAAATATAGATTTGGAGCAGATTGTAGAGGATTATGACAAGTACAAAGGTGTTATCAAGAAGCATGCAATCCCCAGATACATGCCTAAGAGTGAATAGGAAGCCAATTATAATTCCAGAGAGTATCGAACCACCATTTGACATCACACCTTTCTACCATTATATGCAATGTACAATCTATGGATTATGCAGAGTGTTGGGTTTTGATGGAGATTCAACAAGGTCAGCTGAATTCCTGATGATGGCTATGGACATTCAACACCCAAATGTTGACAAATATTATGATAATGTGGGCTATGTGGTTGAACACATTCATAATGCTCTATTTGAAATTCAAAGTGGTGCACCCAGCCCTACATTCAAGCATTATTCATTGTTGATGCACTTAATCTTGTTCTATAATGTTGAGTTCGTGGATAAAGATTTGGAGCTTTTCAAAGAAGAATTTGGTGTCTTAATGCCAATAAAAGGATGGACCCAGGTTTGGGACAGTAGTTCTCCCCATTCTTCTTTCCTTTTCTTTAAAAATTGGATTGTTTTGCCAATTATGGAAATGCTAGGAATAAATAGGGAACGACTGTCAATTAATGTTAAGAGAGTTTTGAGACCTTACCAGTTTGTTCTAAACTGGTCTATTTCACATAACTGGGGGGACTTTTATTTTTTTGATAACTTTACTATGATGAGAGTCTATGGGTGTCCTCAGCCTCCCCATATTTTACCAAAATTTGTTCCAATTAGGATTGCTTTTATGGAGTTTATTTGGCAATTGACCCTAGTTGAAAAAGAATACGCTTATAAATACAAGAAGGGTTCTCTTCTTCCTAGGCTTTGGGTTGCATCTGATTTTACCATTGGTAGGAGTGCCTTTGATGAAGTAAACAATTTCCTTAAACAGTATAGGCTGGTTAATGCTGTGTCTAGATTCTGTGATCCAGAACAATTTATTAAAGTTGCAATACCAAAAATGACACCTTGGGCCGCAATAAAGGACCATGAACCATTGGCTGATGAAGATGTGGTTAGAAATTTGCTGAGAAAAGATGAAGTACAAGAAAAGAGAAGAAAATGGAAAAAATTGATGAGAGTTGAAGTAGAATTGAAGGTTGTTGACCCTAGTTTCTCAGGTTTCTGCCCTGATAGCCCATAGCTGGAGAGGATTAACAAAATGCTAAGTTTATATGAAACTCTAATAGAATAAAGGCCTCAAATTCCAAAAGTGCCTACTCAGCAGCAAGACCCCCAAGATGGACATTCTTCACATGGCAAGAGGCCACTTAGTGTGTATGCTGATGATGTAGAGAGTGGGGATGAAGTTCAATCTACCTGAGTGCCAACTGCAAAGAAACAAAAAACCACTGAGGGCGGTACAATTGTGAGGAGAGACCCTACTAGAGAAATTGTTACAGAATGAGGACACTACTTTCATCAAATAAGGACACATCTCAGAGAAGCAGGGCAGAATGAAAAATAGGGAGAAACAAATGAAGCCCTTGCTCAAGGCTTTGATGAGCGTATGATGTTGTCAAATGAGTTCATGAAAGATGATGAATTTATTAAGTTAGATGAATTTAAAAGTTTTTTGACAAGGTTGAAACAAAATCAATTAAAACAAAATCTGATCATAGAGGAAGCAAATGAAAAAAATAAAGAGGAGATCATCAAGGCACTGCAGGAATATGATCCTAACAGGGAGGAAATATCTGTGGAACAAGCAAGACAATTGATAAAGAGTACTGGTATGATTATGATGCCTGATTGGGATATCCAGTCTATTTTTATTATTGATCAGATTAGGAAGGAAGAGGACCCAATGTTTAGAACTGAATTTGAAATTGGAGATGTAATTAGAGGATCAGGATTTAATCGTAAGTCAAAGACACTTGCTGCTTGGTCTTTGGCCCCTTCCACTCAAAAGCCCCACCTTCTAAATATCCAAGTAGAAAAGAAAGCTGATAGAATAATCTAGAACTTGCAGAACACAACTGACACAGAGATTGGCTCATTTTTGACTCAAGTTTCTTTCATGAATTTATCAAAAATAGAGGATTTGTCAAGAAGATACACATAAACATATACCCAATTGATTGGCTTGTCTAAAAAATATGAAGAGACACTGATGAAGAAGGGCACTCTGGAGGAAGAGTTAGTGGAGTTGAAAGAAAAAATTGCAAATGAGCCCCCTCCAATACAGATTACAGAACAAGTACAAGGAATACCAACTGATGTGACAACAAAAATGGAGGAATACACAGGGAAAATTGAAAAGCTTGAAAAGGAACAAAATGTCAAGGCTATCTCTGTTGTGTTAGGAATTCTGAAACACAAGATTAGTGTATTGAAAGAAAAATTGATGGTTGTGCATGATTTGCACATTTCTTTGAAAGAGGCAAGCAAAACATCCTCTGAGGCTGTCACTTTTCTTGGACCTTTGTTCAATGTTTGGTCAGGAAGAAGCAGATTAATGGATAAGCTAGATACTGCAATATTTTATAGTGATGAGTTCCCTCCCAAGATCAGTGACACTAAAGACATGGTGGAGGTAATGAATGCAGCTTATGCATTTTTCACAGGGAAGGATGTGCTTATAAATGAAAAATTGTAGACATTTGGGGAAGGTTATAATAAATTGGTGCCTTCAATTTATGCTAGTAATGGAGATTTGAAATGAGTTTTTGATTGGACTAGTGAATTTGATTTGATTCTAGAGCAAGAAGAAATAATCAAGCATGTAAATGAATAGGTTGATGCTGATTTCCTTAACGGTTTGCTTGATTCACTGTTCAAGGTTGAGGTTGACCATGCAAAGTTTATTGTTGAGTCCAGGGTAGCTATAGATGCCACATGGATAGATTTAGTTGCAAAGTTGGAAGAGGTAAAGGCATTCAGTTGGCCAACAGACAAAGAGGTGGACAGGTGGCAAGCCATGATAAAGCCAAAGAAGAAATCTCAGGTTGAGGTTTCTACCCAAGATTCGTCATAGTAATCCTAAGCTTGCTGAATCCTCAGGTTGAGGTTGCCACTTTTATTGATCAATGATGTTGAACTTGAAAACTCTTATATAGTTATAATAGCTCAACTGTTCAAGAATTTGATAAGTGCATAGTTGAATTGCATTGTGAATTTAATTTATGATATCATTATGAATATAATATCAATATCATTTGCAGTTTGAGCAATGAGATCTTCACATAATTTTCTTTGTGTTGAATTTATGTTTTCACTGTGAATTGAATGGTCAAGGGTTTTTCAGTTTACATATGAATCTAGGTTGTGTATGTAATGACATTATTCATAATTTCATTCCTATTTATCTACAAATGAATCTTATTGAAGTTTATTATCAGGTTATCTTGAATTATAAGTGACTGAGACTCTATGCCCTAGGATAAGGCACTGGTCTGTTGTCTTGATATTTTACTAATTATGTTGTATTCCTATCTATTGTGGTGTTTAATAATTTCATTCTTAATACTCTTATGATTTTATATGCTATAGATGTTTATGTAATATATATGGAGGTGTTCTATGACTATCTATAATCCGCCCATCAATTACAATGAGGTGAATCCTTAATATGATTCCAGACTAACATAAATTTTGCATTCCTAGGCATAATAAGATTAGGAAGCATTAAATGAAAAATTACATACACCTTAACAATGCAACAAATGAAAAAAGTTAAATCTCATGATTTTGATCATTTGAAAGAGATAGAATTATACACAAAATAAATTTATATATAACTCCTTCAAGAACCTGCACAAAGCTTGACACTAAATGCTTTTCATTTGCTATGTAAATGACTATACAATATACAACTTGCTCCCTTCACCTAGAGTCTAGAATCACTACTGGAACATGAAAAGGAACCCCAATGACTATACAACTTGCAAAACTACTTGAGCCATGCCATTATCACCATGATGCCTTTCAATGGAATGTGAGATGTTACGTTCTATCCAATAGATCATTTCCAAATAGAGGAGGAAGGGTTCAAGCCCAGGAACAAAGAAAATGGAAAGAGGAGCCCAAGCCTTCATGCCCACAATCAGGGAAAGTGGAAATAGGAGCTTTAGGGTAAATGTAATCTATTGGGGAGGGGTTGCAACTTCCATGTCATCACAAAGATGACTGGCTACCACTCCCCACCCAAAAAAATCCTTCTTTCATTCCTCTACGAGCTCCTTCTTAAAACCCCTTGCCATCCTATGGTAGAGTAGAAGCAGAGGATGTGCCATGCTTGGCCTTTCTTGACAAGAAAAGGCTTTCACACCCCCTCTGGCAATCCTTCTCACTTTCACAACCCCTCTAACAATAAACAAACTCACACAGAAGAAAACAAAAAAACACCCATCCAGTATCACAAAGCACACAACAACTCCATGCATGATCTTGCTCAAACATCATCTTCCTTTCTAAGAAAAAAAACACTCTCAAAAAATGAAAAAGGTTTCTTTTCTGAGTTTCTCTTCTACCAATTAAGTCACCACTCCATTGTATTTATAACATTTTCACACTTCATTTGGTGATGCTCATTCATGTGAAAAATCATCATTTTGGTGTTTTTCAACATGACTGTAGACTCTAGAAGTCATGCCTATCAAATCCACTACATCCTGCTAAGGCTCATCTATTGTGAATGATTTTGTTTCGATTTTATTCCTCCTTGATTGGACAAATTTTGCTTGAAAATCCCTGACAACAAGCAACCTGAGCTCTTATTTCTTAGGGAAATCCGTGATCTTCCATCCCTAACTCAGAAGCTATCAAATCCTTTTATGCCTCTGAAACTGTCATCCTCGCTTGTCTAATCAACCTCGACTCAAGCGAAACCTTCAAACTAGTCCCTCAAGAACGAGTCAGCATCCAAGCATTCAAAATTTTAGGTTGTGAGCTAGTGACCAGATAGTTTGTGGTTAGGTTTTATGGTTATCGCCAGCTCATGAGGTAAAATGTCTAAAGACGTGATCAAGCCGTGAGCTGGCGACAAGTTGGTTTGGGTTTACATCGCGAGGTCTCTAGCTTTTTGGGTGTTAGCATTTTATGTTACTGAGCTAGAGATTGTTAGTGAAATTGCTTTGGTCATGAGGTCTCGAGTTGGTCTGATGTCATAAATTATAGCCACGAGAGTTAGCGAGTAACTCATTTCAGACAGTTGTCACTAGCTCTCATGTTTGTTTAATGTTAGCATTTTTAGGTCACGAGCTAGCGACTAGACAGTTTGTGGTTAGGTTTAATGGTTATCGCTAGCTCGCGAAGTTAAATATCTGAAGACCTGATAAGCCATGAGCTTGCGAGTGAAGTTAAATGTCTGAAGACCTGATCAAGCCGCGAGCTTGCAAGTGAAGTGCTAGCGGTTAAGAGATAAATAGTTTTATGTTGGTGAGTATGTGACAAGGGTTAAAGTTACCACTATCTCCAAGTCGCTGCGGTGACAAGGACTTAACATTTGTGGTCAAGAATTGGAAAGTGATAGTTCAGTTTCCCTCAGTCACTAGATCTCGAGGTTAAGAAGGCTTAGCATTTTCAGCTTGTGAGTTGGAGATAGAGAGAGTCGTAAGGGCTTGTCGCTAGGTCGCGAGATTTTCTAATGGGTAGTCTTCTAGGCAAAGAGTTGATGACTGTGGGCCACATGTTTTAATTACTTAAAGTTAATATCTTGAAATCGGCAATATTTTTTTTTTATGGTTTGAAAATAGCTTGAAATTGCCAATTTTTTTTTTTTTATGGTTTGAAAATATCTTGAAATCGCCAATATTTTATTTTTATGGTTTGAAAATAGCTTGAAATCGCCAATGCAAATATTTTTCTAGTTTTAAAAACATTACCATTTGCCCATGCAATTATTTTTTGGGTTTTAAAAATAGTACAATTTGCTAGGATTTTCCACAAACTTTGAGCGATCATGGCTAATTCACCAATGGAGATTATTATTTTTCTCCGTAAACTGCAAAAATTTGCCAGTAAAATTAAAAATTTCCTCGAAATTATACAACTTTCGCTAGGTTTTTACACCTTTTCCAAAGGGGGGGGTTTCTTAAAGTTTTCCCTGTCGACAAGAGGAATCAGACAAGGTGATCCATTATCACCTTTTCTGTTTATCATAATGGCTGAAGCTTTAGGTCAATTCATAAGATCTCTCCAGCAAGATGATCATTGGGTTGGAGTTAATGTGGCAACAGGGGTTGAAAAAATTACTCATCTTCAGTTTGCTGATGACACCATTCTATTTGGTTCGGCTTGTAGGAAGGAAGCTAGAACAATTAAAACTTGCATTGACGACTACTGTATGGCTTTCGGTCAGAAAATCAACTGGCACAAATTTGAAGTGTTTTTTGTCAACACTCTGCTCAATTTGTAAGCTGTATTATCAAGGATTCTTAATCTTAGAGTCGCTAATTTCCCAAAGAAGTTTCTTGGAACCCCCCTCTTCATTGGTAGTAACAAAATTCACTACTGGAAGCATCTCATTGATAAGTACAAATCCAAGCTTGCAACTTGGAAAGACAAGTGGTCATCTTCTACAGGGAAACTCCCTACGATAAAGTCAGTCCTTTCAGCGCTACCGGTTTTTTCCATGGCTTGCCTAAGATTACCGGTGGCAATTGAAGATGAATTGATTTCTGTAATGAGAAATTTCCTTTGGAATGGTTCGGATGACAAAGGTAAATTTCCCCTGATAGCTTGGAAAAATATCTGCCAACCAAAAAAGGCAGGTGGTGCTAGTATTCGCCAAGTCTCGATTATGAATTTAGCAATGGGTGCTAAACTAGTTTGGGAAATTTGTAGCCGCGGGAAGAAAAAATTGGCAAATCTCCTGAAACATAAATATCTCGACTCCCTAGAGCCTAAAAGGATTTTGACTATCAACAACCCTCGCAAAGGTTCGGCTATCTGTAATTTTATTGTGGACAATAGGGAAATCATGCGATTAGGTTACATGGGATGTCAGGAATGGCAGGAATGCCTCCTTTTGGTTTGATTCTTGGTCTGGTGAAGCTGCCCTATGTCACAACCCCTCTCCGCAACCTGTTATGGAAGAAATCTGTCGCCTCTGGGGCTACAATATCTATGATTATGGTTATCCAATCCAAGAAAATTGTATTGCCAAATGGAAATGGAACTCCTTGGATCAGCTTCAGAAGGACTTATTTCCTGACATTCTCAATAAAAGGATTATTTTCCCTTCCCTTGATAAGGATATTATTAGGTGGTGTGGCTCATCCGATGGAAAATACAAGGTATGCTTTAGTTACAAGATGAAAGAAGAGGCAATAGACAAAAATGACTGGCCTATTAATCTTTTTTGGCATCAACAACTCCTTCCCAAAGTGGGTTCCTTTGCCTAGTTGGCTTGCTAGAGAAAATAATTAACTCAAGAAAGACTCCATTCAATGGGTATCAATGGACCCAACAGATGTTCTTTATGTCTAGATCAGGAAGAGACTGCATATCATCTTCTCCTCCACTGCAAATTCTCCAGTCACTATTGGTGGCATTTCATAGGAAAACTGAGAATCTTCGGCCCCTTCCCAACATGGTTGGATAAGTGGTTTTTGCAATGGCCTAAACCGGTAGGAAAGGCAGTTTTTTCTGATTTGCTTTACATCCTCCCATCACTTTTGATTTGGGAAATTTGGAAAGAAAGGAACCACAGAATCTTTCAGGGTAAAGAAATGAGCCTTCTATCTCTTTGTGGGAAAATTGAGAACCACCTAACTGAGCTTCTAAATGTGGTGGTCCAATCCAGAACACCTAAGAAAAAATTGTTCATGGACTAGGATTGTAAGATTAAGTTGGTTGTTCCAAACCTACTCATCCCTCCGATTTTTGGAATGGGCACTCTGGTGGATTGGACCAATCCAAGAGTAGGGGTGAATTGGGATGCACCAGAGGTTGGGTGGAGCAAGGTAAAAGTTAATGGTGCTTCAGTAGGAAATCTGGGTGAAAGTGGTATTGGCTGCATTTTGAGGGACTCTGATGGTCTTTGTATTAAATAAATCTTTGAAAATATTGGAGTGGCTACTAATAATGAAGCGGAATTTAGAGCAGCATTAAGAGGTCTTCAGCTAGGGAAGGAACTAAGGGTGTAGAAAATTCATTTGGAGGGAGACTCATTAAATGCCATTAATGTGATCAGCTACAATAGCATCCTTAGCTGGCACCTTAACCAATGGCTTCAACCGATCTTGGTGCTACTAGCTACCTTTGATGAATTTTGGGTTAGCCATATCTACAGAGAAGGTAATGGTAAAGCTGATAGAATTTCTAAATTGGCTATAGCTGTTAGTGACCCCTCCTGAATATCCACTAATGATGATTTTCTGTTGGGCTGGTTGACATGCTTCCTCACTCTCCAGTTGGGTCTATTGAAAGTTGGTGCGCTTCGGTTGGGTCTATTGATAGTTGCGTGCTCTTCATTTCTTTTTGCATCTTCTGATTGTGGAGAAAACCGGTGCTCTACTCCCCGGTAGCCGTGCTTCTCCCTCTCCACTTTATGGTCATGGTTTCTGATGGAGAGATCTACCGTGTACCCTATTAACCTATTAAGGTCTCTTCTTATCAACGTGATGTGACACATTTCTAGCACCATTGATTAGTGCCAATTTTTGGCTCATGGCTATTAAATATAAGTGTACTCTATGAATATCTAGTTACGACTGGATCCTTTAAAGATTTGCTTATGATCACTTGATACTTAAAGTAGGTCGACACCAAGTTGAGGAGCTTTGGAGTAGATGGTTAGCTGGATACCGACAGCTCACACGTGCGGGTATTTAATGGATATGGATTGTTTGTAAGGTGTTGTATTCTTTGTTTTGATGCCTAGATTTAACAATTGAATACCCTTTCTTTCCACCAAAATTTACTTTCATTTCTTAGCAATTTGTTATGGAGACCCCAATCCTCCTTGAAGCTACTTGTCACCAGATGGCTTTCCTGGGCAAAATCACGGACATATGACTACAAGATGTCCTATTCTCTCGACATCCTCTTATTCTCCATAGCCTAAAGAGGATTCTAGGAAAGGATTTTCTTATGGCTTACCACAGGTACAGATCCAATACCGATATTCCATCTTTTTTTCTTGCAATGATAATCTACATGGGGACTAGTAAGCAAAAGGTAAAACTGCTAACTCAAATGATGTTTAAGCATCACTTGTTGGGGGAAATAGATGTTGTATTCGACAATATTGATGCTAATCTTAGAATCCAGCTTCCCCAAAATTACTATATGTCATTTAGCAATGGAGAAGAGGTGAAGAAGCTTGTGATTGTTAATTCCCTTGGTTTCGAGTCCCTCTAAGCAACCTGGCCTATCATCTCCAGGAATATTGATCTCCTTCTGAAAGCGGCTGGTATACAAAGCCGTTTCACGTCGGATTAGAGGGCAAAATTTCTTTGTGATGAAGATCTAGCGGGGACTGATGACTTCGAGATCTTGGAGAATGGAGATCTGGTGGATGAAAATGACTGGGGTTTTGGGTTGGGTGAAGAGTTGTTTCCAAACAA
The DNA here is from genome assembly GCF_030272615.1 of Cryptomeria japonica. Taxonomy (NCBI): domain Eukaryota; kingdom Viridiplantae; phylum Streptophyta; class Pinopsida; order Cupressales; family Cupressaceae; genus Cryptomeria; species Cryptomeria japonica. The sequence continues at coordinate 544,821,138 of NC_081412.1, read as the reverse complement.
TTACTGACTCCCTAAGGAGAAGGCAAAATCAACAACTCATTTGAATTGTGGCACTAAATGTCCCATTGTCCTAGATGTGGCTAATGCACTTGTGGATGATGCTTTTGAAGACTCTCTTTGACTCCGGTTGTCACTAGGACCTTCGGTCTCCCTATTTTTTGAGATTGCTTACTTTTGTCTTATAACCTCTGCATCTTTAAGAGGTCGATATATAGTTATACTCATCTAGCCTTCAGGGCTGGTTTCTCTTATCTAGGGACTAGAGCTAAGGTAGGGGGTTTTCTTCCCGATTCTTTCCCCCTACCACTCTTATTGAATCAGGTCTTGTATTCTCTTTTTTGTCTAACACAAGGGTGTTTCCCCTCTGCAGCTATTTATTTATTAAAAAAAATAAATATTAGTATTGAAGGGTATGACATTTGAAACATATGATGGATTTCTCATTTCTTCAATAAACCCAACCTAGAATTGTAGACTTGAAATATTTTAGAAGTAGGATCAACCTAGATTCAAGTTCCTCAAAAAATAAGTTTACACATTTTGGTTATTCAAGTCTCTTTCTCTTAGAAATATTGAAAACAACAACTAAATTTTTTTTTTAATTAAAAAAAGGAGAAGATATCCTTGAAAAAGTTAAAAATTAACAAGCTCTTGGATAAGAAAATTAGTGTCTATTCCATTTCTAAGATACTCACTAAAAGCTATAGCAAATTGATCATCCCAAGAGGAAAAAGAGTAGTTGAGATAACTATTCAATCATTGTATTGCATTACTAGTTAGATCCTCAAAACATAATCTGATCCTCATCTCCTCATATTCAATCTCAATATCATCTATAAATCTAAAAATTCTTATATAGATAGGTCTCTATGCCCTACATCACATCCATTAAATCTGGAAAACAATTCATAAATTGTCCTTGGCATAGAATTTAGGAAATAATTGATGAAAAATTAACATGTTCAAATTAAAAAAACAAGGGGGATTTTTTCTCAATATTTACTCTTTAACTTGAATAATAAAAATCTATATTTTAAAATAGAAAATAATAGTTTCTATTTAAAATCTAATTTCATTAAGTTACTAAGAAGAAAAAGTTGTCTTATGACATATATGATGGGAACTCGAGTCATGATTTTCAATTTAATGAGATAATAGTTTATTTGGATATTCCTTGTATTTATATTCTTCATTTTAGCATGGGTTAAGAGAATTAGGTGAGACATAGGAATGGGAATGGTCATCATAGTCATCATGCTATAAATTCATGTATATACAAGTCTATGATATTTCCTATAAGATATATTCTCACATAGATACATCTCAATAATGTTTATAGAATGTGAAGGCTCCCCTCAAAATGCCTTTATAGAACATGTAGGGGACTTTCCATAGAAAATAAATCCATCTAAGGAAATTTCCCTCCCCAAATTGAGTTGAAAATACAGAACATGTAGGCTCCCCTCAAAATGCCTTTTATAGTGCTAGTAGATTCTCAAAATTAGATGTTGAAGATTATCCATTATCATTGAACAACTTATATTCCATTTGATGGAAATAATACCTTAAAGGTGTACAAGATGATTAATATACACCAACACCCCCTTAAGAATAGTTTAGATGAGAAAAAAGTGTGTTTTTTGACATCAAAGCCTAATAAGGTATCCAAATACAATGCACTCATAAATAAGAGGAGAAAAACCTAATAGAGAAAAATTACCATATAGATAAGGGCAATATATGCTCTATACAAGATGAGAAGCACAAAAAACCATGTGGGGAAAAATATTCCCATAAGAGAGTGGAAGAATTGACACCATGCAACCCACCCTCAATGTAGAATATCTTGTAATGATATTGGCACTCGACAACAAATTTTGAACATGATATAATATCGACGAACAATATTCCTCCCCTTAGGAAGAAAAATAACTACAAAATTATGCAAGTTATCTTCTCAATATTGAATAAAATATGAGGAAATAAAATTCATCTTAAATGAAGCATTTGAACTTTGTTCAAGTGTATCCATGTTGATGCCAAATAGTACCATAGCCAAATTAAATGTTCCATCTCATAATGATGAAGACAAAAATATAGAATTTGTTGAAGAAAAATGTAGATCATAGTCCAAAAAAAATGAGGGCTCCTCCATATTGCTCAAATATCTACACACCAATTACAAACTATAATAGAAGATGATGCAGAGAGGAAAGAAGATGGTCTAAATATGTTCTCACAAAATTTGAAGAAGATACATGTTGATAGGCATTGTCATAAAGAGTAGATGAATGTCCTTCAAGTTTGTGATGTGGGACTCTACAAAAAATAAGTAATGTTTATTATAATTGTCTCCAAATGATATATCTCTAGAATTATTATATAAACTTCTTGAGTTAAACCATTGGAACCTCTCAAAGAAGATGTTCTCAACTTGAAAATAGTGATAAGAATTTACTTAACTATAAATGCAACAATATGTGAAGTAGATGGAATTTACTCAATTATGGATGTAATAGAATGTGGAGGATCATTTCATGTCAATTTATCATTCCTCGAGGATGTATTCATACAAGGTGGGGTAGTAGGTATCTTAGTAGTAGCCAAGGAAACATTGTGATTTGTTCAAGACTCAAAGTCTCCGTGAAAGTGTTGGATGATGGTTCAAGCAATAATAGGACACTTAGTGTGTCCTATGTAATTCAAATATCCCTTGTTATCTATAATTCATATTAGTCCATGTCCCTTTCTATTTTTATTAAACTATTTATTCTTCTAATATTCATTTTGTGACTCTTAAAATAGTCTAGGGAGATAGGATAGTAGACCATGCTCACAATATGGCCCTCTTTATCCCTTATTTCCAAGTTAAATTATTAGGTAAAGAAAGAATGACAACTAAAGGATGAAATTGCAATTTTGACATGATGTTATATGCTAGAAAGAGTGGAACCTGCAAAATTAAGGTGAGCACATCAAGCATACCAATGAAAAATTATATTAGAGGATTCAATAAGAAAAAAACATGTCAATCAATCAACAATCTAAAAGTGTCTCATTGTCCTCTGTCTCCAAGGATCCTTCAAATCAAGGTGGCTCTTAGCTTGGAAGAGCACTTGATCTCTAGGATGACTACCCAAAGAATGAGGGATAGTTGATAAAAGACCTAAATGCTATGCAACTAAGTTCTTAGTAAATGATTTTCATATGCAACTAGATAATGATATGTTGCAAGGATGGTGATATTGATATGAAGTTAAATTAGCATCAAAATAATATTAAGATCATATTAAGCTAGCATGGGAATGAGACTAACATGATATATTACTAACATGATATGCAAAGCATGATAAATCTATGCTATGATGGTACTAAAATGATCTAATTGTTATTATCAAAGAGAGGCTAAAATGATTGATGAAATGAGACTATAACTTAGATGGATGAAGACTTGGATGATGATAATGAAGGAAATAAGATCTATTTATAGAAGAAATGGGGAATTGAATGGTTAAGATTGAGTAATATTAACAAGGGATAAGATTGAAGGATACTTAATCCAAGTGAGACTTTCAACCTAATCCTATGTTGACAAGTGTCACCATAAGGAGGCTTGACAGGAGAGATAAGGAGAATTAAATGCTTGAGGGGAAATGATGGTTACCCAAAGGGGGTTGGGTTAGGGTTAGGTTAATGGATATTCCTTTTATCGAAGGGATAAATGAATGTGCAAGGGTTAAATGGTTACCTTAGTCAAAGCAATAAATGCTTGAAGAGACCCATGAGTTAAAATGATGGTTAAGCTAGAGGAAAGTCTCTAAACAAAGGTCAAAGGTTAGCTTACCATTAATAGTTATGTAAGAGCCTTTAAAGGTTTGGAAGACTTTAGAGGTTAACCATTTGAAGACATAAAGCCTTTAATGGTTATTGAAAGTTGTGGAGATTTTTGAGAAGTGACTTCCTTTTATTTAGGAATGTGACAATGATTAGGATGGGATTTGGTTAATTAAGAAGGATTAGGAGATTCTGAAAGAATGATTAGTGTGGAAGTGGATTTTGTAGGAGAATGCAAGTTGGAGGAATTTTGGGATTTTCAATTAAAATAAAATCATTTATTTCAATTAAATGGTGCAACTTGCATTTGGATAGATATTTAAATAAATATTAATTTATTTAAATGTGAATGTGAATTTTGGATTTTATTGAAATAAATCTTAATGAGAAAAAAGGGGGATAAAGCATTAAATGCTTGAAGACTTTGAGGGAAACCATTAAAGGCTTAATAAGACTCTATAAGGAAGCCATTAAAGGCTTGAAGACTTTAAGGGAATCCATTAAAGGTTTCAAGTGGGTGAGGATAAATAGGATTTTAAATAAATGATTAATTTATTTAAAATAGTGGTGTAACTTGCCTTTTGAATAGATATTTAAATAAATATTGATCTATTTAAATGTGTGAGGGATTTAACTAAATGTGAATTAAATTAAATTTGGAAAGGCAATTTAATCAAATAAATATGATTTATTTAATTAATAGTTTGAATTTGGCTAGATGAATTAAATCAAATAAATGGAATAATTTATTTAACTAATAGAAGAAAGGGTTGAATTAATTAAATATTAATGTAATTAATAATTGGAAAATGGATGATATATTAATTAAATGTAAATTTAATTAATTTAGCTAGATAGAGGATAGTTAAATAAATATTAAATTTATTTAATTAGGTGGACAAAAATAAGTGTCTACATTTTACCCCTTATTGAAGTGATGTGTGACCACACATTGATTCGAAGAAAAATAATTGCTTGATGTCGCTGCTAATATTGTTGATCGATTTACCCCAGATGCTGATGGCCATAAAATGATGTGATGATGCCCCCTCAGGAGATGAATCAGATAGATTTATGTATTTTTTGGATTTGGATAATCGATTCATTTCCCGATTAAATACTTGATGTTGCTAATTAAAATGATATGATCTACAAAAAATGTCAATTTTTTGATGGTGTTGATGTGTTTGCTTAGTTAGATGATTGATTGAGTTTGATTGCCCTCATGATTGATGAGTGTCCATGATATAAAGTCATGATTTGATAGGTTTGATTTATTGTATGACCTCTTGATTGATGAGAGTCATTGATAGGTTAGGTTTGATTGACCTCCTGATTGATAAGAGTTTATGATAGAAACTCCAATTTTGATGATTTTGTGATGGCGTGACTGATGGGATAGGTTTGATGAACCTTTGATTGATAAGATTTTATGATAGAAACTCCAATTATGATGATTTTGAGACCTTTTCACTGATAGGCTAGGTTTGATGAACCTTTGATCGATAAGAGTTTATGATAGAAACTCCAATTTTGATGATTTTGTGACTTTGTCATTGATATGTTAGGTTCGATGAACCTTTGATTGATAAGAATTTATGATAGAAACTCCAATTTTGATGATTTCGTGACTTTGTCACTGATATGTTAGGTTTGATGAACCTTTGATTGATATGAGTTTATGATAGAAACTCCAATTTTGAGGATCTCGTGACCTCATCACTGATAGGCTATGTTTGATGAACCTTTGATTGATAAGAGTTTATGATAAAAACTCAAATTTTGAGGATGTCGTGACCTTTCCATTGATAGGTGCTGAAAGAGATTGATCAAGATCTCAAGTGAATGGATAGGATAACTAATGGATTGATTTGATCGATTGATAGATAATTGATATTTTATTGATATCATGTTGCAGGTAGATTTAGATGTGTTGATGTTGGTGCATCCGGGGTGAAGCAAGGTGATTTGATGTGCTTATGTATGATGATGTGTAACTAATATGCAATGATGATGATGTGATATGTTGATGCTCTATAACATGATTTGGAATATTTTGGATGATGATAAATGTTTTGATATTGTGCTAAATGTGCTAATGGTAATGATATGTAACTAAATGATATGATACTACATGAATGATACTAATAAAATTATAGTAATGAAATGATATTAATGAAATGATACTAATGATACCAAATGTAACATGATGTGTAAATGCCCCTAAATGCAGATTGATTGATCTGATATGATAATGCCATTATATGATAGGAAACGCAACTAAATGCACTTTAAATGAGAGGATAATGCAATGAAATGCACTTTAAATGATATGGTAATGAAACTAAATGCACTTTAACTCATATGGCAATGCAACTAAATGCACTTTAACTGATATGGTAGATGATACTAAATGCATCATAAATGATATGAAATGTACTTTCTGAGATAGTCATCCTTTTGATCAAAATGTGTAGTGCTTCTTTTTTATCATCATTGAGCTTTTTAAATGTTGAAAGTTAATACAAGCAACATGGTATATTCGAACCATGTTGACCTGAGTATAACATACATGGATTTTGATATTGCAAGATGACATAAGCATCAAGGTATAATTGAACCAAGACAACCTGAGTGTTGCTTGCATGAAACAAACAAGAGTTAATCTTCATCCTATACAAATTCAAAATTTCCTCAGGGATATGCTTCCTAATCACTTCTTAAGACAAATTTGCATAGTAATAAGGTTTCACTCACAAAAAAAAGACTAAGAAAATATCAAACTCCTTCCTTGCGTCTCTAGTCTTTAAAACATCCTTAAGTCACTTAGGAGATATGATCACAAAAATAAAAAACCACCATAGGTAAACATGCATGATACCCCATGTATTTTTCAGATAACACATCTTGCAAATGCATCATTGTTTGTGTTGTAGAAATCAATTTGTGTGTCCAATTTTTGTTTGATGTTTACCATTGATAGTTTTGATCTTTGTTTTCATTCTAGTGCTTATGTTTCTGTTGTTTGATTGTTTAAACCCAAAAGGCGAGATGCCCCTAGTTAAGTCAAGATTTTTCCCCTAGCTATGGAGACTTCTTTCGATAATAGATATGTACATTGATCACCAAGCCATGGTGAGATATGATGCAAATAACTATTTTGGATAAGCAAGGATAATTACTACACAAAGTGTGTCTAAGATTGTGCTACATTAAAAGGTTTTGTGATGGCCATTGGCTTAGATCAAATGGATGCCAAAGATATGATATATTAAGGTCCATAGATGAAAGATTCGATCTATCACAAATAGCACCTATTGACAGGTTTTCACTACCTGCTTTTATTGCACTTTTTTTTTCGCATTGGATAAGTCATGTATAGAACCTCTGGAGATGAATGTTGTTGATAGGTTCATCAAATAGGTCCCCTTATGATGTAGATAGCTGATATTCCCTAGATCCATATGCTATTATGATGATAAAGGAACCAAGTCAGTTTTGTTGAAACTTGCCTTTCTTTTCTCAATCTTATTGATTGCAGGGATTTTCCTTCAGTACCAAGTCACCAATTTGAAATGCCCTTGATTTTACTCTCTGGTTGTATCTCCTGCACATGCATTGCTGGTATGCTTTGAGATGATCAAAAGCATGTTGACTGCGTTCATCTAGAAATTCTAATTTTTGCAGTCGGTTTACCCTATACTCCTCATCTGGAATGAGTCCTTTTAGTGATAGTCTGAGTGGAGGTATTTCAACCTCAATGGGTAAGATGGCCTCTGATCAATATACACGTGATTATGGTGTGGCTTGTGTAGGTGTGCCGATGCTAGTTCTGTAGGCCCATAATGCTGGGTTGAGTTGTACATGCCAATCATGACCAACATTGTTCTCTATTTTCTTTAGGATTTTTAGGATGGTTTTGTAACTTGTTTGAGGCCTCTTCTTGGCCATTCCCTTGTGGATAATAAGGTTCAGAGAAACAAAGATGGATATGGAATTATTCACATAGTTCTTTTACATCATAATTTTTGAATGGTCTTCCATTATCAGTGACAATAGAACTAGGAATGCCATACCGACAAATGAGATAATTTAGGATAAAAGAAGATATTTATTTTTTGGTAACCGTAGTCAATGGAATGACCTCTATCCACCTTGTAAAATACTTAATGGCGGTGAAGATAAACTTATGTCCATCCGATGAGGAAGGATTAATCTTGCCCACTAGTTTGAGTCCCCATTGACAAAATGACCATGATGTAGTGAATGGTTACAGCTCCCGTGCCGGTGCATGTATAAAATTGCCATGAATTTAGCATTTCAAACATTTTTTAGCAAGCTAGTATGATTCTTTTCCATGGCCGACCAATAATATCCAACCTTAGAAGTTTCTTGGCTAGAGTAGAACCACCTGAATGTGTTCCACAAATACCTTCATGAAGTTCTTGCAAGGCGGTTTCAGATTCATTACGATCAAGACACCAAAGAAGAGTACCATTGAGACCTCAATAGTAAAGTGTGTCAGCGGTTAGGGTGTAATAGGCTACTTGATGAATAAAGTTGCATTTCTAGTTTTAGGATAGATCTGGTGAGTCAGAACTGACTATGTGGCATATGACTTGGGATTTATAATCGTCATAGGAAGGGGAAAACAATTTCTCCACTGGGAACTCATAACGATTTTGTTTCTCTAGTATTTGAAGGGGTGAGGCAATGGTTACCATGGCATCTCCATCTTTATTATTTAACCTTGGAATTTGTTCAAATTTGACGTCCATAAAGTACTTCTTGAAGTCATCCACTATTCTCTTATAGGGCATCAACTTGTTGTCCTTTTTTTGATAATAATCATTAACTTGATTAATGACCAATTGGGAGTCTCCATATAATTTTAACTCCATGATCTTCCATTCTACGACCACTTTGATGCCTGTTATTAGAGCTTCATACTCAGCTATGTTATTTGTGCAAGGAAATATCAATATGCAAGATCTTGGAATAGAGCGTCCTTTTGGAGTGATGAATAAAATACTCGAATCGGATCCATGTTGTGTGTACGATAAATCAAAGTACAAAACCCATGGTTTTGTTGTGACTATCAAGACATCTGTGTTTGGAAATTCAACATGCATTAGATGATTGTCTTGCAATGGAGCTTCTGCCAATTGATCTACTATGGCTTGACATTTGATTGCTCTTCTATTTGTGTAGTGAATGTCAAATTCTCTTAGAATCATTACCTATTTAGCTAGCCTTCCTGTGAGAGAATCTTTGCTAAGAAGATAGTTTAATGGATACATCCTTTCTTTTTACATTTTTGTGATGTAATACTGCCATTAGATAGTTTTCACCATTAGATCCATTTTGTGTTTTATTTATTTTGCGAGTGAAAGACTTGGCACTCCCCTGATTGAAGATATTGTTATGAGTTCCACTATTAGAGCATGTTTCAGGGTTTACTGAATAGAGGTAATGGACAATAGTGTCATCATCTGGGAAGATAGCTATATTGATTTTTTTAGGTTGTTCCTAGTCTATGAGTTCAGGATGTATGAGGGATAAGGAATCATTAGGTGGATTAAGGTCGACAACTGTAAGGGTCATGATAGAAACATTGTCAAAGTTGTCAATAACACGATCAAATTTTATGATGATACTCTCTTCTGGATTGCTTATCTCATATCAAATCTACTCATTCTCACTAGCATCATAGATATGTTGTGGTCCAAATTCAAATGATCGAGACCCCAAGTCTTCTCCTTCACAGAGTATGGGAGTATTTGTCTAAAATACATCTATATAAATGTCTTTAGTTACATCAGAACAAGTATCACATTCATATTCATGTGAGTCTCTTTCAGAATCAGTCTCTAGGATTATATTATTGTATATGTTGGGGATATCATCTAGTGAGAAAGGGTTTGCTGACAGCTGGTATAGGTCTTTCTTCTATTTATGAACTTATTTGCATTATGTTAGAATCAGGCTTTGTACGAGGCTGCAATCTATGAAACCACTTATAGAAGTTGTGAGAAGCCTCGTCCCTTTGTATGGAAAGCTCTTCTTGTTATTTTTCACACTCCACTTCCTTGTTTTTCTGAGCTGACTAATCGGTTGCTTGTTGTTGTGCTAGTTCTTGTTTCTTTTTTATCACCACCTATGGTTTCTTGTTGTTGATTCTGTTGATCAAGTTGATGTTGTCCATATCCTAGTCCAGATTTATCCTTGGCAAGTCACAAGTGTGGTTGAATTGGTTCTATGATACCCTCTTGTTGGTTGCTAATAGGACCTTTTCCTATGTATCCCATCCTTTACATGATTCTGAATTTATTGCCATATTACTTTGTTAGGATTGTGACACTTAATGTTTCTGCTTGTGTGTCTTCATCATCCTTGTACAACCAGTTTAAGACATCCTTGTCTTTTGTTTCATCTGCTAGTGTTCCTTCTTGAATAAACATTCCATCAAAGAGTTTGATGGGTTGTGAAGATTTTTTTCTTAGATGCCGACGGTTTCCCATGAGACCTTGGTGAAATTGGTAATTTTGATAGACATAAGGATGTTTCAAAAGAGTATTCTTTCATTCCTTTGTCCTTTAACTTCATATTTTTTTCAAAATCTATGGATAGATATTTGAGTTGATCCTCACTATTTGATGATGTGGAAGGGAGAGCTTCCCTGTTATGTGGTACAAGGATATTTTGAGTTTCTTTGAGATTATTGCAATACTGAAAAGGATTAGTGTCTATCGTGATGGAAATTTCTTATCCAACATATGGGAATTTCAGGCACTAGTAGTATGTAGATGGTACTGCCTGCATTTCATGAATCCAAGGACAACCCAAAAGTATGTTGTAAGATAAGTCTATGTCCAAGACTTGACATAGAGTATCTCTCTAAACTGGTCCTACTTTAATAGGTAATACCATGAGCCCTTTTGATGATCTTTTTTCATCATCATATGCTTTGATTGTTATCTTTTTCCTAGGAACAATGGTTGTTTCTAAGAAATCCAATGCACAGATAAGTTTAATTATAAATATTTAGACAAACTCCTCCATCTATTATTACACGTTTTACTCGATGTTTTTAGATGAGGACTTCAATATGGAGTGGAGTATTATGAGAATGATTTAAGGAGACGTCATCATGTTCAAAAAATGATAGATTATGAAGCATAGTTAAATGTCCCACCATTGCTTGGAATTGATCAATATCCAGGTTGTTTGGAATTGTATTGTCAACAAGAGCTTTTTCCAGAATATCCTTGTGTGCTGATGATATCTTGAGAAGATCTCATATGGATATATGGGTCGATGTTTTCTTCAATTAATCTATTAGGCTATATTACTCTATCAGAGGAGTGGTTATGTTGGAATTATTTCCTTTCAAAAAATACTTGGATTAGGCTCATGTAGTCACATTTATCGGGACTTGCTCTTTCTTGTCCTTGATATTTATGAAATTGATCTGATTGTCATATGCCGAGATGTGATTGATGACATTGTTGTACACATGATTTGTATGGGCTCCTTTTTTGTTTGAGGATGATTATGTACCTTTGTCATAATTAGGAAGTGGATTCTTGAAGGCCTCATGATCATTGTTGGTTTTATGACCGTCTACCATTATGTCACCCTTGTTTAGTAAATCTTGAACCAAAATTTGCAGCCTTAGGCAATAATTTATGTGATGCCCTTTGTTTCAATGATGCTCATAGTAGTGAGTGTTATTCCACCATGAGGGTTTTACTTGGGGTTTAAAATCCTTTGTGTTTGGTAATGTAATGAGTTTGTTTGTAAATAGTTCTCGAAATTCTAATTCAAGAGATTGTCCCAAAGGTGTGGACTTCCTTCTATATGGTGTAGGTTTTGTGCTAGTGTTGTTACCTTGATTGTTGTTCCCTTGATAATTGTTCCCTTGATAGTTGTTTCTTTGATTGTTGTTTCCTTGATTGGTGTTTCTTTTATTGGTGTTTGGTCTAGTAGTACCTAATAAGTTTAACATTGGTTGGTTTGTTTTAACATTGTTAGCATCAACTACACCATCATTGATGATATTTTTATTCCTTGTCCAGAATTTGGATTTGTCTGAGTTGTTGTTTTTATAATAGTTGTTGCTATAGTTGTTGTTTGATGAACTAGCACATTCTTTGGAAAATTTTTAAAGTCCCTTTTTTATTAATGCCTCTTCTATCTGGATGCCATTATCGATCAAATTTTGAAAACTAGGTAGACATTGTAGTTTAAGTTGATAACTCATCTCATCATTTAGATTGTCTATAAAAATTTCCATTTTCTCCTTTTCAGGTAAGATTCAAGGATATCTAGAGATAAATCATCTCCATCTCTGCAAGAACATCAAGAATGGTTCATTGTTCTTTTATTGTGTGTTACAAAGGTCAAGGATGGTGACCTCATGTTCAATGTTATAAGAGTATTGTGAAACAAACTTGTTCACCAACTCTTCATATGATCTAATGGGAGGTGTGAGTTTTGAAAGCCATTCAATCATTTGTCCTCCTAGGCTTTGTGAAAATAACCTCATCATGTAAGTGTCATTGTGGGAAAACTCCAAGCTCATTGTACAAAATTCCCTTATATGATTGTGGGGATCACTCTTACCATTGTATTTGTCATACTTTGGTATTTTGGAGTTTGGTGGGAATGGTACCATGTTTAAACTTCTATCAAAGGGATAAGGAAAAATATCCTCTAAGGAATATTGTGTTGTGGTCCCTTGTTGCATGTCTTGTATTTGTTGTTGAAGTGCTTGTAGTTGTTGCGGAAGTGTAGTAAAGGGATTGTCTTCATTGTTGGTATCACAATTATTGGTGTTATCTTACTCATTAGTGTTGTCTTTGTCATTTGCGTTGTCTTGGTTGGTGTTTTAGATATATCTTCTTGATTTTTTCCTTTTCATGTGTTCAGTTTTCTTCGACTGATTCATGTCAAAATCCTTAGGGATTTTAGCACCTTTGCTAGATAGTAGAAGGAAGTATTTTTTTTATCTATTTCGATGAGTTACTCTGGGATTTTTTTTAGGCTAGGGTCTTGATGGGCCTGTTCAATAATTTCATCAATTATATCATCCTCATATATATTTAGATACTTTTTTGAGGTGTTAGTTTCTCTAGGTCCCATGCTTGATTTAGGTTCTGCATCCCACTTGATGTTTTTATGGGATCATGTAAATATTGGCATGTTATTGATTTGATTCAGTAAGTGATTGGATCTTTAGGAAAATAAGATAATTTGATCTTTCCTCCTTTGTTGAGCTGTTGAGAGAATGTCGGCTTTTGTTCAAAGGCATGTGCTTGCAAGGTTTCCTCGTCAAACTCAATTCCTTTACCATGTAGATAGATATGAAAGCAGTGCAAGAAACTATGATGTTTTAGGAAGAGTTCATGGTTTATGCAGAGAAACATCCTTCTCTTTAAGATCTTCTCTTGGTTAGGTAAATCTTTCTGATCAAATCAGTTTTTTGACAAAGATTCTTTGTCTTTAAGTGTTGAGAAGTGGTCATACAAGTGATTAAAGTTAATGTTGTTAATAGGTTGATTTGATAACAAATACCTTTTTTGGATACTCAAGCCTACTAAGCTGAATACAAGGTTTGATATGCCCCCTATTGATGTGACTAAGTGCATCAAATGATATAATAAAGTTCCCTAATTTTGGAAACTAGATTGATTTGACTAACTTGGATACCTAGACTAAGTATTTGATGTTGATACTGGTTGAAATTGCACAGCTTGATCACTAGTTGATATTCCTCTGATTTTGTTGGAAGAAACCTGATTTGTGTTAGTTGAATCTAAATGACCACCTAAGAAGATTCTCAAATTAATTTTTGGATTTCTAACTTTTACAAAGTGATTTATGATTTTATTGATATTTTTGCAAGATGTTTGTTTGATATCTGATAAGAACACAACAAACGCACATGAAAACAATAGTAGTTTTAGTCTTAAACTAACATGAAGTGTATGTTCTTTTGAGGATCTTTTCAAACCCTCGATGTTTTCATTGGTTTGATACAAGAAAAATAGACCTAGAAGACTCTTTATTCAATGGTCATAAATAATATCATATCCCACAACTTGATACTCCTTCAAATCAAACAATCCTGTCACACCCTAGGGTGCACCTGGATTTTTGCCTTTATTCAGAAGTTGAACCAAAACCAAGAAGACTCTTTATTCAATGGTCATAAATAATATCATATCCCACAACTTGATACTCCTTCAAATCAAACAATCCTGTCACACCCTAGGGTGCACCTGGATTTTTGCCTTTATTCAGAAGTTGAACCAAAGAGGATTTCTCCTCAATTGGATTGTTTTCTTAAGAGATGTATGGTGAGTGTTTTTGGGTGTAGATTCTTCCCCACCCTTGCAATATGATACAATAAATGTCTGGTTACTACTCGGTGAAGCTTCTAATTCTAAGGCTTGTAATAAGGGTTCTGTTTGGCGCGACGAAAGATAAACTCCGTCAAGAGGCTTCCCAACCTTTAAAACAAAGGATTTTTGTATCTCAAGGATACTGGGGGAAGGCTATCAATGCACACTATCATTGGATGTGTTTTTTATCTCCACGCACATTTGATTATAGTGGGTTAGTAAACTTGGCTTTAAGTTGTTCCCCACTTAGGTCGTTCCCCTCTCACCAGCCTTATGGGCTTCTCGGGAGGGCATGCCTACCAAAGGTTTTATCTTATTTCAAAAATTTAAGTGAAGCTTTCAAATAGTGAGTTTGGATTTTTGATCACCCAATTAAGGGGAGAAAATATACCTATCACTTTTGCAACATGAAATAAAAGCTTTCTCTTTTTAAACCCTCATTGCAATGGTTGTTTAATTGCTATTTGGAGATGTTGATCCAAATAACATGGTGTTCTTTTTAATCCAACATAGCAATTTCTTTTTACTTTGAAAGCAAACCTAGTCAACAAAATAAAATCACTTTGCTAATGACAATGTGGTTTGTTCTTTTTAACCTGCACAAAGAGATGTTGATTGTTCCTTTTATCCTTTATAAAAATGAAAGATTGTCTTTCTTGGTTTTAATAGCCAAAAAAGAAGTGTGAACCTAAGTTGCAAAATGGAAGTTTGATTTGTTGTTATTTTTACCTCTTTGCAAGAAATAAAATGTGATTCTTTTTAAGCACCAAAAAGAGAAGTGTAATTATTTTTAAGCACCAAAATGACTACAAAGTTCCTTTTACCTTTGCAAGAAAAAGAGGTGAATTATTTTTACCCTTTTGAAAAATTAAAAGTTTGGATTGTGGTTATTGTTACCTCTTTCAGAAGAAAGAAAGTGTGATTATTTTTAAGTACTAAAGAACAAATTAGATTCCTTTTAAGAACCAATTGACAAGTAGGGTTCTTTTTAAGCCTTTGTAAAAATAAATAAAAGAGGAATTCTTTTTAAGCCCCTTTGTAAAAGAAAATTTAAAAGAAATCAATCAAAGATTTTAGACTATCTCCTAGGACCATGCAACAAAAGCTAATACTTGCAAAATCCCTTCAAAAAGTTAGTTCATATGGTGGGCTCACAAGCCTAAATTTTTCTTTGGGGTTACAAATTTTAGTTCTCTGTCTAAGACAAAAGTGCTAAAAAAAGAGCATATGGGCTATAAAATGGAACAAATGCGCTACTTTCCAAAGTAAATGCACTACTCTGGGGCAACTATGTGCTATACTAATGATTCTATGCACTAAGAGAAATTAAGACATATTAAATTGGAAAGATCCTTTATGTGCTGGAAACAAGTGTAGATCCGCTACTTTGGCCTTCAAATGCGTTGTAGACGAGGGAAGATGTACTGTAATATCTATTGTATGCACTATACTTTTTCACATATGCATAGTTCTGATATTGTTTTTGAAAAGTGTCTCCAACCTATGTGCAAAATAGTTAAAAATTTGGAGACTTGACCCACAGTGGGTGCTAGAAATGTACGCTAGAAAGAGTGGAACCTACAAAATGAAGGTGAGCACATCAACCATACCACTAAAACATTATATTAAAGCATTAAATAAGAACAAAACATGTTAATTAATCAAAACTCTAAAAGCATCTCATTTTTCTCTATCTCCAAGGATCCTTCAAATCAAGGTGGCTCTTAGCTAGGAAGAGCACTTGATCTCTAGGATGACTACCCAAAGAATGAGGGATAGTTTGATAAAAGACCTAAATTCTATGCAACTAATATTTTAGTGAATGATTTTGATATGAAACTAGATAATGATATGTTGCAAGGATGATGACATTTATATGAAGTTAAATTAGTAAGAAAATTATATTAAGATGATATTAAGCTAGTATGGAAATGAGACTAACATGATATATTACTAACATGATATGCAAAACATGATAAATCTATGCTATGATGCTACTAAAATGATCCAATTTCTATTATGAAAGAGAGGCTAAAATGCTTGATGAAATGAGAGTATAACTTAGATGCATGAAGACTTGGATGATGATAATGAAGGAAATGAGATCTATTTATAGAATAAATGGGGAATTGGATGGTTTAGATTGAGTAATCTTAACAAGGGCTAGGATTAAACGATACTCAATCCATGTGAGACTTTCAACCCAATCCTATGTTGACAAGTGCCACCATAAGGAGGCTTGAGAGGAGAGTTAAGGAACATTAAGTAGTTGAGGGGACATGATGGTTACCCTAGGGTGATGGGTTAGGGTTAGGTTAATGGATATTCATTTTATTATCCAAGGGATAAATGAATGTGCAAGGGTTAAATGGTTACCTTAGTAAAAAAAAAAAATGCTTTGAAGAGACCCATGAGTTAAAAAGATGGTTAAGTTAGAGGAAAGTCTCTAACCAAAGGTCAAAGGTGAGTTAACCATTAATAGTTATGTAAGAATCTTTAATGGTTTGGAAGAATTTAGAGGTTAGCCATTTGAAGACATAAATCCTTTATTGTTTATTGAAGACTTTGGAGGTTTTTGAGAAGTGACTTCCTTTTATTTAGGAATGTGACAATGATTAGGATAAGATTTGGATAATTAAGTAGCATTAGAAGATTGTAGAAGAATGGTTAGTATGCAAGTGGATTTTGAAGGAGAATGCAAGTGGGAGGAATTTTGGGATTTTCAATTAAAAGAAAATCATTTATTTCAATTAAATGGTGCAACTTGCATTTGGATAGATATTTAAATAAATATTAATTTATTGAAATATGAATGTGAATTTTGGATTTTATTTAAATAAATATTAAATTATTTAAATAAGAAAAGAGGGGATAAACCATTAAATGCTTGAAGACTTTGAGGTAAATCATTAAAGGCTTAAAAAGACTCAAGAAGTAAGCCATTAAAGGCTTGAAGAATTTAAGGGAAACCATTAAAGGTTTGAGAAGACTCTACAAGGAAGCCATTAAAGGTTTTTAGTGGGTGAGGATAAACAAGATTTTAAATAATTAATTAATTTATTTAAAAATAGTGGTGCGACTTGCCTTTTGAATAGATATTTAAATAAATATTGATTTATTTAAATGTGAGAGGGATTTAATTAAATGTGGAAAGGGAATTTAATCAAATAAATATGATTTATTTAATTAATAGTCTAAATTTGGCTACATGAATTAAATCAAATAAATTGAATAATTGATTTAATTAATAGAAGAGAGGGGTGAATTAATTAAATATTAATTTAATTAATAATTTGAAAATGGATGATAGATTAATTAAATATAAATTTAATTAATAGCTAGATGGAGGATAATTAAATAAATAAATAATTTATTTAATCAGGTGAACATAAATAAGTGCCTACAGAAGCAACCCCCAAAACATAAACTTTATCCTAGTCAATGATTACATATATAATCCCCACATTTTCTCAATTAGTCTCAAACTAAAAAAATTGTAATACATAGAAAAATAAAATATAGAGATAACTAGAGAGAAATTTCAATTTTTCTACTAAACATAAAATGGTTACAAACAAATATTTTTAAACTGTCTAAAATTGTTGCCATCATTTGATTTATTTAATTATATAGAGATACATGTTATTCTCTATTTTTAGAGCTACCTATTTCTATACACACATCCTTTTCAAATATCTCGTCTTTCTACACCTTCCTTTCTTCTCTTCTCTATTAAAAAAATTCTACATTTGTATCAACATTCTTCCATTCTCTATTCTTTTCTATATTAAAATTCTCTTATTTTTAAATTCAAACTTATCTACTTCCATAATTAATCCTCTACAAAAAAATTAATTGCAACTATAATGTTAGGGGGGGAGAAGGGATTAAGATCCAAAAAATATTTCCAAAGGGCTATTCAATTACTTGTATTAGGTGATTTTGGAATAAAAATAAATTCCAAGAATTTTCATGTATAAATTAGTAAGATAAGAAACACAAATAGCAGATTGTGGTAACAAATGACACATGTTATTAGAAAAAATATACCCCAAATCTAACATTAAGGCCCAATCTATTTTATTTGAATCCACTAGCTTCCTCATTTTCTTTGCTTTCACTTGAATAAAAAACACTCTTCTAAATTTCTTGCATCTTTGCACTTTCTAAAATATTGAATATAGCCTTGGAAATAATTGAAACCAATGGAGACAACTTATGAAACACATGTAAAATCAATCGTATGATGTGCATGACTTATACATGATCTGAGATATAAAAGAAATTTAATAAATTTATGAATGAAAATCTTCAAGTTCTATATGTAGGACCGATTTTTGCATATGTAGGTATTTCATCCCATTGAATAAAATGTACTTTGAGAAATAGTTATCTTGTGAATCATAGCAGCCACCTTTCCATTTATGGGTCCATTCTTCAATGAAATAGCATACTGTTGACAATTTTTGGGTGATAAGATATTCAAGTCTTTTAAACTTTGGTACATTTTATCTCTCAGTAATAATTGACAATAGGCTAGTGGAGTATTTGTACATTAAGTTACTATAACTATAAAAGGTTGAATGTGACCACTAATTTGCCTAGGGTGCTTAGAATATTCTCGATTATGTCATCCAAAATATTAATTTATATTTTTGAAGCATTATAATTTGTACTAGTTTTTTTGCCACATGTAATGTAAAGAGAGTGATAGTGTTGGAAATAAGACACACCTAGACTTATGATGGGTTTTCCATAGAGAGACCAATAACCTATATGGTAGAGAATTCCATTAGAGAATAAAAGGTCCTAGATTTGAGTCCTAACTAATCCATATGAGCTGTATCTTAACATGTAGAAGGTTTTGGAAATAAGTTACACTTAAAACGATGATGGGTTGATCATAGAGGAGCAAGTGACTTTGTTATAGTAGAGCACTTCAACAATAAATGGAAGGTCCTAGATTTGAGTCCTTGCTGGTCTATATGAGTTGTATCTCAAGAGATATAATATTATTAGTTTGATTTGTGAAGAGTGTGGGAATAAATACATATTAAAGATTAAGAGATTGAATAAAAAATTCAAAAAAAATTGTTTGTTGTAAAGATGGTTTTAAAAATTTCAACGATATAAAAACAAATAAATTTGAAATATTTTTATAAGAGAAAAAAATGCATTTCTTAAATGGAAGTTGTATCTAGTAGATTTTAAAAAATTATTGAATAAAGCTTAAATAATAAAGGTGTACTTTATTATTTCATACTCTAGAAACTCAACTGAGTCCATCTCACTCAACTCTTGTAGGTGTTAATGTACCTTATTCCATAATTTTTTATTCCCATTCATCATCTCATCAACATTTTGATGCAAGGTGTCATCTTCAACAACTCTTCCTCTTTTCTCTTGCTCTTTTGATCAATTGTTTCTTCTTAAGCCTCTACATATAGTTGTTGAGAGTAAGATGGAGACCTCCAAGATTAAATTTCAAATCTAATGTATTAGGAGTTGTGGGCCATTATAGGTACTAAAAATTATGACATCAATTACATTGGAAATTTTTGTGAATTGATTTCCCCTTTGAATATAATTAAATTGTAATATTATGCATAATAATCACATAGCCACATTTATACTTATATAGTAGTAGAATTAATCACTAATACATTTGGCCTAAAATTCAGACGGAGAAGGTATATTGTGAACAAATTTGTTTTTTTTTGAAAAATTGCCCGCATTCTTTGGAATTCCAATGATCATTCAATATATGTTTTTGACAGAGAAGGAATTGGCAATAAAATTTGTGCTTTTTTACAAAAAGTGTCTGCGCTCGTCGAAATTCTGATGACCATGGGGATTAATAAAAAAAAAAAAGACCAAGACATTTCAAATCATTTTCGCGGCCTCTTCCCATTCTCACATTGCCACCCCAGCAATGTAATCCCACCCAAAGTAAGCATACTCCAAGTTTTGGATGAGACACCGCGTGAACCATTTTAATCGATTAATGCCAACTCCAAGCATTGTCGGCTCATGGAATAGGGTTTCCAAAAATGGGAGAAATGTCAGCTCATGGAATAGGGCAGGTGTAAATATTTGTCAACATCCCCCAGCCTGTGCAAAAATGGGAGCAATGTTGGCTCATGGAATAGGGCATGCTCCTGGGGCCTAAAGACCAGTAGGCTTCATTCCCCTTTTTTTAGTCATTAGTATCGGTCAACCATCTATTTTGCACCTGCAAATAGTGATGTTTCTAATTCTCTGTTGGCCTGGGTGCAAGTGTAAAGCTCTGTTTGAAAGACTACCTCACAGAATTTGGAAGTTTTGGAACAAGGTATGAACATGTATCATAGGATAAATAATAGAGGAATTGTTTTACATTTTGTAGTTGCAATTGCCAGGGTACATGTTTTAAAGATGTTTTATATCATAGAATCAATATTCCAATGTCTATTTATTTTTTAAAATTTGGACATCGTATTCCCAATTGATGTCTATTTTAATGAAACTATTCCTTTAGGCAAGCAAAAAAATGCCTGAAAAAACTACACAAGGCTTAAACCATTATTCATAGCCCCTAGAAAATCTCTTCATCACTAAAAAAACCTATTCATACTTAAAAACATTATTCACACCTAAAACATTGTCCATGCCTAAGACATTAATCGCAACATCAAATAATATTCATAGTGTAAATAAACACTATTCATGTTTAAACTATTGTTCACAGATTCATTTAACCTCAAAAATTACTCTAGAAGCTCTTGAGTCCAAATTTTTTGTTCTCTATATGAATTATGGGGTTTGAAATCTATTTAGTATGATTGTGTAATATCCCTTGTCCAATGATGATTGAAAAACAAGGAATATTCGATCTCAAATATGCGTGTTATGTTGTTCGCTACTGTTGCGTGTTATGCAAACTATTGTCTCAGAAGTTTTCAGTTTGGTATAGAGGTGAAACATCACATATTTCTCATAAATGTACAACTACAATTCACTGCAAGTGAAATAATGATAGCCAAGAATGCATATATAATCAATTTATGATGATCTAAAACCAAAATTAGAGTCAAAATCAGAATGTTTATCTTGCTGACATTATATCAAAGAATTGGCAAGAGTCCTCAGAAAATATCTAAATCAAACAAATGCCTCATTGATAGTCATAAATATATGTTATAGGCAGCTAATGTATAGTTACATGGACTGTCACAATAATGTATCAAAATCAAACTTCACTAGATTATTAACATTTCGTCAAACATGTCATGCAACCTCTAAAAATATATTATAGCTACAAGCCCATTCAAATATTATTATAAACCAATTCCAATGCAATCATAGGATATTTACATAGGCTGACTACCAAGAGATATGCTACTTATTTTATGAAGACATTAGACAGTCACTAATTGAAGCATATATCTCAAAATTACAATGAAAGAAGAGGTCTGAAGAACCTGATTAAGCTATGCCCAAGTCTGGCGATGTAAACACCATCATTACTCATCCAAAATAAAGCCATTTTACAGTTATGATCCTCAATACTTTCTCTTAGACAAGAGATAAAATTAAAAAACCACATGATTACTACAATAAATTTATTTTCTTATTAAAAATATAAATAATTAAATTAGATATATATTCCACATAAAGAAAAGAAATGATGAAAATCATTTGTGTCTTAAATAATGAGATCAAAAACTAAAAATG
This sequence comes from Cryptomeria japonica, assembly GCF_030272615.1. Taxonomy (NCBI): domain Eukaryota; kingdom Viridiplantae; phylum Streptophyta; class Pinopsida; order Cupressales; family Cupressaceae; genus Cryptomeria; species Cryptomeria japonica. Next base: position 544,799,185 of record NC_081412.1, on the reverse strand, counting down.
GGAAAATAGTATCCTAATTACGACTCCCTAATTAGTATAAGATACTATTTCCAATATTATACTAAGGATAAATATTCAAAAAGTATAATAATTACACTAATACATATATCACTCTTATGCCTTCCTTCATTTGATATAAGGTCCCTCTATCCAAATATGAAGTCACAAGGGAGTTGTATGTGTCAATTATTTAGCTTCTTCTAAATCTATTCCAACCTCTTCTTCCAACACATGTCTTGATGATGGTTGAGGATCTTTAAACCTTGAAAATATGAATGAACACACTCGTCTAGACATGATTTAAATACCAAATTTAATAATAAACATGGATGCAATGGACATGATTTAGGATGTGTGCAATGAAGTGTGGAGGTTCATGAGAAACATACATTACATTTTTCTAAAGAAGATTTAGCTTTCTATCCTCTTCCTTTGTTGACATCCCCTCCCCCATTGTCTAATATACCTATGACTTTTCCAACAACTTTTAATCACAACAAGAGATAATTTTGTATGAGTTTCTTAAAGCCAACTTTATTACTCTCCCCTTGAAAAATTGAAGAAAAAATCATAAACAAAATTAGGACAAAATTACCTATTAGGGGCTCATTGTCATTCATGGTACTATATATGATTTCATGTGCAATCATACTTGGGAGGAAACATAATATCCTAGTTCTTCTTGTCTCTACATTGTGGAGAAAGAATAATAGTTGTCAATTGTTCCTATTTTTAAAGGATCCACTTTACCTTTGTTGATTTTTATCTTTTCTAACTTGATATCCTTCCTTGCATAGAATTGTCCTCAATCCAAATTCTCTCCTTGCTTGGATGTGTGTGTTCCTTGATTAGGACCTCTTTCTTTCTTGAAACAGTATGTATTTTATGGATGATCTCTCCTTAGTGATAGAAAGTATGCAATCCTTCATCAAGGATACCATTTCCTAGTAATATGGAAGGTTTGTATTCTTAATCTCCTGCCCATTTCTTAATTTAAAAGATGATATCTTTATTAAATATCTCCTCTATTTTTGGAGGTAGACATATTTGGGAAAATATCTCTTCATCCCTCTTTAAAATGATCCCTTTACACTTGTTGAAAAACATCTCTTTTACAACTATCTCTTCCTTTCTTATAGCAATGAGGCATGTATAAGGATCTTTCTTCCTAGCTTGGAATGCATGTATGTTTATTAATGGTATCTTCTCAATTTTGAAGGTGCTTATCCTCAAACTAGAAGTGTTGTGTTACATAGCGCCCCCTAGGGCATGGTTATCATTTTTTTGAGATTCGTTAAAGGTTACTTGGAATAGCTTGGATTGCTAGTGTGATAATTGTTGTTGTCTACACCTTTGCAAGTGTTGGTTATTATTGTTGTTTGTTTTTTGTGTCAGTACGACAACCATTTTATAATAGAGTTTTTGGATTACCCTGTGAACAAATGGTTTTGTTTTTTAATCTTATCTATCATGGATCACTTAGCATAATGAAACTTGCTAGCTAATGAAATCCATGATGCAGCATGAATCACCCAACATTAAACAACTTGTTAGCTAGTAGTATTAATGTTTCTTCTCTTTTATCTTATCATATAACCAATAGTAAGCATCTCCTTAGTAGACCTAGAAGTCATATCTCTTCTCCGATGACTGAGTGTTCAAGTAGAATTGTTGGGACTAGGAGGTGCGGATCGACCAGATCCTCCACCTGTCGGATGTAGAAAAAATGAATTCTTTTTGGATTAGGATGGTACACAAAATCTACTATCAAAAGTTTGTCAAAAATTCTTGGGATTAGGAGGTGTGAACTAGTCTAGTCTTCTGCTTTTCATGCCATCAAAATTTGAGTTTGATCGTCATAATTTACTTTGCTAAATTATTCACACGTAACTCCTTAATAAATTTCCTACACACAAAATGATGAAAAATAGGTTTGTTGATGGGGTCTTTCCTAGGTCAAACCTAGGGTTGTGAATTAAACTTGAAGTATAATGTTTCCTTTTGAGGGAAAGGATAGATCTAATCTAAAAATGCTTGAAATTGAATATGATACCTTGATGAATCTTTCTTGGAAAAATAACACAACCTATTCAAAACCTATGTATAGACCCTAATATAGCATTCTTAGAGATTTCAACAGGTGTCATCCAAGAATGCCTAAGCTAGAGCCATGTCTTGCTCTTAAACCCTACTTGCAAGGGTTTTGCTCCTAGTTGCAAAGAATGAGAGAAATTTCTACAACTTGGAACAATCAAACCTAAAAATCATCCTTATTGAAAGAAAATACAATAAACATACAAATAAGGCAATGAGTTTACACCATCTAGTCCGTACTAGACCATACAAGCAAGGAAATCAAGACAAAACTGTCAAAAACTGGTGGAAACAAGATTGCTTCACAAACCAAAAAATTTCTCCTGCATTTCCAATCCTCCAACCCATATAATGAAGTGAAATTTGGCTTATATCCACTTTTTTTAGTCAGTTCAACCAACTTCCTAATGCCCATAACCAAAAATGCAACTTTTGCAAGAAATTGCAAAATATTGCTCATCAACTTTTGACAACTTTTGGTCCAAGATGCAATTTTGCATTATATTGTATTATAAGACTCTTGAAGGTACTTAAACACCCCAGAAGACATAAAAACAACTCATTTGACTCCTAAATCATGAATACATTCATCTAGAATATTTTGCCTGTGAACTACCTAAGCATCTCACTTCTCAGGCTAACAACATTCTATGCACAATTGACCCAACCCAAAATTTGGACAACTCAACCATGGCTCTACTGAGTCCTCAATGGTTGGTCCATTATTACATCACAAATTAACACACAAACTAAAAAGAAATCAAATCTTACATTCTTGGAGTGCTAGGTGCCTTGCACCACCTCTCTTCTTGTTGATCGATGTGAGTTATGCCACTAGTCTCATCGGGCATCGAGATAGGTTAAAATATGCTCAAACAATGGGCATAGAGGTTGAATACCTAGTGGATTGTAATGTGGTATAGTAAATTCAATATTTTGAAATTATTGAGTTTTTATTTATCCCTTGCTATTTATGATTCTTTTGGTTATGGTTGTATTTTTACTATTTTATGGTTTATTGGTTTGTAATGGTAATTTAATGTTCTTTCATATTTTTGTATAGATACTTTATAATAGCCTATTATGGTGATTTTTTCTATTATGGATAATGTTGTGGGTCAGACGACTTGGCCGTCGGTGCATGAAAGCATTGCATGAGTTCTACTTTTAAAAATTACATGAAACATTTTTAATTTATTTGATTCAGTGTTATTTGAAAAAAAGATTATCAATGATGTTTCCTTTCTCCAAGAATTGGATCTCGGATCTTTCCGTCAGATAATATGTAACATCCAATGACCAAATCTTTTCTTTACAATTTTTTATTTTATTTAATTATCATCTAAGTGTGAATTATAATTTATATCTATGTAGAAGAAGATACAAGCTGAAGACTTGTGTGCAAGTAAATTTCATAAAATAAAGAAAGAAGGCATTATCTTAAATGACATGGAAACAAGCTCATCAGTTGTCTAGAAGAGAGAAATTGGATAAAAACAAAGGAAAGTATTAAAGGGTGATAAATACATAGAGAGTATGCAATACAAACAAATAATGTCTGGAGTGTGTGATGTGACATCTCTAATTTATGTCCAGAGGGACTAATTGGTTTTGGAATTCCTGAGAAACCTATTGGGCCATGCTTAGAGGAAATCAATGTGTTCATGCAAGGGCCACCTTTTTTCTATTATGAGAATGATGCTTTTGCACCAAAGGATATTTGGAAGGCAATATTTGAAAATTTCTATAGTGCATAGAACCAAAATTGGTGGACTCGAAGTACTTTTTGGCTTCGAGAAGACCAAGAGGTTATGCACACAATCTCCCAATAGAAGGGCAATTTCAAGCATTACCTTTCCCCCCCCATGACTATTTAGCAAGCACTTCCTCAGATAAAGGAATTTTGGCCTCCATGGGATTAGAGAAAAAATTGAATTGCATAGACTCTAGATGTTGTGGTGGTGTCCTTTGTGAAGAAATATTCACTATAATTGAAAATTCACAAGGGAAATTGCAAGATAGTGAACATAAATACATTCTTGAAAAGTGCAAAGAATGGAACTTGGTTTGGGTGGGGCCAGGTCAGGTGGCTCCTCTAGAGGTTGACGAGATAGAAATTATATTAGGATTTGAAAAAGATCACACTCATGAAACTTCGTGTGTGACTGATCGATTGCACTGTTTGGGTAATTCATTCCAAATAGATACAGTTGCATACCATTTATCTGTCTTGAAAGAATTTTATCCTGATGGAATTAAATTAAAGTACTTTCTCTATTTTCTGGTATTGGTGGAGCAGAGGTTGCATTTCATCGACCTTAGATACATATTTCCACAAATACAACACAACTTAAATGTATCCCAAGTCAATGCAAAGCAACCTTTGCTCTAGAGATCACCAGAAGATAGAGTACTTTAATTTAATCCCATCAGGATAAAATGCTTTCAAGATAGATAAATGGTATGCAATTGTATCTATTTGGAATGCATTACCCAAACAATGCAATCGATCAGTCACACATGAAGTTCCACGAGTGTGATCTTTTTCAAATCCTAATATAATTTCTATCTCATCAACCTCCAGAGGAGCCACCTGAACTGGCCCCATGCAAACCAAGTTCCATTCTTCGCACTTTTGAAGAATGTATTTCTGTTCACTATCTTGCAATTTCCCTTGTGAATTTTCAATTATAATGCAGAGTTCTTCACGGAGGACACCACCACATCATCTAGAGTGTATACTTCAATCTTTTTCTTTGATCCCATGGAGGCCAATAGTCCTTTATCTGAGGAAGTTCTTCCTGAAATGTAATGGGGGGGAGAGGTAATGATTGAAATCGCCCTTGTATTGGGAGATTGTATACATAACCTCTTGGTCTTCTGGAAGCCGAAAAGTACTTCGAGTCCACTAACTCTGGTTCCATACACTAGAAATTTTTGGATATTGCCTTCCAAATATCCTTCAGTGCAAAAGAATCATTCTCATAATAAAAAAAAGGTGGCCCTTGCATGAACACATTGATTTCCTCTAAGCATGGTCCAATAGGTTTCCTAGGAATTCCAAAACCAGTTAGTCCCTCTGGACATAAATTAGAGACATCACATCACACACTCTAGACATTGCTTTTTTGTATTGCATACTCTCTATGTATTTATCACCCTTTAACACTTTCCTCTGCTTTTCCCCAATTTCTCTCTTCTAGGCAGCTGATGAGCTTGTTTCCATGTCATTCAAAATAACGCCTGCTTGCTTTCTTTTATGAAATTTACTTGCACACGAGTCTTCAGCCTGTATCTTCTTCTTCCACATAGATATAAACTATAATTCATGCTCAGATGATAATTAAATAAAATAAGCATTTGTAAAGAAACGATTTAGTCATTGGATGTTACATATTATCTTATGGAAAGATCCTAGACAATTCTTGGAGAAAGGAAACATCATTGATAATCTTTTTTTGCAAATAACATTGAATCAAATAAATTAAAAATGTTATATGCAATTTTTAAAAGTAGCTAAACTCATGCAGTGGTTTCATGCATCGACAACCAATTCGTATGACCCACAACATCTAATACCGTCAAAATTCTGATGGTTACTATAGAGACATCCGACAAGGATGCTGTATGTCTGATGTCACTTCCTTGTCGGACAGTCATTGATTCATGGTAATGGGAAAGCATCGGAATTCCAAGCATAATCCGACGACATTTTTGGTTGGAGAAGCAAACATAGTAGTCATCGGAAGAGTTCATAATGTCGTCACACTGCTGATGCAAATGGCATCATCAGGAAGACCGATGATGATTTTTTGTTAGTTACATTTGTCGAAAGTCCGATGTGTTGTCATCAAACTTCCGACAAATAGGCATCGAAAATTAGGCTAGAATGTACTAGTGAATGGAGTAATAGTTTTACATAAATTTACTCTTGGTTTGGGGTATTTTATAGAAATAGACAAGGATGATGGAATCCATGTGTTTACAATAGCATACACATATTATTTTCAAATAAGTTCTTAAAGCATCAAGTTATGAATTACCCAAAAATTGATACCTTATGGAACTAGCAATGTCACTATGGATTATTTTATTGGATTTTCATTTTTGCGTTCTATAAATTATCCCAAGTAGATCATCATTACATAACCAAAAATTTACTTTATTTATATAGACATTTTATATTATCCAATCAAATTATCAAGTGCAAAAGGAAACTAAGAAAAGAAAGGTAATGGAAATAAAGATATTATTTTATTATATTGATAAAAATATTTTCTTATAAAAATTAAATTGAAAGAGTTTGATCTCTTTATATTCTATGAATTGTACAAATTTTCTATAGATATCAATATTTTTGAGTCAATGAAACATGAGAGTTTTTCCAAAACTTATAAGTGATAAAACATGCGTTTATTTTTAACAAGATCATACCCATACTCTTATACACAATAATATTAATCCCTATTTTTATTGGCATGAAGAAAAAGATACATATATACATACATATATATAAGTGTGTCTGTATCTCTTAGGAATATGCACCTATATAAAATTAAATGCTAGAGGATAAATAAAACCATAGCAGGGAATAGTGGTTGGCATTAGCTATTACAACATTAGCATTAAATCACATCTAGAATCATGTAGGGTTCCTAAACAATATCTTAGATACTCAAATATTTCTTTTAATAATAGCTTGTTAAGGATTTTGACATAGTAGTTTTGAGTATTCAAAATTCTAAAAAAGTCTCTATATCATTGACTATTTCTCTACTAAAATGATATCTACTACCTATATAATTACTTATCTTGTAAAATATATGGTTATTTGTTAACATAATAATTTATATTACATTGCATAAAATCCTCATTACTTATTGCTATATATGCATTATACATTATATTGGTCTTCTCATTTAAGTTGCGTGACACACTACTCTTGTGGTTTTTATGTATTGTACTTGTGTTAATGAAAGAGTGATCGTAGACCACTTCTTGGATGCCAATAGAACTAAATCTATTGCAAGTGTAAAGCATAATCAAATGTCCCTTTATTTTCATTAATTCTACCTACACAATTGTTGTCTATGTATCTTATGAGTTCTTACTCATCTAGAATTGAATAGATAATTCTATGATTTCTACTTTCACTCTCATATCTCAAAACTATAACTAGTCTTTTGAAGATTCTATAAATCTAGAAATAAGGCTCATATCATATACTATATCTATCTAATATATATGGAAATAAGATCTTAATCGTATTGATGCAAACCAAGATCTCAAATTCATATGAAATAGCATTGGAACATGGATAGGTTAGTTAGAGTCCTAATAAGATAACTAAATGTAGGAATTTAATTCCTTTTTAATAATGGAATTGAGATGGTAAAGTTTTTCTATGGGATCTAGGGTTAATGCTAGCAAAATTATCGATTTTAACAATTAAATTTTATTATAGAATAGATTACAAACATAGTAAGTCATATCTAGAATAGTAATATAGAAAGGAGCCTAGATTTAAAAAAATGTAGAAAAAAGTGCTATGCATAGGTGTTGAATACCCTAGTCTGAATGTGTTCAAAGTTAATAGAGGTAAGCTAGATTGTAGCTAGAAGGTTGCCAAGTGCTAGCTACAACAGTTTGACCAAAAAATATAGGACAGGTATGCCTAGAAAATTAGTCAATTTTTTTTTGTTTGTTTGAAGTTTGTTGCAACTTGTAATAGTCTCCTCTACATTCCTATATCACATTTACTATTCTATTTTAACCTGAATAGACAAAAAAAAGGGAAGAATGGTGGTGTTATATAGGTTCTTACATCAATGAAACCCCATGTTGGTGTTCCCACCTTCACAATACTTATGATGAGAAAAAAGTGTGTGTCCTAGGGTGGAAAAGGGAAAAATAGTAATGAAATAATAGTACCTTAGGTATGAAACCCTCTCATGGAATTAATGTTAAAGGTGGCAAAGCAATGCTCTTAATAGAAGTCCTACAAGTGTTAATGCAATTATTTGAGAAGCACAAATGAAAAATATGAGATCATGTTAGGGTTTCAAGCAGATATGAAGCAAATATGAACTAACAATTATATGCAGATTTAAATATAAAAGATAAAGGAATAAAATAGGACACAGATAACACAAAGATTTAACATGGTTCACCCAGAATGGGTTATGTCCACCATACATAGCCATCCAATCTTTCTTATTATCCAAAAAAAATAGTTCATAAACATTACAATGCCTTAAGCATTGTTGGATTTTGCCAAGATCAAGAAGTCATTGAAATGTACAAGATAGAGACATAATATGGGACAAGAATAAACTGTATTCTCATCAATAGAAAATAATCAACCACTGTTACATACAATGTAGATGAGCCTGCTTATATAGGCAAGGCTAGGGATATGTATGAGCACACAAATATGACATGTGGCTCAATAAGAAACAAGGGTAGGTAGGAAATAGGTGTGGGTAGGTAGGAGAAATAATATAATATTCCACATGAGGTGGATCACCCACCGAAGGTGGAATTATCACTCCACAATAAGTGGATATGATAGTGTAATAACAAGATCAACACCATAAGAGGTGGAATTTCTCCTACACACACTATCCCAATGTGGCACAAACACCCAAGTGTCTCATATCCAAACTACTATGAAATGCATTATCCTAAGTAAACTTAAGTAAGTGTAATAATATCCATGATGAATAATTATTTACACCAACACCCCCCCTTAAGTGCAACTTAGGGGAATGCACTTAAGTCTACAATGCAACTAAGCAATGCAAGATGGGTCCCGGCTTTGAGGCCATGTTAGGTACCCATGCACAAATGCAAATGCATGCAAACCAATGAAATCTCTCACAAAGTGGGGAAAGAGAGAAAAACCCAATGGGAAAAAACCCTCCCCCAAAAAAAGAGATGAAAGCTATACAAGAGAACTCTCAAAGAAGAATGTGAGGAACAAGACCCCATGTGAGGAAATAGTCCCCCCCATATGAGAGAAGAAGAGAAGTCAAACTGTGATCATCCCTCAATGAAGAATCTGCACCAATGATAGAAGCTCGATGTATGAAGAAACTGCTCCACGAACGTCGAACAACATTCCTCCCCTTAGGAAGAAACAAAACCAAAGGTGTATCCATGAAGTCTCCCCAATCATGAAGGGAAGATGTATGAAGAAAACTCATGATGAAGGGAATCTCTAAAAACTGCTCAAGTGTCCTCATGTCGATGCTAAAAGATACCCCTTCCAAAGATGGTAAACTGTGCCATACTGCTGAAAAAGGCACTCCAAGATCTAGTGAAGATGGATGTAGAACAATGTCCAAAGACTCATGTGTCTCCTCAAAGCATAAAGAGACCTCCTCCAACTGCTGTACATAAGTATCCACAATCATGTCAACCTCGAAAGAATGATCATGTAGAGAATGAACAAGAGGGTCAGAGTGTGCGCTCGCAACAATCGAAGAAGGATCATCTTCATCAAAGAGAAGATGTATGTCATCAATGATGTCTCCCAAATCTGCAATGTAGGATTCCACAAACAAACCTACAATATCTGTCATGTAATCATCCCATGAATCTGAAGCTGGAAGACAATGTATATCCTGCTGCACTGAATCACATGAAGGCAAAACTGTCGCACTATCTGCATCATCAGGTGCAATAGGTGATGTGATATCAATATGAGAAGATGAAGTACAAGACTCAAGAATGGGGTTACATGTGAGAATCCCCAAATTCAAGTGTCCAAAGTTCTCCTCAAAATCTGAATCATCACAATAAGTGTGATCATAATGTGTAGAATCATCAAATGTGAAATCATCATCATCAACAAAATCTGAAAAGGAGTATAACCGAGATGCATGATCAACCACCCCAGTCGCAATGATAGCTCTAGTCTCCATGTCTCTAATAAAAACTGAGTCAGGTGTGAACTCCACAACTCTCTTAGTTGCGCCATGTGTGATTTGATAGATAGAAAGGAGATTGTTTGTCAAGTGGGGTACACACAACACATCATTGAAGGAGTTATCCCCAATGTCAATAGATCCTTTCCCAATCACATCCATGTATGTATGATTGCCCATCAAAATCTGTGACATGGTGCAAGGCTCAAATGTAGAGAACATAGACTGTGAAGATGCCATATGATGAGAAGCCCCTGAATCTAGAAGCCATCTCTCTGAAGTATGATTTGTTGTAGCACATAGAGCTTGTCCTTTTCTTGTTCCAAAAGAGTGAGTCTTTCCACTTGTAGAAGCCATGAATGCTTGCCCTTTTCCTTTTGAATGTGAGGAAGTGGAAGTTGATGAATCATCCTTCTTGTAGACTTTAGGCAAATCAATGTTATGCTTTTTGATGATATGTGTGAGCTCATCAATCTTCTTAGTATGGCAACGATGCTCCTCATGACCAATCTTTTTACAATAAGCACAAGTAGGTCTCTCTCTCTTTGGTGAATTATCTTTCTTGGAAGAAGATGAATCTCCTTGTTGTGGAGAAGATGATGCTTTGTCCTTAGGCTTTGATTGCCATTTCTTCTTGTTTGAGTTGTCCTTTCCTTGATTTCCTTTGTTTCCTTGATTTGCCACTAGTGCTTGAGACTTAGAAGAAGTCTTAAGAATGCCCATGCTTATCAACTTAGTTTGTTCCATCATCAACATTTCATTGAAAGCATCAAATGTAGGCATTTTGTAGCTTGAACCCATTGTCATTCTATGAGTTTGGAAACTAGAAACAAATGCTGCATATTCTTGTGGAAGCTTCCCTATCAAGTTGAATATCAATTGAGTATCCTTCTTATCAATGCCACAATCTTTGAGTTGTGCCCTCAACTCATTTGCCTTAGTGACATAATCTTGTATAGTATCAAAGTTCTTGGGATCTAACATGGTGAGATCACTATCAATTTGATATCCCCTAATCTCATCAACTTGACCATACAAGTCTTGAAACTTTTTCCAAGCATCCTTGATTAGAGTACATTTCTCAATATGGAAAATGAGATCCTTTGATACATACTTTCTTAAGGTACCAATTGCCATGATATTTTTAGTGAGCCAATCTAAGTGACCAACTGGATCAGCCTTAGGATCAGCTGGTGCAACAATAGTTCCATCAATGTAATGAGTGAGTCCTTTTTCCATAAGTTTACTCCATGCATCAATTTTCCAAGTAGCATAATTATGTGGAGTTAAGAGAGGAAACTTAGAAGAACCCATAGCAGCAAAAAGGAAAGAACACAAGAGCACAAAAGCACAAGAGACACCCCCCAAATTCAATCAATCAAAGTACCCCCCCAAAAGTGATGATTTTGGCACTTTATACTTAGTGCGATTACAATGAGCCACTTGCAAAACAAGGCAAAGTGGGCTTATGATGAAAATTTTACAACTTCTCAAATGAGATACAAGAGACTTCAATCAATAGTGCAATGAATCTAACTGAGATTCAAGCAAATATACAAGTACCAAGAGAGCCAAAAATGGCCTAGATCTGAAAGTACAATTTCTACTTACAATGACATCAATCTGATAGCATCATGTGAAAGTAGACAAAAAAATACGCACTTTCAAAAAAAACGACACCTAAAAAGGAGGTCGTATGACCCCAAACGAAGCCTTTGAAGTTGCAAAAACTGGGATTACTCAGGGATAGTCACCAAAAACTGCATTTTCTGAAAAATCCGTGCATCAAAATCAAAAAATTCTTTCACCACTACGGAGAGCACGAAATTCTAGCCCATTTCAAAAAAAATTGCACCCAAAAAGGAGCAAAAATGAGCAAGTTATCGCTATTTGAAGTTGAACTGCAAAATCAAAAATGCAAATGAGAGGGGGTCAAAAAATTTTCAAACCCTGCTGATGTGGCGCTGACGTCAGCAATTCACTGGGTTAAATTTGACGGCCGTATGACCGTCGCCAAAACTTTGCTGCCTGCTGACTGGGCGTCTGTACCATACGGACAGACTGCGTGGACAGCTGACTGTACAGTCCGTACTGTACGGAATATGATGTGGCAGGCGATGTGGCTGCTGATGTGGCCGTACGGATTTGACGCGTGGCTCTGTACGGAAGGTCCGACGTGTCTGTACGGGTGTCTGTGTGGCACTGTCTGGTACTGACTCAGCGTACGGAAACCACCTGGCGGATGAGCTGGTGTGTCCGCGTGTCGGCTGTGCTGACGAGGCAGCTGCAGGTGGGTGCCGGAAGCCGGAACGGCGACCGGGAGGCGCTCGGGCTGAGCGGTGGGCGTGGCGCGGGCGGCGCCGGGAGCAGCTGGAGAGGAGGTTGCGGACGGGCGCAGGGAGGAGCCGCTTGTGGCGGCGGAGCCAAGCGCGGAGGAGCGGCTCTGCGGACTGCGGTGCTGGGAGAACCGAGGGCAGAGGTGCTGGGGAGCGGCGCCGGCGGAGGGACGTGCGGTGGCGGCGCGGTCAGCGAGGCAGTGCCGGGAGCGGAGCCCGAGGACGGTGCGCAGCGGCGAGGACGGCGTGGGGGACGAGACGCTATCTGACAGGTACGTTCTGCGGGATCCTGCAACCTGCAGGTACGGTGGTACGGGGGGGGTCTGCGGACCCCCCAAAACTATTTATTTATTTATTTTTTTTTCCTTTTCAATTTTTGATTTTTTTTTTCGAATTTTTTTTGAATTTTTTTGATTTTTTTGATTTTTGATTTTTCAAAACAAATTGCAGAAATTTTTTTTTTGAAAAATATATATAAAATATTCGAAAAATCCGTACGAATAGAAAAATTGGGGAAAATTTTTTTCCTCACCAAAATAGGCCAACTTTATAACCAAAATTCATGGAAATGGCCTTTCGGACGCAATGGAGAGGTCGGATCTGGTCTAGGACGCCTCCAAATGATGATGCTCCTCAGATCTACCTCTTGACATCACAGTAATGCCTCTTCAAGACGAATCAATGAAGCTCCAATAGCTCTGATACCATGTTGGATTTTGCCAAGATCAAGAAGTCATTGAAATGTACAAGATAGAGACATAATATGGGACAAGAATAAACTGTATTCTCATCAATAGAAAATAATCAACCACTGTTACATACAATGTAGATGAGCCTGCTTATATAGGCAAGGCTAGGGATATGTATGAGCATACAAATATGACATGTGGCTCAATAAGAAACAAGGGTAGGTAGGAAATAGGTGTGGGTAGGTAGGAGAAATAATATAATATTCCACATGAGGTGGATCACCCACCGAAGGTGGAATTATCACTCCACAATAAGTGGATATGATAGTGTAATAACAAGATCAACACCATAAGAGGTGGAATTTCTCCTACACACACTATCCCAATGTGGCACAAACACCCAAGTGTCTCATATCCAAACTACTATGAAATGCATTATCCTAAGTAAACTTAAGTAAGTGTAATAATATCCATGATGAATAATTATTTACACCAACAAGCATCCCAGCCGCTTATAACATGCGTTTTTAGGGCAATAGATAAAGTCGGCCTTTTTAGGGTTTTATTACAATGTTGGTTTTCATCAACAACAAAAAATGACAAGGATACGTGCTGAGTGTACAGTACTTTGTTGATCAGTCACCACATATCAACAATCTCCCACTTGGAGACTGATCAAGTTCCACACCGAACAATCTCCCACTTGGAGACTGAAAATACACGACACCACTGTACATACAACATTCGCTGAAAAAAAAAACACTAAGACTCGACTGGTATACATTCCATAATTATCAATCAAGAAGACCAACAAAAACTGATGAAGAAATCAGCTTCTCCTATGGAATTGCCTTCGTGAACATATCGATAGGATTCTCACTTGTGTGAATCTTCTCAAGCCATAACTAACCCTCCTCCAAAATAGTCTGAATGAAGTGGTACTTGAGCTGAATGTGCTTTTTCCTTGAATGAAAAGCAGAGTTCTTCGCAAGATGAATGGCACTCTATCTATCAGTATACAATGGACAATCCTCCCGTGTCTGACCCAATTCCTCCAGAAAACATTGTAACCAAATCATCTGCTTGCTAGCTTCTATAGCAGCAACATACTCAGCTTCAGCGGTTGAAAGTGCAACAACCTTTTGCAGCATAGAAATCCAACTAACTGCAGTTCCCCCTATAGTAAAAACATACCCTGTAGTGCTCCTCCGTGAATCAATATCACCTGCCAAATCAGAGTCAACAAATCCACTCAGAGTAGCATTAGATCCTTTGAAACATAATGTCTTCGTAGTGGTTCCTTTCAAATATCGAAGGATCCATTTCACAGCATTCCAATGTTCCATACCCAGATTACTCATAACCCTTCTCACAACTCCCATTGCATGTGCAATATCTGGCCTTGTGCATACCATTGCATACATCAAATTGCCAATAGGTGATGGATACAAGATTTTAGACATTTTATTTACCTCTTCCTGTGCCTTTGGGCACATCTCCTTAGTCAATTTGAAATGACTAGCCAGAGGTGTATTAACTACTTTTGCATCCTGCATGTTAAATCTTTTCAACACCTTTATATACTCACTTTGGGAAAAATTCAAGGTTCTATTTTTTCTGTCTTGTGTAATCCTCATACCCAGAATTTGCTTAGCTGCACCCAAATCCTTCATAGCAAATGACCTGGCTAATTTATATTTAAGATCATTTATGTGTTCCATGTTAGACCCAGCAACAAGCATGTCATCAACATAAAGCAACAAGATAATATAACTGCCATTATCCAATCTCTTAAAATATACACAATGATCAGAATGACATCTATGATAACCATGTTCAGCCATGAAGCTATCAAATTTTAAATACCATTGTCGGGGTGCTTGCTTTAGGCCATACAAAATTTTCTTCAACCTGCACACCAAGTTCTCCTTACCTTTCACCTCATATCCCCATGGTTTCAACATGTAAATTTCCTCCTCCAAATCTCCATGGAGAAAAGTTGTTTTCACATCTAATTGTTCAAGATGTAAATCATCTGTAGCCATAACACTAAGTACAGTTCTAATTGAAGTCATTTTTACAACTAGAGAAAATATTTCATCATAATCTATACCCCTTTTCTGTGCAAAACCTTTTACCACAAGTCTGGCCTTATATCTTTTCTGACCTCCTTCCTCCTCCTTCAGTCGATAAACCCATTAGTTAAGCGAGGCTCTTTCTTCTACAGGTAAAGGGACTATGTCCCAAGTCTGATTTTTCATTCAGGAGTCCATCTCCTCTTTCATGCCTAGCTCCCACTGTTGTTTGGCATCAACCTGCATTGTTTCATCATATTCTTGTGGTTCACCAAAATCAGTTAATAATATAGAATACAAAGAAGGAGAAAATCTTTCAGGGGGTCTACTTGACCTCGTAGAACATCTAACACTTGTAGGAGTTTGTGGGACATTCTGTTGTTGCTGAGCATCAGGTACCTATGGCATTTCATTTTCAGGAACCTCATCCAACACCACATATTCTTGCTTGTCCTATTCATGCTTCTTTTCCTACATTTGTTCTTTATACATAACCTTCTCATTGAATGTAACATCTCTAGTTCTAGTTATTTCTTATTTTCAAAATTCCATAACTGATTGCCATATTCATCTATCCCATATCCAATGAAGGTACATTTTTGAGATTTAGCATCGAGCTTGGTTCTATTTTCTTTATCAACATGGACAAAAGCTTCACAACCAAAGGTTTTCAGAACAGAATAATTTACCTTTTTACCAGTCCATGCCTCCTTTGGAATACCACCATCCAAAGGGGTTGAAGGTCCTCTATTTATCAAATAGAAAGTAGTATGTATAGCATCTGCCCAAAAATGTAAGGGAAATCTAGCATGCAATCTCATGCTCCTTGCGCGTTCCATGATAGTCCTATTCATTCTCTCTGACACACCATTTTCCTGTGGAGTTCCTGGAACTATCTTCTACTTTCTAATCCTATTTAAGGAGCAGTAATATTCAAATGCCTTGCTGCAATACTCACCTCCATTATCCAATGTGAGACACTTCAACCTTTTTCCTGTCTCATTCTCAACCAAAGCTTTCCAATTCTTAAAAGTTTCAAAAACATCCAATTTTTGTTTTAGGAAATATACCCATGTTTTCTGGTTGAGTCATCAATAAAATAACATAATAACAAGAGCCACCAAGAGATGATACCTGAGCTAGTCCCCATACATCTGAATGCACAAGCTCTAACTTCTCACTCTTCTTCTCTTTCCCAACCTTGAGAAATCTGACTCTTTTCTATTTGCCATAAACACAGTTTTCACAGAACTCTAAATCAATCTTCTTTAGTCCCAGGAATAGATTTTTAGAGTGAAGGATTTTCATCCCTTTCTCACTCATGTTCCCAAGCCTATGGTGCCACATTATCGAATCTATTCTTGCAACATCTATTGTTGTTGTCCCTGCAGTAACTTTATCTATAGCAGCTAAGGTAGAGTAAGTGTTACCAGTACATAGATATAATGTGCCTACCTTCGCACCTTTAGCTACTACTAATGATCCTTTAGTGACCTTCCAGATACTGTCTGAGAAGGTAACTATGCAACCTTCACTACCTAGTTGCCTTGCAGAAATTAAATTTCTTCTTAAGTTAGGAACATGTCTTACCTCCTACAGAAACTAGTCATTACCATTCTGCAACTTGATCTTTATCTTTCCTTTTCCAACAATTTGACAGGGCTCATCATCACCCAAATATACCTGTCCAAAATCACCTTGAACATAATCTAGAAAATATTTTCTATGGGGTGTAGCATGAAATGAAGCCCCAGAATCTATTACCTAGGAATCATTAACATTGTCCAAACATAAGATTAAAGCATCTTGTAAAGTATTACTTGCAATATTAGCTTCCTTACTATCATTTTCATTTTTGTCTCCTTTGTTTTTCTGAGACCATCAGTCTTTCTTTAGATGACCAGGCTTTCCGTAGTACTAGCAATCTTTCTTTCCTCTAGATTGAGAGCATCCTTTCTTTGACTTCCCTCGTGACTTCTCACTCCAAGGGGCTTTTCCTCTTTCCTTTGATCTTCCTCTATTCTCCACATTCAAAACACTACTTGATGATGTTGGAGTCTCACCTGTGCTTTTCCTTCACATTTCCTTGCTTAGGATAACACCAACAATATCATCAAATACCAAAGTATTTTTTCCAGAGACAGAGTTACTTACAGCCATAACCAAGCTATTCTAGCTTTTTGGCAAAGAACATAAAATCAAGAGAACCCTAACCTCTTCTGCAAAAGTAATTTTTACCAAAGACAATTGACTGGTAATTGCATTAAATTCAGTTAAGTGCTCCACTACAGATTCTCCCTCACTCATTTTCAAATTAAACAAATGCTTCATAAGAAATACATTATTCAAAGTCGAGGGTTTCTCATATAGCTTAGCCAATATCGCCATCAAATCTATAGCCATTTTCGCTTCTGTTATATTGAAAGCTACAAATGGTGCAAGGCACAATCGAATGGATCCCAGTGCCTTTCTATCTAAAATGTCCCATTCTTCATATGACATTGTGGTCGCTTTCTTTGCCTTTCCTTCTAATGGCCGCCACAAATCCTTTTGATATAGGTAATCCTCCATCTGCATTTTCCATAACTGATAATTTTGGCCATTAAAATTTTCGACCTTGAATTTGGAATTCTCCATTGCTCCCACTCAAATCTAAAAGTCCTGCCAATTTACAGAAAACCTCGCTTTGATACCAATTGTTAGGGTTTCAAGCAGATCCGAAGCAAATATGAATTAACAATTATATGCAGATTTAAATATAAAAGATAAAGGAATAAAATAGGACACAGATAACACAAAGATTTAACGTGGTTCACCCAGAATGGGTTACATCCACCATACATAGCTGTCCAATCTTTCTTATTATCCAGCAAAAATAGTACATCAACATTACAATGCCTTAAGCATCCCAGCCGCTTATAACATGCGTTTTTAGGGCAACAGACAAAGTCGACCTTTTTAGGGTTTTATTACAATGTCGGTTTTCATCAACAAAAAAAAACTGATAAGGATACGTGCTGAGTGTACAGTACTTTGCTGATCAGTCGCCACATATCAACAGATCATACTTGAATTTTGATAGTTGTAGTTTCTACTCAATATGCTAATAATTTAGAATTATAGTGCTTGCATTACATCAATAGAATGCTTAGAATTTTTTAGCCCCGATGAATGATAGAAGATGTGCTTTATACAGGGATCACAAAGTTATTTTTTAATGTAGGCTTACAATCAATGATCAAATACAAATATTGAGATTGGATCATGAATGATAGAGGCCAATGCTCATAATTATTTAAATTTGGGCCCATTTTGGAGGAAATAAGACATGGGTACCCAAAGTATACTAAAAAAGGTACCAAAATAAGAGGCAATGATTTGTTAGGATCCAAAAAATAAGACCTAGTCTCAAAATTAATATTTGATCAAAAATTAAATTATGGGTTTAAAAAATAAATTATATGATATAATAGGGCACAAATAGGTTTAAAATGATTTACGAGAAAGAGCACAAAATTAAGTTCCAAATAGAGTGTGAAATTATAGAGGGATACAATTTACAACTCTAATTTTAGCCCCTACATTGGTAGGACTATGAAATTATACTCATACTTGTGGTAAAGTAGAGAAGTTATACAAGAGAAAGACATACTAGGGATAGAATGATGAAAAGTTGAGGGAAGCAAGACCCCAATTTTATGATCCTATCAACTCCTGCAACAACATATGAAGCAAGATATACCTATGAAAAATACAAGACACAAAAATAAAACAAGGTAAAACAAAAACAAAACAAAACAAATAACAAAATGCAAATCAAAAGGAAAGAACAAAAAGATGTTAGTACCAAAAATAAAGGCTCCAAGTCAACTAGTTGTAGAGAACACAACACAAAGATTATCTCAACTGCTAAGTATAGTCCTTATAATACTATTACTAAAGAACAAGTGGATTTATATAAAGAGATAAGAGCATATACCTATTGGAAGGAGGGTATGGTCTGACAACTAGAAAGTTATGTTATGCTAGGGGTCCATATACATGCTATGAATTTCACTAGCCAATGAGGCATGGATTCCACTAGCCAAAGAGTTATGTTATGTTGTGTGATCCATGTATCGCAAGAAAATTTTCACAGTAGAAAGACACTCTATACTAGGTAATCAAGTGTCAATGAGCATAAACAATAATTATCAATCTAGCAAGCCTGTTCATCTAGATGATCAATACCTTAGGGAGCATAAACATGTTTAACAAAGATAAATCTAGCAAGTTGTGTTATATTAGATGATCATGATGAGTCATATGGATGGTACACGATAGGAAGTTGTGTTATGTTGGGTGATTGATAGTCGATCAACACCTTAGGGAGTGCAAGAAAGGATCAAACTAGTAGGCCATGTTTTTATTAGATGATCAAGAAAATGTCACATGCAAGAAAATTTTCTAAAGATAGATTGATAACCTAGGGTGTGTTATATAATACAGAATCACCACTTCGAGGGTAGATCAATGATCTTTTATATTTGGTGCTTTAAATGGAGGTTATGTGTAATGCCCCACAAAGAAACCCTAAAGGATACAACTACAAACACTCAAAAAGAGTAAAATAATTTTATTTTTTTTAACAATAGAGAATGTAAGGACGTTTGAAGATAACATTGCATTAGTAATTTCACAAGCGAAAAACTTAACCTTAAAATCCTAAAGGGTTTCCAACTAAGATTACTCAATTAAACAAATTAAAAATAAGGTTGATTAAACCAACTCACGCTACAATGATTATGACAAGATCATAGAAATTGGTTTCATTAAGAGATTACAATAAGCATGATTCAACTCATACAACTCTGTTTAGTTACATTATATTTCTAAAGCTATAAACCTCATAGTGTATATAATTTCTTTGAATCAGTAACTCCATTCATATAAATACAATATCTACCATCTAAGTCACATTGTAATAACATTGCATTTAGGTCACAAAGTCTTATAGAAATATATAATGATTAAATCAAATTACAACCTACCATGAAGGCATACATAAACAAATGGTACATTTGATCACATAAGGTCCAAGAGATACAAATATGATCCAAGAAGAACAAAGAGGATCCAATTGGTAAATGGAATGGAGGAAATCCAAGAGAGAAACTTGATCACTTAGGAAGCTAATCTCTTGCGAGAAAGGAATGA
This sequence comes from Cryptomeria japonica, assembly GCF_030272615.1. Classification (NCBI taxonomy): domain Eukaryota; kingdom Viridiplantae; phylum Streptophyta; class Pinopsida; order Cupressales; family Cupressaceae; genus Cryptomeria; species Cryptomeria japonica. Next base: position 544,778,867 of record NC_081412.1, on the reverse strand, counting down.
ACAAAACACCTGGTGGAAAGTGGCACTACCATCCGACCATGTGGCCCAAAAAGAGACCACTTCTTCATGCTAGGAGATAGTAATAAGGCCCTCAAGAAAATCATAATAAAGCATCACATGGTCTAACATGTACATCGGGTACTCACATAAGGCATAAACATATAGATATGACTTCCATGATAATTGCTCCAAGTAAACCGATACAAGACTACACACTAGTGAACATAAGGGAAGAGTGTCATTGCATAACTGGTATAGGTTATCCTGCCAGGCCTCTCTAGGCCTCAGCCCCCATCTTGGGTTATTTTGGCAACCTCTCCCAAACCTCTGGCCCCCATTCATGACTCATGCAGACCCAAAAAACCTTTCATGAGGACAAGGTGGTTGGTTTTGCAATTCCATTCCTTTCCACTGCATCTCAAGTCTGTACGAGCACTCAACCATGAGCAGGGCATAATTAATCTTGATTAATGTTATAACTATCTAAACCCCTAATAGATTATTAGGTTATCACTTAATTATCCAACTTTTGAAGGGTTATCCTTGCAGCCACTTTGGGCCTAGGCCCCCACTTGGAAGCCACTCTTCCTTGTGACACTACACAACCTCCAAAGACCTCCAAGGAAAAACAAAAAAGCCAACAAAACACAAAGAGTTCATGCAAAACTAAAGAAACATACTCAGTTATACAAACCCTCTATGTAGGTGTAACCAAGTGGAGGTGTGATATAGATAAATTTGTCTATTCACAAGACAAGACCACAACAAGGACAAAACAAGTGGAACAACAATTAAAACTTAACCAATTAACTTGCATGATCATCTCACATTCAACAACAAACCAACATAAACATGAGAATTACTCTTTTCAAATTAAACACCAAAATCCTCCAATAGAGTAAATAACCAAAAAGGTTTCACTTGCACATTAAACATATAACCTTTTTATAAAGAAAGTTCAACAATATAATTAGAAACTATTATTATCTAATTGTAACTCTTTTAATTAATTAATTCCTCCTAGATAAGAAAATTTATAATAGGGAAAACACATGAAAAGGTCTAAGTCAACATATACCCAATTGACTTGCACAATGACTTGATTAAGAATTCCATACCCACACACACATGAATATCTCCCCTTTAAATAAAATTAAGCTATTAAGGTTCCAATCCAATAAATGAGTAAAAACAAGTTTCACTAGCAATATAAATGCCAACCAATCTTTTACGGAATAAAAGATAATCATAGTCTAAAAAGGCCATTATTTTATCTAAATATAGATCTTTTCAATTGAAGCCATATTGACTAAATTAATCTATGATTAGTAAAAGAACTTTATTTTTCAAAGTTATTACAAAAATACATTTAATTCATACTTTCTTAATTCCAAATTTCACGTTTATATATATATATAGAGAGAGATATGTATATAACAATACAAATATATTTATTTTTTTATTTAAAACTGATAATCATTTTAAGAATAGAATCTCACTATACAACATATTCACATTTGCAAATACAAATATATAGATAAATTGAATTACCATATACCATAATCAAATTGACTACCTGAGAAATTAATTTTAAAACTGCATATGATAAAGGACTGTGAATTTTAATTAGCGACTAAGAATGTGGGTATTATCTCCCTCTCCCCACAACGTAAGAAGAGGAGTTCCCACTACATGGGAATCTCCCCCCCCCCACGATTATGGGTAGAGGTACCCATAGCCTGGGGTTTGTACCTCTCCCATAGTTGTGGGAAGAGGCTCGCATGATGTGGGTTTGACCTCTCCCATGACTCTAGGTAGAGGCTCCCCACAGCTGTGGGTTGATCCTCCCCACAGTCATGGGGTTAGCTCCCCCCACGCCTTCCAATCACAAACAAAGAACCAATAAAAATAGAGCCATCCAATGAAATACACATCCAAAATAAATTGGTTGCTCAGGTAAATAATAAAAGAATTTAAGAAATAAATTGAATGTTAAATCATTCAATACTGTGCATCCCATAATCTGAAAACTATGATTTAGATAACCAATTTTAAAGAGATTCTCAATTCATCCATATTTCATAGCCAATTTCTTTATTCCCAAAATTGGGAAATCTGAAAAACCCCCTTAACTCAATTTCACAATAGAAGAAGAATGAATTCCATAAATTTTCATTTAAAATTAAATATATAACCCAAAATTCTCAGCTAAAAACTAAAATTCTCAACCAATTATTTCTTCCAAACAAAAAGAAAAAGAAGAAAACAATTACAATCACACATTCTCAGATATTTAACAAAACAAACAAAACAAAGTTTTATAATCCAACCTTCAAATGCTATCTTGGAAGAAGACAAAATAAGATCACCCAATCCTTCCAAATGCAATAACTTCTTCAACAATAGAGAACCAATTTTCAAAATGCTAGAAAACCCCCAAATCAATAGCAGAGAGGGAATTTTCCAGAAAATGCAAGAATTCCATATTTTGGAAAGGTTTTCCAATATAAAGGAATTTTACCTAAAATATCCTTTTATGGCAAAAATCTTTTCCTCGGAAAATATTACTTTTCCTAAAATAACATTTGAAAATACTTTCCTCCAAATTCAATACATTTAAATTTTAATTTCCTCACACACCAAAAATTCAACAAGATATTTTATTTTTTAAGAAGTCTAAATAACCTTTTTAACAAAAACACATGACACAATATAAAATCCACTATAAGATATATTAAATAAATAATTTAATTAGATTGCTTGGTAAGATTGATTTATTTATTTAACCACAAAAGGTGCCCATATTAATTTATTCTTAAATTAATTTATGAAAGAAAATACACATTAATTATTAATAATCATAAGGTATTAATAATTCATTTCACATTAAATAACACTAGAAGAAATTTAATAAAGTCACAAATGCATAACACACAAAACTCAACTAAACAAAATAATGACATGACCCCCATACCAACATTAGAAAGGTGGATTAATTCACGATCGGGTAGGGTTGACAAGTGACTGACAATGCTTACAATTGAGCAAGGCTAGGGATGATATTTAGGGCCTTAAGACTATCTCCTCCACTTCCATCAGGTTAATTAGGTATGCTCAGACTTGTGGAGCTAGGTGGAGTCGGTACCTTGTACCTACAATTCTTGCATCATTGAACCACACATACACATTTATACATTCAAACATGATAGACCCACCAGTGAAGGAGAATCATGACATTCTGCATCTCTCCGAAGTGAGTGACAAAAAATCATCTCCTTGCACCCCATACAAACTCCACACATACAAGAAGACATCTACTTAGTGCAACTCATACATAAAGTAAATGTGTTAGTCCATGGTCAGTAAAACATAAATAAAATTACATTTCATCATCTATGAAATACAATGCATATGTAAAATTAACATATAAGAATTCATAAGAAATAGTGCATAATCAACATCTACTCCTCAATAGGCAATAATGCATAATAACATCTACTAAATTGCACTCCAAAGCATAGTTCCTGGATAAAAACATCACAATCATAATGTATCAACCATCCACATAAGCCATTGAAAAGTCAACCATGGTCAACTAGATCAAATAGAGTCTGATTAGGGAAGGGGTATTACATTATGTGTGGGTCCTATAGATCTTGAGTTACCTTGAGAGCTTTATTTAGTGATAATAAATTTAATGGTTTCTTTGTAATTATGTTGTAGTATTGTTGATATCTATATAATTTATTGAGTAGCTTTTGGGGTGTAGGCCTTTTTCTCTTAATTATTTTTTATGCAAATCACTATGTTGTATAAATGGTAATTATCTAAAACCTTTTGCATAATATTCCTCTTAAGATTCTTGTATATTGTTTTTTTCTTAATTTCATTTCACCTGGGAGATTTCAAATAGAATGACTAAAGAGAAATAATAAAACATAGAATTATATCATTATCCACTATACTTATATTTTATAAAACCCTAAGGTTTGTCACAAAATTCATAGAAAAGTTGCTATTATAGCTTGACTTATAATTCCTTTTCTTAAGTAGATGTAAAATTGCTTCCAACTACAATAGATAAGATTTGGAAATAGGCGTAGCAATAAAATAAAATGAGTAGAAAATAATATGGTTATATACTAAGTGTATCTTATATTATTTACATTTGTGATATAAGATAATAACACATATTCCATTGTTGGTGTCCTCTATTCTTGTAGATCTAGAAATATCTTCTTAAATTAAATATCATATCCCAGCTTTGAATTAGTTATTTGGAAATTGATACCACAACCTATATTTATCTTCTCCATGGTTAATCAAAATGCATCATTTGGATTATAAATCCAACTTTATTCTCTTATCCTTGGGAATGTGAGAAAATGATTCACAACTAAAAACTCATATAGAGCATACTCCAAGTTCTCTCTAATATTATTCGATTCAATCTCTTAGGTACACCATTTTCTTGAGGGGTGAAAGGAACAATTTTTATGCATTGTATGTCATTATCTACAAAAAATTTATCAAAATCCAAAGAAATAAACTCTCCACCATTATCTATTTCAAGCACTTAATTTTATTACCAATTTGATTTTCAACAATTTCTTTGAGAATTTTAAAGTTTCTAGATGCTTAAGACTTTATATTTAGCATATCAACCTAAACCTTGAAATTACAGTTAGAAAGAAAATTAACAACATGAGTTGATTCTGCAATAGAGATTACCTCTATAGGACCAAATACATGCAAGTGCATGAGCTCGAAAAGCCTTGTCTTCTTGCCATGTCTATTTTTAGATAAGTTGATCCACTTTTGTTTTCTATAGATACAATTTTCACACAACTCTAAATAAATAGATTTCAAACCTATAAGTTACTCTAGTTTTAGAAAAGAATGATGTCCCTTATTGATCATATGCTCGTGCCTCTTGTGCCAAAGCTCTGTCTCACCATCTAGAATTGTCATTGTAGCTCCCACTTTAGCTTGACTTTGTACCACATAGAAACTGTTGAATTTTGTACTTCTTATAATTACTAATAATCCTTTGGTCATCTTAAAAGTGTTTGAAAAAAATGTGATGCTATATCCTTGAGCATCAAGTTTTCCCACATAAATTAAATTCTTGTTGAGTGTAGGGACATGTTTCACATCTTGCAAAAAACACTTATTTCTATTTATTAATCTGAACAACACATCACATTTACCAATAATATCTCATGAACATTATTATCAAGGTATACCTTACCAAGTTTTGCTTCTTGATAATTAAAAAAAAACTTGTCTACATAAGGTTGCATAAAATGAAGAAATAAAGTCTAATATCCACACATTAGTTGTAGTTTAACTTGTTGACAACACCAGTGCACCTTCTTCCTCTTCATATGTAGAGTTAACTTCATTTTTATTTTTCTTAATTTGCAAATTCTTATATCACCAATAATTCTTCCTTTTGTTTCCTTCTTTTCTACAAATACAACAATTTGCATTTCTACCTTTATACTTAGATCTTTTTTTAGATTTTGATCTTTTCTTATTATTATTTGTTCCACTTTCTTGGGGTCTCCCTCTATTGCCAAAAATAAAAGTATTTCCCAATGAATTTCTATGATTTTTAATTCTCATATCTTCAATAAGAAGAGTCTTGACAACATCATCAAATTTTAGTACACTTATTTACGTATCATCGAATTATTGATTGCCACAACTACTCCTTCCCAATTATCTGATAGAGAGCATAGTAAGATGGCCTTGATTTTATCATCTAAATTTATATTCATGAAAATCATTTGGCTAATTAATGTATTAAATTCATTTAGATGATTTGACATTTTAACTCCTTCATCTTCAAATTGTACAATTTATTCATAATAAAAACATACTATGAAGCAAAAACCATCTCATACATATCAAATAATTTATCTCACAACCCTTTCACTGTTTTCTCAGTTGCAACATTAAATAATACATTACTAGATAAAATGAGGATGATGGTTGCTCTTGGTTTCTTATTAATTTTCTCCCACTCCTAATTGTCTATTGTGGTTGACTTTTTCTTCTCTTTCTAACACAATTAAGAGGTCTCTCTTAATAGAAAATACTTTCATTTGCATCTTCTAAATTCAAAAATTCAATCTGATGAGTTTTTTGATTCTCCATTTATCTTCCTCTCCCATCTTTTTGGAAATTCATCACAATTTTCTAACTCAACTTCTCAATAAGCTCAACTACTAGTTGTTGATGGAAAGCACATATAAACAAACAATGCAAACTCAAGATTAAAAGATGCAAGATAAATTAAACAAGGTTCATCAATTTGGCTACATCCATTGAAAAAGTAGGGGAAGTCTCGTCATTATCTCTATTCATTGGTTTTATATACAACAACTCATTATACATCAGCAATGCAACAATATAAATGCTTACATTATCCATAGACTCTTATTGAAGTCTCCAAAGATGTCAAAGAGACAGTCATTGGAGGGAAAACAATAGAGAGGAGCTGAAGAGACTCACAATTGGACTTCATTATCCAACATTATGTTCATATCTTTTAGTTTAACAAACTCCTTCATTTGTATTTGGTTTTATGTTTTTTAAAATAATAAATCGCTATTATATTATGTTGAAATAGAAAAATCTATAATTTTATTTCATTCGTTTTCTTGTATTTTTTTCATTTTAGAATTAAATTTAATTGTCACAATTTGTGTTTGTATCCTTTAATTTAGGAAACCTTTTTGTCATTCAAAATCGTTGTGTTTTCTTATTTTAGAAATAAACTATTTACTATTAATTATTCAGAAATTAAAAAATCTTTCTTTTTATGTTCTATTTTTCATTTAAAAATAAAATTTAACATTATTAAATTATATAAATTGCAAAATTTAAAAATATTTCTTGTTTCCATTCAATATTTGTTTTTGAGTTTCTTTTATTTTTAAAATAATTTTTCTTTTAGCAAGATTTTTAGGAACACTATTTATATGTCTTATGTTGTTCTTAAATAAATTTATTACCATCATAGGATATTTCAAGTTTGTATGTGTACTTTCTTTCTAAGGTCAAATTAAATCTATTATAAAAACCGCAATCAGCCTAGAACAATCTCCAAGAATATTTAAATCAGGAATATGTAAATGTTTATTCAGTGAAATATTCATGGATATGATAATAATAGTTCGACCATCCATCCATTATTTGTGTTCAAGAAAGAATTAATACACATACATTTACAATTGGGTTTATTGGGTTAATTGTCATGGATATGATCATTTAACTTTAACTCCGATGTAGTTTTAGTGGGTAAATTACACAATTCTGAAGTGATTTCAGAGGATTTTGAGGCGGGGGTTCCATCAGATGAAATGGCGGTCTCAGATCTCTTTCTTTTTGGTGCTGGGATGTCCTTCTCGTCTGCATAATTAGCAAACATTCGCAATCGGGAGGACATGGAATTAACATGAGATGAATTCTCATTACTGTGCAGAAATCTGTAAAGTAGGCGACAGAAATAGTAGAAGAGGCTGAAAAACGACACGCATCCTGTCAGCAAAAATATACCCCAAAAGTCGTCGAGGCTCAATCTGTTTGAATCCAATCCATCAACCTCCTCGTTGCATTTGCTTTCCCTTGAATTGAACCATCTGTTCCGAATTTCTTGCATCTCTGTGCTTTCTGAAAGATTTAATGTAGCCTTGGAAATGTCTGAAACCAGCGGTGACCCCTTTGGAAACACCTGTACACAAAATTTGATTCAATCATTTGATTTGCGAATCACACTACTATGAGATTTAGAGGCAAATTTAGAGACTTACGAATGCGAAGCCTCCAGTTCTGTACGTAGGACCAACTTTCGCATAGGCATTGCATCCTTTTGAAAGAAATGTGTGTTGAGAAATAATTTCGTCATCAAATATGGCGGCTACCCCTCCGTTGTTGGGTCCCTTCTCCAGTGCAAATTCGTACTCATTTAGAGATGAGTACGGGTGAAGCACGCTTTTATTCACACCCAGCTGTTCCAAAAACTTGTCTATGAAAGATCCCCGGTGATACCCGATTGGCAAATTTTGGGCAATAAGATATTCAAGGCTGTAAACCTTTGGTACAATTTCTCTCTCAGTAAGCATTGAGGACAGGTTGGCAGTATAACTAGATACTAACACCAAAACTACACAAAGCCATATTATCACCACTACTTTTCCCAGACTGCTTACAATCCTCTCGCCTGCATAATCCATAATATTAATTTAGGATTTTAAAGCATTGTAAATCGCACTATAGTTTAACAATCTTCAATAAAATGAAAGGCATAGAATCTTGTTACTTTGAGTCATGAAGAGCGTGGAAAAGGAAAACCTGCATATAAAGATGAAGCAATTGAATCAGAAAAGTCGCATAACTTCGTATGCTTTAAATGTAGGCTTAAAACTTTTCAATTAGATTAAAACAGATAAATTTGTCGTATTTTTATAAGAGATGCGAGGAGGCTACTTCAAAACTCTTGTTCTTTCAGTCTATTCTGTCGTCTCTAACTTATGCCAATAACCCTCAAAAGCATGCCAGAGCGTATCTAATTCTTCTAAATTAACAAAATATGAGATAACATTTTTTGAAATATATAATTGACAAAACATGCATTCATTTCTACCTAGGTCATACCCATACTACTCTACACAATAAGATTAATTCCCCACTTTCCTTTTCTTTCTTCAAACATACAAAAAGTTACATACCTAGATATATATAATTGCATCCAAATCTCTTAGAGATATGCACCTATATAGACTTAATACTAAAAGATGAATTGAACTATACCAGGGAATGGTAGTTGGGGTTACATATTCTTCCATAATTAAAACTGCCTTCATCTAGGGTTTTTTAAACAATCTGTTAGATACTTATAACTTTATTTTCCTAATGATTGGGTGATGATGTCTACATACTAGTCTTTGAATATTCAGAATTTTAAACAAATATTTCTATTGCTGACAATTCTCTAATGAAATGGTATCTAGTGTCTACATGCTTAATCATTAACATGATTCTTGGATAATACAATTATTGAGATAGTTTCACAAAAAATGCTTATTTATTCTTCCGATTTATTCATCATATTTTCTATCATTCTTCTCAACCAAAATGATTGACACACTATTTTTATTTTTGTTCGCTCTAGTTTTGTCAATGAAATAGTGCCAATGGACAATTTTTTGATGTCCATGATAGCCAACATATTTCAAATGAAAATCATAATCAAATATATTTTTCTTTTCATCAATCCTACCTACATAATCATTATTTATGCATTATATTAGTTTAAACTCATATAAAATTTAATAGAAATTAGTTCAATTCACATAACTTTCTTTTTTTCTTTTTTCTTTCTTGCCAATGATTCTATTTTCGAGATTCCATGAACTTTGAAATAAGGCTCACACCATACCTTATTCCTATCCATGTGGATACCAATGCATCTTTTTCTATAATGTTGGATCAATGTTAGACCCATGGTCATCCTTTCTTAACTTCAAGCTTTTTATAATTAGTGTTGGTATTAATGCATTACAATTCCATCTTATCTGCTTTCATCTCTGTACAATTGTCTTAATTCTCACCCAAAAAATCAGAGCTCCACTATTCTCCATTAGCATTTGATTCTCTTGATTGTTGAACATGTTAAATCCCTTGAGGTTAAACCTCATCCCTCGGCCTCAAGAAAGAAAAATATTCACTATGCCTAAAATGTACATTGATGAATCATCAGAGTTTGAAACCTCTAATGAAAATGCCTTCCATCTAGGAACCCATAAAAGGAAGTCCTCTTCTAAGTCAAAGGGTGTTATTTCTAAAAAGGAAGTGTTTGATAAGTATGACTCTGATTATATCCCGTTGGATGAGTTTATTTCAAACTCCTATAGCCCCGACTCTATTAAAAAGGGTAAAGCCCCTATGCTCCTATCCTCGGATGGAAAAAAAAGGAACCTCAAGCTAGGCTCTACCTTTGGTGTGAAAGAAAACCCTCCCCTCCAGAGAATCCTTAAGGAAATAAAGTTCCCAAGAAAAAGTGGTTGGAAATCCCACTAGGATTGTTGAGGATCAACAGAATCTAGACTTCTATATTGAATTTATAGCCAAATTCGGTAAGACTATCCCTACAAAGATATACGCCCCTTTTCTATAGATTATATGATTGTAGAGGTTGTGGTGAATGCAACAATGGAAGGACAAACTACTTTCTTCAATTGGGTGGTCATGGAGATCTCTAGATTGAAAAGCAAGATCAATAACCTTTCTGCATGATAGAGGGCCCTGAACTCCCACTCTTTGGATGACACAAACATCCTTCTCAATCTTAGTTATAAAGTGGCGACAAATGTTACAAACATGAAGAAAAAATAATGAACCTGGAGGTGGAAATGGAAAAGGTTAATGAGAAGCTAAGAGTTGTTATTGCATTGAGAAGACCAACTAATGAAAAATCTTAATTTCTTAATGTTTCCTGCTTAGCCACTCCTGCTTCCCTCTCCATTTTAGTTTGCAGAAAAAGAAAGATGAAGGAGTCCATCCTAGAAGGAAAAACATAGACAAACTAGGGACCTTTATCTTGAAATTGCAGTAGGGATAAAGTAAAGCAACTCAAAGCCAACGATATGAAGGAGCTTGCTGATCTCAATAGGGATTTTATTGATAAAAATATTAAGACTATTCAAATGTTGAACAACATTATTTACTCTAAGTTTTTGATTAGGGGAAAACAAGTTTTGAAGGGCCCTTGAAACCCTTTACAACATTAGATCAAAAGATAGCCATTAAAAAGCATCAATAAAGCTAGAGACAACATACATAGAAAAGATAGCTGACCGGATAACAAAAACCAGCAAAAGAAAAGGAGCTTATTGTTATCGGAGGCGGCCTTTAAAATCTTGTGACTCTACCCTGGAATCTTTTTGGGAATCTTCTCAACCCCTTCCATCCTCTTTTCAGTAGCCCCAGCTCTATCTTCCAAGGCTTGAAATCTATTGCATTGGTAATTTATTATTTTCTCCACATTGCTGATAGCTTTAGTAAGCTCACTTAAGCAGTCCTTCTCAACCCCTTCCATCCTCTTTTCAGTAGCCCCAGCTCTATCTTCCAAGGCTTGAAATCTATTGCATTGGTAATTTATTATTTTCTCCGCATTGCTGATAGCTTTAGTAAGCTCACTTAAGCAGTCCGGGAGGGAATTGAATCTACCATTGCCAATAGCTTCTAAAGCTTCAATTTTGCTGGCCTCATAGACCTATTTGGATTTTATGCTTGTAATTTCCTTCTGAACCCACAAGAAGACCTTTTGAAGTAGTCTATGTCATTTTTGAAAGAAAGGTCAATATCTAGATGGGAACCATCCTAGGTCTTGTCTCCCACGAGATCCAAGTTCACCTCTAGGAGTAGAGGTCGATCTCCTATATATATATATATAATAAGGATTAACCCGTTCCCACCTCCTTCCACTCAACAATCTTAGTTTTCTTTATAGGCGTGTCCTCCCCAGCCAAGCCCTCACTACAGTCCTTGGAACCAGTATGCAGGGGTGACCGATTCTTAGCTCCCAAATCCTCACCACTTAGTATCTTTCCCTTTTTCTTCTGGCTGGAAAGGATTTGGACCTCCTAGTTGTCTATCTCCATATCATCTTTATTCTTGTCTTCTTCCTCATACCAACTATCATCATCTTCCCCCTTCTACTTCCCTCTGGCTGACCCTTTACCCTGATCATCTTACCCCATTTTCCTTTTACGCTTACTCGACCTAGTGTTATAGGGGTCCACCTCAACCTTCACCTTTGTGTAATAACCCTCACCATCATCATCATCTGAATAATCCAATTCCTCCTTTGACTTAGAAACCTCTACCATATTCAGTTGAACAGTGGTATTATTGATATGGTTGTAAAGAACCACCATAAGACCCTCATGCAGAGAAAGATTGGTTTTGGGATTAGAGATAACATCTATAATCCTTATAGTTAGGGCACAAAATGAATAATAGAGGAGGGAAATTTTCTCCTTGTACCAGAAATGGTTGAGAATAAAAAAATGGTAGCTATAAACCCTAGTATATCTACCATATAATGTTATGAACTCCTTATAGAAAACAAAATTTGTCACCAAATCATCTTGATTACTTTAGGGGAGTAGTAAGTATGGCTTCCCTTCACCAGTTTCGATTTCTCCTCCTTGTCCTTAGGTAATTTCTTCACAACAACATCTAATAGCTTCGGGTCCCTTTATAATTTGACACTATCCATTGGTAGACCCATAACCTCAGCGATCATAGTCTCATTCACCGTAACCTTCCTACTGGCAATGGTAGAGGTGCTTTTATTCCACCCCTTTCTGAAAATCCTTGTGATTTTTGACCTTCTTTCTTGCATTCTTTCCATGTAATCCATCATTTTAGCTGCTTGCAGCACAACTCAAACTTGGGGACGGTCACACCATTTGTCAATTTTAGTTGCCTCCATGCACTTGTGAAATCCCCCTATTTTCTTATTGATATCAATTGACTGTTATTTCCAGCAAATTCTACTCTTCTCTATAGACTTTCTTTTTAGCAGTGAAGAAGCCTCTACAAGAAACTGGATATTTCTTGAGCTTCCGCTTCAAAATGAAAGAAGCACCCACAAAGCACGCAAGATGATATAGCAATTAATAATGTACCTCCCTCTCAATTGCTTACGATACTGTTTCATGATGCTACAAACACCTCTACCATATCGAGAAATGATATCAAATTGTGCCTTGTTTACCATGATATCTTTCATAATTCAAAATTTCACATGCCTTTTGAGGGATCTCCCCCTCACCATACCAAATCTTGATTTGCCCGCTCTGTACTGCCTCATTGGCAACCCAATCAACACTCTTGTTTCCCTCTCTATAATCATGAGAAATGTAACACTAGTCAAATCCCTCAAGCATCTCCCTAGCTATGTCAATGATATTTTTAATCATCCATGAGGGTTGATGCTTTCCAAGGAGGCAATTGATAACATTTTTAGAAACCCCCTCCTACTGTAAAAATTTTACTCCCAGATGATGAGCTAATTTAATAGCTTGGAGGGCTCCCATATCTTCAACCAAATGAGGTTTCCCAAGGGAAAGACCACCACCACTATACAAAATCCAACACAATTCTGGATAACTCCACCATAGCAAATTGGCTCTGGATTCCCTTTAGCAGCCCCATAAAAGTTAGCCTTAATCCAATCATTGGGAGGAAAGACTAGCAACACATGTTTCTATTTAGTTGATTGGTATTAATGTTCATGTGGGCTAGGATGTTCCAGCTCTAGAATTGTGTTGGAAAATCATAATTATGTTATTCCTTTCTTTCTAGATAGCCCATAGGATATGTGGAAAGGAAAACTTCCATAAATTCCTATGGTTGATTTTCTAGTATTGCAAGACTGACTCCTGAAATAATCTTGGATCTCCTCAAGGAATACCTAGTTTAAACCCCAATGCTAAAAAGCATTGACCAAATAGGTTGGACAAAAGGACTATGGATAAAACATATGTTTCATAGATTCTTCATCTTTGAGACATAGATAGCATCTATTGGGGATGCAGAATCCCCACTTTCTCAGGTTATCTGTGGTTAGGATTTTACTTTACAAAAGAATCCATAAAAAAATATTAATTTTAGGAGTCAAACCTGAGCACCAGGCCTTATCCCAGCATGGACTAGAGTCTTGAGACTGAGCCAGCATAAGGATAGTAGATGCCACAGAATAAATCCCTGAAGGGGTACTACCCCACACAAGGTAGTCCTCCTTTCTTGAATTAATAACTGCTTTGTCGAGAATTAAGTTAATCTGCTTTAAGTTAGCATCAAAAGAGATGAGGTCCACCTAGTTTTGATCTCTCCAGTAGTCAGTAACTTTGACACCAAACTTGTCCTTACAAGCTTGGATAATTATCTGTGAAACACAATGATCATTGAGAGGAGCATCTCCAATCAAGGCATCATCCCAGAATTCCACCTTTCAACCATTACCAATGGCCTAAACTTTTCCCAAACTCACAATACCTTTAGCATGAGCAACACTATTCCAAATAGTAGAGCCACTTGGTATCTAATCAGAGGCAAGGAAATTTTTCATGGTAGGGATCACACATAAATATTTAGCCTTCCAAATTTCATTCCACTAACTAGTTCCCTGATAGATTATCCATATTTTTTTGGCCAATAGGGTCTTGTTCAAGGTTCTAAAATTTCTTAGGCCAAGTCCCCCCACCTTTTTTAGTTTGCAGACATTATCCCAGGCAATGAGGGCAACTCTCTTATTCTCCTCAACACCAGACCATATGAAACCTTTCTGAATTTTCTCAATAGCATCTGCAAATTTACTAGGTATTTTGAAGAGGCTTAAAGCATAAACCGAAAGACTTAGGAATGAAGATTTTAAAAGCTGGATTTTACCTACTTGGCTAAGAAGGGTTCCTTTCCACCCAGCTAGCTTCCTACTGAATCTATCAACCGGACTATTCCAAAAAAATCCTTAGGTTTCGTGCCCAAAGGAAGACCCAGGTAAATAGATGTGGGTTGGCCAATTTGGAAACCAAGGATCTAGGCCATCCTATTCTATCTATCCTCTAGGGTGTTGAAGAAGAATATAGATCTTTTCTCCTGATTGATTGCTTGACCCAAAGCTAAACTATAAGTATTGAGAATATTCTTCATAATAGATGCTTCTTTGATCGATGAAGTACCCATTAAAATGGCATCATCAACAAATTGTTGGTGGTAACAATATTTGAATCCAGAAGAGGGAGAGACCCCCAACAAAAGACCCTGAGAGACAAATTTTCTTATAAATCTTCCCAGAAACTCAACCAGAATAATGAACAAAATAGGGGAGATGGGATCCCCCTAACTGATGCCCCTAGAATTTTTAAATAAGGGGGAAGGAACACCATTCACAATGATAGAGAAAGAAGGAGTTGAGATAAGTTGATCAACCAATTGAATAAACTTATCACAGAAACCAAAAGCACTAAGCACCTTTTCCAAAAACCCCCAGTTCACACGATCATAGGCTTTAGACAAATCCAATTTCATCAAGAAGCCTTGCTTCTTTGATTCCACTAGCGAGTGAATATTTTCATGAATAGTGATGATAGAGTCAAGGATTTATCTACCAGGAATGAAGCCACTCCATTGAGGCGATATAACATAAGGCAGAATCGCGAGCAATCTGCTAGTAAACACCTTTGAGATAATTTTATAGAAATAATTATATAAACTTATCAGTCTGAATTGATCCATTAAATCAACTCTTGGATGTTTGGGAATCAAAACCAGAAAAGTGGCATTGAGTTCCTTTAAGATAATCCTAGCCCCAAAAAATTCTTGCACTCCCTTAGCTAGATCAAATTTGAGAATGTTCCAAAAACATTGAAAGAAGAACAATGGGAATACATCCTATCCCAGGGCTTTATTGCCATCAAAGGAGAACACCACTTTCTTAACTTTCTCCTAAGAAGGAATGGCAACCAAAGCCTTGTTCTGAACAATATTAATGATGGAAGGAATGGTCTCTAAGAGGGCCCTGTCGGAAAGATCATCCAGACCGCTATCTGCAGAGAGAAGAGATTTGAAGAAATTCCTAGCTTCATTCCCAATCTCTTCATCCTTTCTAGTTTCAATTACACCAATTCTCAATTTAGAAATCCTATTAGCAACATTATGTTTCATAGTAGTTATATGGAACAGCTTGGTATATCTGTCCCCAGCTTTAAGCCAAAGAGATCTAGACCGCTATTTCCAAAATTCTTCTTCTTTTTTGATGATCTTATGATACTTGACAAGAACTTCATTTTCCCCTCTGATAGATATCTCATTATATCCACTGGTTTGGATTTTATCCTGTATTTCCTTTAGCTCAAGCTGGGTTTTGGATTTGGTGACAAGAAGATCCCCCAAACTTCCTTGTTCCATTTCTTAATATTATCTTTCACATGCTTTAATTTTTTCACCATTCTATACATAGCAGTCTCTTTGACATCAATCGACTACCACTCCTCAATGGCCTTCTCAAGGTTAGGATGTTCCAACCACATCCTTTCAAATCTAAATGAGAAGTTTCTTTTCACACATATTCTCTACCATAAGAACCATAAGAAAGTGGTCCAAACTAATCCGTGAAATAGCTGATAGGGAGTACATATAATGGCTAAACTAATCATTAGAGATAAGGGCCCTATCTAATTTGACTTAAATAAGTTCTCCACCCACCATTCGGCTGGTCCAGGTAAAATTGTCCCCTTGGAGATCAATATTATGCAGACCCTGGTTATTAATAAAGTTCAACAGGTCCATTCTACTATCTAACTGAGATGGGACGTCCCCAAACTTCTCATTTCCATGGAGAGGGGTATTGAAGTCCCCCATTACCATCCACCAATCATCCTTAAGAGAAGACCAAATGGTCTCTAGCTTCTTCCAAAATTTACATCTACCTAGTCTATTATTAGGGGCATAAATTTTAGTCAGGAGCCACCAAATCACTGTTCTTCTTAACATGCACCCCAGTAACATGCCTTAGATTCCAGAAAATAGCAATGCCCCTAGAAGCACCATCCGAGCTACCTCCTAAAACTCCACCATACTTGAAAATATTAATCTTCTCAACTTTCTCTTTAGTCATTTTAGTTTCTTGGATAAGAATAATATCCGATTTATGCTCTCTTACTAAATTTCTAAGAACCTCTTGTTTGTGTGGACTATTCAATCCATGAATATTCCATGAAACAAGTTTAATTTTCTTTTTAGGGAACATACCTCAAGGGTGGTCATCTAAGTACCATCCACTATATTCTTGCTTGCCTCTTGATCTCTGATCTAGATTGCTGATCTTCTTCCAGGGGGAGAAGGGATAAAACCCGTATCAACCTTATTCCTATTTCTTGTCTTGAATAGAGTAGCTTGAGGGGTTGATTTTGGCCCCTTTTATCCAACTTTCTTTCGTTCCACAGCTTCATTATTCTGGATA
Organism: Cryptomeria japonica; assembly: GCF_030272615.1. Classification (NCBI taxonomy): domain Eukaryota; kingdom Viridiplantae; phylum Streptophyta; class Pinopsida; order Cupressales; family Cupressaceae; genus Cryptomeria; species Cryptomeria japonica. The sequence continues at coordinate 544,761,826 of NC_081412.1, read as the reverse complement.
TCATCCTCTTGGTTGTTCAGGGTGGTTGTCTTCTTCTTTAAGACATCATCCTTAGGCCACTTAGCACTTATGTTAAGTAATGAAGTCATTGGGGATAGTTGGAAGGTAGATTTCACCATATCCACTGATTGTTGTGATTTTGATGACGAGTTCCCTCCAATGATCAAATACCTCTGGAAATCCTTATAGTCAAATCTAGAGAATCTCTGTTGGTATTTTTCATAGTGCTATTTGAATCCACTTCCTTCTTGGTCTGCAAAACCACCTGCATTTCTCCATCTTCTAGGTTATCACTTTGTTGTTCATCTTGAATGGTGTTTTTCCATTCCCTCTCGTCTTTTCCTATTTCATTCTCTTTCCCATCTTCATACATGGTTTTTAGGGTTTTCCAAATTAATGTTCCCCTATTGCTCAAAAGTGTCAGGGATGATTACACTCTAGGCTTCTTCTACCACTTTTTTTTCTTCAACAATCACTAGTTGCTTAGCAAAAATTTTTTCTCTCCATTGTGTTGTCTTTTCTTTCTTCTCTTTCTCTTTGATAGCCTATAGAGGGCATTTTTTTAGCAGGATTCCCTAATTTTTGTAGTGAAAACATGCAAAAGGGAAACCTTCATATTCTATAGGTTGGACCCACATCCCTAATCTAGAGTTAATCTCAATAGATAAAGGCATATCCTTTCCTTTCCTAACTCCCACACAAATCCTTGCAAAGGTGACTCTTCTTCTAGCCGTTGTAATAGGGTCGATAGATAAGAGTTCCCCAAAGGAACTAGCAATTCCTTTGAGAATATCTTCAACCCAAAACTCAAATGGAAGGCCTAGTAATATGATCCAAACATGAGTTTGTATAAAAAAAGATTCAATTAGGTCCATCTTTCGCATATCAAGCGTATATTTTCCATTCAACCAAGGGCCATCACAAAGCAACCTCTACATGTCTTCCTCACATGAAAAGAACATAGACAATGCACCTTTGGACATGGCTGTGATGTCCACTTTACCTTTGAGCACCTATTTACATTTAGCAAATGCCTTGACAACATCAATATTCAGTCTAGAGCCTAAAAAAATTTAAACCAGAGTTAGAGCCATAACGTTAATGTTATGCTCAATCACTCGATTTGGAACTTGAATAGAAAATATACCCTTTTCCAGTTATGAGATATTATGCACTAAAGGGAGTGAAGACTTTCCACTCAGTTTGACACCGAACAAAGATGTCCACGACCGACCGATGTCCCTTCAAATGGGTCCCTGCCTTGGGCTATCTCCATCACATGATTCTCCCCTCACCCCATCAAGATCGAGAGGTTTGTCACCACCTTGTGGGTGCCCATTCGTCGGATCCTTTCCATTCAGCTAAGAGGAGTCAGGAAAGTTTCGAGATTTGTCCTTTCCACCAGCTCCCTAGTTTGCTTGTCCATTACAAGGTTTCCCGCCCTGTCCTAAGTTCAAATTCAAATCCACTCCCTTCTCCCGCTCCCTCTTTTTAATCTCTAAGTTGTTAGACCCTATTTTTGTTGTTTTTGTTTCTATTGGCCCGATGTGGCTTGGCGTCTGGTTTATCTTTAATGACTATTTATTTTGTTATGGGTTTTAGTTTCTTGTAAAACCTATTTTACACTAATAAAAAACTAGTGTTCGTGTTGGCTTACCATTTTCTATATTGAAAATTTTTAAATTATATCTCTATTATTCAATGTTGCCTTCTTGGACTAGTGAAGTCAAATTATTTTAAATGAACATACCAAGGATCATGGAATGGTTACCCCTTATCTCTTTGTTTTTAGTTAAAGAGGTTTTAATGTAGGGAATTTGATCCCATATTAGGTATCTAAATAGATCTATGGGTTTACTATTAAACCATCCAATAAAAAAACAAAAACATGTTTATGATAGATTTGGCTTGAGAAATGAATATGACACTTTCTAATTGATGTAAGTAAAGACCAAGAAAGTATTTCATGATACCTATATTGGTCATCTCAAATTATTTCTTCATGGATCATTTGAACAAACAATGTTATAAAAAACATGTCAATGCAAACCATTTATATATATATATTTACAATTATAATTTAAAATTTTTTCTCCACTTATTAAATACATTCTATAGAAGGTTAAAATCAATTCTACCATATGATACTCAGAGATCTTATTAAAGTTTACAGAGCACTTTCTTGAGACTATATATATTGTCATTATGCCCTAAAATAGCACATCTTAGTGGTTGCTATACATATACTTCTTATAGAAACCAATCATAAATGTGCATTTTACATCCATATAGTAATATTGGCCTCTTTTTGTGGCTATGATTATCAATAGTATTCTGGCTATTTCTAGAAAAACTATTGGAGAAAATATTTCATTGTAGTCAACACCAGCCTTGTATTATGCTTTTGTACGTGTTATTTTTCTTTGAACTTTTTCTTATAGACCCATTTTACTCCCATTAAATATTTTCCTTCTAGAAAATCCACTAAATCCCATGTGTGATTCTTGTCTATAGAATCAATTTCCTTTATGCTTGGCTTATACCAATTTTGATCGATAATTCCTTCTTTCAAATGATCTAGATTAATTACTCGTAGAAAAAAAGGTAAAAGAGAAAACAAATAAACATTATTTTTCCTTCATGTTGATTAATGATATTTCTTAGGCTTACTGTTTTCTCTTTGAGACATTACAATGTTTTATTTCATATATTACTTGGAGTGTATCTAAAATGTTTAGACTTGATGATCCTACACCTAAAATTTTTGTTGTAAAATGTGTGGATGACCTTATACTTGATGAAGTTGTCACTTTTCAACCACTTTGTTGAGTTTTAGTAGTCGTGGAAGCATATACCATGTAGATAATACCTACTACAATTATTTTGAAGTAAACTTATGATAATACTCTATTTGTTTCACTATATTTTTGTCACACATTTCTTCTTGTATTAGTTACGCATCTACTAATTATAACCTTTTCAATTATTGGGTTATAAAACTTGTAAGTTTTTGTCTCCCCATTCTATATAATAAAGTTATCCCTTTTTATTTAATTTATATCTCAATTATCTAGGACATGTGGACATGCCAAACATATGTGCACCCTCATATGAGAAACACAATAACTTATTCCACTCTATGCCTTCTATCTAATCATTTTATTATAAATGGATAGAGTTTGGGGACTTCAAATTATATCTCTTCTATATTATGGCGAATGTTTTCCTCATATAGGGTTTTTATCGTTCTCATTCTCTTTGAGAGATTATTGTAATTTTTTCTATGATACAAAGGCATTTTTCCTATAATTTTTTCTCTTTTTCTCTATTTGTGAGACAATCCTTTATACATGACTACCTAATAGTAGACTAGTTGGGAATTGTCATTAGATAAGTTGTATTGAAGGGAATTTTAGTTTGAATAAGTAGGTTTTCTTTATTGGTCCTATTCACACCTACTTACTTAAGTTTAGTTAGGGAATTCTTAGTGGATGATCTCTTTATATATCAAGTCATTAGATTAAGACACTATAGTTTAGTAAATTATATACATGTATAGTTTCACACTCACTTTGGACTCATTTTGGTGGTTGTGCTTGATTCATGTATGATTGTGCTTAGTTTTAGGATTGTTTCTTGAAGCTTGGTGAAATCCTCTACTAAAAGACCTTTTCTCTAGCCTAGATTGGTATGGAAAAGGTTCCTAACACCATTGCAATAGTGGATAGGGGCACCTAAATCCCTTGGCCAAGAAGTTTCACCCCAAATTGAAATTACAACAATAATATTTTAAATTAGCATGAGTGTTTTGTTGACATCGACCTTCATTAAAGATTACATTACAAAAGGTGTAAGTTGCATATATAAACACATTTCTCCCCTCATTTGAACTATAACCTACATCAAGTACCAATCCTATGAGCATCCAGTCAAGCATATTGAAGGCAATTGAGAAAAATTCTATAATCAAGGATTCAAGAATTCAAGTTTCAATAATCATGATCAAGTTTTATGTGTTCCTTAATGATGAAGGCATGTATTAATATCAATTAAGAAACATCCAACCCTTTGTGATAATTCAAACTAAGAGTTTCATATCAAAGGTGTAGCATTATAAATTTTACTCCCTTATAATTTTTTCCTCATTTGGGCCCTCACCTTAGCATTTTTGTCCAGCCCTGATTTAAGCCTTGATTCTACTCACACCATTCACTAAACTCAAAATTTTCATCATGCACACTTTCTCCCCAACTTCCCATGTCCCTAATTAGTTAGGACCAAGGTGCTAGCCATTCAGTCCTCTCAATTATGGTCCATTTTGGGATCTCTTGATAGTAATATGATTTGAGCGAGAACCTAGATCACATCTCGGGTCATGTCAGAAAATTAAGTTTCTTTGTGACAAGCATGTATAAAAGGAGGTCTACCCCTCTCATTTTGGGATGAACTATCATATCCATCAAGCAATCAAGCATTCAAATTCAAGTGAGCAAGCAATTAGTCTTCTTTCAATAATTGGAGTAGAAGTAAGGTCAAGGTTCAAGCATTGGAGTTGACATTCATGTCCTATGTTTATGAAGACTACATGAAACCCTAATTCCTTGTGGAGACAAACAAAAATCCATAGAAAGGTATAACTTTATCTTTTCATACATTATTCACTATTTCTCTTAAAAGTAAATCATTTAATTATAACAATACGTTTATATTTCATTTCTATTTAATGGTAAATTCCAAAACCAAGGTTTGACCTAAGGCAAACCGCTATTCCCAACCATTTTCCCTTATCCACTTTGCGCAAGAATATGTGCAAATATATAATTCTCAGGATAGGCTTTATTCGCAAACACGAACAAATTCCCCTTTGAATGACAAAACGTATGGAGGACCAGAGGGATGGGCATTTTGATCCAAATATTTTGGGATGACTTGTGTGAACAAATCTAAACACACATATTTCTCAGATCTAGGTTCGTGGCTCTATAGAACAACTATAGCTCACTATTTATGCATAATTACTTCAATTTCAACACATTTACCCTAATTTTAACATTTTCACAATTCAACTTAAAAGAAGGAATCAAATCCTTATCCAATAAATTCAATAAGAATTATCATCCCTATCCTTTTTGATTTGGGGTTAGATCTATGGGGTTCACCCTTCTCTAATGTGGTGGTCCCTAGGAAAAAATTAGTGGTCTTCTCCCTTCTTGTGGTGGAAACCCTAAGTTTTTCACCATAACATTTTGGTGAACCTGATTCCTTACACCCTTAATTCTAATTATTTTTTTTTGATCTGAGTGTTTGTGCATTTGCAAATTCAAATTTACATTTACAAGTTTGACTTCCAATTGAATTTAAAAAATTTAGAGGTTAAATTCACAAAAACCCTAATTTTAAATCCTAAAATTGAGCTTGTGGATTGTCTAATTTGGATGAATTATTTAAGATATAATTACTTATGCAATTTCAAATTCAAATTTTCACTCATAGATCTAAATTTTAATTGAATTTCATAAATTTAGTGGTTCAATATACAAAAACACTAATTTATAATTCTAAAATTTACTTGTGGGTTGCATAAATTTTCAAATCTATTTTTTGATCTTTATGATATGCTATTGTATGATCTAGATGCATTTATGTATCAAATTCACAAATCAAATTCCTCAATTAATTGGTTAATTTTAAAAAAATTTGGATTATTTAATCATAATTTTACTACCATTAGCCCTACCTACAATATTCCTATGAGAAGAATTTATTTAATTAAGGCTTCCCTAGTTTTACTTACTAAGGATATGGAACCTAATTTGGGTAACTTATTTCATGAGAATGTTTGTGGTTCCTCTAATCAAACTAATGATGTCATTTATCCTCATTCTTCATAATTCTCATGATATCACTAAATAGGTTTTGTTTATCAATTAGAGAATAATGACAATCAATTTGAAAATCTTCAATAATGGATGAGTCAACAATACCCAAAACGTGAGGAAATCGTATTGATTGAAGGATTAAAGAGAATGGTTTAAAATGATAAACTTGGTGATGGTTTGTTGTATGGCCTTGCTCATACTGTTGACTTTAATATCATGCCTACCAAAAGTTATGTCGAAGTCCTTGGTTACACGCAAGCTGCTAGACAAGTTAATCATTATATTCCTATGCCTACATCCTTTCCTAGTGTGTCTACATTCACATATTCTATCATGACTACTTCCACACAAAATGTTAATCCTACACATGTTAGTCGAGGGGGCAACTTTTTTAATCAAAGTTATTTTATACCTCCTTTTGTGAGTCTTCCATTTGTTACCCAGTCCTCTCGTTTAACTACATATCATAGTGTTCCATCTCCTTACTCTCAACCTCAACCTACATACAATAATGTTACTCTTTTATTCCAATCCAATATGTCCAATTTTAATCCATCCACTGAAGCAACCATCAATAACCTATCTCAAACTGTGTTGAGCTTGAGTTGACTAACCTATTATTGACATGCTTGGGTGAATCATCTATTCCTATACAAGACATATATTTAAAATTATGAAAAAACATTCCCCTCATATGAAAAAGCATTACCCTCATGCTTCTCATGGAGAGTATGAATCTTTAACTCAAGTGACTATTCAAAATTGGATAAGCCTGACAATTTATTCTGAAGAGTTTCAATAAGAATATGTGTTTAAAAAACACATGGGTGGAGAGGTACTCCCCTTGATTGAGGGATTGAGGAGATTTATTGAAAATAATGAACATGGTGTGAATGTGTTTTGTGAAATTTCTTATATTGTTGATAGTAATGCTCTGATAACAAAAATTTATGTCAAAGTGCTTGGTCATTCTAATCCTACAAATCAAGTTGAACTTTCCATTCCCATTCCTACATCTTCTCCTATTGTGACTACATATACATCTTTCATAATGGCTACCTCTAAAGAAAATTTTAATTCTACACATGTTAGTAATGGGAAGAAGCCTATTAATCAATACTCCTACATGCCTCATTCCATTAACCTTCAATTTGTTTCTCAATTCTCTCATTTACCCACTTATCATAATTTTCAACCTACCTATCATAATGCTACACCTCCATCACAATCTAGTAGGTTCAACTTCAATTCATCCCTTGAGGCCACTATAAATAATTATCTATATTTTTAATATTTGTAACAAAAATTGACTTCTATAACCCAATCCAAATTCAATCTTCCTAGATGTGATACTACTACCCTTCTTTTTGATGACATCATTTGTACTCTTATCCTAAAAAACATTGAGGTTCATTCTCTCGAGAAATATAATGGGCAAGGTGATCCCCAAACTTATGTGAAAATATTTCACATTTTGTGTATTTACTTCTTACATGACCACAAACTAATGGAAAAACTATTTTGCATACCTAAAGTGAAAAATATTTGCAATGTCTTTTCTTGTCGTAATGCAGTGTTTGTAAAAATTAAACTCAAGATTACAATCACCAAGATCCTCTATTAGGCATTTAATTTTTAGGGATTTGAAATTCTTCTCTCTAATATGACCAAGTCTTTGGTGTCATAACATTGTCTTCTCCATTGGAAGTTCAACCTCCAAAAAATTTGCACCCTTCAACATGCAAAAAGTATGAGCATCACATGTAGAAGCAATATACATCTTGGTATGGATGAAGAATCTATAGTCCTCTTCTTTGGCTCTACATAAGTAATATTAAACTATACAATTTGTCCATCTTGCTTATATAAGGTGCCAATCCCAATATCCAAGTAGCAAGCATAATATCTCATTAGGTCATCTTGCATCCACCTTACAAAAACAACCTGCACATCCACATCTCTCAATTTACTTACAAAACATAGGTTTTGTGTTGAACCTAAGATATGTAGGACACGATCGATCCCTTTCACTTTGCCATTAGGTAATCTAATTTTTTCTCTTCACAATCAACAATATTCAAATGACAATGATCATTGACATACACCCTCCCACCATCACATTCCTCATACTTTGTGAACCAGCCCAATGTAAGGTCATGTGCAATGATGCACCAAATCTATCAACCATAGATATTTAGTACATGAGTTTCCAAGGATATGATAAAGGATTCACTATCATCTTAAGAGGATTTATTTGAATCTAAATCAAAGGGTTGTCTTTTCATCTTCTTTTTCTCCTCACATTCTTTACAATAAAGATTGGTTTTCCATAGTTCTAATATGTTTCCTTGGACTTTTTAGGAGACTTAAATCTCCCATACTATTTGGATCTACCTAAATCATTTTTCTTGTCCTTCCTATCTTCCTAGATATTCCATAAACTACAAGAGCCTCCATAGCCAACCCAAAAGTAAAAATTTCTATCTATTCAAGAATTAATGGCGCTACCACCCCATCCATATTGAACTTAGTGGTTGTACTCCTAATAGCCATAACAAGGTGGTCCCATGGATGTGACAAAGAATATAACAAAATAATGCAACAATCCTCCTCCTTAATCTTGTCACCAACAAAACCCAACTAAGACACTATCAGATTGAATGCATTGAGATGATAAAAAATAGTTCCTCCATCTTCCATCTCTTGTGAATACATATTCTTTCTCAAGAATAGTTTGTTTACCAAGGATTTAAAATGATAAAATTATTCGAGCTTCTTCCAAAGATTTTTTGCATTCTTCTCTTCATGAAAATTCAAAAACATGGAGTCTGCCAAATAGAGCCTTATGTGGCCCTTAGTTTTTTATTTTTTACATCCCAAACATCCTAGGCCATGTTGACTAGTTTTATTTCTGGCATTGCCACCCTTATATCTCAATCTAAGAGTATATCCCCCATTTTGAAATTCCATGGTTTGAAGTTATTGCCATTAAAATTATCCATCTTCAGTATTCTAGGTATGCTTATTATATTTATCCTACAATAAGCTTTTGAAATCAGCATGCAAAAGTGTCCACTCAAACTGAGATAAGGATAAAAACTCAACTACCCAACAATGAAACCAAAATTGACTAAAATGTGATACCAATTGAAAGGAAGAAAAGGTGTGGAAAAAGCTTCCTAACACTAATTTAGTGGGGAGACGGTATAAATTTTATTTACAACTATTTAGCTGTTACAAAAGAAGAAACATATTTAGATAGAGATAATAAAAATGTAAATAAAATACCATAATGAGCATTTACTACATGTGGAGAAAACTACTTCAGAAGAAAAACCCCACACTTCAAAATCACAGTAATTTGTATTTCTAGTAATCTTATCAATTACAATACAATATCAATACTAGACTTTTCGAGAGGAGCATTAAATCAACAACCCATAATTTGTAGAAACTTTGATAGCATAACACTTCACCTACAAAACATAGCATGTATAATTATCCCTACAACAACTTGATATAGAGAAATACAAGGAAACTTCTACATGAAGATAGAAGGAGTCATCCGAAAACACTTTCTAGCCACATGCAAATGACACATGCACATCATTCTTTGACTCCCCACTAAAACTTCAAAAGTTGGGCAACCAAAATTTTCTATATTTAGGTATGAATGATGGTCTTAAACATCTTAAAACTATCATAAGTTGCCATGGGTAGGTTTGTTATCATGCCTATCATAGATTATGTTAGAAATTTATCATTACATCACACATGGCACCTACCTCTCAATAATCCAAGATCCTCTAAGTAAGACACCTACTTCCACATATGAGGATAAAGAATCCAAGCCATATTTTTAGCAGGATGAGAAGTCAACATTCCAATTCCCACAAGATGACAAATTTGCATGTGCAAACAAAATTGCCTAGGAGGTTCACAATATTAAATTGATTATTAACTAAATAAATCCAATTACCAGTGATAGGACTTTCAAAGGCCAAGACATCTTAATCCCAACAATTTACAAAGAAATAAAAGAAATACAACAAAATTATGCTAACAAATTCTTGAATAAGCTACACAAAATAATTTAGAATAATTGTATATTGTCATCATATATTTGTATCAATAAGAAATCATGACTTTTATCATTTTTATATTCATTTAAATCTAACCCAAAATACATACTAATATAAAAAAAAATTCTTATTATTTTGTTTTACTCTTTTAATCCTATGCTAAAATAAACATGATTTGCTCTTGAAAATTATTCCTACCATTGGATTGATGAATAAGGAAATACGTAATGTTCAAGAAATTTCTCTTTCAACATAGTAATAACCATTTAAAACTATGACGTTGTCTATACTGTTATAAACATTGGTCAATGCCCCTTCGAGTATAAAATTTGCTTAGGACACCTTCATATACTCAATCTAATCATAAGATGTTAATGAAAGGCATCACATATAATTTAATTGTTATATGTACTTCGATATTATCGAACATTGACTCTTTCTACGTTTGTAATGGCGATCTATTTTTAAATTTGTTCAACAAAGACAAGTGAGAAAATTTCCATGGGAAACTTCGTATACTTATTTGCAATCATAATGTGCTAAACAAATAAGTCAAAAATAACGTGGAATTTGCAAACCAACGGAGGGTCCTTGGAAAAGTTTTTTAACATAAAATTGGAATTTTATATTTTATATTTTGATTAATTTAAAAATAATAATATAAATAAATATAAATTTTGTCCGTAATCTAATTTATTATTTTACTTTAGTAATTTAAATTTATTTAAATTTTTTTATTGTAATTTAAAAAATTAATTTTTTTAATTATTTGTTAAATATATTGTTATAAAAGATATATTTAATTAATGCTATTAGGTTTACAATCTATGATACTGTTCAGTGTAGTTTCTTTAATAGATTTTGTGATAATTTTTTATATGGATCTTTCCAATTACATTAAGTAATCTATCATCAGAGGAGAAAAAATATGATAGATCAAACAATGTGATTTGAAATGTTGATGCAAAAAGTTATCACGCAATCTAACCCACAAACTACACTGAACAAAATATATTTAATACCCATTTTTTCTTATAATTACAATATACTATATACATATTAATATATACCACTCTTACATTTCAATGTATAGTGGTCTAAACCAGCAGCCCATGGCTCCTCTCTAGATCACAGTAAACATCTTCGCTAAAAGATGCAGATTGTTTACGCTTTAGCATCCTTTTTAAAGTGTTCAGGATTGATATATAACTATTTGGGAAAAGTATAAAATAAAAACTCATATATAAATTCAGGGTGTGTGTAATGGCATAGAAACAAAGAAAGTGAGGATGAGAAGTACCAGATGAATGTCAAGATTTGATCCCGAGGATTTCCTCTGAATTCCCTATTCTGCTTGTGTTCCAGAAACCAAACGACAGCTCCTGTAAAGAGGAAAAATGCAACAGTAGTCATCCACATGGCTGGGGTAAATGGGCGCAGGAATGCCCCAGGGTCGCTTGATCTTCCATCTGAATTTGCTACTACCATTATCACTCCCGTCTCCGTGTAAGGCTGTGTGAAATCCACATGCTTGCTCCGATTTGCAATCACTGCTACATTTCCCACTACCGCATCATAATTCTGCATCAATTTTCACATTTTACTCCAGTAAATTGGTAATATAGATTTATCTTGCAGAAAGGAAAAAAACAAAGTGAACTGACCTTGAGATAGACCTGGTAGACGAGGTCATCATAGTAGCCCGCAGTGATATTGCCAGTTCCATAAGGTATCAATTCATAGGGCAACTCATAACCCAATCTTTTGAGCACCGATTTGAATACATCAATACAGAAGCCTGTAACTTCATAATTAGTCTGGTTGGGTTGATCTGGTTTTACCCTGACGAATTGTGTAAACCCTCGGTCCCAAGGCACTGCTATTTTTAGTTTCTTGCCTGGCAAAGGTATCTCCCACCCACGTGGCGTCTTTGTTGATCCATCACCCCAAGTGACTGCCTGTTCGGAATATATATTCAGACCCCTTTCTGTCCACGACCCAACTACATTATATCTATTGTCAACAACATTTATTATATCGTATGAGCACCCCGAAGGTTCTCCCGTTTGACGACTTATTTGAACAGGGCCGCTCAGGCCTAGAAAGTTTGTCTGTAGGATCTGATTAAGCAATTGCTCTCCACCGTCAAAAGCCTTGAAATTTAAAATCTTGGTGCTGCTAGAGGCCGCTGAGAAACCACCATTAAACGATCCCTGACGCAGAAGACGACCGATTGCAAAAGCAACCGCCCATACCGTATCATATGCAACGAGTGCGCGGGAATTTAATTTCAGTCTTGGTATTGTAGGATTCTCGGTTCTAAACCGCTCCTCCCATCTTTCAGCAAAATCCTTCTGCCTTGGCTCGTCTGTTTGATTGAGTTTTCTTTTGACCCCCAACACACCCTTCATAGAGAGGAGAGAACTAGCGTTGAAGGAATCTAATAGACTGGCAAATCCATCGGTAATGATCCATACATAATCACTGCTTATCATTCCTAATTTGTCCGCCTCGGAAAATAGGATTAAAGCCAAATCAGGATGCATATGTACAATAAATACTCGAGATTCCAGCGTCATCATTTTATCTTCAAGAACCCTTCTTATTGCGGAGCTATTGGCCAGAGGAGAGACTGCAGCTTGGAAAACAATTTTTGCCCCCACATCTTGTAAGGCATCGTTTAAGGCGGGGATAGCCCCCGTCCCCAAATCGTCATCTACATAGACCAGCGCCACATCCCTCCACCTGTAGTTTTGTATGAGCTTTGCTATTGCACGCATATGCATTGAATCACTGGGTGCCATACGAATGAAGTAAGGGTATTGATGCATCGACAGAGAGGGATTCGTTGCGGCAAATGTTACAATTGGAACGCGCGCTGCAACGCTCAAATACGCCACGAACTCAGCTACCACGGAAGTTTGTGGGCCGACTATGCTCACACATTCTTCTCTTAGCAGTTCCAACGCTGCAGTGCTCATTTCAAGGCAACCCATAAGTATTCTGTTTTATTCCTATAGGATGAACTGATAGAGAAATGTATAATAAACATATATCTTCATATAAAGATACTATTCTGGTGCGTAAAGGAGGTTTCGTTACCTTCAGAAGCGCCTGCAAGTGGATCTTGTGTGGAGTCTCGGATATGAAGGTTGAGGAGCGTGCCATTCAGAACGCTGGTGTTTTTGTTTACGTCTTCAACCGCCAATTCAATAGCAGTCTTAGCTATTTTTCCATTGGTTGTGTCCAACGCGATTATAGCACCGATATTTATTGACGAACCATTTATTTCTCCCAATGAAACCGCACACAACAAAAGAAAAACAATACCAATCTGCAAGACTGGACATCCAAAATTGGCTCTGCTGCCCATACCTTCAGTAATAAAAAATATGCGAGTCGAACAGTACAATTGCTCCCTTTACTGGCGTATTAAATGTGCAATCATCAATCCTGAAGGAGAATTCAGAAGTGGCTGTTGACCAGAGTCCAGGCTTAAATTTGATGGCTGTATTTAGGCATTTTGGATATACTCTTAATATTCTAGAGTAATATATGTATGTATAAAACATAAGATATAATTTTTTAAAATAAGAGATGCCTTAACATTCAAAGGGCAATTTTTCTGGAAATATTCAACTCGCATCCGAAATATTCAAGAGGAAATTTCATGGAAGTCCGCCACTCTTGCATTAGTAAAAAGATCTGATTCTAAGTGAGGATATAGCGAACAAAATAATATTACAAAATAGAATTAGTTAAAGTAATTTTTCGAGCTGTTTATGATACATTCTTTTGTAATTTTAATTTAATTTTTTTTTTCTTTTTATTTAACTTTTTTTTTGGTTTGGGAAAGATTGAATTTTTTTTTAATCTCAAAATATGATGTGTCAATGTTGAATGACCTAAAAAATTATATTGCAATTTTTTCTATTAGTTGATTGATTAATTCAAGGTGTGTTAATTTTTATACCTCAAATACATGTAATCATAAAAATGTGAAAACATCTCATTTTGAACCCCTTGACAATTATAAACATATCCATAAACATGCATAAACAGTCAAACTCATAATACAGACTCATAACAATAAATAGTCAATACTATTAAATTATACAACAAAGCATTATTAATTGAATACTTTTTAATTATTCTTATTATAAAAGTAACAATCACACCTTGGTGAGAGAGAAGGTGGAAGGGGGAACAAGGAATGTGTGTGTGTGTGATATATACGGAGATATAGAGAGAGAGGGATATATATATATATAAAGAGAGAGAGAGAGAGAGAGAGAGAGAGAGAGAGAGAGATGTTCTTTATTGTTGATCTTTTTAACAAAAGACAAAAGCATTTTCTTCTATTCATTTTTGTCCTTCAAAATGGGTGGAAAAAATGATTGACATTAATCAAAACATAATGGAAAGAGATGTTATCACTCCCTCGTTTTTCAATATGTTAAATAATGATTTACATGCAATTTGTTTCCATAATATTTCCTTAAACTTGAGACAAATTAAAATTTTATTACATTCCAATCAAACATCAATACTAGTGTGTTTTCTAGATGACTTGTTTTTACTTGAACATTATAGTTTATTTATATTAGATATATTCGATATATGTTTAATATTTATTTGTCTTATATAGAATTAATATATCAACTATATTTATTATTCTAAATTATGTTCTGATTAATTAATGGAGGATAGACCCAAACTTTTACATATTCATTAAAGAGAAAACCCAACCAAAAAACACAAAAGACCAAAACATGCTAAAACCCAATAAATGATTAGGAAAGAACCACTAAGCACAAAACCAAAAAAATAAACAACATTCAACCACCTACCAAAGTCACAAAGGAATGGTCTACTAAGTTTGGGAATTATCATCCTGCCATTCATTGCACATATTTTTAAATTTATCAAAAAAAAAAACTTTTTGTTATAATCCTTCCTCGAGGCTAGACTGACTGAATCTAGAGTGGCCTTGACAATAGAGGTGAGGGGTTCTATCACCACAGAGAGGGACTCTAGGTCTCCCTTCCTCTTCACCTCTCTTCATTCTATCTCCTCCTATATGGCATGCAGAGAGGTTATATTCTTCATTGCCACTTCCTAACTTAGAGCAGTCATTTCCTTGACTTTCTTTTTCAAAATCTCATGGTTTTCCTTTAGCTCAACTATAGCTCTCCTGTCATCCCTCTGAGAAATTTTTTCATTAAGATCCTTGAGCTTGTCCTCAACAATATTCCATTTTTCCAAGTTCTCTGTCATATCATTGGCGGCCTTCCAAACTTTCTCATCCTTATCCTCCCAATGCCTAGTTGTCACCCTAAGCCTCAACCTCAACCACCACTTCAAGCCTACTTATCTTCTTTTTGGCCACTCTCAATTGGGAGGTGAGCCAATATATGACCGCATCTTGTCATTCAACCACCTTAGCCATCTTAGATACTTTCTCATCCAGAGTAGGGGAGTCGGGTTTGGGGGTAGAAGCCCTATGGACTAGTGAAAAGGACCCTAATGGGGGGGTAGGAGATATCTCCTCAGAAGTAGTAGGAGACTAGTCAAGACCCATGGACAAGGAGGAATAAAAATCCTTTGAATACACATATAATAATTAAATATATATATTCTAAATTATGTTGTATATAATATATATTATTAAATAAAAATATAATTAATATATACCATAGTTTTTACATATAATACTAATTAAAATATTTTATATAAATATTATTTAAAATTATATTAAGTTTATTATAAAATATATTTATGTTATAATAAAATATATTTATGTTATATTTATTATATAAAAATAAAAACATTATATTTAGTACCAATTTCATAGATAATATTCATTAAATATAAACATAATATATTATAAATTATAAAATATATAATAATAAATATAACTATAATATTATTTGAAAAAAGCCGATGGAGGCAAAAACTCTAGCTTCTAGTGATGGAGGAGATCTCATAAGTTTTTGAGCCTACAAGGGGAACTCAAAGGATGAGGATAGTGATGGGGATTATTCTGCTAATGAAGAAGATGAGTTGTTGTTTGACATCTGGTTGGAATCCCATTTATTTGCCTGCTTGGAGGTTACAAATTCCTCAAGATATGTTCACGAGTGCTTGTCAAACGAGGAGGATAGAGATAATTCTACAAATGTGGAGGCTCTAGTCAAGGAGGGTCTGTACTCTACTCCATCCATTCATGGCTTCCCTAGGGGATTTATTCTTCCCCCTTTAGCTCCTAAGAATTTTTGGTGGCTAGGACCAATGAAGGTTTTGTGTTTCAAGAGGTTTCCCCTCTCAATGGTGAGTATAATTGAGAAGATGAGCCTAGTAATGATGCTAGAAAGGTTTCCATGTGGGCCTATCGAAGGGGTTCACCCTCTATTATTATTAATTTGGCATGTCCCTCGATTTCCTTTATTGAGGATGTTTGTGAGGAAAGGGTCTCTTTTTTTTTGGAAAATGAGAAAATGATTACTTTAGTTACTAATAAATGATAACTTAAAAATATATTCTATATATATTAGAACCCTAAAATTAGATAATCATGTAATTATAATAATTTATATAATTTTAAATCTAACTCTAATTATAGCTTAGTTTTAACTCTAATTTTATAGAACAAAATATTACTTAAATTAATTTACAATATTGAAATTAATGATAACTATAATTCTAATTTAGTTCAAAACTTATATAATTATAATTATAAATTAATCTACGTAATTAAAATTTAAATAATAAAATACAATGATAAACTTAACCTTAAAACCAATATTTAATTATTATTATTTTAATTAAAAATAATAATAATAAAAATAATTCTAACTTATTTATTTTAATATTTTTATAAATATTTAATTAATTATAATTCTACCCATATAAAAATAATTTCTAAATGTAAATTAAAATTTTAATAGATTAAACCTTTAGATCATACATATCATGAGAATCATTAAAATCAACAATGTTAAGATGGACAACATCATCAACCATATCGTAATCTAGATTAGTAAATATAGGATCCGTTAGGTCATGGAGACAACTGAGAGGGGGGGGGGGGGATGAATCAGTTGTCTAATAAATTCAAACCAAAAACCACTTAACCAACTTAATGCTTGATACCGGTAAACCAGTTAAGTATGCCGGTAGATAGTGTTAACAGTAAATTGTTATACCGATAAAGATTAATGCATGAAACATAAATACAAAGTCATCCACAACACATAACACCAATATTTGTATGTGTAAACCCTGTAAGGGGAAAAACCATGGTGGGAAACCTTACCCATAATCAGATGATACTACTACAGATAGTAAGTGTACATAAATGGGGTCTGCACATGCAGAAAGGCCAACAACCTAGAGCTCACTGCTCAATCACAAAATGGGAGTTCCACTGACTACAGTTGGATGGTTAAATCCAATAAGAATGTACTACTCAAAATAGAATCTTCATATGCTCGATTCAGTACCGGTGTAATGCTGATATGCTTCTACAAAAACCTAGCTTCACCTTCAAATGATATCTTTGTGTATACCTCTGCTTAATCTCGCATATACCTTCACACAATTCTTTTTCGCATTCCACATTCGATCTTACAAATAAGATCTTGCATTTATACCATAACCTAAGACCAATTTTAGTAGGTCGGCTCTACAAGATATTACAATAAAAACATTTTACAATCAATATAATATCTGATGCAATAACCGATTAAACATGTCAGCTTAATGCATTTACAACAATAATAAATCATCTTCATAGCATACCACGCTGATCTGGAAAAGATAAACCTGTTGGTGTAACCCTAGGTAATCTTGGACCTATTTGTCGATAATAGCAAATATGTAAGTATGATTATACCAGTCATTAATTCTTTAAAACAAAGTGTCCATATAATGTCTTTGACATTACCAAGTGTCTTCCATATCATTCCAAGTGTCGGTGATCATTATATCCTGTCGGTGAACATTATATCAATAACTGTGCAATAGTTACTTGCTTGCCGGTGAATGCTGCTGGATCTCCAAAGTGCTAGTGTTTCAGTAGGTGTTGATATCAATGAAAAAACCATACTAAAATACCAACAGGATCTCTAACACGAAAATAACTCGAACCATCATTTTTGTTAAGAATTTTCAATTTTGATGATTTGATTTGAACTTTGTCCCTAAGATTAGACAAAGGCTAGAAAATGGGATCAAGTCAACATTTGGTGTCTTCAAGGAGGAAATAGGTTGGGAAGCAAGCTCACGACCCTTGGCATGACATCTTCATTGTCCTTCTGTCACACAATGACTCCTTTTAGTTTTAGCCAAGGTTTGTGAAGGTTGAGAATCAATGGGAATAGGATTTTTTTCTTCCCTTAAAGGGGGAGGAACAAAATAAACCCCTACTAGGTTGAGATATAGAATATGTCAAGCGCTTTCCTTTGTAAAATGTAGTAGGGAAAACTGAGGCATGTATAGGAGAAATAGAAGGATTAGGAAGAATACTGGGTTCATAATGAGGAGGAGGAATATCCACAGGTATATGATCTATAGGCTTAGTTGAGGAAATGATCATCTCATTTTTCTACTTTTGGTAAGATAAGGAAAGCATGTCACTTCAAGGCTTAAGAGCTTTAGGTTGTTTAGGCCAAAAATAATCAAGGGTGAAATTTTCATGCTTTGTTGTGTGTTCGTAAATGCTATGACTAATTATTATGATAGTGACATTATGAGTGAATTTCAAACATTGATAAATTATAGAAGGGATATCATTCATGGAATAGAGCCAAAGATGTCCCAACTTCATACAAAATTGATCCAGTGTAGGAATAATTAAAAAATAATTTCTAAGAAATTAGTACCAACCTCAACGAGGAGAGTAATAGAACCAATAGTAGGCCAAGATAAACCATCATATACCTTAAACATAAAATAAGGTTTATCACATATTATTGATATAATTGTAATATAAAAAGATATTCTTTAGTAATCACATTCACCATACACATTA
Source organism: Cryptomeria japonica (assembly GCF_030272615.1). Taxonomy (NCBI): domain Eukaryota; kingdom Viridiplantae; phylum Streptophyta; class Pinopsida; order Cupressales; family Cupressaceae; genus Cryptomeria; species Cryptomeria japonica. Next base: position 544,742,834 of record NC_081412.1, on the reverse strand, counting down.
GATCAATGAGAACCGCTCATGAGAGTTTGTCTTTGATCTTCACAATGATATATAATGGGCCATTAGGTGCAACTATAGTCTCACTAGGATCAAAAGTAATGTATAGATCTTTTGGAACTGTAGGTTTGTCAACAATATTTACAACATTGTTAGATTTTGCACCAAGTTCATTGGGAGAAAAGGTAAGAGATTCAGATTCAACAACACTAGTAGAGTGAGAAGACAAAGGATTAATGAAGGTTTGGAGATTTTGATTAGGAGAAGCTAGAGACTTGTTTCCTTTTCCATTCACACCAACTATAGATATAGTATTATAATCAATGAAGTCTTGAATATTGTTCCTCAATGTATTAAATTTCTTAGTATCATAGCTAGGTTGACGGTGATATTGACAAAAGGATTTAGGCTCATCGTATGATGGTAATGGTTTAAAATTTTCAATTAGATTTATGGGATGAAGTTTAAATGCATTATCATTTATCAACCTCAACATTATATTATGCAAAGACTCGAAAAGAGGACTTAATTGTTTCCTAAAGTATTTGGATAAAGTGGTCAATCTTGATGTTGTGGCTTCCACTTGAGTTTTGAAGTTATCATTTATCTCGAGGTAACCTTTGATGGGTTTAAAATTCATAAAAAATTATTGAGCACCCTCATTCTTATCAACCAAAACCATTGAAGAGGATGATTCAAATTGACTCACTTGAAGTTGATAATTATGAAGAATTGCATACAATTGAATAAAGGAAGTAAACTTAGAAAATAGAAGCTTATCACTATTTTATTTCTATAAGCTACCAATAAAAATTCTTTTAATATCATGATCTGGAACTTGATAAGAAATTTGAGAATGCAAACTTTTATATCTACCAATAAAATTAGTCACTTTTTCTTTAACTCATTGCTTACAATGAATCAAATCAGTCAATATTATTTTGAAATTGTTGAATGAAACAATTGGCCAATTGCTAAAATTAAGTAATAGAATGTCTTCACATGAGTAAAGGGGTCAGATTTTCCATTATACAAATTGGGGGACTTTTATATGTTTAGGGGAACCACATAGACAATGTCATCAGATAGTGGGCTCGCTACATCAAATTTGGGAAAATTGAACTTGGATGGAGTAATGGAAGACAATTGATATTATAGGGATGTAATAGTTTGAGCTAGGTTATTGATGATTTCTTCGGTGGATTGATTAAAATTAGGCAATTTCAATTGTGATGGATGAGTAACATAGTTATATGTAGGTGGAGGTTGAGAATAAGGAGGTGGAACATTGGGGTATGTTGGTATGGGAGATGGTTGTGAAATAAATAGAAGACTCAAGGAAGGAGGTATATAAAAATATTGATTAATAGGATTACCCCCATGAATATCATATGTAGTATTAACATTTTGTATTGAATTAGTCATGATATAAGAGTTAAATGCGGGCACACTAGGCAAGGATGTAGGCATATGAATGGAATGATTGACTTGACTAGTAGGTTGAGAGTAACCAAGGACTTCTGGACAAAATTTGATTGGCATAATATTAGTGTCAATAATATGAGCAAGCCACACAAAAAATAAACACCAATTTTATTACTTTGCACCATTCCTTTTAATCCTTGAAGAAAAGGGATTACCTCACTTTTAGGGTATTGTTGACTCATCATTGTTGAATATTTTAAAATTCTTTGTCAATCTTTTCCAATTGGTCAATAGTAACCCTAGTTAGTGATTCGTCCACATCATGAGAAGTATGAGGAGAATGGATTTAAATGATGTCATTTGTTGGATTAAAGGAAACACCAACATTTTCATGGAACAAGTTGTCCAACCGAGGGTCCATATCCTTAGTGTTTAAACCTTGGGAAGACTTAAGTATACAAATTATTCTCACAAGAATATTATAATTAGGACTAATGGTAGTAAAATTCATTCACAAAGGAGGGAAATTTGAATGCCAAAATTGAAAACTATTATTAAGTAATGCAATTTGGTATAAAAATTAGGGTTTTTGTGAATTTAACCTCTAAATTTTAGAAATTCAATTAAAAATAAAAACTGTGAGTGCAAATTTGAATTTTAAAATGCATACAAAATTAGATATAAGAAAAAAAAACCATAATTAAGCATGAAATATGTCGAGTTAACCAAAATGTGATGTGGTGAAAATTTGGAATTAGGGTTTCACCAAGTAAATCCACTAAGTAGCCTAATTAACACCAATACATTGAAAGATGAGAGAAACCAACATATCTAGCCTAAATCCAAATAATAAAAGAGTTGATATTTTTATTGGATTTGCCTTTATTGGGAATGGTTCCGTCTTTCTTAGTTGAATTTGTAATGCAACTATAAAATTAGGGTAAAAGTATGAATAATTGAAGTAAATTGTCGAAAATAGATTGCTAAAAATATCCCACGGAGCTACAAACTGAGATCTAGGCAAAAAAAGATGTTTAGAACCTATAACCAAAAGTTTGTCCTGATTTTATGGGACCGGGTAGAATAGATCCACCTCGGTCCTCCAAATTTTCCACTATCAAAAGTTGAACCTCTTTGTCACTGTCAACACTGCCAAAATCCTTGAGTAAAACTTCTACACTTAATCCTTGCACATGGAAATATAGGAAATAAGTTAGAAATAGGGGTTTACCTTTGGTCAAACCTTAGTTTTGGAATTAGCCATAAAATTAAATTGATAAATGTAATGAAAGATTATAATAAAATGCTTTCCTTTTGAGGGAAAGGCTGGAACACTTGTAACAATAATTCATACCTTGATGAAGTTTTGTTTGACCTTCACACAAAGGTTTTAGGGTTTCATGTATAATGTCTTCATAAAAAATTGATAAAGGATGCCATCTTCAATACTTGAGCTTGAATTCATTTTTGCTCTAATTCTTGATGAATGACTAATTGCTTGCTCACTTGAGTTGATTTTTGCCAAAGTGTAATTGAGATTATAAACAAAGCTAGGTGATTGATTAGGTTTTGGCGCAGGGGCACTCAAAGGTGCACATGCTAGCATCTTTCCAACATGTGTTTGAATGCAACATGATGTGTTGCCTTGAAGGTTTCTTGTGTAGGTACTAAATGGATATGGTAATACTACCAATGCCATGTAATAAGCCCTGAGGCTCCAAGGTGTGTACTTGGTCAAACATCTTGTATGGGAAATTTATCTATGTTTTTGGTGTCTAGGGGTCCTAGAGGTGTTTTGTGTTCACTTTATAACCTTTTGTGTGAAGGAAAGTGTGTGATGTAATAATTTGTCAAACGTTGTTATGTTGTCATAGGCAATTTTGCAAATATTTGAGTTGTGGTTTCCCAACGGCTAGTTGGTTGCACTTGTACATTGGGAGATGGTTGGAAGGATTCCTTGGCCTTATTTAAGCCTGAGGAATTAAGCCTGAGGAATGATTCCCAAAGGTTAGATTGATACTTTGAATGAAATTTATATTTCGTACAGTTCTGAAACTATCATTTTACTGCATTTTCTTCTGTTCTTGGCTTTGGTACGGATTTGTACAGACATATGGAAGGGATAATGTCTTTAATTGGTTGTAACACTAAATCACCTTTCATTTGAAGTAGTTTTGAGGTCTTGATGCTCCGTAGTTGAGGAGTAATTGAATTTTCTTTCTCGTTGCATGGTAGAAACCCCAAAAATCAGTGTTTGGATGTAAAAGGAGCCACCATTCAACATTACTCAATGGGAATGGTCTGAAACCTAGGGGAATGTTGGATTAACATGTATACTAGACTATTTACTTAATTTAGAAGTAGAAGATCTCACCTTGCACTCTTGAAGTGATGCCCTAGACTTGACATTATCCATGTGCCAAGTCTGTGCAGTAAAGGATTGATTGAATCCTTGGAGAAGTGGACAAAACGGTCGTCAAAAATTGCATGGAGGGGACCCTTAGAAATGTGTATACCCTCTCAAAAATCCCTAATCTTATTCCCATTTTACTGGTGAAGGTTTTGAGACCTAAAACCCCTATACCGACTAACTAGGCTAAAATAGGCACAATAGGGTTTGAAGACTTGCACTCAAAACCCGAATGCAGAAGTTTAAAATCCTTTAGAGGGTCAAAAAGGGTACTTGAATATCAATTTTTTTTAGGGGTTTTTCAGCAAGATTGGTAGATAAAGAGGAAAAATCCCAAACTGAGGCCTAATTGCTCGTACCCCTAATTCCTAGGTCCCTAAGAACAAAAGGCACAAAAGGCTTGTAAGAACAAACCAAAGAGGTCTAGATAAATGAAAATACCTTGTCAAACATGTTCAAACACCTACACCTAAAATAAATCCACCATTTTATCAAAAGGTCCTATTGGCAAGGGGGTTGGAGTTGTAAGGTGTCTTGGTTTAGGGGTTGAGTAGATAGGAGTAGGAGTCTCCTTGTGAAACCATGTTGTCTTGAGTGGGTTCATTCTTGGGAAGTATAAAGGACAATATCAAGAACCTTTGGAAGGTTGGAGTTATTGGACCATTGGATGGTGCCAAGAGTTAACCCTTAGAAGAAGCTAAGGAAATTGCTCATTAACACCAAACTCTTTGCATCATAGTGGTATTAGAGCTATACCAAGGGTGGAATAGTGTATGGTAGACTCAAAATTTGGAGGAGAGACTGATATAATTCCTCCTAAGGCAATAAACCCAGAGGTCATCAAGAAGATGGTAGAGGAGTTGCTTGAAGAGAAAATCAAAGAGATTGGGCAGACCAAGGGAAAGGACAAAACTTGTGATGATGAATCAGAGGAGGAGAATAAAGAGCAGGAGGCCATCCCTCAGAATATGGCACCTGATCAAAAGATGTTCTTGTATGCTTTGAAATCAGTAAATAGAGACAATGTGGAAAGTCTACCTATTTATGGCGGTAGTTTGAATGGAGAAGATGTGCTTGAATGGATAGAAGCACTCAACAACCACTTTAACTACAAAGAAGTTCCTGAGGAGAAAAGAGTGATTTTAGAAAAGTCTAGAATCAAGGGGTTTTCCTTGATGTGATGGACAATGTTGCAAGAAGAAAGGATGAATACAGGGAAGAAGAAGATATCCTCTTGGGAGAGGATGATGAGAAAAATCAAAGATCAATTACTACCAATAGACTATGAGATTCAAATGTACAAGAAGCTGCAAAATCTTAGACAAAGGGAGTTGGATGTGAATGCATATACTGAAGTATTTCACAAACTAAGCCTTAGGTCAAAGAAGCATGAAGAAGAGGAAGAGAAGGTGGCTAGATACTTGAATGGGTTAAGGCAAACCATTCAAGATGAGATCAACATCATGTCTCTAGATACTATGCACAAATGTTTCCAATTGGCATTAAGAGTGGAAGATAAGATAAGGAGAAGAGGAGAGAAAAACAATAAAGGAAGGGGAGGAAGGAATTTCAGAGGTAGAGGTGGTTATGGAGGGAGAAATGCTCCTATTAAAAATGGTGACTCTAACCAACAAGAGTCCAATGGAGAGTTCAACAATAAGAATGGAGGCTTTAGAGGAGGAAGAAGACCTTTTGGTAGGGGTAGGCAAGGAAGTCAAGGAAAAGGTCTTGGTCTTTTCACTAGCAAGTGTTACAATTGCAACCAAGTGGGTCATACCATGAGTAGATGCCCAGAGAAAGCTTGTAGTTCACATGGACCAGAAAGAAGGAATAAACTTGTGCAAGAGGATGATGGACAAAGTGTCAATTCACCAATGGAGAATGCAAGTCCCACCTTCGATGGAGAAAGCCTCATGCTAAGGAGGGTGTTATTGAAGGTACTCCAATACAAGGAGCCACCACAAAGAAAGTCACTCTTCAAGACTACTTGTAAGTCTCATGGTAAGGTTTTTAAGGTGATTATAGATTCTAGATCCACTGAGAATATTGTTGCTTTGGAAATGGTAGAGAAGTTAAATTTGAAAAGGTTATCACATGTGAGTTCTTATAGGGTGTCTTCACTTAACAAGGGCAAACATGTAGTGGTAGATGAACAAAATCGGGTGGATTTTGAACTAGGAGACTATAAGGATAGGATCTTGTGTGATATCCTTCCTATGGATGCTTGTCACTTTTTATTAGGCCACCCTTGGTAGTATGATGTCAAAGACCAACATGATGGGTAAAATAATATGTATGTCATCTCCAAGAATGGTAAGCAGTTTAGGATGGAGCCTTTACCTGGTCAAGGGGAAGAGAAGATTGTTAGTCCAAGTGTCATGATGATTAGTGGGAAAGAGTTTTCAAATGGCCTTAAGCAAGAAGAGACCCAAGGCTATGCTTTGGTCTTATACCCAAAGGATAAACCTCAACAAGAGAATGGTACAAAGAGAGAGGTTCCTAGTGAAGTACAAGCCATGTTGGATAGATATGAAGGAGTTGTAGCCAAAGAAATGCTTGATAACTTGCCTCCAATCAGAGAAATCAGTCATCAAATTGATTTGATCCCTGGTGTAACCTTACCCAACAAAGCTTCCTACAAGATGACTCCCAAACAGAATGAGGAGATATCAAGATAGGTGAAAGAACTACTAGACAAGGGGTTGACTAGGAAGATTTTAAGCCCATGTGCTGTACCTACTATGTTGGCACCAAAAAAAGATGGAACATGAAGAGTGTGCACTAATTCTAGAGCCATTAACAAGATCACAATTAGGTACCGGTTTCCTATGCCTGGGATGAAGACCTAATGGACTATCTTGGGGGATCTTGCTAATTTTCAAAGATTGATTTGAAATCAGGTTACCATCATATCAGAATCAAACTTTGTGATGAGTGGAAGACTGACTTTAAGACAAATGAGGGTTTATATGAATGGTTGGTGATGCTCTTTGGGCTCACAAATGCACCTAGCACCTTTATACGCCTCATGAATGAGGTATTGGTTGACTTTATTTGAATATTTGTTATTGTTCATCTTGATGAAATCTTGGTTTTTAGTAGGTCCAAGGAGGAGAATTTGAATCATTTGGATCAGGTTTTGAGGAAACTTCATGAGGAGAAACTAGTAATCAACCTTGAGAAGTGTGAATTCATGAAAACTGAGTTGGTGTATCTAGGCTTTGTGGTTTATAAGGGATGTTTAAAAATGGACACCTAGGATAGTAGGGGATGTTAGGAGCTTTCATGGATTGGCTTCTTTTTATAGAAAATTCATCAGGGATTTTAGTCATATTTGTGCTCCAATTGTTAACACTATAAAAGGAGGAATCAAATGCAGGTTTGAATGGATAGAGAGGTCATCCCAAACCTTTAAGATTTTGAAGAGGAAAGCTATATAACTTCCTACCTTGAGGCTCCCTAATTTTGATCAACTTTTTACAGTTGAATGTGATGCAAGCAAGCAGGAAATGGGTGTAGTTCTTAGTCAAGAAGGGCATCTGATGGCATTCCTTTCAAAGAAGTTGAATGAGGCTAAGAAAAGGTACTCAACCTATGATTTGGAGCTCTTTTATATGGTACAAGAACTTAAAAAGTGGTACCATTACCTTCTTCCAAAAGAGTTCATTGTTTATACTGATAACCATGCATTGAGTTTTATTAATGGGTAGGAGAAGTTGAATCAAAGGCATATCAAGTGGGTTGAACAAATCCAACCTTAAACTTCTACTATCAAACATAAGAAGGGTGTGTCTAATAAGGTTGTAGATGCCTTGAGTAGGAGAGTACTCACTATCCAAGAAATCCAATGTCAAAGTGTTGGTGTTGATTATGTTAAGATCATGTATAAGGAGGATAAATATTTTAAGGATCCGTATGATGTATGTACTAATTTTTCTGATTCCTTTCATGTTGAGTTTCCTGATTTCATGTTGTAGGATGGATTATTCTTTAAGGGGCATCAACTATGTATTCCTCAATGATCTATAAGGGAGAATATCATTAGGGAAAAGAAAAATGGCAGCCTTGGCAGTCATTTTGGTTTGGATAAAACTTTGAAGAAGGTATCAAGGTTCTACTTTTGGCCTAAGATGCAAGCAGAGGTAAGAAGATTTGTGGAGAATTGTCCCATTTGTCAAAGGGGAAATGGAGTTTCTACTTATGCTGGGTTGTATCAACCTTTACTGGTTCCTACTAGGCCTTGGGAAAGCCTTAGTATGGATTTTGTACTTGGTTTGCCTAAAACTTCTAGGGGGTTTGATAGTGTCTTTATAATTGTTTATAGGCTCAAAAAGATGGATAATTTTGTGCCATGTAAATGCACAAATGATGAATCTCATATTGCAGGTCTCTTCTTCAAAGAAGTTGTAAGGATACATGGTCTACCTCTCTATATTGTCATTGATAGAGACTCCAAGTTTATGGGTCATTTTTTGAGAACTCTTTGGAAGAAATTGGGTACCAATCTGTCATTTTCTTTAGCATACCATCCTCAGATTGATGGTCGAACTGAAATGGTTAATAGATCTCTTGGCAAGCTTCTTAGCTGTATAACCAAGAAGCATGGACAAAGTTGGGATTTGGTGATTGGACAAGCAGAATATGCATATAATGATTTAGTTAATAGAAGTACAAGGAGAAGCCCATTTGAGGTTGTGTATGGCTTGTACATCCTAGAGGGGTACTTGAACTTAGAGACCTTGGAGGTATGGAAAGAAGGAGTGCTCAGGGAGAGGAATTTGTCATCACTATGAAGGAGATCCATGATCAAGTCAAGACTTCACTTCACAAAAGTGCAAAAAAATACAAACTCAGGGAAAATGTTAAGAGAAGTGATGTTCAGTTTTAGGTAGGAGATTTGGTGATGGCCTACCTAAGGAAGGAAAGGTTGCCCAAGGGCCAACCCTCTAAGCTACTCATGAAGAAGATAGGACCTCTCTGGGTGGTTCATAAATCTGGTAACAATGCTTATGAGGTTGAACATCCACCAAATTTGGGGATCTCTTCCATTTTTAATGTATGTGATTTGACAGCCTTCAAGGGTCCTTTACCTGATGCCGCACTTGGTTCATCTCTTGTGGAAGAGGATGTAGATTGGGTGAAGGATTTTTCACCGAGAAAACCTTTGGATTCGGAGAGTATTCTTGATTCAAAAGTGATCAAACAAACCAGAAGAGGGGTCTAAAAGGACTACATGGTCAAGTGAAAGGACTTCCCTAAGTATGAAGCTACTTGGATGTTTGAAAGTGATATCATCAAGCATGGCACCTCAATCACCCGATTGGCAACTCAAGGGACTTGAGTTTTCTTATCCAAGGGAGTATGGTGCAGAGGAACTCAAAGGTGTGCTAGTATCTTTCCAACATGTGTTTGAATGTAACATGATGTGTTTCCTTTAAGGTTTCTTGTGTAGGTCCCAAATGGATGTGGTAATGCTACCAATGTTATGTAATAAGCCCTAAAGCTCCAAGGTGTGTACTTGGTCAAAAGCCTTGTATGGGCATTTTATTTATGTTTTTGGTGTCTAGAAGTCCTAGAGAAGTTTTGTGTCTACTTTATAACCTTTTGTGTGAAGTCAAGTGTGTGATGTAATAATCTGTCAAAAGTTGCTTTGTTGTCATAGGCAATTTTGCAAATATTTGAGTTGTGGTTGGCCAACGGCTAGTTGGTTGCACTTGTACGTTGGGAGGTAGTTTGAAGGATTACTTGGTCTTATTTAAGCATGAGGAATGATTTCCAAAGGTTATATTGATACTTTGAATGAAATTTATGTTTCCTACAATTTTAAAACTGATATTTTTACTGTATTTTCTTGTGTTCTTGGCTTTGGTATGGATTTGTATGGACATATCGAAGGGGTAATGTCTTGAACTAATTGTAACACTAAATCAACTTTAATTTAAAGTAGGTTTGAGGTCTTGAAGATCTGTGGTTGAGGAGTAACTCAATTTTCTTTCTCGTTGCCTGATAGAAACCCCAAAAATCAAGGTTTGGATGTAAAAGGAGCCACCATTCAACATTCGTCAATGGGAATGGTCAGAAACCCTAGGGGATGTTGGATTACCATGTATACTAGATTATTTACTTAAATTTGGAAGTAGAAGATCTCACCTTGCACTTTTTAAGTGATGCCCTAGACTTGACATTATCCATGTGGCAAGACTGTGCAGTAAAGGATTGATTGAATCCTTGGAGTAGCGGACAAAATGGTGGTCAAAACTTCCATGGAGGGGACCCTTAGAATTGTGAAGAACCTCTCAAAAATATCTAACCTCATTCCCATTTGACTGGTGAAGGTTTTTAGACCTAAAACCCCTATACCGGCTAACTAGGCTAAAATAGGCACAGTAGGGTTTGAAAACTTGCACTCAAAACCAAGACATAGAAGTTTGAATCCTTTAGAGGGTCCAAAAGGATACTTGAATATCAAATGTTTTTTAGGGTTTTATTCAAAGAGATTGGTAGATAAGGAGGAAAAAACCCAAACAGAGGCCTAATTGCTTGTAGCCCTATTTCCTAGGTCCCTAAGAACAAAAGACAGAAAAGGCTTGTAAGAACAGACCAAAGAGATCTAAATAAATGTAAATACATTATCAAATATGTTCAAATACCCACACATGACATAATCCACCATTTGATCAAAAGGTCCTATTGGCAAGGGGCTTGGGGTTGTCAGGTGTCTTGGTTTAGGGGTTGAGTACATAGGAGTAGGAGTCTCCTTGTGAAACCAAGTTGTCTTGAGTGGGTTGATCCTTGGGAAGGATGAAGGAGAAGCTTAAGAACCTTTGGAAGGTTGGACATATTCGATCATTGGATGGTGCCAAGTGCTAACCCTTAGAAGAAGCCAAGGAAATTACTCATTAACACCAAACCCTCTGCATCAGGTTTTAAATGAGAGGGGTAGACCTCCTTTTATACTTGACTAACCAAAAATAAATTAAATTTGTAGACTAGGCCGACAAGAGATATAGTTTCCTGCAGATTTGTAGGGCCAAAAAATGGGTCTTGATTAGGAGGACTAGGGTGTTGGGCACCCTGGTCCTGAAAAATTTGGACTTAGGATGAGAGGGAGAAAGAAGAAACAATAAAAATGCAAGATTGATAGGGGGGTGTGAGTAGAATTAGCACAATTATCAGGCATTGGAAGTTGAAACACCAAAGTGAGGTCTAGGTGAGAATTAAATTGTAAGCAAGTATAATTTACAATGCTAATCTTTCTTTAGTTATATAAAAAAACTTTGTAACATAGTTTAATGGTTTTATCCTTATTTTCTTTGACAAAGACTACATACTTTGTAATTGTAAAAATAGCCTTACTTTTGTATTAATGGAATTACTGTTTTTACCTCTTCTCTTCGATTCAAATTATATCTTACATGTAGACATCTACCTTCTTGTTTCAATGTGTCTTTTCTCTATTTCTAGATTGTATGTTATGCTAAATATGCTCATTGATGTTATTTTGTGAATGTTTCCCCTTCCTTCTAACATCTTATAAGTCCTAGCCTTCATATATGTATTAGTAGACTAACCATGATACAAAATTGTGTATGTTTAGATAATTTTTATTAATACCTTTTATAGTCATAGGTAGGGAGAAACATGTTCTAATCTTGGCGCATCACCTTCTTTTAGTTATTCAACATTTCCTTCACTCTTTTCCTCTGTAATATTTAGGTTAGGTTTAGAAGGTAATAGGATTTGAAGTGTTGAGTTAGTTAAACACTTGCAACTAGATCAAAGAATAAGTCAACCATCTCTTGATATTCAACCCTGTTAAGAAAGGTCTCATACATTGGGGTTGTTTTCCATGTTTCACATGGTTGTTGAGTTGATAGCTCAACAAGGATGCCATCTTTTTTGTCAACGTCAATTAAAAAAATCCTTATCATAAAAATTAATAATCCATATCAACTGTGGAACTGGATTTCTCCTTTCCTTGACTAGTGCATCTGGAAGGAGAGGAACAAGAAAATATTTAGAGAAGACACCATGAATAGAATTGAGGATTTCTAGATCATAACAAATAGAGAGAAAAAATATCAATTATATGAAACACCAATGTGCTTTATATCCACTTACTTTACTTGGATTATATGTTAAAAGATAGTGGGGAGTCACTTGAACACATGGATAAAATAAAAATTAGTTAAAAATCATAAGACAAGATGTTAGATAGAAGAAACCTGAAAAAGATTGGGTATAGATAAATTTTGGTGGATGCAATAAAAGGAATCTTGAAAGGTAAACTAGAGTGGGAATAATTTAAAATCTAAAAGGTGGAATGATATAAGGATATACCAAGAATGTTGGGACAAAAATAAATAATGAAGACACAGGTATATCCCTTTGGTGGGAATTGAAAAGAGCTATCACTCATGGGTTCCATAATTCCACTATTGAAGAAGACTCAAAATTAGTGATGGATCTCATCAAGTCAAAATATTTCCCACCATTGAGGATAATAAATTATATAGAAGACAATCAACATTTTCTTAATTTCATACCTTGTTGGGAAATTAAACACACCTTTAGAGAAGGTATTAAAGTAGCAGATGCTTTAGTTAATGAAGGCATAAAATTGAAGAGTGGAAATATTGAGATAATGAAGGAGATGTTCCTCATAAGTTCAAATGTATTTTGATTGATGATAGGAATTGTAATCATTAACAATATAAGAAACTTTTTTAATTGACACTTTGAAATATGTTGTGATTGTTTGGAGTATCATGATATATGTCGAGCTGGTGTAGAATGTGAAGGACATGACCATCTAAATGAGGAATTTAAATGAATTGAGAAGTGATGGATGACATATTGGAATTAGAGGAGGGAGAAATAATTACAGTTGATTATGTACAATGATTTTTTTTTGGAGATCCCTATAGATTTTATTTATTCCTACTTTGGGAGTATGCATGACAACCCCTTAGAAATGAACTCTCCTAATTGCTATGAAAATCAGGGAAATAAAGAAATAAGTTACTTGAATGAAATCATTGTTTTTTAATTATCCCTATTAGGTGGGAAGGATATGAAAGCCTTTTTCATATCTAATCAATTATATATATATATATATATCAATTTTTTTCTTGAAATATCTATAAAAAGTATTTTTTGTTTCTTTTCTATAGGTCCCCAAAGCTTATTTATTTCTACTCTTGAGTGTGAGAGACTTGCTATCATGGGTGGCCAACGTCTAAGAGTAGAACCCACATCTTTTGTCTCTTTGAAGAAGAATACTTAGGTTTATGATATTTTTGAAACATGATGAATTTCTCCTTTTTAAAAAAAATTATGAATGTGAAGGATGAAGAGCTCTTGTCTCAGTTCATGAAAAGATAGAAAAATGGTAGGGTTAAGGTGGGTGGAATCAAGATGGAGGTGTCAGAATAATTGATAACTCAAGTGATTGATTTGAAATATGAAGGTGAAAAAGTTCCATGACTAAGCTAGAAACAGGTGTAGGAGGATTATATATCTATTCTTAAAGAGGAAGTTGAAGATTTAAAATGCCACCCAAATGGTTTTAAAATAGAGGACCTACCCCATCCATCATGATATTTTAGTTATAACATGATCAAGTACTTTACTCTAGAAGGATGTTTCACTATTATTCATGGGTATAATTTTCATCACCTCAATGATTTGAGACATGAGAAGTTAGTTATCTCTCCTTGCTTTCTATTTTCATCCATGGATAAAAGTGTGCTTTAGATTGTGTTTATTGACCATTCCATTAGGCTTTGATTTATTTTATTGTAAAGGGGAAAATTTAATTTGGCAATTTGCAACATAGAAAAAGAAATCACCAAATCATTTTTTGCTTTGATGGGAAGATGGACTTTACATTCAAAAGAGGGGAGGAATCCACTAGATTCAATCACAAATTAGATAAGGATTGAATACTAAGTGGATTGATTGATTATGATGTGTTTTTCCCTCTTTTGTAAGTTGAAATGCTTATTTATGGTTGTTGACATTTGCATGAAGATTGCATTAATGATATGTTATGTTGTCATTGATGTCAATCGACCAGTAATAATATTGTTGATATTGCTATAATATTGTTACTCTAACTAGTAGGAAGAATTTGTGGAGTGAACCGGTAACTGGTGGAAACCTTATATATTGATGTAACCAGTAAAACCTACCTGTTATTTTTTATCAACCCTAACTGATTAAGTTTGATGAATTGGTTATATTGGTTTCTGATCTAATGATGAGCGGTAATGATTATGACACGTATGATTATTGTATGAAGACAATTCCAAGAGATTTTGGCGAGTTGTTGCAATAGTTTTTGTCTAGGGAATGCAAAAATGTATTGCATATAATGCAAAGCGCATGATGAGTTACTAAGTTTGATGAAGCGGTGATCAAGGAGCGATCAAGGTTTTCTTGATTGATGTGTAGAGATTGCTATGTAATCCAATGGTCATACTTGAACTGATTTTTTTGTAATCTCTATGAGAATTAGATTTTTGTTGTGTTACCAACCTGATTGATTTGTTTATAAGGTCGATGAAGTTATTTAGTTTAATGAGTTGGCAAAGAGTGAGCACAGATCAATTGAGTGTGTGGCTGCCGAACCGGATGATGTATATGCAGTTTGGGTAAAGGTAGATAGGAGCATGAAATGGATTTGATCAAACAAGTATAGTGTTATTCAGATAGATCAGAAAATTCTTGTTGTTTTCTAACAATTACAATAGAATTGAAATCCCCTAACTGGGTTAGCTCTAACAAGGTGGTCCATTAGATTGGATTTTCAAATCCTCTACCGAGGTTACTCCTTAAAGGGTATTTCTTCTAACAAGGCATTTGTAGTCAATCCCTTAACCGAGTGATTCCTAAATAGATCAATTCTTAATGGGACCTTTTGTAAAGCTGTAATAGGCTAGGTTCCTAACAGGGCAAACTTCAAAAGAGTTTGGATAGTTATCTTGTGAGTCTCATCTCACCGTGGTTTTTACCTATTTGGGTTTCCACATCAATAATATTTGTGTCAAGTGGTGAATGTTTTTGTGGTTATGTTTTCATGGTTGATTTACTTAATTAATAAACTACTTTGATAAGTCATGGTAACAGGAAGCATTGAGAAATGAGGAAGTTGTTTACTGTTAATTTTTTGTAACAGTCAACTAGTTTATCTTATGAGTTTCTATCTTGACAAAGGTATTATATTGTTAGTTCTAAGTTTACTTTGAGAGATTGATTATTGATTGGTGAAGTTTGTATCAGTTTTTCTATCTACTGATTCACCCCCTCCCTCTTAGTAGTTGACCAGATACTTATTCTTTCATCATACCATCAATTGGTATCAGAGCATATTAGGTCCTCTAAGGTCTTAGCCTAACAGCTTGAGGTAAAGATCTTGCGGATCATGATGAAGAAGGAAGGTCCAAAGTTTAATATAGAGAACTATAGGATATGGAGTGATAGAATGAAAATTGATATCAAGAGTTTGGGAAGCCAATATTGGGAACATGCCTATACTAAGTATGTTGCACCTACTAGGATGTTAACAGATGATCAAAAGAAAGAGCAACAAGAAAATCATCAAGAATTGGAGGCTATTATCAGTTCTTTGTCTGATGTAGAGTATGTAGATGTTCATGGTCTTGAAACTGTATATGAGGTATGGAAAAAACTTGAAGAGATTTATAGCGGTGATGAACATGTTAAGATTCCTAAAGAAGAGAGTCTTAGAGGAAAGTTTGATAACATGTGGATGGCTGAAGGTGAGAATATTCAATAGTATGGTCAAATGATAAAAGAGAGTTGGTGAAATTAAGAGTGCAGGAGGTAAAGTGGAAGATTCCACAGTGATCAGTAAGGTACTAAGAACCCTACTACTAGTCTATACTGTTTGAGTTACAACTATTCAGGAGTTGAAGTCCATTGACAAAACTAAGGTAGCTCTTGACTCCATCATTGACAAGCTTACTACTTTTGAATTAAATGGTTATGATGGTAGTGTACATAAATCCGAGTCTGCATTTAGAGCTTTTGTTTCTAACCCATCTTTAAGGAAAAGTAGAAATGGCAGTCACAGTTATGAATCTTGATCCAGTAGAGAAGTTGATGATGAAGACAATTTAGTTGAGCTTGAAGCATTGCTGGCCAAGTGGTTGCTTGGAGGTATAGGTAAATATAGAGGCAAATTACCTTTCAAATTTTTTGCATGCAACAAGATTGGACACATTGTTGCTAACTATCCTAATGGTGATAATGAGCACAAATGAGAGAAATTCAAGAAGTACAAGGGTAAAGGCAAAAGATATTGTGTTATTGTTGTTGATGGTGGTATCACTAATGAGGAATCTGATGGTGATGCTAATGAAGATATTGTGTTTGTAGATATTGAAGAAGAGATGTCAGACCATAAGGCTTTAGTATCCAGGATGGATAACTCTTATGATTGGATCATTGATAGTGGTTGTTCACATCACATGACCAATGATCGGAGAAAATTTCTTTCTTTGAAGGAATTTGATGGCGAAGTTGTAAGATTTGGCAATTACTCACCCTGCATGGTTAAAGTTAAGGGAACTATTTCTCTAAATGGAAAGAGTAGTGTAGATGATGTCTACTGGGTTGAAGGTCTAAAGCACTATCTTTTGAGTGTGGCACAAATCAATGACAGAGGATACCCATTGTAGTTTAAAAATGGTATGTGCAAAATCTATGACAGTAAAGGTGAACCGATTGCAACTGGGAAGCAAACTAAAGGTAACTTGTTTCACCTTAATCCTAGAGTCAACAACTATTTAATTGCAAATATTGATGATAGTTGGCTTTGGCATAGGATATTTTGTCATATAAACTTTGATAACATTGTTAAAGTGAGTAAGTCCAAGATAGTGAGAGGTTTGCCTCAGTTAGACAAACTGCTTAATGCTCTATGGAAAGAATGTCAGTTGGGAAAGATGACATCCTCAACTTTCAAGAGAAAATCCTTTTCAGTGGAACACTTGTTAGATTTGGTTCATACGGATCTTTGTGGACCAATAAGAACAAAAAGTATTCAAGGTGATAGATATTTTATGATCTCCACGAATGATTGCTCAAAGATGATGTGGGTCACATTCTTGAAGGATAAGACTAAGTCTTTTGGTAAGTTCAAGGCATTCATGGCCTTAGCTGAGAAAGAGAGTGGTAAGAAGATAAAGTGTCTGAGGATAGATCAAGATGATGAATTTACTTCTGAGGAATTCACTAGGTATTGTGAAGAAAATGGTATCAAACGATAATTTTCTGCACCAAGGACACCACAACAGAATGATATCGCAGAGAGAAACAATCGGTCATTTTTAGAAGTTTCTAGGATGATGTTGATACAAGGAGGTGTAGCGAAAACTTTTTGGAGAGAAGCTGTCAGTACAACTATCTACACTATGAACCGAATTCTGGTAAAGAGAGGTAAGGACAAGTCTCCTTATGAATATTGGTTTGGTAGATCACCTCATGTTAGTTATTTTAAAATATTTGAAAGCGAATGTTTTATTAAGAGAGATGATTATATTAGAAAATTTGAGGCTAAAAGTGATGAAGGTATATTTCTTGGCTATTCCACCAAGAGTAAGGCCTACAAGTGTTTTAACAACCAGACACAAAGAATTATTGAGAGTGTTGATGTTCGAGTGGATGAAAATCCTGAAGTCTTAGAGGAAACCAGTTTAGAGAATAAGGATGAAGATCCTTGAATTTTGTTTTCGGAACCAGAAACTATTAAATCTAAAACCAACAAAGCAAATATTGATGTACTAGTTCAACTGGAAAAGATAAATTTAGAAGAAGTTGATGATAATGAAGAAGCTAAACCTGAAGATAATGATCATGTTATTCCAAGATATGTGACACTGAATCACAATCCTAAACAGATTATTGGGGATAAGGATGTTGGAGTACTAACCAGAAGAAGAAATAGAGAGAATTATTGCATGATCTCCACTATTAAACCAAGAACTACTAAGGAAGCATTTGATGATGATCATTGGGTTAAAGATATGGAGGATGAATTAGATCAAATTGAGAAGAACAACACATGGACCCTAGTACCCTGACCAGTAAATAAAAATGTGATAGGTTCTAAGTGGGTATTCAGGAACAAGTTGAATGAAGATGGTGTTGTAGTTCACAACAAAGATAGATTTTTTTGCAAAGGTTATGCACAAGAGGAAGGAGAAGACTATGGTGAGACTTTTTCACTAGTGGAAAGACTGGAAGGTGTCAGAACTTTACTTGCATTTGCAAAACACAAGAGATTTAAGGTATACCAGATGGATGTTAACTCAACATTTTTGATTGGGATACTAGAAGAAGTATGCATTGAGCAACCAGATGGTTATGCTCTGACTGATAAGAAAGACATGGTATGCAGATTGTATAAAGCTTTATATGGATTAAAGAAGGCAATAGGAACATGGTATGAAAGGCTTCATACACATTTGATGAAGATAGGCTTTCTGAGAATGAGTGATGATAGTAACATATATATCAAATCTAAAGGAGATAAAATACTACTCGCCAAAGTATTTGTAGATGATATCATATTTGGAGGTAATAATGACATGAGAAACAATTTTGTAGATGAAATGAAAAATGAGTTTTAAATGTCATTAGTGGGAAAAATAAAAAAATTCATAGGCTTGCAAATATAGCGAATGAAGAATGGTATTTTCATCACACAGTCTAAGTATGTGAAAGAGGTCTTGAAGATATTTGGCATGAGTGATTGTAAACTAGTTGGGACACCTATGGTTACAAGTTGTAAGTTGTCTAAGTCCAAATTTGTTGATGAGAAGGAATACAGGTCAATGATTGGAAAATTGCACTATGTTTCTCATAGCAGACCAGACATTCTTGGAGGAAGACTTGTATCATGGAGTAGTAAGATGCAGAGTTATACTTCACAATCTACTATTGAAGCTAAGTATGTTGCAACTTACATGAATTGTACACATGCTATATGAATGAGGCACATTTTGGAAGGTTTTAAGATGAATATTTTTGAACCTATAAATATTTTATATGATAATACAAGTGCCATAAATATTTACAAGAACCCTTTTTTGCATGCATGAACCAAGCATATTGAATTGAAGTATCATTTCTTGAGGGAAAAAGTATAGAGTAAAGATGTGATCTTAGAACATGTTTCTACTAAGGAGCAGATTGCAGATATTTTTACTAAACCTCTGCCTAAGACTACTTTTGAGTATCTTAGAAGTCAGTTAGGGGTTTTCCCTCTTCATGATGACAGTTAAGTATGATGTAGATTACATCAGTCCCGGAGCTACTTGTAGAATTTTGCAGAAGGATTGGTGTAGATGTGGATTTATTCCATAGGGGGAGAATCAAATTGTAGATTGTTGATGATGCATAGTGAAATTTGACATTACATGTTTTACTTTAAATTTGGTATTGTTGTCAAAGGGGGAGAAGAATTATGTGATTATGGGAAGGAGAGCCAACAACAAGTTGAAGATATGGAGAGCATGGTGAATACTTGGTAATGTAAACCAGCATTCCTATTCACAATCACGCAGCAATCAATGGTATTGATATTTGTATTGCCATCAATGCCAAAGGGGAAGATTGTTGACATTTGCATGAAGATTGCATTAATGATATGTTATGTTGTCATTGATGTCAATCAACTGGTAATAATATTATTGATATTGCTGTAATATTGTTACTCTAACGAGTAGGAAGAATTTGTGGAGTGAACCGGTAACCTGTGTAAACCTTATCTATTGATGTAACTGGTAAACCCTATCAGTTGGTTTTGATAAACCCTAACTGATTAAGTTTGGTGAATTGGTTATATTGGTTTATGATTTGATGATGAGCAGTAATTATTATGACACGTATGATTATTGTATGAAGACAATTGCAAGAGATTTTGGTGAGTTGTTGTAACAGTTTTTGTCTAGGGAATCATAAAATGTATTGCATCTAATGCAGAGCATGTGATGAGTTACTAAGTTCGATGAAGTAGTGATCAAGGAGTGATAAAGGTTTTCTTGATTGATGTGCAAAGATTGCTATGTAATCCAACAATCATACTTGAACCAATTTGTTTTTAATATTTATGATAATTAGACTTTTGTTGTGTTACCGACCTAATTGATTTGTTTATAAGGTCAATAAAGTTGTTTAGTTTAATGAGTTGGCAACGAGTAAGCATAGATTGGTTGAGTGTGTGGTTGTCAAACCAAATGATGTATCTGTAGTTTGAGTAAAGGCTGATAGGAGCACAAAATGGATTTGATCAAGAAAGTGTAGTGCTATTCAGAGAGATCAACAAACTCCTGTTGTTTTCTAACAATTATAGCAGAATTGAAATCCCCTAACCGAGTAAGCTCTAACAAGCTTCGTGTTATTCAAATCCTCTAACAAGGTGGTCCATTAGATTGGATTTTCAAATCCTCTACCGAGGTTACTCCTTACAAGGTATTGCTTCTAACAAGGCATTTGTAGTCAATCCCTTAATCAGGTGATTCCTAACAGGATCCGTTCTTAAGAGGAATTTTTGTAAAGATTTAACATGCTAGGCTCCTAACAGGGAAAACTTCAAAAGAGTTTAGATAGTTATCTTATGAGTCTCATCTCACCGTGGTTTTTACCTATTTGGGTTTCCACATCAGAAAAATTTGTGTCAAGTGGTGAATGTTTTTGAGGTTATGTTTTCATGGTTGGTTTACTTAACTACCTACTTTGATAAGTCATGATAATCGGAAGCATTGAGAAATGAAGAAGTTGTTTAATGTTAATTTGTTGTAACAGTCGACTAGTTTATATTATGAGCTTTTATCTTGACAGAGGTACTACATTGTTAGTTCTAAGTTTACTTTGAGAGATTGTTTTTTTATTGATGAAGTTTGTATCAGTTTTTCTATCTACTGATTCACCCCCCCCCTCTTAGTAGTTGACCGCATATGTATTCTTTCATCATACCATCAAGGGAAAATTGCTAAAAATGAAGATAAAAATGAGAAAATATCGAGCTACAAATATAGGATTTAGTGGTGCACCTAGATCTAAGAAATATGAGCTGATTCAGATCTTCCCTACAAAAATGTCTCAAAAAAGGAGGGATCATGGCTCTGCCTCTTGGTCCTCTGAATTTTCTATGCGTCGAAAAGGGTTGTTCCATCTTTGTGTCTGAAGCTTATTTCGAAAGGTACAACTATGCACCTTTTTCCAATAAACAAAAAGAAAGGGAAATATGTTAGGAATATGGGCTTGCCTTTGGTCAAACCCTTGTTTTGGAATTAACCATGACTACTGAGATAAATGTGATTTGAATGACTAAAAGGAAAGGTTTTCCTTTTAAGGGAGATGCTTAATAATGATTGAAACTGAAATGATTATGCCTCCTTGTGAAGTTTTTCTTGCCTCCACATAGAATTAGGGTTTCAAGAAGTAGGATGTAGACCTCCACTTCAATGATTGATCCTTGACTTTATTGCTACTCCAAGGCTTGAAGGAAGACTAAAAATTCTCATTTCTCTTGAATACTTGAATGCTTTATTTCTTTTGTTCTTAAATGCTTCTTGATTTTTCATGATGTTCAAATAAGAGGGGAAATCCTCTTTATATACCTACATGTGGTTTAAATTAACTAATTTTCCAACATGAGCCGACATGGAGAAAGAAATCCTGCTCAAATTTGAAATGGGGAAAAGGGTTTAAATTAGGTCCCATTTAGGGAGGACCATGGTGCCATACCCTAGTCCTGGTGAGGACCAGGGTGCTACACCCTAGGCGTGCCCTATTTCGGGCTAGGAACAAGGTGCAGGACAAGTGCAAAGTAAAAAAATTTGGTGTTTACGATGTGCATGAGCATAATTAGGTCTTTAATTAGGCCAAGAGGTGCAAACACTAACGCAAATACCCAAATGGTCAAAAATTGCTAGGGGTGCAATTTTAGATTGCTGCAACTATATACAATTTGTTCTTGGAGACTACCCCACAACCCTCCACCTAACCATGACCTAAATCCTCCTCTACTAAAAAACTCAAAATAAAAAAATTTATTTAAGGATGAGACCGCTTCATCATACCATGCCATTTCTTTGAGAGATGCCCTCCTCTGTTCCCCAAAAAGATAAAAGATAATCCTTGGGTGCAAGATGCCACACTGGTTGTGGACATTGATACAATAGATATGCCTAGTAAACGAAAAAAAAGATATCAACACCCCTTAAGGCTGTAGAATTAAGAACATCAATGCTAAAGGAAAGGACATGATTAATTCACTAAAAAATATCCTTACAACCTCTCCTTCCCTAGCCTTTGATATTTATGATAGTGATCTTGCCAAATATGAGAAAGCCACTTATTCTAGTGAAAGAAAGTCAATGAGACTGGCTAAGATTATGACCTTGGATAAAATTATTATTATGGATAAAACTTCCTCTAAGGAAGAAGGGTATATGCACGAAGTTGTGGTACCAAAAAGGTGCCACACTTCAAAAAAAATGAAAAATGCTCATAAGGTGCGTGCCTTATAAGGCACAAACACCATAGGGCGCACGTCCTATAGTGCGTGCACCTTATAAGGTGCATGCCTTATGAGCATTTCAAACTTTAAAAAAACCATGTTCGCATTTTGGATGCATTCTACATTCCCAAACCTAAGTTTTGGTGATTTGGGGTACCATTTTCTTGTCCTCACCCTTTGTAAAAGCTTGATATTGGGCACTGAGTTGTCCATCTCTCATCAAAATGCTGACACGCCATCAAAGAGCTTGAAGAGGTGTGTATTTTTGTTTTCTTATTGTCATTTTTTTATTAATTTGAAGATTAAACTAGGTTTATTGATTTAAATTTATTTTCAATATCAGGAAATGAGATTAGACAAGAAAATATTGAAAACACTCAATCACCTCCTCATGAAGACCATATTGAAGAAGAAGCACATCAAGAACCTCCTACAATCCCTAGACATCCCATAGGTACACAAGAAAACCTACTAGGTCAAATAGAAAACAGCCAAAAAGAACTTGAAGGTTTAATCACAAGGCTAAAAAGATCCCACTGGAACAAACTCCCATAGGACAAACCTTGCCAGTTATTTGCAATCTATTGTATCTCACATATAATCTGAGTGGGCAAATAAATTTTTGGTCTAGTAAGAAGGAAGAAAAAAAGCAATTTTATGCTAACAAATTATCATATGCAGCAATGAAGAAAAAGAAAATTAATAAATTTGACTTGTGTTCTCTTTTTACGGACCCCCAAATGAATCAACCTTTACACCCCGGATGTAGGATATTCCCTATTCATTGGTGTGATCATGAAGGGATTAAGAACAATTTTTCGGATAGGTGGTGGATGGTATTTGATCAGCCCCCATGCAATAATCATGAGGTACCCCTATACTTTTTGAGAAAACTCTACTATGAGTCTATCCTTAATGTTTGATTTTCTAGATTTCTAAAGTAGAGGTTGGGGTTCCTCACATGATAGAGAGGGTGCACAGCGTGACTCGAATCTCCCACCAAGTCCTTTGGCTAGACTTATGGTGGAGCATGTTATTATTCCTTCCATTGTGAAGGAGAGTATTGAGGTCGAAACTCCAGACTCCATTAGCTCAGTCACTCAGACCCTTATATAGTATGCTAGGCCTCTAGTAGAGGGTGATGCGAGTGATGATGGTGATTCTTCTAGGCATTGAGTTCCAACTCATTTTTGTTGATCTTGTGGTTCTCTTTGTACTTATGATCCTAATAGTTTTGAGAATGCACATGCATGAGTGGAGTTTGCTACAGAGAACATTGTCATGATAGAATCCTTGCTGAACAAAACATTTGGGATTGATACCCTGGTGAATTTCATTACAAGTTCATTTCATTCTTTTTATTAAATCTTATATGTAAATTTGAGAATATATGTAAATTAGTAAATTATTATGATAAAAAAGCAGGGTAAAAGTGTTCACAATACTAGCAACATTCCTGCAGCACCCTTTTTCACGACTTTGTCAACTCCATAGGTATACAACAAGTGAAGAAATATAATTATTATATGTAGATAGTTGAACCTTATGTGAATAATTTTGTAATTACTCATTTTGGATGTCAAATAGTTTGATGCTAGAGCTTCAACATCAACATCTCGCAGTGTATTTCATCGACAATCTTTCACCGAGGTAAACAATTTATCTTTAATGTTGTTATTAAATAATAGATAGTTTTGGCGATTAATCAATATACTTTTCTTAATTTTCAGATGTTGACATCAGAGACTCCTCTTGCTGTCTACACGTGAATGGAGTGCGGTGTTGCTGCAGCAGTAGCAAGTTCACCTGCTTTAACAAAAGTATGAGATATATTTGTAAATTTAGTAAATTTAGCATTACATTTGTTATCTTAATAATATGTTATTGAGAATTTTAGTGACACTTGTATTTAGTTTACTTTATATTATGATGCTTACAGGATGGGCTTGTCACTCCAGATCATGAACGTGCACTTATTGTGGATGAACATCATTATTATTTGTATGCGGTGAGTGACTATTCTATTATTAGTCATTCTAAAATTCAATTTTTGTATATGCTAACATCATTCTTTTCAATTTAATCAGGTGGAGTTACAAAAAAGTCTGGAGAGGAGGTCGAGTGGACATGCTCGAAAGAAACCTGCATCATATACATCTCCATCCCCGCGACAAGCAAAGATATCTCGTGATTTGTTTCCTTCCCCTAGAGGGAAATGAATAGAATAGGGTCCTATGTTGTATGCCTATATGGAAATTTAAAACATATGTTTTGTATTACGAATATGTGACATTCTATGTCCATATGAATTTTGGAAAGCTCCTATTTGACTTTATTGGATACAATGTTGTATGTCTATATGGAAATTTTGAACATATGTTTTCTATTATGAATATGTGATATTCTATGTCCATATGACTTTTGGAAAGCCCCTATTTGACTTTATTGGATATCATGTTGTATGCATTTATAAAAATTGTGAACATATGTTTTGTTTTATGAATACGTGAAATTCTATGTCCATATGGCTTTTGGCAAGCCTATTTGTCTATATTGGATATATTTGATAGTTTTAATGGTATAAAATGTTGCATGGATCTATAGCTTTTTGGTTAATGCAAATCATTTATCATGGTTATCCATAATTGCAGTACAAATAATTAAATGAATAATTGCACAAAGTTTATTGTTAGTTAAGCTTTGAACCTAAATATGTGTTTGTAATCCAAGACACAAACTTATAGAGATCAACATAAGTTCAATAGTTATAGTTGAGAGAAGACTATATAATGGAAACATGGAAAGAACCAAAATTAGACAATGTAAGACACCATTGTACCAATACCCATTCTAAAAAAATTGCATAGCACATAAACTTCAATTCATCTAATGCATGGACTTAAGCGATTTCACTACTAGGGTGTGGCCCGAAATGATCGAGCGAGTTGGAGAGAAAAAATAAGGCATTCCTAGCATAAAACCGGCCACCTGATGTGTATGAGTTGACGGTTCAGTGTCGCGACTACCGGATTGAAAGATGGGGCATTGTGCAACTTTTCATTGAACTCATCTGACGCTTTTTGTTGCAACCAAGAAAGTGTCGCCATGAGCAACTAGATCCGAGTCTACCGAAACCAAGAGAGGATTTTTTAGAGTTCCATAACACAACCCTATAGGATCAAACAACTCATTCTTATGATTAATGGGTGCCGAAAAATGTGATGCCGAATATTGACAACTTTGAACACCTTGAACACTTAGGCGATTTTGCTGCCAGGGTGTGGCCCGCAAAGATTGGGTGAGTTGGAGAGGAAAAGGAAGGCATTCCTAGCGTAAAACTAGCCACCTCGATGTTTACGAGCTGACAGTTTGGTGCCATGAGGAGCGGATTGAAAGATGGGCCATTGTGCAACTTTTCATTGAACTCATCTGATGCTTTTTGTCACAATGGAGAAAGTGTCGCCATGAGCAACTGGATCCAAGTCTACCGAAACCAAGAGAGGCTTTTTTAGAGTGCCATAACATGACCCCGTAGGATCAGATGACTCATTCTTATGATTAACAAGCAACAAGAAACGTGATGTCAAATATTGACAACTTTGAGCAACTTGAGCACATAGGCGATTTCGCTGCTACGGTGTGGCCCATAATGATCGGGCGAGTTTGAGAGCAAAAAGAAGAAATTACTAGAGTAAACCTAGCCACCCTAACCCATACGAGTTGATGGTTCCATGCTGAGATGAGCGGATTGAAAGATGGGGCATTGTGCAAATTTTCATTGAACTCATTTGACGCTTTTTGTCGCAACTGAGAAAGTGTCACCACGAGCAACTAGTTCTGAGTCTATTGAAACCAAGAGAGAAGTTTTTAGAGTGCCATAACAAAACCATGTAGGATTAGATGGCTTGAACTTATGATTAACGGGCACTGAGAAACATGATGCCGAATATTGACAACTTTGAGCAACTTGAACACTTAGGTGATTTCGCTGCCAGGGTGTGGCCCACAACAATTGGGCAAGTTGGAAAGAAAATAGAAGGCATTCCTAGTGTAAACCTAGCCACCCTGATGCATATGAGCTTATGGTTTGGAGCTGTGACAAGTGAATTGAAGGATGGGGCATTGTGCAACTTTTCATTGAACTCAACTGACGCTTTTTGTCGCAACCAAGAAAGCGTCGCCACGAGCAACTGGATCCGAGTTTACCAAAATCAAGAGAGGCTCTTTTAGAGTATAATACAAGCAACCTTGTAGGATGAGAAGGCACATTCTTATAATTAACAAGAGTTGAGAAATGCAATGCCAAATATTGACAACTTTGAGCAACTTAAGCACTTAGGATTTCGCTGATAGGGTGTGCCCTGCAATGATGGGGCACGTTGGAGACAAAAAAGAAGGCATTCCTAGCATAAACCCAGGCACCCCTATGCATATGAGTTGATGGTTTGGTGCCACAACTAGGGGATTGAAAGATGGGGTATTATGCAACTTTTCATTGAACTCATCTGACACTTTTTATCGCAACCGAGAAACCGTCGCCACGAGCAACTGGATCCGGGTCTACCAAAACCAAGAGAGGCTTTTTTAGAGTACCATTAAATGACCCCATAGGATCAAATAAATTGTTTTAATGATTAACGGGCGTCGAGAAATGAGATGCCAAATATTGACAACTTTGAGCAATTTGAGCACTTAGGCTATTTCGCTGCTAGGGTGTGGCCTGTAACGATCGGGCAAGTTGGAGAGCAAAAAGAATGCATTCCTAGCATAAAACCTACCATAATGATGCGTACAAGCTGATGGTTTGGTGCCACAATGAGCGAATTGAAAGATAGGGCATTGTGTAACTTTTTATTGAACTCATTTGATGCTTTTTGTCGCAACCAAAAAAGTGTCGCCACAAGCAAATGGATCCGAGTCTACTGAGACCAAGAGAGGATTTTTTAGAGTGCCATAACACAACCCCGTAGGATTAGATGACTCGTTATTATGATTAACAGGAACCAAGAAATGTGATGCCAACTATTGACAACTTTGAGCAACTTGAGCACTTAGGCGATTTCGCTGCTAAGGTGTGGCCAGCAATGATCGGGCGAGTTGGATAGCAAAAAGAAAAAATTCCTAGCATAAACTTGACCACCCCAATGCATATGAGTTGATAGTTCAATACCACAATGAGCGGATTGAAAGATGGGGCATTGTGCAACTTTTCATTAAACTCATATGATGTTTTTTGTCGCAATTGAGAAAGCGTTGCCACGAGTAATTGGATACAAGTGTACTGAAACTGAGAGAGGATTTTTTATAGTGCCATAACAAGACCCCATACAATCAGACGACTTGTTCTTATAATTAACGGGCGTCAAGAAACGCGATGCCCAATATTGACAATTTTTAGCAACTTGAGCACTTAGGCGATTTCACTGCAAGGGTGTGGTCCGCAACAATCGGACGAGTTGGAGAGATAAAAGAAGGCATTCATAGCATAAAACCGACCACCTCGATGTGTACTAGCTGATGTTTTAGTGCCATGAGGAGCAGATTGAAAGATGGGGCATTGTCCAGCTTTTCATTGAACTCATTTGACACTTTTTGTCGCAACCAAGAAAGCGTCACCACAAGCAACTGGATCTTATTCTACCGAAACTGAAAGAGGCTTTTTTAGAGTGCCATAACATGATCCCATAGGATTAGATGACTCATTCTTATGATTAATAGGCAATGAGAAATGCAATGCCAAATATTGACAATTTTGAGCAACTTGAGCACTTAGGCGATTTCACTGCCAGGGTGTGGTCCGCAACGATCGGGTGAGTTGGAGAGAAAAAAGAAGGAATTCCTAGTGTAAACCCAACCACCTCAATGCATAAAATTTGATGGTTCGGTTCCACGATGACCGGATTGAAATATGGGGCAATGTGTAACTTTTCATTGAACTCATCTGACGCTTTTTGTCGCAACCGAGAAAGCGTGACCACGAGCAACTGGATCCGAGTCTATCGAAACTAAGAGAGGATTTTTTAGAGTGGCGTTACATGACCTCGTAGGATTAGACAACTTGTTCTTATGATTAATGGGTGCCGAGAAATGCGATGCCAAATATTGACAACTTTGAGCAACTTGAGCACTTAGGCGATTTCGCTGCCAGGGTGTGGCCCACAATGATCGAGCGAGTTGGAGAGAAAAAATAATAAATTCCTAGTGTAAACCTGGCCACCCCGATGCATACAAGTTGATGGTGCAGTACCATGACAAGAGGATTAAAATATGGGGCATTGTGCAACTTTTCATTGAACTCATCTGACGGTTTTTATCGCAACCAAGAAAACGTCGCCACGAGCAACTGGATCTGAGTCTATCAAAACTAAGAGAAAATGTTTTAGAGGGAAATACCATGACCCCGTAGGATGAGATGCATCATTTTAATAATTAACAGGCGTCAAGAAACGCGATGCCGAATATTGACAACTCCGAGCAACTTAAGCACTTAGGCTATTTCGCTGCCAGGGTGTGGCCCGCAACGATCGTGCAAGTTGGAGACCAAAAAGAAAGCATTCCTACCATAAACCTGGCACTATGATGCATACAAGCTGATGGTTTGGTGCCGCGACAAGGGGATTAAAATATGGGGCATTGTGCATCTTTTCATTGAACTCATCTAATGCTTTTTGTCACAACTAAGAAGGCATCGCCACGAGCAATTGGATCCGGGTCTACTAAAATTGAGAGAGGATTTTTAAGAGTGTCATAGCATGACCCCATACGATCAGACAACTCATTTTTATGATTAATGGGTGCTGAGAAATGCGATGCTGAATATTGACAACTTTGAGCAACTTGAGCACTTAGGCGATTTCACTATTAGGGTGTGGCCCATAACGATCGGGTGAGTTGGAGAGAAAAAAAAAAAGCATTCCTAGCCTAAACCTGGCCACACTGATGCATACAAGATGATGGTTTGGTTCCACAATGAGCGGATTTAAAGATGGGGCATTGTGCAACTTTTTATTGAACTCATCTAACACATTTTGTTGCAATCGAGAAAGCGTCGCCATGAGCAACTGGATCGGAGTCTACCAAGACCAAGAGAAGATTTTTTAGAGTGCCATACCACAACCCCATAGGATTAGATGACTTGTTCTTATGATTAATGGGCACCAAGAAACACGATGCCAAATATTCACAACTTTGAGCAACATGAGCACTAAGGCGATTTTGCTACTAGGGTGTGGCCCGCAATGATTAAGCGAGTTGGAGAGAAAAAAGAAGGCATTCCTAGTGTAAACCCAACCACCCTAATGCATATGAGCTAATGGTTTGGTGCCCCGACAAGCGGATTAAATGATGAGGCGTTGTGCAACTTTTCATTGAACTCATCTAACACTTTTTGTCGCAATCGAGAAAGGGTCACCACGAGCAATTGGATCCGAGTCTACTGAAACCAAGAGAGGCTTTTTTAGAGTGCCATAACAAAACCTTGTAGGATTAGACAACTTATTCTTATAATTAATAGGCACCAAGAAATGTGATGCCTAATATTGACAACTTTGAGTAGCTTGAGCACTTAGGTGATTTCGCTGCCAGGGTGTGATCCACAACAATCGGGCGAGTTGGAGAGCAAAAAGAAGGCATTCCTAGCATAAACCCAGCCACCTCGATGCGTACAAGATGACGGTTTGATGCCGCGAGGAGTGGATTGAAAGATGGGGCATTGTGCAACTTTTCATTGAACTCATCTGATGCTTTTTTTTGCAGCAAAGAAAGCATCGCCACGAGCAACTGGATCTTACTCTACCAAAACTGAGAGAGGCTTTCTTAGAGTGCCATAATATGACCCCGTAGGATTAGACAACTCATTCTTATGATTAATAAGCACCAAGAAATGTGATGCCAAATATTGACAAGTTTGAGCAACTTGAGCACTTAGGCGATTTCGCTGCGAGAATGTGGCCCGCAATGATCGGACAAGTTAGAGAGCAAAAAGAAGGCATTCCTAGCATAAACCCAGCCACCCCAATGCGTACGAACAACTGGATCCAAGTCTACCAAAACCAAGAGAGGTTTTTTTTAGAGTGAAACACCATGACCCCGTAGGATTAGATGGTTTGTTCTTATGTTTAACGGGCACTGAGAAATGAGATGCCGAATATTGACAACTTAAGCACTTAGGCTATTTCACTACCAGGGTGTGGCCTGTAATGTTTAGGCAAGTTGGAGACAAAAAGAAAGCATTCCTAGTGTAAACCCAAGCATCCTGATGCGTACGAGCTGACGGTTTGGTGTTATGATGAGGGGATTGAAAGATGGGGCATTGTGCAACTTTTCATTAAACTCATCTGACACTTTTTGTCACAACTGAGAAAGTGTCGCCATGAGCAACTAGATCCGGGTCTACCAAAACTGAGAGAGGATTTTTTAGAGTGTCATAAGATGATCATGTAGGATTAGACAACTCATTCATATGATTAACGAGCACTGAGAAACATGATGCTGAATATTGATAACTTTGAGCAACTTGAGCACTTAGGTGATTTCGTTGCCAGGGTGTGGCTTGTAATGATTGGGCATGTTGGAAAGAAAAAGTAATGCATTCCTATCATAAAATCGGCCACACTGATGCGTACGAGCTGATGGTTTGGTGCGGCGACAAGTAGATTGAAAGATGGGGCATTGTGCAACTTTTCATTGAACTCATCTGATGCCTTTTGTTGCAACTGAGAGAGCATCACCATGAGCAACTGGATCTGATTCTACCGAGACTGAGAGAGGCATTTTTAGAGTACCATAACACAACCCTGTAGGATTAGACAACTCCTTCTTATGATTAACAAGCACCAAGAAATGCGATGCCAAATATTGACAACTTTGAGTAACTTGAGCACTTAGGTGATTTCGCTGCTAGGGTGTGACTTGCAACGATTGGGCGAGTTGGAGAGTGAAAAGATGGCATTCTTAGAATAAAAATGACCATCTCGATGCATACAACCTGATGGTTTAGTGTCGTGACATACAGATTGAAAGATGGGGCATTGTGCAACTTTTCATTGAACTCATCTGACGCTTTTTGTCACAACCAAGAAAACATCACCACGAGCAATTGGATTTGAGTGTACCAAAACTGAGAGAGGATTTTTTAGAGTGCCATAACAAGACCCCATAGTATCTGATGTCTTGTTCTTATAATTATCGAGCTTCGAGAAATGCGATGCCCAATATTGACAACTTTGAGCAACTTGAGCACTTAGGTAATTTCTTTGCTAGGGTGTAGTCCGCAATGATTGGGCAAGTTGGAGAGAAAAAAAAGGCATTCCTAGCATAAACCCAGCCACCCTGACGTGTACGAGCTAACAATTTTGTGCCATGAGGAGCGGATTGAAAGATGGGGCATTGTGAAACTTTTCATTGAACTCATCTAACGCTTTTTGTCATAGCCGAGAAAGCATCGCCACGAGAAACTACATCTTAGTCTACCAAAATTGAGAGAGACATTTTTAGAGTGCCATAACATGACCCCGTAGGATCAGATGACTCGTTCTTATGATTAATAGGCACCGAGAAACGTGATGCCAAAGATTGACAAATTTGAGCAGCTTGAGTACTTAGGCAATTTCGCCGCCAGGGTGTGGTCTGCAACGATCGGGCGAGTTGGAGAGAAAAAATAATGCAATTATAGTGTAAACCCATCCACCCCAATGCGTACAAGCTGACAGTTGGGTGCGGCGACGAGCGGATTGAAAGATGGGGCATTGTGCAACTTTTCATTGAACTCATTTGATGCTTTTTGTCGCAATCGAGAAAGTGTCACCACGAGCAACTAGATCCGAGTCTACCAAAACCAAGAGAGGCTTTTTTAGAGTGTCATAACATGACCTCGTAGGTTTAGATAACTCATTATTATGATTAATGTGCACCGAGAAATGCAATGCCAAATATTGACAACTTTGAGCAACTTGAGCACTTAGGTGATTTCGCTGTCACAGTGTGGTCTGCAATTATTGGGCAAGTTGGAGAGAAAAAATAATGCATTCCTAGTGTAAAACCAGCAACCCCAACATGTACGCTCTAATGGTTTGGTGTCGTGATGAGTGGATTGAAAGATGCGGTATTGTACAACTTTTCATTGAACTCATTTGACATTTTTTGTAGCAATCGAGAAATCGTCGCCATGAGCAACTGGATCTGAGTCTACCAAGGCCAAAAGAGGATTTTTTAGAGTGTCATAACATGACCCTATAGGATGAGATAGCTTGTTCTTATAATTAACGAGCACCGAGAAACGCGATGCCGAATATTGACAACTTTGAGCAACTTGAGCACTTAGGCGATTTCGCTACCAGGTTGTGGCCCGCACCGATCGAGCAAGTTGGAGAGAAAAGAGAAGGCATTTCTAGTGTAAACCCAACCACCCCGATGTGTATGAGCTGATGGTTCGGTGCCACAATGAGCAGATTGAAAGATGGGGCATTGTGCAACTTTTCATTAAAGTCATCTGATGCTTTTTATCACAACTGAGAAAACATCGCCATGAGCAACTAGATCCGAGTCTACCAAAACTGAGAGAGGCCTTTTTAGAGTGTCATAAGAAGACCTTGTATGATCAGATGGCTCATTCTTATGATTAACAGGTGCCAAGAAACGCGATGCCCAATATTGAAAACTTTGAGCAACTTAAGCACTTAGGTGATTTCTCTACCAAGGTGTGGTCCGCAACAATCGGGCAAGTTGGAGAGAAAAAAGAAGGCATTCCTAATGTAAACATGGCCACTATAATGCATATGAGTTGATGGTTCAGTGCCGTGATGAGCAGATTGAAAAATGGGGCATTGTGCAACTTTTCATTGAACTCATCTAATGCTTTTTGTTGCAAGCGAGAAAGCATCATCACAAGCAACTAGATCTGAGTCTACCGAAACAGAGAGAGGATTTTTTAGAGTGCCATAACATGACCCTGTAGGATTAGATGACTCATTCTTATGATTAATGCCCACAGAGAAACGTGATGCCAAATATTGACAACTTTGAGCAACTTGAGCACTTAGGCGATTTCACTGTCAGGGTGTAACCCGCAATGATCGAGCGAGTTGGAGACCAAAAATAAGACTTTCCTAGCATAAACACGGCCACCCCAATGAGTTCAAGCTGACGGTTTGGTGCCATGACAAGCGGATTGAAAGATGGGGCATTGTGCAACTTTTCATTGAACTCATCTGACGCTTTTTGTTGCAACCGAGAAAGCATCACCACGAGCAACTAGATCCGAGACTATCTAAACCAAGAGAGGCTTTTTTAGAGTGACATGTTACAACCCCGTAGGATCAGATGGCTTGTTCTTATGATTAATGGGTACCAAGAAACACGATGCTGAATATTAACAACTTTGAGCAACTTGAGAACTTAGGTGATTTCACTGCAATGGTGTGGCCCGCAATGATCGAGCGATTTAGAGAGAAAAAATAATGCATTTATAGCGTAAACCTGGCCACCCCAATGAGTACAAGCTGAAGGTTTGATGTCACATCGACTGGATTAAAGGATGGGACATTGTGCAACTTTTCATTGAACTCATCTAATGCTTTTTGTCACAACCGAGAAAGCGTCACCAATTGCAATTGGATCTGAGTCTACCGAGATTGACAAAGTGTTTTTTAAAGTTCCATAACAAGACCTCATAGGATCAAACTTCTCATTCTTATGATTGACGGGCACCAAGAAACGCGATGTTGAATATTGACAACTTTGAGCAACTTGAGCACTTAGGCAATTTCGCTACGAGGGTGTGGCCCGCACTGATTAGGTGAGTTGGAGAGAAAAAAGAATGCATTTCTATCGTAAACCCAGCCACCCTGATGCATTCGAGCTAACGGTTTGGTGTTGCGATGAGTGAATTGAAAGATGGCACATTATGCAACTTTTCATTGAACTCATCTGACACTTTTTATCACAACCGAGAAAGCATTGCCACGAGCAACTGGATCTGAGTCTACCGATACCGAGAGATTATTTTTTAGAGTGTCATAACACAATCCCATAGGATCAGATGGCTTGTTCTTATGATTAACGGGTGCCGAGAAATGCGATGTCAAATATTGACAACTTTGAGCAACTTGAACACTTGGGTGATTTCACTGTCAGGGTGTAGCCCGCAACGATCGAGTGAGTTGGAGAGAAAAAAGAAGGCATTCCTAGCGTAAACCCGACCACCCCGATAGGTATGGGTTGACAGTTGGGTGTCGCAACAAGCAAATTGAAAGATGGGGCATTGTGCAACTTTTCATTGAACTCATCTGACGTTTTTTGTCGCAACCAAGAAAGCGACGTCATGAGCAATTGGATTTGAGTCTACTAAAATTGAGAAAAGGCTTTTTTAGAGTGCCATACCATGACCCCATAGGATCAGATGGCTTGTTTGTATGATTAACAGGTGTCGAGAAACGAGATGACTAATATTGAAAACTTAGAGCAACTTGAGCACTTAGTCTATTTCATTGTAAGGGTGTGGCCTGCAATGATTGGACGAGTCAGAGAGCAAAAAGAAGGCATTCCTAGCATAAACCTGCGCACCCTGACACGTATGAGCTAACGGTTTGGTGCCACGACGAGGGGATTGAAAAATGGGGCAATGTGCAACTTTTCATTGAGCTCATGTGACGCTTTTTATCGCAACCAAGAAAGCATCACCACGAGCAACTGGATCCAGGTCTACCAAAACCAAGAGGGGCTTTTTTAGAATGTCATAACATGACCCTATAGGATCACACGACTCATTCTTATGATTAACGGGCATCAAGAAACGTGATGTCGAATATTGACAACTTTGAGCAACTTGAGCACTTAGACAATTTCACTGCAAGGGTGTGGCCCGCAATGATTGGGTGAGTTGGAGAGAAAAAAGAAGGCATTCCTAATGTAACTCCAACCACCCCAATGCGTATGACCTAATGGTTCGGTCCTGCAATGAGCGGATTGAAAGATGGGGCATTGTGCAACTTTTCATTGAGCTCATTTGATGCTTTTTGTTGCAATCGAGAAAGCATCGGCATGAGGAGCAGGATCTGAGTCTACCGAAACCAATTGAGGCTTTTTTAGAGTGTCATAACATGACTCGGTAGGATCAGATGGCTATTTCTTATGATTAATGGGCGTCGACAAATGCCTTGTTGAATATTGACAACTTTGAGCAACTTGAACACTTAGGTGATTTGACTGCTAGAGTTTGGCCTGCAAACGATCGGATGAGTTGAAGAGAAAAAAGAAGGCATTCCTAGCGTAAAATTGACCACCCCAATGCATACGAGCTTATGATTCGGTGCTGCAACAAGCAGATTGAAAGATGGGGCATTGTGCAACGTTTCATTGAACTCATCTAATACTTTTTGCCGCAACCGAGAATGCATTGCCACGAGCAACTAGATCCGAGTCTACCAAAATCGAGAAAGGATTTTTTAGAGTGCCGAATATTTTACAACTTAGAGCAACTTGAGAACTTAGGCTATTTCGCTGCCAGGGTGTGGCCTAGAACGATCAGGCGAGTTGGAGAGCAAAAAGAGGGAATTCCTAGCGTAAACCCGAGCACCCCAATGCATACGAGCTGACGGTATGGTTGCACAATAAGGGGATTGAAACATGGTGAATTGTGCAACATTTCATTGAACTCATCTAATGCTTTTTATCGCAACTGAGAAAGCGTCACCACGAGCAACTAGATCCAGGTCTACCGAAACTGAGAGAGGCTTTTTAAGACTATCAAGACAAAACCCCATAGGATTAGATGGATCATTCTTATGATTAATGGGCACCAAGAAATGTGATGCCGAATATTGAAAAATTTGAGCAACTTGAGCACTTAGGCGATTTCGCTGCTAAGGTGTGGCCCACAACGATCAGGCGAGGTGGATAGCCAAAAGAAGACATTCCTAGAATAAACCCAGCCACCTTGATGCATACGAGCTGATGGTTCGGTGCCACGTCGAGTGGATTGAAAGATGGGGTATTGTGCAACTTTTCATTGAACTCATCTAATGCTTTTTGTCGCAACCGAGAAAGCATCGCCACGAGCAACTGGATCCAAGTCTACCAAAACCAAAAGAGGATTTATTATAGTGACATAACATGACCCCGTAGGATCAGAAGGTTCATTCTTATGATTAATGGGTGCAAAGAAACGTGATGCCGAATATTAACAACTTTGAGCAACTTGAGCACTTAGGCGATTTCATTGCAAGGTTGTGGCCCGCAACGATTGGGCGAGTTAGAGAGAAAAAAGAATGTAATCCTAGCATAAACCCAGCCACCCCAATGCGTACAAGTTGATGATTTGGTGCTACTACGAGCGGATTGAAAGATGGGGCATTATGCAACTTTTCATTGAACTCATCTGATGCTTTTTGTCACAACTAAGAAAGCATCACCATGAGCAATTCAATCCGAATCTATCAAGACCGAGAGAGGCTTTATTAGAGTGCTATAACAAGACCTTGTAGGATCATACGACTTGTTTTTTTAATTAATGGGCACCGAGAAACGCAATGCCAAATATTGACAACTTTGAGCAACTTCACACTTAGGCTATTTTGCTGCTAGGGTGTGGCCTACAATGATCGGGCAAGTTGAAGAGCAAAAGGAATCCATTCCTAATGTAACCCCAACCACCCTGACATGTATGACCTAACGGTTTGGTGCTATGACAAGTGGATTGAAAGATGGGGCATTTTGCAACTTTTCATTGAACTCATCTGACGCTTTTTGTTACAACCAAGAAAGCGTCACCACGAGCAACTAGATCCAATTGTACTAGGATCGAGAGAGGCTTTTTTAGAGTGCCATAACACAACCCCGTAGGATCAGATGGCTCATTCTTATGATTAATAGGTATCGAGAAATGTGATGCCAAATATTGACAACCTTGAATAACTTGAGCACTTAGGCGATTTCACTGCTAGGGTGTGACCTACAATGATTGCGCGAGTTGGAAAGAAAAAAGAAGGCCTTCCTAGTGTAAACCCAACCACCCTGACACGTACGAGTTGACGGTTCGGTACCGCAACGAGCATATTAAAAGATGGGGTATTGTAAAACTTTGTGTTGAACTCATTTGACGCTTTTTGTCGCAACCGAGAAAGTGTTGCCACGAGAAATTGGATCTGAGTGTACTGAAACTAAGAGAGGCTTTTTTAGAGTGCCATAACAATACCCCATAGGATCAAACAACTTGTTCTTATAGTTAACGGGCTCCGAGAAATGTGATGCTCAATATTGACAACTTTGAGCAACTTGAGCACTTAGGCAATTTCTTTGCCAGGGTGTGCTCTGTAACGATCGAGTGAGTTGGAGAGAAAAAAAGGCATTCCTAGCATAAACCCAACCACCCTGACTCATATGACCTGACGGTTTGGTGCCATGAGGAGCAGATTGAAAGATGGGGCATTGTGAAACTTTTCATTGAACTCACCTGACGCTTTTTGTCGCAACCGAGAAAGCATCGCCATGAGCAACTAGATCTTAGTCAACCAAAATTGAGAGAGGCTTTTTTAGAGTGCCATAACATGACCCTATAGGATCAAACAACTCATTCTTATGATTAATGGGCATTGAGAAACACTATCCCTAATATTGACAACTTTGAGCAACTTGAGCACTTAGACAATTTTGCTGCCAAGTTGTGGCCTGCAATGATCGGGTGAGTTGGAGAGAAAAAAAAGGCATTCCTAGCATAAACCTAGCCACCTTAATGCATACAAGTTGATGGTTCAGTGTTGCGACGAGCAGATTGAAAGATGGGGAATTGTGTAACTTTTCATTGAACTCATTTGGCGCTTTTTGTCGCAACCGAGAAAGCGTCGCCATGAGCAACTAGATCTTAATCTACCAAAATTGAGAGAGGATTTTTTATATTACCATAACATGACCCTATAGGATCAGACAACTCATTCTTATGCTTAATGGGCATCGAGAAACGTGATCCCGGATATTGACAACTTTGAGCAACTTGAGCACTTAGGTGATTTTACTGCCAAGTTGTGGCCCACAATGATCGAGTGAGTTGGAGAGAAAAAAAAAAGGCATTCCTAGCATAAACATAGCCACGCTAACATGTACAAGCTGATGGTTCAGTGCCACGACGAGCGGATTGAAAGATGGGGCATTGTGTAACTTTTCATTGAACTCATCTGACACTTTTTGTCACAACCGAGAAAGCATCTCCTCGAGCAACTAGATCTGAGTGTAGCATAACCAAAAGAGGATTTTTTAGAGTACCATAACACAACCTCATAGGTTTAGATGACTCATTCTTATGTTTAATAGGTGTCGAGAAACACGATGCCGAATATTGACAACTTTGAGCAACTTGAGCAGTTAGGTGATTTCGCTACTAGGGTGTGGCCCGCATCAATCGGGCAAGTTGGAGAGAAAAAAGAAAGCATTAGTAA
This sequence comes from Cryptomeria japonica, assembly GCF_030272615.1. NCBI lineage: Eukaryota > Viridiplantae > Streptophyta > Pinopsida > Cupressales > Cupressaceae > Cryptomeria > Cryptomeria japonica. Next base: position 544,704,022 of record NC_081412.1, on the reverse strand, counting down.
CATAAACCCAGCCACTCTGATGCATACGAGTTAATGGTTTGATGTCACGATGAGTAGATTGAAAGATGGGGCATTGTGCAACTTTTCATTGAACTCGTCTGACACTTTTTATCACAATAGAGAAAGCGTCGCCACGAGCAACTAGATCCGAGTCTACCAAAACTGAGAAAGGATTTTTTAGAGTGCCATAACAAGACCTCGTAGGATCAGACGTCTCATTCCTATGATTAATGGGCAACGAGAAACATGACGCCCAATATTGACAACTTTGAGCAACTTGAGCACTTAGGTGATTTCACTACCAAGGTGTGGTCCGCATTGGAGAGAAAAAAGAAGGCATTCCTAGTGTAAACCCGGCCACCTAGATGCCTATGACCTGATAGTTGGGGGTCGCGATGAACAGATTGAAAAATAGGGCATTGTGCAACTTTTGATTGAAGTCATCTGATGCTTTTTGTCGCAACCGAGAAAACCTCACCATGAGCAACTAGATCTGAGTCTACCAAAATTGAGAGAGGCTTTTTTAAAGTTCCATAACATGACTTTGTAGGATCAGACGACTCATTCTTATGATTGGCGAGTGTAGAGAAACGCGATGCGAAATATTGACAACTTTGAGCAACTTGAGAACTTAGGCGATTTCACTGCCAAGGTGTGGCATGCAACGATCAGGTAAGTTAGAGAGCAAAAAGAAAGTATTCCTAGCGTAAAACTGGGAAACCCAATGCATACAAGCTAATGGTTTAGTGCCACAACGAGGGGATTGAAAGGTGGGGCATTGTGCAACTTTTCATTGACCTCATCTAATGATTTTTATCGCAACCGAGAAAGCGTCCCCACAAACAACTAGATCCGAGTCTACCAAAATTGAGAGTCTTTTTTAGAGAGCCATAACATAATCCCATAGGATCACACAGCTCATTCTTATGATTAACGAGCACCAAGAAATGCAATGCCGAATATTGATAACTTTGAGCAACTTTAGCACTCAGACAATTTCACTGCAAGGGTGTGGCCCGCAATGATCAAGCGAGCTGGAGAGCAAAAAGAAGGCATTCCTAACATAACCCCAGCCACCCCAACATAAATGACCTAACGATTCGGTCCCGCAATGAGTGAATTGAAAGATGGGGCATTGTGCAACTTTTCATTGACCTCATCTGACGCTTTTTGTCGCAACCGAGAAAGCATCGCCACAAGCAACTGGATCCGAGTCTACCAAAACCGAGAGAGGATTTTTAAGAGTGCCATAACATGACCCTGTAGGATCAAACAACTATTTCTTATGATTAATGGGCGCCGAGAAATGCATTACTGAATATTGACAACTTGGAGCAACTTGAACACTTATGCGATTTCGCTGCTAGGGTGTGGCCCACAACGATCGGGCGAGTTGGAGATAAAATAGAAGGAATTCCTAGTTGAAGAGTTGACGATTTGGTGTCGTGAGGAGTGGATTGAAAGATGGGGAATTGTGCAACTTTTCATTGAACCCATCTAATGCTTTTTGTCACAACCGAGAAAGCGTTGCCACGAGCAACTAGATCAGAGTTTAGCAAAACTGAGAGAGGATTTTTTAGAGTGCCATAACACAACCTCATAGGATCAGATGGCTCATTCCTATGATTAATGAGCACTGAGAAATGTGATGCCGAATATTGACAAATTTGAGCAACTTGAGCACTTATGCGATTTCGCTACCAAGGTGTGGCCTGCAACGATCAGGCGAGTTGGATAGCAAAAAGAAGACATTCCTAGCATAAACCTAGCCACCCCGACACGTACGAGTTGATGGTTCAGTGTCACGACGAGTGGATTGAAAGATGGGGCATTGTGCAACTTTTCATTGAACTCATCTGATGATTTTTATCACAACCGAGAAAGCATCGCCATGAGCAACTGGATCCGACTCTACCAAAACTGAGAGAGGATTATTTAAAGTGTCATAACATGACCCCGTAGGATTAGATGGTTTGTTCTTATGATTAACGAGTGCCGAGAAATGCAATGTTGAATATTGACAACTTTGAGCAACTTGAGCATTTAAGCGATTTCGTTGCCAGGGTGTGGCCGACAATAATCAAGCGAGTTGGAGAGAAAAAATAATGCATTACTAGTGTAAACCCAACTACCCCAATGCGTATGAGATGATGGTTTGGTGCCATGACTTGCGGATTGAAAGATGCAGCATTTTGTAACTTTCCATTGAACTCATCTGATGCTTTTTGTAGAAAAGGAGAGAGCATCACCACAAGCAACTGGATCTGAGTCTACCGAGACCGAATGAGGATTTTTTAGAGTGCCATAAAATGACCCCGTAGAATTAGACATCTCATTCTTATAATTAATGGGCACCGAGAAACATGATGCCAAATATTGACAACTTTGAGCAACTTAAGCACTTAGGTGATTTCGCTACTAGGGTGTGGCCTGCACCGATCAGGCGAGTTGGAGAGAAAAAAGAAGGCATTCCTAGAATAAACCCAGCCACCTTGATGCATACAAGCTGATGGTTCGGTGCTGCGATGAGAAGATTGAAAGATGGGGCATTGTGCAACTTTTTGTTGAAATCATCTGACGCTTTTTATCACAACCAAGAAAGCATCGCCACGAGCAACTAGATCCGAATCTACCGAAACTGAGAGAGACTTTTTTAGAGTGCCATAAAAAGACCTTGTAGGATCAGATGGCTCATTCTTATGATTAACGGGCATTGAGAAACACGATGCCCAATATTGACAACTTTGAGCAACTTGAGCACTTTGGCGATTTCACGGCCAGGGTGTGCTCCGCAATGATCGGGCGAGTTAGAGAGCAAAAAGAAGGAATTCGGTGTTGTGAGGAGTGGATTGAAAGATGGGGTATTGTGCAACATTTCATTGAACTCATCTAACACTTTTTGTCGCAACCAAGAAAGCGTTTCCATGAGCAACTGGATCAGAGTTTACCAAAATTGAGAGAGGATTTTTTAGAGTGCCATAACATGACCTCAAAGGATCAGATGGCTCATTCCTATGATTAACGAGCACTGAGAAACATAATGTTGAATATTGACAAATTTGAGCAACTTGAGCACTCAGGTGATTTTGCTACCAAGTTGTGGCCCGCAATGATTGAGCGAGTTGGGGAGAAAAAAAAAGGCATTCCTAGTGTAAACCCAGCCACGCTAATGCGTACAAGCTTACGGTTCAGTGCCACAACAAGCTAATTGAAAGATGGTGCATTGTGTAACTTTTCATTGAACTCATCTGACGCTTTTTGTCACAACCGAGAAAGCATCTCAAGCAACTAGATTTGAGTGTAGCATAACCAAGAGAGGCTTTTTTAGAGTACCATAACATGACCTCGTAGGTTCAGATGACTCATTCTTATGTTTAACAGAAACCAAGAAATGCGATGCCGAATATTGACAACTTTGAGCAACTTGAGCACTTAGGCGATTTCGCTACTAGGGTGTGGCCCGCACCGATCAGGTGAGTTGGAGAGCAAAAAGAAAGCATTACTAACATAAACCCAGCCACTCTGATGCGTACGAGCTGATGGTTCAATGTCGGGATGAGCAGATTGAAAGATGGGGCATTGTGCAACTTTTCATTGAACTCATCTAACGCTTTTTATTGCAACAGAGAAAGCATCGCCACGAGAAACTAGATCCGAGTCTACCAAAACCAAGAGAGGATTTTTTAGAGTGTCATAACAAGACCTCGTAGGATTAGACATCTCATTCCTATGATTAATGGGCATCGAGAAATGCGACGCCCAATATTGACAACTTTGAGCAACTTGAGCACTTAGGTGATTTCGCTACCACGGTGTGGACCGCATTGGAGAGAAAAAAGAAGGCATTCCTAGTGTAAACCCAACCACCTAGATGCCTATGAGATGATGGTTGGGGGTCGCGATGAACAGATTGAAAAATAGGGCATTGTGCAACTTTTGATTGAAGTCATCTGATGCTTTTTGTTGCAACCGAGAAAGCCTCGCCATGAGCAACTGGATCTGAGTCTACCAAAATCGAGAGAGGCTTTTTTAGAGTGCCATAACATGACTCCATAGGATTAGATGACTCATTCTTATGATTGGCGAGCGCAGAGAAACGCAATGCGAAATATTGAGAACTTTGAGCAACTTGAGCACTTAGGCGATTTCGCTGCCAAGGTGTGGCCCGCAATGATCGGGCAAGTTGGAGAGAAAAAAGAAGGCATTCCTAGCATAAAACTGGGAAACCCAATGCATAAGAGCTAATGGTTTGGTGTCGCGACGAGGTGATTGAAAGGTGGGGCATTGTTCAACTTTTCATTGAACTCATCTAATGATTTTTATCGCAACCGAGAAAGTGTCCCCATGAACAACTAGATCCGGGTCTACCAAAATCAAGAAGCTTTTTTAGAGTGCCATAATATAACCCCATAGGATCACACGGCTCATTCTTATGATTAACGGGCACCAAGAAATGCGATGCCGAATATTGACAACTTTGAGCAACTTTAGCACTCAGACAATTTCACTGCAAGGGTGTGGCCCGCAATGATCGAGTAAGTTGGAGAGCAAAAAGAAGGCATTCCTAACATAACACTAGCCACCCTGACATGTACAACCTCATGATTTGGTCCCATGACGAGCGGATTGAAAGATGGGGCATTGTGCAACTTTTCATTGAACTCATCTGACACTTTTTGTCACAACCGAGAAAGCATTGCGATGAGCAACTGGATCCGAGTCTACCAAAATCGAGAGAGGATTTTAAAGAGTGCCATAACATGACCCTGTAGGATCAAACAACTATTTCTTATGATTAATGGGCACCGAGAAATGCGTTACCGAATATTGACAACTTGGAACTTGAACACACATGCAATTTCGCTACTAGGGTGTGGCCCACAACGATCAGGTGAGTTGGAGACAGAAAAGAAGGGATTCATAGTTGAAGAGTTGATGATTTGATGTTGTGAGGAGTGGATTGAAAGATGGGGTATTGTGCAACTTTTCATTGAACTCATCTAACGCTTTTTGTCGCAACCGAGAAAGCGTTGCCATGAGCAACTGGATCAGAGTTTTCTGAAACCAAGAGAGGCTTTTTTAGAGCACCATAACATGACCTTATAGGATCAGATGGCTTGTTCCTATGATTAATGAGCACTAAGAAATGCAATGCCGAATATTGACAAATTTGAGCAACTTGAGCACTTACGTGATTTCGCTGCCAAGGTGTGGCCCGCAAGGATCGGGCAAGTTGGATAGAAAAAAGAAGACATTCCTAACATAAACCTAGCCACCCCGACATGTATGAGTTGATGGTTCAGTGCCACAACAAGCAGATTGAAAGACGGGGCATTGTACAACTTTTCATTGAACTCATTTGATGCTTTTTATCACAACCAAGAAAGCGTCGCCACGAGCAACTGGATCCAACTCTAGCAAAACTGAGAGAGAATTTTTTAAAGTGTCATAACATGACCCCATAGGATCAGATGGTTTGTTCTTATGATTAACGGGTGCCGAGAAACGCAATGTCAAATATTGACAACTTTGAACAACTTGAGCAATTAGGCGATTTCGCTGCCAAGGTGTGGCCTACAACAATCAAGATAGAAAAAAGAAGACATTCCGAACATAAACCCAGCCACCCTGATGTGTATGAGTTGATGGTTCAGTGCCACGACGAGCGGATTGAAAGACGGGGCATTGTACAACTTTTCATTGAACTCATCTGATGCTTTTTATCACAACCAAGAAAGCGTCGCCACGAGCAACTGGATCCAACTCTAGAAAAACTGAGAGAGGATTTTTAAAGTGTCATAACATGACCCCATAGGATTAGATGGTTTGTTCTTATGATTAACGGGTGCCGAGAAATGCGATGTCAAATATTGACAACTTTGAGCAACTTGAGCTGTTAGGCGATTTCGCTGCCAGGGTGTGGCTTGCAACAATCAAGAGAGTTGGAGAGAAAAAATAATGCATTACTAGCGTAAACCCAACTACCCTAATGCGTATGAGATGATGGTTTGGTGCCATGACTTGCAGATTGAAAGATGCAGCATTGTGCAACTTTTCATTGAACTCATCTGACGCTTTTTGTAACAATCGAGAAAGCTTCACCACAAGCAATCGGATCAGAGTCTACCAAGACCAAATGAGGATTTTTTAGAGTGCCATAAAATGACCCTGTAGAATCAGACATCTCATTCTTATAATTAATGGGCACTAAGAAACATGATGCCGAATATTGACAACTTTGAGCAACTTTAGCACTTAGGTGATTTTGCTACTAGGGTGTGGCCCGCACTGATCAAGTGAGTTGGAGAGAAAAAAGAAGGCATTCCTAGAATAAACCCAGCCACCCTGATATGTACAAGCTGATGGTTCGGTGCCGCGATGAGCAGATTGAAAGATGGAGCATTGTGCAACTTTTTGTTGAACTCATCTGATGCATTTTATCACAACCAAGAAAGCGTCGCCATGAGCAATTGGATCTGAATCTACCAAAACTGAGAGAGGCTTTTTTAGAGTCCCATAAAAAGACCTTGTAGGATCAGATGGCTCATTCTTATGATTACTAGGCATTGAGAAACATGATGCCCAATATTGATAACTTTGAGCAACTTGAGAACTTTGGCGATTTCGTGGCCAGGGTGTGGTTCACAATGATCAGGCGAGTTAGAGAGTAAAAAGAAGGCATTCGGTGCCATGAGGAGTGGATTGAAAGATGGGGCATTGTGCAACTTTTCATTGAACTCATCTAACGCTTTTTGTTGCAACCGAGAAAACATTGCCATGAGCAACTGAATCAGAGTTTACTGAAACCGAGAGAGGATTTTTTAGAGTGCCATAACACAACCTCATAAGATCAGATGGCTTGTTCCTATGATTAACAAGCACTGAAAAATGCAATGCCGAATATTGATAAATTTGAGCAACTTAAGCACTTAGGCGATTTTGCTGCCAAGTTGTGGCCCGCAATGATCAGGCAAGGTGGAGAGAAAAAAAAGGCATTCCTAGCATAAACCTAGCCATGCTAGTGCATACAAGCTGACGGTTCAATGCTGCGACGAGCAGATTGAAAGATGGGGCATTGTGTAACTTTTCATTGAACTCATCTTATGCTTTTTGTCACAACCGAGAAAGCATCTCCTTAAGCAACTAGATTTGAGTGTTGCATAACCAAGAGAGGCTTTTTTAGTGTACCATAACATGATCTTGTAGGTTCAGATGACTCATTCTTATGTTTAACAGGCACCGAAAAACGCGATGCCGAGTTTTGACAACTTTGAGCAACTTGAGCACTTAGGCGATTTCGCTACTAGGGTGTGGCCCGCACTGATCAGGTGAGTTGGAGAGCAAAAAAAAAGCATTACTAACATAAAACAAGCCACTCTGATGCGTACGAGCTGATGGTTCAATGTCGCGATGAGCAGATTGAAAGATGGGGCATTGTGCAACTTTTCATTGAACTTATCTGACACTTTTTATCACAACAGAGAAAGTGTCACCACGAGCAACTAGATTCGAGTCTACCAAAACCAAGAGAGGATTTTTTAGAGTGCCATAACAAGACCTCATAGGATTAGACGTCTCATTCCTATGATTAATGGGGGCCAAGAAATGCGATGCCCAATATTGACAACTTTGAGCAACTTGAGCGCTTAGGTGATTTCACTACCAGGGTGTGGTCTGCATTAGAGAGAAAAAAGAAGGCATTCCTAGTGTAAACCCAGCCACCCAGATGCCTATGAGCTGATAGTTGGGGGTCGCGATGAACAGATTGAAAAATAGGGAATTGTGCAACTTTTGATTGAAGTTATCTGATGCTTTTTGTCGCAACCAAGAAAGCCTCGCCACGAGCAACTGGATCTGAGTCTACCAAATCCGAGAGAGGCTTTTTTAGAGTGCCATAACATGACTCCGTAGGATCAGACTGTTAGGGTTTCAAGCAGATCCGAAGCAAATATGAACTAACAAATTTATGCAGATTTAAATACAAAAGATAAAGAAATAAAACAGGACACAGATAACACAGAGATTTAACGTGGTTCACCCAGAATGGGTTACGTCCACCATACACAGCCGTCCAATCTTTCTTATTATCCAGAAAAAATAGTACATCAACCTTACAATGCTTTAAGCATCCCAGCCGCTTATAACATGCATTTTTAGGGCAACAAACAAAGTCGGCTTTTTTAGGATTTTATTACAATGTCAGTTTTCATCAACAAAAACGGCAAAAAAAAAATTTCTCGGGGGCTGCTGCCCCCGAACCCCTGCTCGAGGCCCAACCCGACCCCGGACCCCGGCAAGGATACATGCTGAGTGTATAGTACTTTACTGATCAGTCGCCACATTTCAACAATCTCCCACTTGGAGACTGATCAAGCTCCACACCGAACAATCTCCCACTTGGAGACTGATACTACATGACACCACTGTACGTGCAACATCTGATGGATAAAACACTAGGACTTGACTGGTATAAATTCCACAATTATCAATCAAGAAGACCAACAAAAACTGATGAAGAAATCATCTTCTCCTGTGGAACTGCCTTTGTGAACATATCGGCAGGATTCTCACTTATGTGAATCTTCTCAAGCCGTAACTGACCCTCCTCCAAAATAGTCCGGATGAAGTGGTACCTGAGCTGAATGTGCTTTGTCCTTGAATGAAAAGCAGAGTTCTTTGCAAGATGAATGACACTCTGGCTATCAGTATACAATGGGCTATCCTCTTGTGTTTGACCCAATTCCTTCAGAAAACATTGCAACCAAATCATATCTTTACTAGCTTCTATAGTAGCAACATACTCAGATTCAGTGGTTGAAGTGCAACAACCTTTTGCAGCCTAGAAATCCAACTGACTGCAGTTCCCCCTATAGTAAAAACATACCCTGTAGTACTCCTCCGTGAATCAATATCACCTACCAGATCAGAGTCAACAAATCCACTTAGAGCAGCATTAGATCCTTTGAAACATAATGCCTTCATAGTAGTTCCTTTCAAATACCGAAGAATCCATTTCACAGTATTCCAATGTTCCATACTCGGATTACTCATAAACCTGCTCACAATTCCCACTGCATGTGCAATATCTGGCCTTGTGCATACCATTGCATACATTAGACTGTCAACAGCTGATGAATACGGGATGTTAGACATTTTATTAACCTCTTCCTATGCCTTTGGGCACATCTCCTTAGTCATTTTGAAATGACTAGCCAAAGGTGTACTAACTGCTTTTGCATCCTGCATGTTAAATTTTTTCAACACCTTCTTTATATACTCACTTTGGGACAAATTCAAGGTTCTATTTTTCCTATCCCGTGTAATCCTCATATCGAGAATTTTCTTAGCTACACCCAAATCCTTCATAGCAAATGACCTGGCTAATTTCTATTTAAGATCATTTATATGTTGCATGTTAGACCCAACAACAAGCATGTCATCAACATAAAGCAACAGGATAATATAACTGCCATTATCAAATCTCTTAAAATATACACAATGATCAAAATGACATCTATGATAACTGTGTTCAGCCATGAAACTATCAAATTTTAAATACCATTGTTGGGGTGCTTGCTTTAGGCCATACAGACTTTTCTTCAACCTGCACACCAAGTTCTCCTTACCTTTGACCTCATATCCCTATGGTTGCAACATGTAAATTTCCTCCTCCAAATCTCCATGGAGAAAAGCTGTTTTGACATCTAATTGTTCAAGATGTAAATCATCTGCAGCCACAAGACTAAGTACAGTTCTAACTGAAGTCATTTTTACAACTGGAGAAAACATTTCATCATAATCTATACCTTTTTTCTGTGCAAAACCTTTTACCACAAGTCTGGCCTTATATCTTTTCTGACCTCCTTCCTCCTCCTTTAGCCGATAAACCCATTTGTTAGGCAAGGCTCTTTTTTCTACAGGTAAAGGGACTAAGTCCCAAGTCTTGTTTTTCATCAAGGAGTCCATCTCCTCTTTCATGCCTAGTTGCCACTATTGTTTGGCATCCACCTGCATTGCTTCTTCATATTCTTCTGGTTCACCAGAATCCGTTAATAAAATAGAATACAAAGAAAGAGAAAATCTTTCAGGGGGTCTACTTGTCCTCGTAGAATGTCTAACACTTGCAGGAGTTTGTGGGACAATCTGTTGTTGCTGAGCATTAGGTACCTGTGGCATTTCATTTTCAGGAATCTCATCCAACACCACATATTCTTGTTTGTCTTGTTCATGCTTATTTTCCTGCATCTGTTCTTTATACATAACCTTCTCATCGAATATAACATCTCTACTTCTAATTATTTTCTTATTTTCAAAATCCCATAACCGATAGCCATATTCATCTATCCCATATCCAATGAAGGTACATTTCTGAGATTTAGCATCAAGCTTGGTTCTGTTTTCTTTATCAACATGGACAAAAGCTTCGCAACCAAAAGTTTTTAGAAAAGAATAATTTACCTTTTTACCAGTCCATGCCTCCTCTGGAATACCACCATCCAAAGGGGTTGAAGGTCCTCTATTTATCAAATAGATAGCAGTATGTACAACATCTGCCCAAAAATGTAAGGGCAATCCAGCATGCAATCTCATGCTCCTCACACGTTCCATGATGGTCCTATTCATTCTCTCTGACACACCATTTTCCTGTGGAGTTCCTAGAACTGTCTTCTGCTTTCGAATCCCATTTAAGGAGCAGTAAACTTCAAATGCTTTGCTGCAATACTCACCTCCATTATCTGATCTGAGACACTTCAACTTTTTTCCTGTCTCATTCTCAACCAAAGCTTTCCATTTCTTAAAAGTTTCAAAAACATCTGGTTTTTGTTTTAGGAAATATACCCATGTTTTCTTGGTTGAGTTATCAATAAAAATAACATAATAACAAGAGCCACCAAGAGATGATACCTGAGCTGGTCCCCATACATTTGAATGTACAAGCTCTAACTTCTCACTCTTCTTCTCTTTCCCAACCTTGAGAAATCTGACTCTTTTCTGTTTACCATAAACACAATTTTCACAGAACTCTAAATCAATCTTCTTTAGTCCTGGCAATAGATTTTTGGAGTGAAGGATTTTCATCCCTTTCTCACTCATGTGCCCAAGCCTATGGTGCCACATTATCAAATGTGTTCTTGCAACATTTATTGTTGTTGTCCCTGCAGTAACTTTATCTATAGCAGCTAAGGTAGAGTAAGTGTTACCAGTACATAGATATAATGTGCCTACCTTCACACCTTTAGCTACTACTAATGATCCTTTAGTGACCTTCCACATACTGTCTGAGAAGGTAACTATGCAACCTTCACTACCTAGTTGCCCTACAGAAATTAAATTTCTTCTTAAATTAGGAACATGTCTTACCTCCTGCAGAAACCAGTCATTACCATTCTGCAACTTGATGTTTATCTTTCCTTTTCCAACAATTTGACAGGGCTCATCATCACCCAAATATACCTGTCCAAAATCACCCTGAACATAATCTAGAAAATATTTTCTATGGGGTGTAGCATGAAATGAAGCCCCAAAATCTATTACCAAGGAATCATTAACATTATCCAAACATAAGATTAAAGCATCTTGTAAAGTATTACTTGCAATATTAGCTTCCTTACTGTCATTTTCATTTTTGTCTCCTTCTTTGTTTTTCCGAGACCAACAGTCTTTCTTTAGATGACCAGGCTTTCCGCAGTACCAGCAATCTTTCTTTCCTCTAGATTGAGAGCGTCCTTTCTTTGACTTCCCTCGTGACTTCTCATTCCCAGGGCCTTTTCCTCTTTCCTTTGATCTTCCTCTGTTCTCCACATTCAAAACACTACCCGATGATGTTGGAGTCTCACCTATGCTTTTCCTTTGCATTTCCTCGCTTAGGATAACACCAACAATATCATCAAATACCAAAATATTTTTACCAGAGACAGAGTTACTTACAACCATAACCAAGCTATTCCAGCGTTCTGGCAAAGAACATAAAATCAAGAGAGCCCTAACCTCTTCTACAAAAGTAATTTTTACCGAAGACAATTGACTAGTAATTGTATTAAATTCATTTAAGTGCTCCGCTACAGATCCTCCCTCACTCATTTTCAAATTAAACAAACGCTTCATAAGAAATACCTTATTCAAAGCCGAGGGTTTCTCATACAGCTTAGCCAATGTTGCCATCAAATCTACAGTCATTTTCGCTTCTGTTATATTGAATGCTACAGATGACGCAAGGCACAATCGAATGGATCCCAGTGCCTTTCTATCTAAAATGTCCCACTCTTCATCTGATATTGTGGTTGGTTTCTTTGCCTTTCCTTCCAATGGCCGCCACAAATCCTTTTGATACAGGTAATCCTCCATCTGCATTTTCCATAACTCATAATTCTGGCCATTAAACTTTTCGACCTTGAATTTGGAATCCTCCATTGCTCCCACTCAAATTTGAAAGTCCTGCCAATTTACAGAAAACCTCGCTCTAATACCAATTGTTAGGGTTTCAAGCAAATCCAAAGCAAATATGAACTAACAATTATATGCAGATTTAAATACAAAAGATAAAGAAATAAAACAGGACACAGATAACACAGAGATTTAATGTGGTTCACCCAGAATGGGTTACGTCCACCATACACAGCCGTCCAATCTTTCTTATTATCCAGCAAAAACAGTACACCAACCTTACAATGCCTTAAGCATCCCAGCTGCTTATAACATGCGTTTTTAGGGCAACAAACAAAGTCGGCCTTTTTAGGGTTTTATTACAATGTCGGTCACCACATTTCAACACAGATGACTCATTCTTATGATTGGCAAGCACAGAGAAACGCGATGCGAAATATTGACAACTTTGAGCAACTTAAGCACTTAGGCGATTTCGCTACCAAGGTGTGGCCCACAACAATCACGCAAGTTGGAGAGCAAAAAGAAGGCATTCCTAGCGTGAAACTAGGAAACCCAATGCATAAGAGCTAATGGTTTGGTGCCGCGACAAGGGGATTTAAAGGTGGGGCATTGTACAACTTTTCATTGAACTCATCTAATGATTTTTATCGCAACCGAGAAAGTGTCCCCATGAACAACTAGATCCGAGTCTACCAAAATCGAGAGGCTTTTTTAGAGAGCCATAACATAACCCCGTAGGATCACATGACTCATTCTTATGATTAACGAGCACTAAGAAATGTGATGCTGAATATTGACAACTTTGAGCAATTTTAGTACTCAGACAATTTCACTGCAAGGGTGTGGCCCGCAACGATCGAGCGAGTTGAAGGGCAAAAAGAAGGCATTCCTAACATAACCCCAGCCACCCAGACACGTACGACCTAACGATTCGGTCCCGCGATGAGCAACTAGATCCGAGTCTACCAAAACCGAGAGAGGATTTTTAAGAGTGCCATAACATAACCCTGTAGGATGAAACAACTATTTCTTATGATTAATGGGCGTCGAGAAATGCGTTACCAAATATTGACAACTTGGAGCAACTTGAACACACATGCGATTTCACTACTAGGGTGTGGCCCATAATGATCGGGCAAGTTGGAGACAAAAAAGAAGTCATTCCTAGTTGAAGAGTTGACGATTCGGTGTAGTGAGGAGTGGATTGAAAGATGGGGCATTGTGCAACTTTTCATTGAACTCATCTAACGCTTTTTGTCACAACCAAGAAAGCGTTACCATGTGCAACTAGATCAGACTTTACTGAAACTGAGAGAGGCTTTTTTAGAGCGCCATAACATGACCTCAGAGGATCAGATGGTTCATTCCTATGATTAACGAGAACTAAGAAACGCAATGCCGAATATTGACAAATTTGAGCAAGTTGAGCACTTACGCGGTTTCGCTGCCAAGGTGTGGCCCGCAATGATCAGATGATTTGGATAGAAAAAAGAAGACATTCCTAGCATAAACCTTGCCACCCCAATGCGTACAAGCTGACGGTTCAGTGCCATGATGAGTGGATTGAAAGATGGGGCATTATACAACTTTTCATTCAACTCATCTGACACTTTTTGTCGCAACAGAGAAAGCATCACCACTAGCAACTGGATCCGAGTCTACTGAAAGCAAGAGAGAATTTTGTAGAGTGCCATAACATGATTCCATAGGATCAGACGGCTCATTCTTATGATTAATGGGCGCTGAGAAATGCAATGCCGAATATTGACAACTTTGAGCAACTTGAGCATCTAGGCGATTTCGCTGCCAGGGTGTTGCCCGCAACGATCGGGCAAGTTGGAGAGAAAAAAAAAGGAATTCCTAGTGTAACCTGAATCACCCCAACATGTACAAGCTGATGGTTTGGTGTCGTGATGAGCAGATTGAAAGATGGGGCATTGTGCAACTTTTCATTAAACTCGTCTGATGCTTTTTGTTGTAATGGAGAAAGTGTCACCACGAGCAACTGGATCCAAGTCTACCAAAACTGAGAGAAGACTTTTTAGAGTGCCATAACATGACCTCGTAGGATCAGATGACTCATTCTTATGATTAATAGGCACCAAGAAACATGGTGCCGAATATGGACAACTTTGAGCAAGTTGAGCACTTAGGCGATTTCACTGCCAGGGTGTGGCCCACAACGATTGGGCGAGTTGGAGAGAAAAAAGAAGACATTCCTAGCATAAACCTACGCACCCAAAAATGTACGATCTGATGGTTCAGTGTCACGACTAGCAGATTGAAAGATGGGGCATTGGGCAACTTTTCATTGAACTCATCTAACACTTTTTGTCGCAACCAAGAAATCATCACCACGAGCAACTAGATATGAGTCTACCTAAACTGAGAGAGGGTTTTTTAGATTTGTATAACACAGCCTTGTAGGATCAGACAACTCATTCTTATGATTAATGGGCATCGAGAAATGCTATGCCGAATATTGACAACTTTGAGTAACTTGAGCACTTAGGTGATTTCACTACCAGGGTGTGGGCCGCAACAATCGGCCGAGTTGGAGAGAAAAAAGTAGGCATTCATAGTGTAAAAATAGCCACCCCAACATGTACGAGCTGACGGTTTGGTGCCATGACGAGTGGATTGAAAGATGTGGCACTGTGCAACTTTTCATTAAACTTATCTAACACTTTTTGTCGTAACCTAGAAAGTGTTGCCATGAGCAATTGGATCTGAGTCTACTGAAACTAAGAGAAATTTTCTTAGAGTGCCATAACATGACCTTGTAGGATCAGACGATTCATTCTTATGATTAAAGGGCACCGAGAAAAGCGATACCGAATATTGACAACTTTGAGTAACTTGAACACTTAGGTGATTTCACTGCTAGGGTGTGGCCCGCAATGATCGGGCGAGATGGAGAGAAAAAAGAATGAATTCCTAGCATAAAACTAGCCATACCAATGCGTACAAGTTGTTGGTTTGGTTCCACGATTTGCGGATTGAAAGATGGGGCATTGTGCAACTTTTCATTGAACTTATCTAATGCTTTTTGTCACAACCGAGAAAGTGTTGCCATGAGCAAGTGGTTCTTAGTCTACCTTAACCGAGAGAGGCTTTTTTAGAGTGTCAGAACATGACCTTTTAGGATTAGATGACTCATTCTTATGCTTAATGGGTGCCGAGAAACGCGATGCTGAATATTGACAACTTTGAGCAACTTGAGCACTTAGGCGATTTCACTACTAGGGTGTGGCCCGCAACGATTGGACGAGTTGGAGAGCAAAAAGAAGGCATTCCTAGTGTAAAACCAGCCACCCCAACTCATACAAGCTAATGGTTTGGTTCTATGATGAACGGATTGAAAGATGGGGCATTGTGCTACTTTTCATTGAACCCATCTGACGCTTTTTGTTGCAACCAAGAAAGTGTCTCCACGAGCAATTGGATCCTAATCTGCCTAAACTGAGAGAGTATTTTTTAGAGTGCCATAACATGATCGTGCAAGATCAGATGAATCATTCTTACATGTCACTAACATTGAGAAAAACAATGCCAAATTTTGACAATTTTTCACACTTTGAGTGATTGACAACAAATGAGCAATTTTTACATCTTTTACCATATTATCTTAAAACTTCACGAAATGATCCCATGTGATCTCTAATGGTACAAAATGACATTATTTATATAAAATCACACAAAACAAAACAAAAACACAATTTTTTATATTGCAATGCATCGAGTAGTAAAAAATACAAGTCATGTACATATATCCAAATAAGATTGATATTACAATTTTTTACATTTACATTTAATCCAATGAACCATCTAGATCTTCTCTAGTCTTTATCGTTTCTAGTATGGCCTCATGGTCAGACTCACGAACCTTCCATAGGTTCTTGTTTAGTGGTCTACCCCCATATCTAATCAAATTAACATTTGAAGCTACAACAAGGTTAGAATAATGAAGAATCTTCCTATGTGTCTCGAAGTCCTTGAACAACCACAAGTTAGACTTCTTCACTGGGTACCTTCTAAGCCATGTACCAGTAAAAACTACTAATCCTAGTGGGTACTCAATATTTTCTCCATCTACCACAGGGCCATCCAATTTCTTTTTTGTGTCCACACAACAACACAGGTAATAATTTGTTCCTTCTTCATTGTCTTTAGCTGCAATAACTGCATAAACATGCCCTGCAATGATAAAGTGAGAATAATTTAGAAAAAATCTAAGGTAAAATATTAAAGTACAAAGAATTGCATGTGGATAATTTACCTGGTTGGACTAAATCTGACACATGGTCAAAGTCAACTAATTCTTCCATCTGTGTTAGTTGTAGTGCACTCGGAGGTTGATATGTCTCAAGTGGGATTAGAGGCCTCATACACCATTCATCCACCCACTTCTTTGACTCACACTCATTATAGGCACCATATCTACATGAAGAACAATAACTTGCTATCTGTCGTGTATGGATGGTCCATGAACCTGCATTAGATCTTTTGAAAGAGTGTAGCTCACTCGATCTTATCAATGTACAAAAATCTTCTAATTTTGCAATGTTAGTATCATCTACCAACCAAAAACATCTGCGAACTGAAGACTTACCTTGATTACCTAGACCAATTGTACCATTTCACCACTGAACAATTGATTTTGCATCTTTCAAGTTTGCATTCCCTTTGTACTTTAACTCTTCTCATGCTAAAGCTCTTTTAATACATTCTCCTGCACCATCATGCTCCCCTTTTCCATGCCCAACCTCAGAGAAATTCCACATATGTTGAATAGAAGTCAACTTATGCATCCTACTCAACCAATAAAACATCTGAGAGTTCTTAAATTGTGATGCACAATAATGTGACCATATGATATGTTGACAGAATGATATGCCTTGGCTAGCCAAGTCATCGTAGAATATCTGAAAAGCAACCTTGAACAAACTCTGTAGAGTGTGAGTGATCATCATTGATGTAAAAATGATAATCCCTCAATATCTTCATATCCTCTTCCATACTATCATGTGCATGAATGAATGCTATATTCACAAATATAGCAACTTGTGTGGAGATTTAATATTGTGATTGCACCTCGTTCTGCGGTTGTAGTGTGTAGTTCTCTGCAAAGTCAACAATTGAAATGATTGTATGAAGTGGAAATGTGTCCTTTCATAACTTAAATTATGAGACCAACCAACGAGCTCGATGGTTATGCCTTGCATACTCATACACTATATTCTCATGAAATATACCCATAAACTGATACACTGGAATCTTCTCACTAGCCAATTCACACCTTTTTGCTTCTTTTCCATCTTTTAGCATGTAGGCCACTGTCTTATATTTTCCAAATTCTACTAATTCATTACAAATTTCTTGCCCAATATCCATATGTTGAAAAATTTGTAAATGTCGCAATCCACCACAATCAACACATGTGCCATCCAAGCAACACTTATTGTAATATACTTGACCATCTACTCTTTCACATACGATGATAGATATGAATTCCCTTGAAGATGTCAGTGGACCATTTATGTTGCATTCCTACAAAACATTGTTAGCATGCAAATCTATACATATGTGCTGATAAACATCATAATGGTTAGAAAATTCAATATGTACTCTACAAAAACAACTTATGCGTGTATGATTTATTTTGACATAAAAAGGCTTTACCATTTCAAAAAATCTTTGACTAAATTTAATTTGAGGATGCATATGTTGAAACTTGGCAAAAAATTGTGTTTGAGTCATATCCAAAAAATGTTTCGGATGTGGATCATAGATTTTACTAACAATCCTCCTTCTTACAACATCTCTTTGATTTGGAGAGACCCTTGTGTTATTCTTCCAAAAATCTTCAATTAGGGATCTCAAGGCTTCAACAATCGCTTTATCTTTCTGTGGTAATCTACCGGAAAATGCCCATAACTCATTGTTATATGGATCCTCCACTCTTTGTCACTCTTTCATAGCTCTCATTAGAGTTTTTCTACTTATCTTCAATTGTTTACTTGTCTTTCTAAGGAGGTGAGCTTTCTTAGTTTGAGTGTTTACAATTGTTGATGTAATGACACATCGTGTGGCATTACTATCTTTCGTGCATGACTTAAAACCAGCAGTACCATATGCATTCATCAGATTCTTCACAATATATTTGTCGCTTGATTCAATCGATGTTCTTAGCCCAATAATCTTCTTTATGGGCCTAAATTTCAGATTTCTCATCATTTCAACAAATAGTTGACATCTTCATGTCTCATTTAAAGGCTCAAAAAATATTTTCCGTATTCGGTTAGCATGTCTTTGACAAATACTCTTTGGAATCTTGTCAACCATTGGTTTCAAAACATTAGCATCAATATCAATAAAATACTTAGGCTTTCTATGCAAAACTATAGGAGGTGTTCTCAAAATTTGAGTTACCTCAAGATTAGGAATTTCAACAACATTAGGGATAGGTGGCATACCTTCAACCGGAGATGAAAATGATGACATACCTTGAAATTAAGGTGTACAAGATGGTGTAGCTCCAATACTTGATGTCAGTCATGAAGTACTTGCAACGTGAAATGTCATAGAGACAGTGCATTCAATATGAGATGTTGTAGACACCAACGGTGTGCCTTCAACTTGAGATGTAAGAGATGGAGTGCCTTCAACTTGAATTGTGGTAGACATGCTCTCAACCTTGGGATTCAATTGTCTCATTGCACGAAGGTTTTGCATCTGTTGCCTTTGTGTGGCCAATTTTGTCTCTCTCTTAGATTGGATGGATATTTCATGTTCCTATTCAATTGGCACCTCTTCTTATATGGTATTCAATTTCCTTTCTTCACGAAGTTGCTTCATTCCTTCTCTTTTTTTTGCATTCTTAGCTTCACGCTCTTTCGGTGTTACATTTTTTGGTCATTTCCTTAGCATGATGATGATTTCTACATGTACATGCACATAAAAGAGAATAAAGTGAATTCATAAAGAGATTTCAAGAGAAGTAAGGGGAAGTCCTAATGGATCTATGACCATCCTAATTATGTTAGGATAGTCCTAATGCATCTATAATTGTCTTAATTATGCATATGTTCAAATGGATATATGAAATTGAAATTATTTCATGTATTCATTTTTTAAATTATTTCATAAGATCTTAAAAAGGATGTATGAAATTGCAAATTTTATTTTAAACAACTAAACAAATAATTTTCTTATGCAAATTCCTTCAAATGCATTGTTAAATCTAATGTAAATCTAATAGGATTATAATAAATTTTGACTCACACTTTTATTCTAACATTTAAACAAAATAACACTTAATAAGTATTTGAATTCTAAAAACAAGAAAATATTAACTCAATTATTCAAATTTGATAAAAAAAAATTATGTTCTTCCTCTTTGATGTTGCCAAATGAAAAAAATGTGGTGGAGAGTTGATGGAATGTATAAAATAACATTGCATAAAATGTCAACACCATGCAAAAAGTGTTTTTTTGTCTGATCATGCGTAGAAAGAAGACAAAATGAGAGAATGTGGGCTTGGATCATGGGTCAAGGGTCCCATATAACCATTTTTTAGTGCAGCTCATTTGGCTAGCGCCAAATGACTTCCATTGAAATTTTTTAACCTTTGATAAATTTCTACTCTATACCCTATAATGTATACTCTATATCTTATAGTTTGATAGCCAAAACCATAAAAATTAAACCATTTCAAATCTATAACAAATACCCTAGATCGTATGACCAAATATGCCAAATCCTCAACCCTATACAATAACCATAGACCCTATAACCGAATATGCTAAACCATATGAGGTCGTTATGGGTCGTATGGTGTCCTAAGGGGTCATATGGTGCCCTATGGGATCATGGGACACCATATGACCCCTTAGGTGTCGTTGGGGATCATATTGTGTCTTAACGGGTCATATGGTGTGTTATGACCCCTTAAGACACCTGATGATCACTTAGGACACCATACGATCCATAATGACACCATATGGTGTCCTAAGGGGTCATATAGTTTCCTAAGGGGTCATAGGACACCATATGACCCCTTAGGACACAATGTCAACCCTAATGACACGTAAGGGGTTATATGGTTTCCTAAGGGGTCATATGACACTATATGACTCATTAGGACACCATATGACCACTTAGGATACCATATGACCCATAATGACACTATATGGTGTTCTAAGGGGTCGCATGGTGTCCTAAGGGGTCATATTGTGTCCTATGACCACTTAGGACACCATATGACCCCTTAGGACACAATATGGTGTCATTATGGGTTGTATGGTGTCGTAAGGGGTCATATGGTTCCTATGACCCCTTACGACACCATATGGCACCTTAGGACATAATACAGTGTTGTTATGGGTCATATAGTGTCTTGAGGGGTGATATGGTGTCCTATACGATCATAGGACACCATATGACCCCTTAGGTGTCGTTAGGGATCATATTGTGTCTTAACGGGTCATATGGCATGTTATGACCCCTTAAGACACATAATGACTCCTTAGGGAATCATACAACCCATAATGACACCATATGGTGTCCTAAGGGGTCATATAGTGTCATAAGGGATCATAGGTCACTGTATGACCCCTTAGGACACAATGTGAACCGTAACAACATGTAAGGGGTTATATGATGTCCTAAGGGGTCATAGGCCACTCTATGACCTGTTAGGACACCATATGACCCTTTAGGACACCATATGACCCATAACGACACTATATGGTGTTCTAAGGGGTCACCTGGTGTCCTAAGGGGTCATCTGGTGTCCTATGACCCCTTAGGACACCATATGACCCCTTATAACATAGTATGGTGTCGTTATGGGTCGTATGATGTCCTAAGGTGTCATATGCTGTCCTATGGGGTCATAGGACACCATATGACCCCTTAGGTGTCGTTAGGGATCATATTGTGTCTTAACGGGTCATATGGTGTGTTATTACCCCTTAACACACAATATGACCCCTCAAGACAGCTTATGTTGTGATTATGGGTAATATGGTGTCCTAAGGGGTCATGTGGTGTCCTAAGGGGTCATATGATGTCCTAAGGGATAATAAGACACCTAATGACCACTTAGGACACCATATAACCCATAATGACACCATATGGTGTCCTAGGGATCATATAGTGTCCTAAGGGGTAATAGGACACCATATGACACCTTAGGAAATAATGTGAACCCTAATGACACGTAAGGGGTTATATGGTATCATAAGGGGTCATAAGACACTATATGACCTATTAAGACACCATATGACCCATAACAACACTATATGGTGTCCTAAGGGGTCACATGGTGTCCTAGGGGGTCATAATGTGTCCAATGACCCCTTAGGACACCATATGACCCCTTAGGACACAATATGGTGTCATTATGGATTGTATGGTGTCGTAAGGGGTCATATCATGTCCTATGACCCCTTAGGACAATATATGACCCCTTAGGACTCAAACTAGTGTTGTTATAGGTCGTATGGTGTCCTAAGGGGTCATATGATGTCCTATGGGGTCATAGGACACCATATGACCCCTTACGTCTTGTTAGGGATCATATTGTGTCTTAACGGGTCATATGGTGTGCTATGACCCCTCAAGACACTATATGACCCCTTAGGATGCCATACAACCTATAATAACACCATATGGTGTCCTAATAGATCATATAGCGTCCTAAGGGGACATAGGACACCTAATAACCCCTTAGGACACAATGTGAACCCTAACCACACGTAAGGGGTTATATGGTATCCTAAGGAGTCATAGGACACTATATGACCCGTTAGGACACCCTATGACTCCTTAGGATACCATATGACCCATAACGACACTATATGACCAATTAGGACACCCTATGACTCCTTAGGATACCATATGACCCATAACAACACTATATGGTGTTCTAAGGGGTCACACGGTGTCCTAAGGGGTCATATGGTGTTCTAACAAGTCATATAGTGTCCTGTGACCCCTTAGGACACCATATGACCCATAATGACACCATATGGTGTCCTAGGGGTCATATAGTATCCTAAGGGATCATAGGACAACATATGACCCCTTAGGACACAATGTGAACCCTAACGACACGTAAGGGGTTATATGGTATCCTAAGGGGTCATAATACACTATATGACCTGTTAGGACACCATATGACCCATAACGGCACTATATGGTATCCTACGGGGTCACATGGTGTCCTAAGGGGTCATATTATGTCCAATGACCCCTTAGGACACCATATGATCCCTTAGGACAAAATTTGGTGTCGTTATGGGTTGTATGGTGTTGTAAGGGGTCATATGGTGTGCTATGACCCCTTAGGACACCATATGACCCCTTAGGACACAATATGGTGTCATTATGGGTCATATGGTGTCCTAAGGAGTCATATGGTGTGTGTCCTATGGGGCTATGGGACACCATATGACCCCTTAGGTGTCGTTAGGGATCATATTGTGTCTTAACGAGTCATATGGTGTGTTATGATGCCTTAAGACACCATATTACCCCTAAGGACACCATACGACCCATAATGACACAATATGGTGTCATAAGGGGTCATATAGTGTCCTAAGGGGTCATACGACACTATATGATCCCTTAGGACACAATGTGAATCCTAATGACATATAAGGGGTTAAATGGTTTCCTAAGGGGTTATAGGACACTACATGACTCATTAGGACACCATATGACCCCTTAGGACACCACATGACCCATAATGACACTATATGGTGTTCTAAGGCATCACATTATGTCCTAAGGGATCATCTGGTGTCCTATCACCCCTTAGGACTACATATGATTGCTTAGCATAGAATATGAGGTTGTTAAGGGTCATAGTGTCGTCAGGGGTCATATTGTGTCCTATGACCTATTAGGACACCATATGACCCCTTAGAACACAATATAGTTTTGTTATGGGTTGTATGGTATCCTAAGGGGTCATAAGGTGTCCTATGAACCCTTAGGTTATGATATGACCCCTTAGGTGTCGTTAAGGATCATATTGTGTCTTAACGGGTCATATGGTGTGTTATGTCCCCTTAAGACACAATATTACCCCTTAGGATACCATATGTTGTCATTATGGGTCATATGGTGTCCTAAGGGGTCATATGGTGTCCAATGGGATGATAAGACACTTAATTACCACTTAGGACACCATACAACCCATAATGACACCATATGGAGTCCTAAGGGGTCGTACAATGTGCTAACGGGTCATAGGATACCATATGACCCCTTAGGACACAATGTGAACCCTAACGACACGTAAGGGGTTATATGGTTTCCTAAGGGGTCATGTGACACTATATGACCTATTAGGACATAATATGACCCCTTAGGACACCATACAACCCATAACAACACTAAATGGTGTTCTAAGGTGTCACATGGTGTCCTAAGGGGTCATATTGTGTCCTATGACCCCTTAGGACACCATGTGACCCCTTAGGACACAATATGGTGTCGTTATGGGTTGTATGGTGTCGTAAGGGGTCATATGGGGTCCTATGACCCCTTAGGACACCATATGACTCCTTAGGACACAACATGGTGTTTTTATGGATCATAGTGTCCTAAGGGGTCAAATGGTGTCCTATGGGGTCATAGGACACCATACGACCCATGATGACACCATATGGTGTCCTAAGGGGTCATATAGTGTCCTAAGGGGTCATACGACACTATATGATCCTTTAGGACACAATGTGAACCCTAACGACATGTTAGGGATTATATGGTGTCCTAAGGGGTCATAAGACACTATATGACCCGCTAGGACACCATATGACCCCTTAGGACACCATATGACCCATAATGAAACTATATGGTGATCTAAGGGATCACATGGTGTCCTAAGGGGTCACCTGGTGTCCTATGACCCCTTAGGACACAATATGGGGTTGTTAAGGGTCATAGTGTCGTTAGGGGTCATATTGTGTCCTCTGACCCCTTAGGACACCATATGACCCCTTAGAACACAATATGGCTTTGTTATGGGTTGTATGGTGTCTTAAGGGGTCATATGGTGTCTTATGAAACCTTAGGACACCATATGACCCCTTAGGTGTTGTTAGGGATGATATTGTGTTAACAAGTCATATGGTGTGTTATGACCCCTTAAGACACAATATGACCCCTTAGGACACCTTATTTTGTCATTATAGGTCATATGGTGTCCTAAGTGATCATATGGTATCCTATGGGATCATAGGACACCTAATGACAACTTTGGACACCATACGACCCACAATGACACCATATGATGTCCTAAGGGGTCATATGGTGTCCTATGGGGTCATAGGACACCATATGACCCCTTAGGTGTCGTTGAGAATAATATTGTGTCTTAATGGGTCATATGGTTTGTTATGACCCCTTAAGACACCATATGACCCCTTAGGACACCTTATGTTGTCATTATGGGTTGTATGGTGTCCTAAGGGATTATATGGTGTCCTAAGGGATCATCACACATAATAAGACCATATTGACCCCATATGGTTTACTAGGGGTTCATATGGTGTCCTAAGGCATCATAAGACACCATACGAACCATACTAAAACCATATGGTGTACTAATGGATCATATGGTGTCCTAAGGGGTCATTGGACACCATATAACCCCTTAGGACACCATATAACCCCTTAGGACACAATATGACCCCTAACGACAACTAAGGAGTCATATGGTGTCCTATGACCCATTAAGATACCATATGGTGTCGTTATTGGTTGTATGGTGTCCTAAGGGGTCATAAGGTGTCTTGTGACCACTTAGGACAATATATGGTGTTGTTATGGGTCCTATGGTAGCCTAAGAGGTCATATGGTGTCCTATGACCCCTTAGGACACCATATGACCCCTTAGGTGTCATTAGGGGTCATATTGTGTCCTAAGGGGTCATATGGTGTCCTATGACTCCTTAGGACCTAGAGAGAGGAGGGAGTGAGGAAAAAACTAAGGGTAAGAGGTGAGAGAGGGAATAAGATGGGTTTAAGGATGGAGAGGGAGGTAAGTTGGGGGATAGGAGAATAAGGGAATTGTGAGAGCTAGAGAGGGAGGGACAAAGAAGAGTATGTATCTGTAGACACCTAAAAATGGTCAACACTTGCGGAGTCGTACTTTAACATTTGCACATTGCCTTATTTTAGGGTTTTTGCGTCGCATTAACATTCCTCCTATGATTCGCACTTGGTCTTTATCATTTGTGAGCATTGAGTCCTTCTTCTACATTCTTCATTTATCTTGCTTTTGAATTAGGTCTTGTCGATAGCAATCTTCAGTCATGATTTTGGTCAATCTTATCCTGTCACATCAATGTGTGTGCTAATTTGTCATCATTTTGGACATCGTCAATCCTAATTAGGGTTTTGTCCTCTTGTCAATCTTGTCGTTTTGTGATCGATTTGTCATCGATCGTTATCATTTTCAATGTTGTCATTTTGCGTTATCATTTTCAATCTTGTCATTTTGCGATCAATTTATCATGGATCGTCGTCCTTCTCAATCATATCAATTTGGATCAATTAGTCACTGTTCCTCGTTAATTGGCACATTTATCAATCAAATCATTCAGAATCATGATCAAATCGAATCTACATCAATTATCTTTTGTCAAGACCTAATTTTTGTTCTTGCATTTCTAATTCATCTTCTAGGGTTTTATGATTTATTCATTTAATCCTGTTTGTCATTTCTCTCTCTAGGTTAAATAAATTATTTATTTATCCTAGGTCTTCGAGTCACAATTAAATATTTATTTAATTGGCTAATTATTCCTCTTTTTGTGAATTAATTAATAAATGACAAATTATTAATTAATTTACCTAATTTCACATCATTCCTAATTTCCTAAATTCCTCAGTTTCTGAATTCCATCTTTGTGAATTAATTAATAAATGAAAAATTATTAATTCATTCACTAATTTCCTAACTCCTATTTTCTATTTTTTTTAATTTTCCTAATTTCTAATTCAATTTCCTCTTATTTTCATGGGAATGACATTTCAATTTGTCATAATTTGTCATAATTGACAATCAATCAATTTGGACATAGAAATTTGTCATAATTTGTCATAAATTATCAATCAATCAATTTTGCATAGAAAGTGCATAATTTGTCATAATTTGTCATAATTGACATTTTTGATTTGCAATTTCCATTTGAATCTCTTCATGCTAATTTGATCATTTTCTCCAATTTATCTATAAATTGGATGAATTTCTTCAATCTGAATCTAATAATCAGATTATCTAATTTCTAATCACTTTGTCAAATCAATCACACTTCGAGTACTCTTGCGCCAATATCTTATTTACTTGCTTTCATCTCATGTGTGTGCACTTGAAGGTGAGATCCACAAACAAAGGTTATTTGGAGAAGAAAGAAGGACAATGGAGCCACATGAAGGAGATATTCGAATCTGCATCTGGTTTGCTTAGTCTTTAGTTTTGAATGTTTTGCTTTTCATGTCTCTATTGAGTGTGTTAGGATTGATCATTGCAATCTGCTTTTGTGATTGAGCTATTATTGATATTTTCTTTGATGATTTTCGATTTCCTAGCTACATTAATTGGTGAACCCGATGTGAACACTAACCATCTAACTCCTTAACTATGTTTTTGAGTGCTTTTGAGTTGATTTGCAAGTCAAAAACCCAAGAAACAGGGTAGTGCAGGACTTTATGGGAACTTCTGTGCCTATGTCAAGCATTCTGCACCTGTGTTATGCATTATGCACCTGTGTCAAAGATAATCTGCGCCTTTGTCATGACTTCTACACCTGTGTCAACACTTTTGCACCTGTGTAAAGTCCAAAAACAGAGGTAAAAGACAGTGTTTTTCACTTGCAAGTTGTTTTCTTTTGCATTCTGTTTCTGCTTTTTTGGTTTTGTTGGTACTAATTCTCTGTGCAGGACCTTGGCATACGCATGGCAAAGACAAACAAATGAAACTACTAACATGTTTTTATGCAGGTTCGATAGTCAAAGACTAAACATATCAAACTTCTGACTTGGGTTTTGCAGGTTGCCTTGGAATACAACTAAACTTTGTGTTTGCAATTAATATTTAGGCACCTAGTGATTTCTAAATAGGATGGAATGAATCTATGCTTGATTTTATTGTTGAGTTTGACATTGGAGTAGGAGAGTATGCTCTCATCCTTCTTAGGGTGATCAGAAATCCAGATCTTCAATACCATGCTCATGTCTTTGATTGTGTGTCACCTTTAGAGGGCCTGCCTTCCTGACCATTTTCTTTTGCAAGCAAGTGATAATTGTGAGAAGGGAATGACCCAAAGTGAGTACGGCTAGAATACCTTGGCATTCTAACTCACTATAAACAAATACCTGATGGGCGAAAGCTTTGAAGGAAGGGTTATGTGGGAATTGCAGTTACTTGGGAAGTGATGACCCTTGAACTCTTTCTCATATCAACATCTAAGTAGGACCTCACGGTCTAAATCATGCTTGCGTGACTACATTTGTTTGGTATCTTGATGGGCTTAATGTCTCAATAACGCTTGTGTGACATCAAGGAGTAACGCTTAACAGAAATCCTTACTAAACACCTTGTTTTTAGAGGCCAAAAACCCTTCTAGTTGCTTGAGAAGGACAAGTTCGGATACTTAGAAGAGATACTAAGTTCGCCATGGGGAGATTTCCATGGAGACTGATGCTTGGCTGCCCTGAGAAGTGAGTGTCGTGGAGGGGAGCCCGTGGGGTCAAGCATCTATGTATTCTCCTTGAATCCCATAATGAGTCTACCTCTCAAGTACCTAATGTCCTTGCCTACCATAAGAAATGTGTGAATGAGCATGATTGTCTTGAGTCTAAGTTGAAATATCTTGTCTTCTTTGCTTGTCAAAAGTTGAATTGCATCTCATTTTAAAAACAAGACAAATTGATCCAAAACAAGGTTAAACATAAGAACATTTCATCCAACAAAGTTCAAAACACCTTCAAACATGGTTGTCAAACATTTTTCAAAATCTTGTCTCAACATTCATGTCACTTCGATTTAGGTTCATCTTAGGTTTGCATTTTACAAAGTCATTTGTCAAGTCCCAAGGTTAGGTTCCACCTAGGTCATACTCCTTTCCATATCAATAAGGGTCATCCATTTGCATGTGTCCTCTTGCATTAAAGTCATACCATTGTCATACATTCATATTTGCATACCCTAAGTCTCTTCATTAAGTTTAGGTCATTATCATATCATATTAGGGTCATTTGCATACTAATTGTCCCTTTGCATATAGTGTTAAAAACTAGGTTTTGTCATACTTGAGTAATCCAAATCTTTGATAAACCCTAAGTCATTGTTAAGAAGTCTAGACCTTATCAAACCTTTTCTTTTTATGTCATTATTATCATTTGGTCAAACCTAGCTTAGTATCCAAGCATATAGGGGAGACTTTGTCATTTGTCCTTTTGTCACTTGGTCCTTTTGTCCTTTGAGGTCTAGACATCATTTCAATTTCCTAAGGGTCTCTTTTAGATCTGCATTCCAAAAAGTTTGTCAAAATCTTGAAAAACAACCAAAAACATAGGTTGCATTCTTGCCATAGATTGCATTCTCATTCATTTAGTTTGCATTTAGTTGCATATCATATATTGTCTTTGAAAGATTCCAAAATATTGCATTTGCATAAGTGACATGCCTATTGAAACAAGATCAAAATCTAAAAAGATGGGTGAACCAACATATCAACCCATTGACAACATATCAAATTCACAGTTTCGAACTAGTCAAATAGTGCAAATTGAAGGTTCATCAAACACATCATTACCACCATATGGAATGGTTCAACTTGGACCACCTCCATTATATGAACCAATGTTTGTACCTATGAAACCAGGACATGGGAGTGTTCCACCAACTCCAAGAGGAAATGTACCTTTCGATTGGAATCAACCAAACTTGCAACATGAAATACAAACATTGTATGAAGAACAAACCCTCTCACAAGGATTTGGTTCAGATCAAGGCATTCACCAAGAAATGAATCCAAATGTCCAACCGGATTCTTCATCAGATTCTGATGCTTCTGATGACATTGACATGTTCCTTCAAGATCCAAAGTTGACAAAAAAGATGGATAAGTTCTTGAACAAGGTCTTTAAGATGTTTCCACAGAAGTATCTTAACATGATGAGTAATGTGACCTCTTCAATTGAGCAAATCAATGTGCAAAAACAACAAGGCGGTAAGCTGTTAAGTTTCTCTCCGCATCCAAATGAAGAAAATGTGCAACAAGAAACTCAACCTACCTTGATGAGTAAACATGCTTCAAAGGCATTGACAGTGACTATTCCTCAAAAGTCACCATTTGAGACAATAAATAATCCATTATTCAACACAACACCTATAAAACAAGATCAAATAAAGACCACGCAAATATTGACAACTATCCCTCAACAAGAAGTAGTTCCTTATATGCATAAGATTGGATCAAAATCTAAAATGCAAGAAAGCTTCACGACTGGAATGCCTGATATCACCAATGTCCAAAACAATTCCATGACGCAACAAAGTTCATATATCCCGTTAAGCTCAATATATTTGCCAAACACTATTGCGACAGATCCTTCGATAATGGCAACACAAAGAACTACGGATAGTGGTTTGCACCAACAACAATTGTTGCAACAATTGAGTAATACACAAAAAGTGCAATTGAATGTGCAAACAAGAAATGTACAACAACAACAATTTCACATTCGACAACAAATTGCAGCGCCTTTAGCACCATTACAAGTTAATGCAAACTTGCAACCATCACAATGGATTGGACAAACCACACAGCAAGTTAATGCAAGTTCTATACCCCATCTTACGGAGAAACAACAAAAACCACCTAAACAAAGTTTTTTGCAAATGATGGGATATACACCGTGACAACAATTGGCACAAAGTCAACAAATTCCGATTCATTAGCATCAACAACAACATGTGCCTCAATATGTGCCAAGGCAAACAAGCTATCATACTTCACAACCGCAATTGGCGCCTGTGCAATATCAACAACATACTCAATTGCAATATCAACCTAGGCTACAAGAAGCACAACAATAGGGTCGATATCAAGGCATGGCACAACCACAACAACAAGAGATGTACCAAGAACATTATATGCCAGAGACACCAAAAATGGCCATTTTAGAGCATCAACAACCGATCAGAAATACGATGTATCAACAAAGAGTACCCACTGGGATTAATGATGGACCTCCAAAATCTGATACAATTGCACAACAACTTGAGAAATTGCAACGACAAGTTGATGCATTGGAAACTAAAGGAAAAAAGAAGTTGTATACAGATCAGGATTTGTGTCCTAATCCATTTGATAAGAGCTTATACATGCCTCCATTCCCTAAACATTTTGAGGCACCTAATTTTGAGAAATATAAAGGGAATGGCAATCCAAAAGATCACATTCGAGCATTTTTCATGGCATGTACTGAAGTGAGCTATGAGGAGACATATTTAATGCGATTATTTGCATGAAGTATCATGGGACAAGCCATGGATTGGTATTCACATCTGCTAGGAAATATAAAGACTTGGTCTGAATTGGCTCAAAAGTTTATATCTCACTTTGCATTTAACATCGACAGTAACGTGACTATGTCAGATTTATGCAACACCAAGCAAAAGCAAGGCGAGCCGTTAGTGACTTTCTTGCAATGATGGCAAAGCTTGTATAGTCGTTCTTCCCTCGATATACTTGAAGAACAACAAGTGAATCTGTTTATCCAAAATTTGGTCCCAGAAATGATGTATGATCTAAAATTGAAAAGTCCTAGTACTATTGAGAAACTCATTAAGAAAGGGATGAATATTGAAACTTCTCTTGTAGCTAAGGGAATCATTAAGCTTAACAAAGATAGTGACAACACGAACAATTCAGGGGACAGAAATAGATTTTGGTATAAGAACAAGAATGTCACTAATGATGGAGTTGTTGATGCAAGAGCGGTGAATATAAATCAACCCCCATTCATTATCAAGAAATTGAGCATTCCTAATATGTCAACTATGGAACAAAATCGAACACCAACAAGCAATGTTACTCAACAGCCGCAATACCAACAACATCTTCAACAATATAATCAACAACAAGGCCAACTCCAAAGCCAGCAGCACAAACCTTTCTGATCAAGGGATGGGCCTCCTCGACAATTTACACCATTGGGAGGGCCTATTGAGTCGGTAATGAAGCAATTAATACAAGCAAAATTTATTAAGCTACCAGATATCAAGGCAGAATCAGTGGTAAAACCGCATTGTTGGAATGATAATGCATACTGTGAGTATCATCGATCCAAAGGACATAAAACCACATCATGTTTTCAATTGAAACATACGATTCAAGATTTGTTAGAGCAAGGAGTAATTGAGGTAGATCCACCCCATGTGACCTCTAACACTGATCATACTATTTTCAAAACTCCTTTGCTTGATCATGACAAGGGTAAAGCATCTTCTTCAAACTCTACCCAAACAACAAATTATACAAATACTGGTTATAACAATGTCATCAATTGCTTTTGTGTGTCAAATGAGTATGTTTCCACCCTAAGAATAAAGGGGCAAGATCCCTCTTGCGCGGTCACCACTCATCGATCTATAATAGTCTTGAAAGGAGCTCCTGCAGCTCCTTCCAAACCAACTCCTGCAAGTCAGTATAATCTCTTGGATCATCTAGGAGAGACACCTGCACAAATATCAATCCTTGAGTTGTTGAAAATGTCCCCCATGCATCGTGCAGTCCTAGATAAAGCTTTGATTGAGTCCACTGTCCCGACAGATATTGATGTTGACCAATTTCAAGCCTGGATTGGACATCTAGCTGTTTCCCAAAATGTCGCATTTTTTGATAATGATATCTCACCTGATAAGCTCCCTCATAATGATCCTTTACACCTTGAAGTCTTTGTCCATAATTGCAAAATCTGACGAGTCTTGATAGATGGCGGAGTGGGTCTTAATATTTGTACCTTGAGAGTGGTCATTGGCCTTGGATATACAGAAAATGACATTGATGCTTCCAGAAGAATAACAATAAAAGCATATGATGATGTTGAGTGCCCATCCAAAGGGATGATTACATT
Source organism: Cryptomeria japonica (assembly GCF_030272615.1). Lineage (NCBI taxonomy): Eukaryota > Viridiplantae > Streptophyta > Pinopsida > Cupressales > Cupressaceae > Cryptomeria > Cryptomeria japonica. The sequence goes on along the minus strand of NC_081412.1, from coordinate 544,671,471 downwards.
GCTTATCAGAGTCAGTCCAATGACAGAAAACACTTTCCTGGAGGTCCTAGACCTTGATCTTCCCTACAATATGATTCTTGGCCATCCATGGATCCATGCAATGAAAGTAGTTCCATCCACCTATCATCAATGTTTAAAATATCCTTACAACGGAACTGAGATAACCATTCCAGGAGATCCTAATCCATTTCAATTTTGTGCTACTCTAAAGGATACCCCTCAGCAGCAAGTCCTAGTCAATAGAGAGGCCAAATCACATAGTTATGTGGATCCTAATGAATTGTTAGATACTGTCAAAGGAAAATTGAAGATACAGGACCAAGGATGTGGAGAATATTCAATGGATCAAACATTCCTCATAGGGAATTTACCAATATCTCCAAAATCATATGGCAAACCACATTTATTGCAAAAGGAACCTAAGGTCATTATTCAATATTAGCCTCCCACTACATTTACAAGATGGGGTGAACTTGACAAAGAAACTTTAGATGATGATGTCATAGATTGGCTTTACAAAGATCCAACTGAGACCCCACCTGTCAGGTTGCCAGTGGAACGGTACGGCAAAGGATTCACTATGCTGCAAAAGAAAGGATATGACAGCTGCAGTGGCTTAGGCCTGAACACCAATGGAAGGCTAGAACCTGTTATACCCAAGATGTGACCTCAAACTTTAGGGTTAGGTTTTGTACCATTGCAAATTGGACCCTCATCTACCAAAGTGACCATGCGTGGAAAAGGGCATGACTCTGATGATGAAATAACACCTGAGGATACCTGACCCAAAACAGATTCCAATGAATGGGAGTGGAGTTCTTTTTCTTCTAGCTCCTATGCCCTTGACAATATTTTCCTTGACCCTAATAATTTGCCTATGGAAGACAAACATGAAATAACTCCTCTTCCTAAAACATGTCCTCATGCTTGGATAGAGTCATTTTGGGATCCAAGCTCCAAATCAGATACAAGTAGTTCAGACAGTGATACCACAGATGTTTACATCTTTACCATATCAGCTCTCTCTCTCCTAAAAACTGATGATGACATGCCCCTCATCTATCCGTAGCTTATCCAACACGACCAACAAGATCCACTCACATTGGACTGCTTTCAAAATGATGAAGCAATTGCAGAATTCCTTGGACTAAGGGAAGGCATACCGCAAGGTGATCATAAGGTAGGATTTGCTATTGATTTGGATTCCACAGCATATTTTGGGGAGTCAAATCCATCTTCTAGTCATCAAAATGAAAAAAGAAAAGAAACAGTTAAAAATCAAAAGAATAGATCTTTGAGTGAAAACTGTAAGGCACTCTCTGATCATATAAAAGTAAAAATAAAAGATGTACTTGTGGGTGAAAACCTCTCTGAGGTTCCCAAAGGTGGAAGAGTGGACATACCCCTATCAAGTTAGGATAAATCAACATTGCTTGTGGAAATGACTGAGGAAATCAATTTGGGTAAACCTGACAACCCCAAGGTCATTCATTTTGCTGCTTCTCTATCAAAATAGGAAAGATAGACTTTGTCAATTTCTAGTCCTTCATCACTTGCCATTAAAAGCAAATGCCAAGCCTGTCAAACAGAAACTTAGAAAGATGCATCCCCAGGTGGCTCTTTTGGTCAAGGTAGAACTAAAAAAATTATTGGATGTGGGCTTTATCAAACCCATCGATTATGCAGACTAGATTTCAAATTTAGTACCAGTTAGCAAGGTAACTGGGGGCATTAGAATCTGTATAGATTTTAGGGATCTCAATAAAGCATGCCCTAAAGATGATTTTCCATTGCCAAATATCGACATCATAGTTGACATGACTGCTGGATATGAGATGCTCTCATTGATGGATGGTTTCTCCGGGTATAAGCAAATTCGCATTGCTCCTGAAGATCAGCATAAGACTGAATTCACATGTGCTTGGGGTACCTACTGTTGGAATGTGATGCCCTTTGGTCTTATAAATGCAGGCACAACATATCAAAGAGCAATGACAACAATTTTCCATGATTTCATGCATACTTTGATGGAAGACTATGTTGATGACTTATTATACAAATCTGTTACAAGAGATAGTCATCTAGCCATCTTGGGCCCCATCTTTGACCGAATGGAGACATAAAAGCTCAGACTCAATCCAGAGAAGTGTGTGTTTGGTGTCACAACCGACAAATTACTAGGGTACATTATTTCTCACATAGGCATTGAGGTTGACCCTGCCAAGGTTAAAGCAATAATGGATATGCCTCCACCTTCAAATCTTCGGCAATTAAGAAGTCTACAAGGAAAGCTATAGTCAATCCACCACTTCATAGCTCAGTTGGCTGACAAATGTCATCCATTCCAGCATCTACTGCATAAAGGTGTCGCTTTTAAATGGACTGAGCAATGTCAATCAACCTTTCAAGCTCTCAAAGACTATTTGCTGTCGCCACCTATTCTAATGCCTCCTATAGAAGGAAAGCCATTTATATTGTATATTTCTACAACTGAAACGACACTAGGAGTTCTCTTGGCCCAACAGGATGAGAACGACAAAGAGCGAGCTATTTATTATATCAGCTGGACACTAGTAAGCTATGAGCTGAATTATTCAACTATTGAAAGGGCATGCTTAGCAGTGGTATTTGCAACACAGAAGCTCTAACATTATATGTTAAATCACCAAACATTGCTAGTTGCAAAAATTGATCCTCTAAAATACTTGCTTAGCAAAGTAGCTTTGACGGGTCGCCTAGCAAAGTGGGTTATGATCCTCAATGAATTTGATATTGAGTATATGGAGCAAAAGGCGATAAAAGGACAAGTCATTGCAGATCAACTTGCAGAGGCTCCTATTTATGATGATCATCCCATGTTGACCAATTTTCCAGATGAATTAGTCTTTGCTCTCACATCTTCTAATGAATGGAAGTTATACTTTGATGGATCCCACACCAAGTTTGGGTCTAGAGCTGTCATCTTGTTTATCACCCCTCAAGGTGATGCTATTCCTAAGTCCTACAAAATAACTTTTCATTGTACAAATAACATTGTAGAGTATGAAGCACTGGTCACAGGACTCCAAGTTGCGGTCCACTGGAATATCACACATTTGCAAGTCTATGGAGATTCTCAATTAGTCATCCGACAATTGAATGATGACTACGAAACAAAAGATGAAAAGCTTATTCCCTATAAGCATATGGTAGATTTCTTCAAGACAAAATTCACGACTATCGATTTCAATCAAGTTCCAAGAATGCAAAACAAGTCGGCAAATGCAATGGCTATGATTGCTTCCATGTTGAATATGCCCCACAATATGGACAAATGTGAATTTTTAGTCGAACAGTTGCTGGTTCCTTCTTTTGACATTCCGACAGTAGATGTGATGTGCGTTCTTGTTGGTCCCAACTCCCCATGGTACAATGATGTATATCAATATTTGAAATCCCAAACATTACCACCCAACCTTTCCGCTAACCAATGCCGAGCCTTCATCCGACAGACAGCCAAATATGTCATCATTGCCGACACCCTTTACCGTCATTCTTTTGACCATACCCTCCTCAGGTGTTTGGATTCTGACGAAGCACAAACGGCTTTACACGAGGTTCACGATGGTATATTTGGGGGCCATTTCAATGGTCTGAGCTTAGCCAAAAAGTTGATTTGTGCTAGGTATTATTGGCCCACTCTGGAAAAAGATGTTCACGATTTTGTTAAGAAGTGCTACAAATGCCAGATCCATGGAAACTACATTCATGCACCAGCCCAAGAGCTTCATTTTGTCATATCTTCATGGCCCTTTTCTCAATGGGGATTGGATCTTATTGGCAAGATTCACCCGACATTTGCAAATGGACACAAGTTTATCATTACAGCCACAGAGTATTTTACAAAATGGATCGAGGCTATCCCCATGACCTATATCACTGGTGTGAAAATTTCAAAATTCCTATTGAATTATATCATATGCCGGTATGGGGTTCCTCTTTCAATAGTCACTGATAATGGTCGCCCCTTCAAGAATAAAGATGTCAAGGAACTCTGTGAAAAGTTTCATATCCAACACCATTTCTCAAGTCCATACTATCAACAGGGGAATGGTCAAGCTGAAGCATCAAATAAAACCATCATCAAGATCCTGAAAAAGGTTGTCAATGATGCTGGTCGAGATTGGCATGTTCAGTTGAATCCAGCACTATGGGCCTATCGCACTTCTATCCACACACCTACTGGTGCAACACCTTATTCCTTGGTGTATGGTGCAGAAGCCATTTTACCTTTGGAAGTGGAGATTCATTCCTTGCGTGTTTCCTTGCAACACCTGATTGATGATGAGACACATAGAGTCTCTCGGTTGCACCAGCTTGAGATGTTAGATGAGAAACGTCAGACAGCCCTGACACATTTGCAAGCATATCAAAACCGTCTCCATTGCTCTTATAATAAGAAGGTCAAAGGGTGACACTTCGAAGTGGGAGATTTGGTTTTAAAGGAAAACCCTAAGAATGCACCGTCTACTGACATCATCAAAGGTAAGTTTGAACCTAATTAGGTTGGGCCTTTCATAGTGACTGGAGCCTATGGCTTGGGGGCATATCAGCTTGCCACTCCAGAAGGTGAACCTTTGTCTGATCCTGTAAACAACATGCATCTTCGCAAGTACTAGGCATAATTTTCTATCAACACTTCTTCAAATATGATCCTGAAAAAATACAAAAAAAAAAGTGAAAAAAGCAAAAAAAATACAAAAAAAAGTGAAAAAAGAGCAAAAGAGTAAAGAAAAATGATTCGCCCTCTAGTGAAAACCTGGCAAACAGGTGCCATGTGTAACAAGATTATTGCTCCGTCATCTGTCATGACCTCTAGCTATGGTTTTTCTTGGCCGGTTTATCATGTCTATCTTCGTCTTGACCCAATGTTCTATTCCAGGCCTGTTATTGGTCAACATCATTGTCTTGCATACTCTGGTTTCTTGTACATATGTTTTGGTCCCGTTCTATGAATGTCTTTCCGATGCGCATTGGGTGCGTTCCCCTTGTCATGATCAATCACTAGAACTTTTGCATCCAAAAATGTCCTGAAATAATTCCAAAAAAATTGAAAAATGTCTTGAAAAAATCTCAAAAAAATTGAAAAATGTCTTGAAATAATTCAAAAAAATTAAAAAATGTCCTGAAATAATTCAAAAAAAAAATCAAAATAAAGTCCTGAAAAAATCATAAAAAAAATGTCCTGAAAAAATCCCTAAAACGTCAACTAAAGTCCTGAAAAAATGAACAAATTTTTTTTTCAAAACATTAAAATCCAAAAACAAGTATTTTGTCAATAAATGATCCCTCTGCATAGATAGATCACTGAGTATGCATCCAACAATAATTAATCACAACGCTACGCTTTAATGCAATCATGCATAAACAGATGAACTTTTTCAATCAAACCAGACATTCAAACTGATCAAAATTGTCATATCAATCGATCGTTACCATCAATATCATTTGTCCTTGTCTCTACTATCATGAGTCTTATACGAGGTGTGGTATACTCGAAACAAGACTGTGTCCTATCTTAGATGGGGTATCACATTCCCTGAAACCAGACAACATGATCGTCCTATCAGCACTTTCAACTTTTGACAACGAAGATCAAGGTGTTTGTTTGATTTGTTGGAATTTGTGCATCTTATCTTTTTATTGATTTATCTTTGGATTCAATCATGTTCCTATGTTGCTCGATGATGTCACTGAGTGATTTAGAGTGATCGGGATGGGTCATGGTCTCTTTCTTTTTTGTTGTGATTGTTGTTTGTCTACGATGTGTCTGTCTTTTGCAAAAAAAAAAAAAAAAAAGGTTGCATTTCAGCTCTGGCCTTCAATGCCATGATGCTACGCATCCATTTTACTACATTAAAATAAAGGTTCTCACCTACAAAGTGCATTACTGAAAGCAAGTTTTTCTTCGTCTCTACCTATCCTCTGTCTCATTTTCTTCTTACTAACATTTCTTCCATCAATTCGGATAGTCAGTTCGGTCTAGTGCTCCGATTTCTCCAAAAACATATATGCTGCATCCTGCATCCATTCGGTTAGTGCATTTGCATTATATCAAACATCACATCAAGCATTTTATTCATTCCATATTATAAATGCATCAAAAACACATAAAAAAATATACATCCATACATGTTCCACAATGGTACATCAATAGTGCATAAGTCATCCATACATGGAAAATAACATATGTCATAACCCATTGCATCCCATCATATCGATGCATATCATATCATATATCACCATAATATCGGAGTACAAAAATTGGACTATCTGTCCTAAGTGTGGCTCGCAAGCTGACTACAAAATGTCAAACTACATAAATGTCCACTGTCTATCATATGGAGCATGTGCCTCTGTCACTGGGTTCTCCCTCTATCCTCCTCATCCCTGCCATGTCTTGTAGATGATGTCCCTCCTGGTCCTGGCTATGGTGGTCTCATAGGTCCACTCACCCCCATGCTACTCAATGACCTCCGAGAGCGTGCCTTGCTCTCTATCCTCGATCGTGCCCGATATGAAGCTGCTCTTTGCTCTGGTGGAACTGCACTCTCATATAGTGTCCTCCAATGGCATATCTCCTCTCTAGTCTCTACCAACATCTGTGCCATCTCCTGTGCACTAGCATCCCGAATCAACCCAATATACTCTATGACTCTCTGTTCTTCTCACTATGCCTGAGCTATTGCTGCATCTTGAGCTGCTGTGAGTCTAGCTATCTCCTCTCTGAACTGCTCATGCTCTCTCTCTAATGTCACAATGTGATCATGCTGACTTGCTATGGTAGCCCTGCACATCTCTATCTCCTCTATGCTAGCTGTCTCTGGCTCTATGGGTATATCCTGCAATGCCTCCTGCTCACCTGAATCTGGCTCATCCTCGTCATCCCCATCCTCATCTTCATCCTCATCATCCCCATCATCCTCATCCCCGACCTCATCCTCCTCATCCTCATCATCTCCCTCCTCCTCTCCTGCGAGTGGGAAGTCCTCCTGTCTCCTCGGTACTGGAATGTCAGGATCTATCAATGGCACTGGTCGCCATCGTGCAAACCATCTCTCATACTCCTCTATCGTCCTAGTGTCTGCTACATCTAATATCCAATCCCACTGTCTCTGCTATAGCTATGAGAAGTTAGCATATGCTATGTGTGGCTAAATCATACTCCCCCACTGACTCGTCTCTCTGTGAGATCGGGCAAAGTGTGCAGTCCTCCTAGGTACATCCTACCTCTCTCCAAACTATCATCTGACTCTCTCTGGTAGGTACAACTCAATCACTCTCTGGCAATTCACTGGTCACCCAATCAGGTACCTCTCTTGTCTACAATAAGGTAGCTCATCACTATCATCTGACCATCTTGGGCAATCACGATATGGCCTCCATGTGAACTCTCTCAATCTGTCTAGCTCATTTCGCCAATACAATATGTATCCAAAAGGACCCTGTCTCAGTGCTCCCCCATAGCAGTACACATATGGTCGATGTGGTACTACCTGTCTCTCTGTAATCGGTCGACATATGGCTATGTGCTCAAATGCCCATACCTGTAGCAATGTGACTCCACAGCTCAAAGTCTGCACTCCCTGATATGCTATCTGATGCAACTAAAAATATAACATAGCCAGTACACATGGTCCCCATGCATACACTATACCCTCGGTCGCCATCCGCTATAGCACTCTTCCCCATCCAATAGGGAATCCATGTACTTGTCTGTCTCCTGCTAGTAGACATGCTATCACCACGGCTATCACCACATATTGTCGATCATGCTCTGATGCCATAGTCTCCCAGCCGATCTCCCTCTCCACAATATCCAAATCATTTGCGTCACACTCGAATAATTTGCACAACGCGTCTCTCCCTGTCACTGGGTTGTACTCTACCACTTCTCCATGAATCAGAATGCGGAGGATACACCATACATCCTCTAGTGTCACATTCGCCTCTCCAGTCGCCAGATGGAATGAGGAGGTCTCTGAATGCCATCGCTCTGCCAATGCGGTAAGCAGTCCTGTGTTTGCCCTAATCTCGGGCATGAATGTGACATAGTATATCCCAAGTCCTGCTAATGTATCTCTGTCCGTGCTCCTGAGTCTATGTCGTAGCATGAAGCAGTCAGGTCAGTTCTCCCGTGTGATCAATGGATACTGTCGACTCTGCATCACAATTGGGGCATATTTTGTCAATTTTAGGATTTTCTCCTATGGGTTGCATTTCCTCATTTCATCCACAAATCAAGGTGTTTCTAAGCTACTCTGACCTATCCTACCCTTATCCCCCCTTTTCGGATCATTTGCATGCTGTTTTGACAAAAATTAGGGTTTACACTGCACAATTGTGCCTGTGTGATGAGTCCTGTGCCTGTGTCATGTAACCTGTGCCTGTGTCTCCCTACACAAGCGCAAAAGACCCTACACAAGCACAGGATTCACCCTACACAAGCGCAGGAGTCCCTTTCTGCATCCCCTGTGGGCCCCACAATGTCCTGCAAGCAAGTCAAATTCATAAAATTGAAAACATGGGTTTTTGAGATACATACCGCTGCTCCTATGTTGTTTGATCATTTGTACGTGCATACATGTTCTCTGAGGTGATCTGCCGTTGGAATGTTCGCCATCTCTCTACAAGTGTCTTTTTCCAGAGCAACAAATTCTCCTCTTGGGCTAGTGCAAATGAGAAATTTTCACTCTCTTGGTCTCATTTATAGATCTTTGTCAGTGCATAGATGGATGTGCACCCTCTCCATCTTATGTTGGTCATGGTCTTTTGCATCTTTAATTTCTTTTCCTTCATGCATCCGATATCCGATTGTCATTCCGTTCGATCCTATCATTTTTATCGATCAATTGGCTTATTTTCTGCATGTTTCCGGCCAATTCCTCGAGGGGGCATGCACATGTCATTGTCTTTGTCTGGGGCATGTTCATTACTGTTCTTTGAAACAATGCTTAAAATCGCATTGTCTCAAAGAGGGGTAAAATGTAGACACCTAAAAATGGTCAACGCTTGCGGAGTCGTACTTTAACATTTGCGCATTGCTTTATTTTAGGGTTTTTGCGTCGCATTAACATTCCTCCTATGATTGGCACTTGGTCTTTATCATTTGCGAGCATTGAGTCCTTCTTCTATATTCTTCATTTGTTTTTCTTTTGAATTAGGTCTTGTCGATAGCAATCTTCAGTCATGATTTTGGTCAATCTTATCCTGTCGCATCAATGTGCATGCTAATTTGTCATCATTTTGGACATCATCAATCCTAATTAGGGTTTTTGTCCTCTTGTCAATATTGTCGTTTTGCGATCGATTTGTCATCGATCGTTATCATTTTCAATGTTGTTGTTTTGCGTTATCATTTTCAATCTTGTCATTTTGCGATCAATTTGTCATTGATCGTCGTCCTTCTCAATCATATCAATTTGGATCAATTAGTCACTGTTCCTTGTTAATTGGCACATTTATCAATCAAATCATTTAGAATCATGATCAAATCGAATCTAAATCAATTATCTTTTGTCAAGACCTAATTGTCATTCTTGCATTTCTAATTCATCTTCTAGGGTTTTATGATTTATTCATTTAATCCTGTTTGTCATTTCTCTCTCTAGGTTAAATAAATTATTTATTTATCCTAGGTCTTCGAGTCACAATTAAATATTTATTTAATTGGCTAATTATTCCTCTTTTTGTGAATTAATTAATAATTGACAAATTATTAATTAATTTACCTAATTTCACATCATTCCTAATTTCCTAAATTCCTCAATTTCTAAATTCCCTCTTTGTGAATTAATTAATAAATGAAAAATTATTAATTCATTCACTAATTTCCTAATTCCTATTTTCTATTTTTTTTTAATTTTCCTAATTTCTAATTCAATTTCCTCTTATTTTCATGGGAATGACATTTCAATTTGTCATAATTGACAATCAATTAATTTTGACATAGAAATTTGTCATAATTTGTCATAAATTATCAATCAATCAATTTTGCATAGAAAGTGCATAATTTGTCATAATTTGTCATAATTGACATTTTTGATTTGCAATTTCCATTTGAATCTCTTCATGCTAATTTGATCATTTTCTCCAATTTATCTATAAATTGGATGAATTTCTTCAATCTGAATCTAATAATCAGATTATCGAATTTCTAATCACTTTGTCAAATCAATCACACTTCGAGTACTCTTGCGCCAATATCTTATTTACTTGCTTTAATCTCATGTGTGTGCACTTGAAGGTGAGATCCACAAACAAAGGCTATTTGGAGAAGAAAGAAGGACAATGGAGCCGCATGAAGGAGATATTTGAATCTGCATATGGTTTTCTTAGTCTTTAGTTTTGAATGTTTTGCTTTTCATGTCTCTATTGAGTGTGTTAGGATTGCTCATTGCAATCTGCTTTTGTGATTGAGCTATTATTGATATTTTCTTTGATGATTTCCGATTTCCTAGCTATAGTATCTATAAGAATGAAGAGTCAGAGAAGAGGTAAGGGGAGACAAAGAATATGAGATCTAGTTCATAAAGAGAGATGGAACTACGACGAAAGGGAGATAAAGAAGGGATAGGTGAGATAGGGGTTTTTATGTACACATTTGGTGCTCTGCCTATTTGGTGCACACCAAATGTGGAATATGGACCACATTTGGTGCGTGCCAAATGAGAAAATCGAATCATCACATTTGGCGCATGCCAAATAGGGTGAGCGACGTATTTGGCGCATGCCAAATAGGATGAGCGCCATATTTGGCGCATGCCAAATGGACTGCTTTGAGAAACACCAAACCTATGGGTTGGATTTGCCTTTGGCATCCAACCCAAAGGTTTGGATGACCATTTTAGGTTAGAGACATTTTTTTATCAGAACATTGAAAATTTTGATATTTTTTTGGTCGTGCTCTCCGTCAGATTTGCACGTGATTCAATGAAGTTAAAAAAAATACCGTGGTAAACTTGAGTTCCCTCTTAGCTATCCAACAATGTAATTTATTTCAAATTTTTATTTCGTTAAGTCTTTCATCTATAATTTCTTTTGTCAGTGTGTTCATTTTTTGTCAAAAACCAACATGCACTATTTTGGGTATAGATTTTTACACGTTCATTAGATTTTGAAAAAACTTACATTTTTAGAAACTAGACTCCATTCTACACAATTTTAAAAAAAAGTTTTGATTTTTGATTAGTTTGAATGATTTTAGGGGGAAGCACGCTCAAATTTATGTTTTTCAGGATGTGTCCACTTCAAAATTAGTAAAAAATCATACACTCATTAAAAAATTAGTTGAAAAATCTAGCATAAACTAAAAGGTGTTAGCTAATTTCTCACCAAAGTGATTTTAAATTTTTTTAAAAAAAGTTAACATTTAGGGGGGCCACAACATACGCTATGTTATGGTTTTTGCATAAAAATAGGACCACTTTTTGTGGCCCCCCTTTTTGAAGCCCTTAATCTCCACCATTTTCAAAACAAATTAGTAGTTTAGAAAGTAGACTCGAAGCACTCTGACTCTTTTTCTTGTTGCATCTCCAAATTTGGAGTGTAATTAGGTTCAATTTGTTGTTGAAGCTCAGACTTTGCTGATTTTAGAAAAAAATTGGCATCTTAAGACCCCCTTTTGGTAGCACAACTTAGTGCACATACCCAAAAGTTGGAAATAATTCTAAAGATTCTACCTCTAATGGTAAAGTTTTGGAGAGTAGTGAAGAAACCCTTGATGAGCCCCTCAATTTGATTCCTAATTCTTTTTCTCACTCCTCACATGTTGAGATCCATTACCACAATTCTCTTAATGGGCCTAAAATACTCAAGGATTATATATATGAGGAAGAAGAGGAATAAGTTGAGAGAGTTGTTACCAGTAAAGATAATTCTTCCTAGAATTGGCATGTGTTAGTCGTTGAGCTAGAAGACCTTGGTGCTCATCTAGAAAATTTGAAAACCCCCCAAAACTTCCTTGGTTTTGAGAAAAAAAGAATGGATAATATGGATAGAGAAAAAAATTGAGAACCCAATGAAGATTAACCAAAATTAGATACAAAGGTTTTTCATAGGAGTCATGATTGTTGGCAAGAAGAATAAAAGAAAGAAAAGGAAGAAGGAGCTAGTAACCAAGAATGAAGGAAAGATCAAAGGTAGTTATATTAATGTCTCCTCTCCTTGGTAAGCCGCTATAGATTAGTTGTTAGATGACTATGGCTATATTTCTCAAATCCCCTCTATTTTTGTTTTTGTTTTATTTAATGTTATTAGTTGTTCTTAGCTTGTTATTTTTTGACTTTTATTTTAATAGTTCTTATATATTTCTTATAAAATATTAGTTTGATGTTATTTTGTGGGCTTGATCTCCAAGCTTTATGATGTTCTTTGATGGTTTTTTATTTTGATTTATAATGGGTTGGGGCCCTTCCTTGGTTAATATAATCAAGAGCAATCGATATCACAAAACCTTTATATAGTTGAATCAATTTTTGGAATTTCCTAAATGGTAACCCCTGAAAATTTTATAATTAAGAACTTCAATCTAAGGTTGTTTATGTTGTGCGCACCATCGCCAATAAATGTTGGTAGCTATATTGTAAGTATTTGATGTAATTGTGAAAATTAGAGTTTCACCAATTAAGGTGATAAAATGACTAATTTTACTTGAGACACCACTACATTGAAATAGGGATGAACCTAATAGATATAGGCTTAATTACAAAGGGAAAAAGTGAAATTCTAATTAGGTTCACCAAGTTAGGGTTTAGTGCATCTTTCTAAGTTGAATTGTGAAAATGGTAAAATTGGGGTAAAATAGGTGATTATTGAAGAGATTGGGAATAAACAACGAGATACAGGCTTCATATAGACACACCAACCTGGATTTGGGAAAAAAAATATGTTTCAAATCTTTTCTTTGAAGTCTGGCCTAGCTTTTTGGGAACATGGTTCATTAATTTGCCATGGTCGTCTGAATTTATCACTTTCAAAAGGTGAACTTGTTTGTCTCTACAAATGCTATCGATCCTTTAAACATAGCTCTATACCTATTTCTTGCGCATAGAAAGACTGGGAAAATTATTGGGAATAGGTGTTTTCATAAATCAAACCATGGTTTAGGAATTAACCTTGAATGAAATAATGCAAATAGTGAAATAAGAAATGAAATGACAAACACAAAACCCTAATCACACACACACATGCTTCCATAAGGTTGATATAATTTTGCTCCACAATGGTTGAAGGATGAATATTTCAGAAAAGGGTTGATTATGAATGCTTCATGGATGTATGAATACTTTAGATTGATAATGAATGGAGACTATGTTTTCTTAGGTTAGATTAAATAAGGTTTATTAAATTTCTTTATATAGGGGGCTATAGGTAAATTACCAATTAAGCCGACCTCCAATGGTCATGCGGAGCCACAAAGATCAAAACTTACCCTTAAGATATATCTTTGACCCCATTTTAAATTGGGGCCTGATTGAGAAGGACCATGGTGTTTTGGGATGCCATGGTCTAGACCAGGGTGTTCCATGTTCTAGTTCCACCACAATCAAGACCAAAAAAGAGGTAAATTAAGGTGGGTATCACATGGTAGGATCCACAAAGGTTTCTCATGACCTCAAAGTTGGAGAAAAGTGATGAGGATAGGACATGCTAAAGTAGGGGCACAAACATGGGTTGTAAATTGGCCTAGTGCCAATTTATGATGACACATTTAGCCCCCACTTTAACAGAATTATGAGCCTATGCAAATACTCACAATAAAGTAGATAAAAGATGAAAGAGAGGAGCAATTAAGAGGATAATCATAAGGAGTATAAGATATCACTAATTTCGAGGAACCAAACCTCAAATATTAGGATCTTAACTCACACAATCACATGCAAGGGCACATAAAGAAAGACAAAGAAATAATGAAAAACAAACACAAAAAGACAAACAAAGACAAAAAAAGACAACAAAAAAGAGAAAAACCAAAATGACACACAACACACAAAATCTAATAAACAAAAAATAAGACTTAAAGTCAACTACCCAGACAGACCTTGATATTCAAATGCCTCAATAACTAATATTAATTGAAATTCTATCACAAGGACATAAGAAATCACATAAAAAGAGAAAGAGCATGCATGAACCATGAAGTACAAATAGCAAAGCTATGAGCTCATGATGAGAAGAAATGAGAGAAGACATGAATATCACACTCTATTTGTGTTTTTCTAGGTGATTCATGAGAAAAAGAGTGAGAGAAAACATGGATATTCATTCTAGCTTTATTTTTATTGGTGATCCATGTTGGGGAGGAGAGCAAGAATAGTCTAGTTATATTTTTATAGTTCCACTCATCTTATTGTGTATGCAACTATCTGATTTCAAGTATTAAGCATCATGTATAAGAGTTTACTTTCTCTAGTTTTGAGCATACAACAACCTATGTAAGACATGAAATGAAAATACAAATGTGTGTCTTGTTTTAAGATCATCTTGTGTTAGACTTTGTTTGCACTAGTTTCAAGAATGAATAACCATGTAAGACAAATAAATGCCTAGTTCTAAGGACATATTTTGTAAGAGTTTGCATGCTCTAGTTTTGAGAATTTGCACCCCGTATAAAGACATATATAGATGTTGTGTTTGGTTTCAAGCATGAAGATTCTCATATAAGATTGTCTATGCTCTAGTTTGAAGAATGAACACCCCAATTTTAGACATTGCAAAAATATAGTACAATATAGTACAAAGAGGGTGATATGCTATACGACCCCTTAAGATGTCAACATAGCCCTATGTCAATGCCTTAAGGAAGCTAGAAACAAGGATATGCACCTTCAACATCAAGGGGATATCCTTTCCTAAGGCAACAATGCTCATATGTCCAAGCTAAAGAGGTAATAGTCTTACAAGAAAGGATAAGATAGGTGAAAAAGTGATACCTTTCAACAACTCTAAAGAGTATCCTTGGAGGAGAAGAGATATTTTATTAAATAAATATACCCCCAAGAGGATTTTATTGACCAAACATAGCATCGTCTACCAAAATAAGGGAAGGGGAACAAGAATGCATACCTTCCCCTTATTGCTAAGTGAAAGGTATTCTTGATGAAGGATGACACACTTTTGAACCAAAGTAAAAGGTTTGTTTATAATAAATATATATTTCCAAGTGAAAAAGAGGTTTTAGTCAAGGATACACACCTCTTGCATAAGAGATAATCCTTGAGAAAACAACAACTTTACACAAGGAAGGACATCAAATCATGAACAAACACCACCCAACATTGGAAAAGTGGATCCTTAGAAAGGATAGCAAAGATAAATTCCCCACGTGTAGGATCAATAAGAATAATTACAAAAACTATAAGGAGATATTATACATAAGAAAATGCACTATTCCAAGCAAAGAAAGGACCTAAACAAGGAACACACATGTAGTCGCATGAAGGAATATTCAATGAAAGAAAAGACATCAAGATATGTAGAATGAAACTCTAAAGAAGAGGTAATCTTAAAATAAGGAAAGACTAGATAAAGAATCATACACCCCCCTAAGGAGAGATTATCCATAAGAGACGTACCATTTCAAGAAAGAAGGGACATCAAGGTCTGAAAAAATACAACCCATAAAGGAAATAGTGAAACCTTAGATAGAGATAAGAGATAGGATAATATTCTTGCCCCCCTCCAAGCATAGAGGCAAGAATGAATTATGTTGCTGCCCCAAGATGATTGCTATTGAAAAAGAATCATCTCTTATGAAAAAGACCCCCAATGAAGTTAACTACTAGTGCCATAGGGTGAGGAGCAACATGAATGGTGAATGAAGTGGGAATGTGTAGGATCATGGTGGGCCAAATAGGCCCTTAAGTGGAAATGAAAATGATATAAACAAAGTTAGGCAACATGACATAAAAATTTGAATAAGTTACCAACATTATTTCAAAAATATGTAAGGATAAAATCTGTAGCAAATTGAATTTAGTTTCTAAGCTACTAGTTGTTTTATATAAAAAAAATCTATTGACAAAAATTTGAAATTTCAATGTAGTAGTACTAAAATTTCAGGAAAAAGATAAGAAGTAGGTGTTTGTCTGACCACCCTAACCACAATCAAATCACAATAATTTTTATAAGATCTCAGATATAAGTAGAATAACCATGTCTAGATTTGACACATATTTTTTTGTATTTTTTTTTGAAATAAATAATTAATCATGATTTTTTTACAACTTTTTAAACATATTAAAAATTCCACAGTCTGACCATCATAACTTGGTCAAAACTTAATGAAATTCAGTTTTTAATTTTTCTAATCTTATAGTATACAAAGCATGGAATTTGACACATTTTTTAGATTTTAAAAATGTGATAAAATTTGAAAATTATAGATATTTTTCAATCAACCTATCAATCAGGACTTTAGTTTGGATATCGCCACTTTTTGGCCCCTCATGATCCTGCACATACCCAAGTTCTAAGGTACTACCTCTTCACCAAGGAAGAGTGCAAGGTTAATTGTAAGAGCTATGCAAGCTATATCATATTCATCCTGAATAAATATTTTAAATAATTTAGACTTTCTAATATAATAAGAATAACCACGATTAAAAAGATAATGTGCATCACCTTCCTTATGCTTATAATTGTAATTAAGTCTAATGAAAGGAAAGAAAATATTATTATCATACTTCAATCTCCAAAAGATTCTAGTAGCTAATTTCTATTGGTCATCAATAGGAGTAGGTCTTGTCTCTTGAGATGTAGGAAAAGGATTTCAAGAAGAAGATGAATTGTTTTCTATTATTTTAACTATGCCAAAGTGATATGAATGAAAGGAAGAAAGGTGAAGTGAAAGAAACCATTATCCAACACATTACTTTAATTGATATAAGTTAAAAGAAATGTAATCATATGTGAAATGGCATATAAAACACATCTATTAAGTGCCATTATGAATTCCTAGGATAAAATATGAAAACAAAAGTTACAAATTATGCAACCCGCAAATAAAATTAACTAAAATAAATTAGGGCTTTTTATGAATTTAGTCTCTAAATTTATGTATTTTTTATTAAAAATATAATCTATGAGTGCAAACTTGAAAATTTAAATGCCTACAAATTAGATCTAAGAAGACAAATTAGAAATAGTGGTTTAAGGAGTTAGGTTCACCAAAATGTAATGGAGAAAATTAGGGTTTCACCAATTAAGGTAAAAAACCACTAATTTTACTTGAGAGACCATGACATTGAAAAAGGGATGCACCTGATACATCTAGGCTTGATCCCAATGGGAAAAACTCTAAAATTTTGATTAGGTTCACTAGGTTAGGGTTTAGTTCCTCTTTCTAAGTTGAATTGTGAAAATGTTAAAATTAGGGTAAAATAGGTTATTATTGTAGAGATTGGGTATAAATAGTGAGCTATGGACATCATATAGACACCACCTTAGATCTAGGTAAAATAAGATGTTTTAGATCTGTTACCAAAACTTTTTCCTAATTTTTTGGGACCAAGACTCATCAATTCGCCATGGTCCTCCAAATTTCTTGTTGTCAAAAGGTGAATCTATTCTTCTTTGTGAATCCTATTTATCCTCCCAAACATAGCTTTGTACCTATTACCTATACATAAATAGAAGGAGGACATTATTGGGAATAGGGTTTTGCCTAAGTCAAACCCCAACTTAATAATTAACCTTGAATGAAATAACACAATACTGAAATAAATGTTGGATAGATATACCTCAGATCTAAAATTATTTTTGATGATGCTTTTCTCTTTTAATGTGATCACAAATGTTGGATGAAATGACATGAAAAACATAAAACATTAATCACACAAACATGCTTGCATAAGATTGATATAATTATGCTCTAGAATGGTTGAAGGATGAATATGCAAACTTGAAGATCTCTGAAAATTATTGATTATGAATGCTTCAGGGATGCATGAATACTTTAGGCTGGTAATGGATGGAGACTTAGAATTCTTAGGTTAGATTAAATTATGTTGATGAAATATATTTATATTGGGGGTTTTAGGTAAATTACTAATTAGGTCAACCTCCAATGGTCATGTGGAGAAATGAATATCAAAACATACCATTGAGATATAGCCCCAACTACATTTTTAAGTGGGGCTTGATTGAGAAAGACCATGGCATTTTGGGGTGCCATGGTCTAGACTATGGTATACTATGCCCTAGTCCCACCATAATTAGGGCCAAAACAAAGCTAAAATGGGTAAGTTTCCATTGTAGGACCCACAAAAGGTTCTTCATAGTCTCAAATCTAGAGAATACACACAAACGGACCTAGAATGGTGATGAGGATAGGACATGCTAAACTAGGGCCATAAACATGAGGTATAAATTGGCTTGATGATAATTTATGATGCTACATTTGGTTTTTCATATTTAAGACGACTATCACCATTATGTACAGGATGAAAAATGTATTCCAATAACTAATGTCCTATTTTTGAGTGTCCAGATTCAGAAACTAATATCCTATTAAGTGAATCAATATCCTTCAAAAAGCTTTTTGAATCTAAAATACCATAAATTTATAAATGAGAAGAAAGTGAAAGATAGACTTTAGGATAATAACATGATAAAAAAAGATAACCAATAAAAATTATAGAAATTAAATTTCATCATGTAGCAATCAAGAATCTCCTTCAATTAAAGAAAATCAAGATATCTGTCTAACAAAGGGATACCAAGCTACCCTCAAGGAAATTTTCATATTTTAAACCTTGGAATAATATAAATTATCTATTGAATGGACAAGGGAGTATTAAAGAAAAATTTGTATGACCTATTTTGCATATTAAAGAAAATTCAATGTTCTTCCTCAAGAGGACGGTAGCAATGGCTGCATGGGTATTGCTGGCTATGGACTAGGAAGTTGTCTAGATGTGATGGGAGAATCCACCTTTGTGGAATGTTTTTTTCCCAAAATTTTGGGAAGTAGTTCACATGTTTCTTACCTTGTCGCTAGGGTTAATGCATCTGGGGTGCATCACACCCCCTGGAACCTTCAATTATAGGCCCTTCTTTAGGTGTCCTAGTATCTGAAACCAATGTTGTTGGGTTGGTACCCATCCTCTAGGATCTTGCAAGTCTACTTCTTTAGGCCCCTAGAAGGACTTGTTTTGTGGTACTCTGTTGCCAGCTATAGGTGGGGTCTTAGTTGAGAAAAATGATCTTGGAACATGTTTCAATATTTTGGATGTCTCTTTGGATTGTCCCCTTGCTAAGATGGCCAACGCTCTGGTTGATAAGTTTATGGGTCAACATCTTGACATTGTGGTAGTTAGGAAGTGGTCTATCAGAGGTAGTCTCTCTATTTAGGCCCTTCCTAAGGCCCTCTTTTGTTTTTCCTTCTCTCTCTCTAAGGATTGTGTGAGAGTTATTTCCTTGGGCCCATGGATTAATGGTAAACAAGTGTTGCATCTCAGCAAACGACACTCGGGCCATAAGCCTAACTCCTTTCTATCTAGTGTGATCCCACTTGGGTTCATCTTCCAGTTCTTCCCCTTGAATATTGGGATGAGGAGATTATTAAAGGCATTGCAAACTCATTTGGCCATTATATTGTAGTGGATTTTGTAATCCATTAACAGTTGCTCCTGGTACCTTCCTACTAACTTTTATTGTGTTGAATTCCTGGTTTAGTTCGTGTAATCAACCCGTGGGGTATGATAACTTGATTCTTTTTTGTCAATGTTAGTCATATGCTAGTTACCTAGCCAATTCATTTCCTCTCCCACCATGGCTAGCCCTGGCTCCACTTTGTTCAATGCTGTCATGCTGAGTGGTGATGTGGATCCTGTTGTGGCTCCTAATGTTATTTATTATTTTTCCTATGTTGCCTTTCCTTGTGTGGATGAGGGTGGCTTGTTTCCTACCTCAACAGTGTTTGTTGTGCCTACCTTGAGGCTCCCTTCTTCTAGTTTTGTTATCCTTTGCTTTGACTCAATGGTGATAGAAGTGCCTTCTCAAGCAACTTTCTCTTCCTCATTTGTGGCTATTTTTGTCTCTCATTAGAAGGTTGCTTTCGAGGTCTGCCTCCCCATATCCTTGTGCATTCAGAGTAAGGTTGGATTGTTTGTGACTGGTTTTTTGCATTATTCTTCATATTTCAAACACTGGATGGTGGTTCACCATTCCCATTCGAAGGCATTCCTTCCCACTTCTGGAGAAATGGACCCTTCGTCCCCACTTTTTGTGCTTTCTCTTAGGGGGATACATCTAGAGAAATTTATTACTGGTTCATTTGAGACTCCTATTGTGTCCTCTGGACTTTTTTTGAGTTATGGCTCACTTGTCTCCCTTGGTTTGAGGAAGTTTGTTGATGTGGATAAGGACTCTCATCTAGGAAGGAATTATTCAGTGGATGTTTGTCAGAATAGTACTACAAGGGACATGGTTAACAAATGTTAGGGTACATTGGACTAGTTCTACTCTTAGAATATCTCATTATGATTATTCTCTCTTGAAATATTAGTGGCCTGAATGGGTCCCATAAGTAGATTCTCATCTAGAATTTGGTGAAAGAGTTGATATTGGATATCGTTTTACTACAAAAAACTAAGATGAGTGAGGAATCTTATAATAAGGTGTGCAAGTTCATTTGGCCCTTCTCTCAATTATTTGTAGAGTATTGAAGGTGCCTCTAGGGTCTTACAGTTCTCTGATGGTCAAGCTATCTCTTTGGTTCTAGTTGCCTAAGACAAGAATTTTTAGTGTATAGAATTTGACAGTATTATTTCTTCTGAGGTTTGGAGAGTCACTAGCATCTATGCTCCCAATAATGTTGTGCTTAGGAAGGATCTATGGATATTTTTTATTTCTCCTTGGAATGGGCAATGTGGTGCTCATTGGATTGTTATGGGAGATTTTAACACTCAACTCTTTTCCTCAAAAAAATCTGGAGGGTCGTTTGATTTCTCTGAAAGTATGTTGGATATCCAAGAGTTCCTATCCAATGGGGGCATCTCTAGCCTGGATCTTGAAGACAAAAGTTTCACTTGGTTTGATCAACGGATAGATGGGAACCTCAATTAAGTTTAGTTTGATCATTCTTCTATCTCTTCCTCCTGGAATATTTCCCAGTTTTGCCACCTCTCCTCACTTACTTGTAGTGGCTCTGACCATTGTTTCATCTTTGTTTCATGGCCCAACCCCCTCATCCCCAAAGAGGATTTCCTTTTTGGTTTGAAATCATGTGGAACCTCTTTCTTAACTTTAGAAGCCCTATGGCTCATTGGTGGAATGTTAAAATTCATGGTACTTCCATGTTTTGTGCTTCTCACAAATAGAAATTGCTTAAGTTTTAGCTTCGGTCCTAGAGTAAATCCTCTTTTGGGGATATCTTTACTTAGAAGAAGGCTCTTAAAGCCCATATTGGTTTACTCCAAAAAAATATGGAATCCCTTGGGGCCTCTGAGGGTGATAGAGCTAAGCAACGCACACTTCTAGCTGATCTCAACAATTTATTTATTAAAGAGGGATTGTTCTAGAAGTAGTGGTCTAGGGTTCAATGGGTTAAGGAGGGGGATAAAAATACAAAGTTTTTCCATCAATCTTCTAGTCATCATAGGAAGTGTAACTGTACTAAGGAGCATCTGAGGGCTGATGGCACTTATATAATTAAGGATTTAGATATCGAGCAGGTTGTTGTCAGTCACTTCTCTACTCTACTCAATCTTATGCTAGCTTTCCATCATGTTGTGGATGCGATGTTTGCCAGATTGGTTAATTGCATTCCATCCATTATTGGCCTTGATGACCTCTTTAACATGTGTAAGAAAAGTAGAATGCAGAAACAACTTCCATAGTGTTAAATTCAAAGAGGAAAGGAGAAGAGGCGACTTTAAATTTCAGATTACAGTCATTAAGATGTACATTAACAAAATAACAGAGAAAACAAAAGATTCACACAAGAACAAAGAGAGCATAGAATTTACATGGGAAAACCCTTACAAGTAAAAACCCACCACCAAATTCAATCTCTTGTATTACAATAAAATGTATATTACATACAAGGTATAGATTAATCTATTAGGTATATATTAGAAAGTCTTTGTTATGATAGTATTCAACCTACAGATAGAATTTGACCCACCCAATGCATAGGTAAAAGGTACAATGTTCTGCAATTCGACATCCAACAAAGACCAACCACTCATCAACCTCAAATCATCACCTCAATATTCAACCATCAAAATTAGTCATTACTAAGTTCTAATTTGCAACGTTAGTTACAAATGTTTCTACAAGAAGTTTTCAAAAACTCTCCATCACAGTCTCACTCACTTGCAACCATTTCTTTAGATGATATATCTCTACTCAAGAAAATAGTTCATTTTAATTACATGGCTCCAACTGTTGAACTTCCTCAGACTGTTGATAACACATCATGTTATCTTCATCACTCCTCCAAGTCATTCTAGTTTTTCTCGATCACCAACAAACAACTTGATAGGTAAATATGAGTCCATCACAGTCCCAATGAAACCTCAAACACTATTAGAAAATACTCCAACATGGACCAATCACTGGCTTCTAGCTTAGCATGCCAACATAAATCAGTCGTGGTCCCCACCAAGACCATCTTATTGCCTTATCGACATATTGACACTCGATGAAAATGTAACTCACTAGCTCTCATTATCATCAAGCTTTGTTCCACCCAATCTTCGATCCTCAAAAGTGGGCCCCTCACAAGTCCCTTATTAGTTGATCACACTTTGTTAGAAAGGTGACTTTGGCTACTAAAAATTCAAGTTCGATCAATAACTCTTCTATGCGATACTGAACAAATCAAAACTGCAACAAAACCAAAATACCAATATAGTCTTTATCGCCATAGAATGAGACTTTAGTTACTTCCTTCAGACAATCTTATCAAACCCAGATGCTATACTGGAATCACTGCTTCTCTAGGCAAGTGCATACCACAAAGGTTATCAACTACTGTATCAACAATACGAAGGTTATTCAGTTCTCTTTAGAGATGATCAATAACACAAAATTTATTCATACTAAACTACTCATTTCAGAGACCAAGTGCCATATGTTTGATATTTCAACCAGTAAGTTTGAGACACCCATTCTCAACATTCTCCCACTTGATGAAGAACTTATTGGTATCTCCAAAACATTTAAGACTAAACATCAGCTAGAAGAAAGAGTCAAGGCAACTTCTCCCATCCAACTGACAAATCCACGAGATTGAAAAATAACACCCACAACAAGTGCTACCAATCCAATCTCACATACCACAGAGAATTGCATCATTAGTAAACCCATGCTACCAGCATAATCAACCCATAACCATCAGCCACAAGTTCCCTATACAACTCAGTTGATGAAGACTAAACACATCCATAAACTCCCACTGCATTGGTAATGCTGAATCTGAAAGATCAAAAATGGCATACAGAGTCTATCAATCATAACACATAAAAAATTTAACCATGTAGCACCAAGGACCATCGACAAAGATAAGCATATCCCACAAACAATATTGCTGCAAGAAACCACAAGAATGTCCTTGTACATACACCTCTAAGTATCAGCTATGGCAAGTAATACCTCCTCTATAACCCCAAAAGAAGATCAAAATTACTCCATTTCCCATTTCAAGAAAATAGCCCAATGCCATTCCCTATGTTAAGGAAATTAAAATACTATCCATCTCTCACAATGAATCTTCCAGAACTATCTAACTCGACTCAAGATCCACACATTTGAAAGAAAAGCATAAAACACCTAAGTGACAATGGGAAAAACCTCCCAAGTGATAAACTATCGAGTAGACAAAGAGTGGGGAATGAGAATGCACCTCCAAGATCTCCAAGTCATTATGATTTATTCAAGAGAAATCTCCTTATAGGTCTCTATTTATCTCACGTTCAGCCAAGGTGTAGGCTCCTCAGACTTCCAGCTGAAATATCATTAAGAGTAACCAACTAAACAAACATCTCCCTTCTCAAAAGAACTACAACCTCACCTAAGTCTCTATGTATCCATGAGTACCAACAATTGATCAATCTATTCCAAACTCCAAATGCATTTCTACATTCCCATGAAGTTCTCATACATTAGACCAATGCACCCAACACAAAGAGAACTTACCAGACCACTATCAAAGCTCCAATATGTAGAATTAGGAACCCATCATGACACCATGATCTTACGATCTCCTCTTAGGAGATCACATTCTCCAAGTGAACAAACCATAGTCTCAAGAGAAATGTATCATGCCAAAACTCTAAAGATACTCTCAAGAGTGTACCATGACACAACAACATCATACTCTCAACCAACATCACTTGCCAAGAATAACAACACCTCAAACAAGAACTCCTTGAGCCCTCAAGATGTCAACATATTTAAATATCATGAATATTATCATCCTCCTACAAGTCTACCCACAAATGTGAAAGACCCTTCTACAACAACAGGATCAAATGCATCCTCCAAACATCTGCATACTAAGAAGATCATTCACCATCTAATGATGAATAGGCAATCATTTCTCAAGCTCCCATTGAACTATGGTACTGATATCTCCAAGCATCATGACACACCATCTCCCAATCTGAAAATCTTCCAGGTCCTCACACAAAGTTGTACTATTAGTCACACCAAGTGAAACCAAGAAAAAATACAACATTCTACAGGATCCCATAATTGATTATCCAGGTTATCAATTATCATATATTCTCTTATCTCAAAGAAACTACACAAATGCACAAGTTACCACAGATAAGGCCAACTAACAAGTCTGCATAGCACTGAATCAAACCTTGTGGATATAGATAGTCCACTTCCAAGTTATCCCACTGCAGCTGAATAGGTGATCAGCCCACACAACTGCATAACTCAGAGATCCAATCAACTAGACACAAACTCACTATCACATTACCTATATGCAAAATGAGATCTCAAAGAGAAAATTCATGTAGACAATCTTGACTTAAGCACAAGATCAAAAACACATCCAATTTTCCAATCATGTCCACTTTGAGCATCATAATCTAGGACTTCACCAAGAACTACCACAGAAATGCTAAGTGACTAACAACTATCAACATCTCCATTTAATGAAATCATTTCACTTCCTCTCACCATGAATAAAGCTTGCATGTAGAAATGCAAATATCTCATCTAGTACCACCCCAAAGAAACAAGGCTTAGAAAAATTGCTCTTTAGCAGATCCACAAGTCTCTTGGTATTTCAGAGCACCTCCATGATCAAACCATGATAAGATTCAACACAATGCTTCACCATTATGAATCTCTCCAAGCAAATGACCAATGCAATCAATACCAAGATTGACCTCTATTGAGATGTCATGTTACCAAGGTAGTACTGTAGGCACTAGCATCACTCTGAGAAGAATCAGTGTCAGAAGAATTATTTTTTCTCTTCTCCTCACAATCCTTTTAGAAATGGCCAATCTGCCCACAATTCCAACACCTCACCTTGGACTTCTTTCCTGAAGACTTTGATCTCCCCTGTGACTTGGATTTGGACCTCTTGTCCTTCTACTTACCTTTTTCCTATGATTTGCCCCTCACAACTAGAGCTTATTTTACCATCTCAAAAGATTTCCTCCGTCCTTCCTCTGAGATCAATGAAGAAACAACATCCTCCATTTTGAAAGTGGTTGTTGTACTCCCAATAGCTATCACTAGATGGCCCCATGTGTCCGACATGGAACAAAATAAAAGAATACACTGGTACTCATACTTAATCTTATCTCCCACATAAGTTAACTATGAAATGATCATGTTGAAAACATTTAAATTATCTACCATAAATTTTCCTGCGCTCATCTTCAAGGAGTATAATTTTTTCGTCAGGAACAACTTATTTACTAGAGACTTTCCCTGATAAATATCACCAAGTTTCTTCCACAAAGAAGTTTTCTTCACCTCATGAGCATTCAAGAGAAAAAAATCCACAAGGCATAATTCAATTATCCCTTTGGCCTTCCTATATGCGAGATCCCAATCTTCTTATTTCATGCCTGATGGTTTTGATCCAAACAGTGTAACCTAGGGGTCTCTATCAACCATCAGGTCTTCCATCTTGAGTTGCCATTGTTGGATTGTTGGGGAGATTATTGGATTTTGTTGTTGTCATTTTTTTTGCTAGGATATGATGTTTTCATTCATGTCAACATATTCTTGTGATTTATTCTGGTGAGCTTGGAAAGAGTTTTTGATCTGGTTTTGAAGTTTGGTTTTGTTGATCACTGTTTTGTGGAATCCGATATTTCCTTCGGTATATTCCGATGTGATCAGATATTATTCTGATACTTTGGTATATTGTTTGGGATGATATTATATAACATTATTTATTATGGTTTTTGATTTGGTACTCTGCAAGTTATCCTTCTTCATGATAGTTGTTGTTTGGTTGTGTTCCTAAGATTTCTAGATGTTGATCAATGAAGATTTAAAAAGTGGTGTCATTGCAATTGTTGCAAATGGTTCTAACATGTTTGCTGGTGTTTCCTAGTTGTTTCCTATTTATTTTGGTGATCTGTATTGATCATTGTGCAAGATTTTGTTGATTTCTATGAACTAATGATGATTCTCATGTTATGTGGTATTTTTGGTCGTGTAGCATGTTGCAATTGATCTTGGCATGATTTTTGGTGGATGCGATCATTTGGGAATTTGAATTAAGTTCATTCTATGTAATCTAAATCATTATATTTGTCCGCTGATCGATCTTTGTATCATGTAATGTATTTTTGTAATTTTGAGTTGAGGGTTAGGGTTTTGCCGATCTTGTTATCAAGATTGATGATTTGTATTTATAGGTGAGATGCTTATGTAATTTAGGTGTTGGTATTGTCTCTACATTATTAGAGAGAGGTTATTATGTGAACAAGAGACCTATTATTTAGTGTAGTTTTGAGGTGAGATTGGTGTTGTAGAGAAGACAATTGTGCTTAACCAAAACTGTCATCAGGCATTTGTAGATGCTATCATTCTAGTTCATTTCTTCCTGATTGTAGTCCAAATCATTTCTTAAGTCAGTGAGACTTCTCTAAGGGTTGTAGCCTTCCAAGCATATATATTTTGAGCATTGAGCTCTAGGCAGTATGCCTAAATGAATTTGCATTCCCCATTGTAATATTTTCGCATACTACTGCAAAGTATCATCTTATTTTGGGTAGGTTCCCACCGTGGTTTTCCCCTTAACTGGGTTTTCCACATCAAAATCTTGGTGTTGTGTGTTGTACTGTTAATTTTCTTATTTGATTCATTGCTGCAGTTTATCAATTTATGGTAGAAGTTTTATTTGTTTTGATTCAGTGAAAATTGATTCAACACCCCCTTTCTAAGTCTTCCTTCTTGATTGCTAATAAAAATTACTGTCAGAGGTAGATCCTCTAGTAGAAGCTTAATCTCTTCAGGAGATTTGAGATGGAAGCTCAAGGTATTCTTTTTAAGAAGGATATTTTGAGGTTTGATGGAAGTAACTATACTATATGGAAGAGCTGGATGGAGGTGTATCTGAAATGTCTTGGAGAATATTACTAGAAGATTACTAAAAATATCTATGTTGTTCCTCAGAATGGACCATCCACTCTTGATGAGGTTAAGGAAGAAAAATATAACATCAAAGCAAAGAAAGCATTACTTAGTGCACTGACTGATTTTAAAATGAAAAATGTTATGGGACTTTAGACCGCACATTAGATCTGGGGGAAGCTTGAGATCCTATATGAAGGCGATATCCAAGTGAAAGTTTCTAAGTTATAGAGCTTGAAAGGAAAGTATGAGACATTAAAGATGGGAGATGATGAGAAAATACATTCATACATGGCTAAAGTGAATGAACTTGTACTTGGTATTAGGAATGCTAGTGGAAAGATAAAGGAAGATGAGATTGTTGCTAAGGTGCTGAGATCTTTGCCTCCTTCTTAAAAACATAAGGTTGCTGCTATTGATGAGATCCAAAGTGTGACTACAGCGACAAGAGTTGTGTTGATTGAAAAAATTGTTGCATTTGAGCTAAGTGAATTTGGAGAATCACATGGAAAGTTTGAGACTGTATTTAGAGTATCAACATTGGTATCTGGTATGCAGAAGTATGATCTTGATGAGTGTGGGATATCTAGATATGAAAGAGAAAGAAGAGAGATAGCAGAGAAAGAAAAAGAGCTTGATGATCTTGAAGCACTAATTTCTCGGAGATTGCCCAAAGGTGCCGATAAGTATGATGGAAAGTTGCCCTTGAAAAGTTTTTCTTATAATAAGATAGGACATTTTTCTTCTAGATGTCCAGAGAGAATGGCTAAGTATGACAGACATGATAAGTTTGATAAGTATGATAGGAATGATAGATATGAGAAGCATGAAAAGTATGATAAGCTTTACAAGTCTAACCGAAAGTTTAGAAACTAGAAGAACTATTATTATGCTACAAATGAAGGTGTTACATATGATGAATCAGAAGGAGATGAAGTTGTGTTTATTGCCATTAAAGAAGATAAACATGTACCTATTGATTCCACTAGCTGTTCTATTGAGGAGAAATCTTTGGCTGCTAAGGTAGAAGATGTTGGCATTCTACACTTGAATGAGAATGGTTGATGTTGTCATTGATGGCAACCAATTGGTAACAGGATTCTATAGGTTCACCAACAACACAGACATCATCTACTAGTACCGGTAGGCACAACAAGTTCATTCATCAACATCTAGTTTACACCGGCAACGAAACATATCGACACTCGTGACGACATGAGACAAAGTTTTATTTATATGAATTGTATTGTAATGTAATTAATTATTTGTAAGCGAACATGATGTATTGTAAAGAATCATATATGTATGAGATCTTATAGGTCATTTTGAGATATGATATATACAGAGGTGATTATGTAATAGATCATAGAAGATAGTGAAGGGATTTTGTAACAAGTGAAGATAGGATATGTGAGCGAATATCATTCGCCGACAAGGGTTTTGGTTAAGGTTTCTGATTGAGCTTAAATTGGTACTGAATAAAGCATTAGAGATGCTATTTTGAGTAGTACATTGTCTTGGATTTAATTATCCATTTTGTAGTCAGTGAGACTCTTTCATTGAGTAGTGAGCTCTAGGCTATTGGCCTTCCTGCATGTGCAGGCTCCTATTCTAAGTAATATTTATTCATATTGGTGAGTGAGTAAATATTATGGGTCACAAATCCCACTGAGGTTTTTCCCTTACCGTATTTCCTCACCAAAACATCTTGTGTTATGGTGTGCATTTATGGTGTCTCTATTATTTCTCTTTACTGCACTATTGCTTGTTTACCGGTACATTAATTTGGGTTCCAAAGTTATAAATAAGTTCAAATATTTCATTAACTGGTTAGACACTGATTCAGTCCCCCCTCTCAGTGTCTTTGGGACTATCATTGCATCTAATAATAGGTATCAGAGCTTGGTCCTCTATTTGCAAAAGCCTAATACTTGAGAAAGATTATGAAACTGGTACGAATGGAGAGTTTGAGAAAATAGTTGGAAGGAGCTCTTGAAGACTTTGATGTAGAAAAATTGAAGAATATAAAACTAGAAGATGGTCTAAGGACTGCCCAAGAATTCATTAAAGGAGTTCAAGAGAATCTGGTTATAGCACAAAACAAGAGGAAAAAACTTCATGAGAAAATGCAAAAACATGATGATGAAAAGGAAATTCTTAGGGATATTGCAAAGAAGTTGAGACAAGAGAATAGTAACATGAGGAATAAAATGCAAGATTTAACCATGAGGCTATGTAAGGATATTGAAGATAGGAAGAAAAATGAAGAAGACTTGACTAGGAGACTTAATGATGGAGCAAATGAAAATCTGAGACTTTGTCATGAAAATGATATGCTAAAGATAGATCTGATTCACATGCAACATGATAAAGAAGAGCATAGGAGATAAGTTAGGATTCTGGAAAATGAGTTGATTATTGCAAATGAATACAAAGACAAATTCAAGAAAAGTTCAGAAAGACTTGCTGACATGTTGAAAAGATAGAAACCCAATGGAGATACAATTGGGCTTGGATTTGAACATGGAGAAAGTTCTAGGATTGCAAATAATCAAGATCATAGCAGACCGGTAAGACAACCTAATGCTTTAGAAATAATCAAGATCAAAGAGAAAATCAGTGCCGATTTAGAAATAATCAGAATACAAATTTACCCACCGGTCAATGTTCCAAATGCAATAAAGTTGGTCATAACTTAGAAAATTGTAGAATGAATGTGAAATGCTATGTTTGTGGTAGATTTGCACATTTATCTAATCAATGCGAAACACAAACCGGTCAAGGATATTGAAAAGCTATTCAGAGGAATAATGTAACTTGTTATGCATGTAACAAGATTAGGCATATTGCAAAATTTTGTAGAAGCAAGACTATATCAGATAACAATAAAGGATCTAATGAGAAGGGAAAAGAAAAAGTAAACGAAATAAAGCAAGAATTTTCAAAACAATGGATTAAGAAGAGAGATCAGAGAGTTGATGAATCTATCTCTGCACTGGTAGAACAGAGTAACCCTCCACTAATAGGAGATTCTTCATCTGACTAAGGAATAATCCTTAGGGGGTATGGCAACAAATTGAAAATCATGCATTCTACCCTCGGTTGATGGTAAGAAGTTATATTTCTTCTTTACCCATGGATATGTGGGGTTTTTCACTTCGGCGGCAAGCATTTAATGCAGTTGTTGGAGAAATTTTTTTATTATAAAGCATTGAAAAACCCTTATTTCAATTCACCAAGAATCCAAGCATTCAAAGAGCACAAAGAGAGAGAAAAGGCATTCTAAAGGTGAAGCAACAAGGTGTTTTCAAGCATTCAATGATTTCAAGTTAAAAGGTATTTATCTTTCGAAATGGCATCTTCATCTTTTGCACCTAAATTTATTACAAACCCTACTGTGGTAGAGAATATTAAGTGCCCTAGATCCATGCCTAAAATCATTCTTGAGATTGTTAAGCAAGATGATTCCATCAGAGCATTTTCTAAGATTTCGAAGGGAGTTGCTTTTGTCGAAGACCCATGAATTTATATCCACTACAACATAGGGAATTTAGGGTCTAATGACTTGAGGAACATGCACAAAGATGTTATAACTGATGAACAAGGTTTAGTCAAGTTGGAGCATAATATTGTTGAGGACTTAGGATTTGTTGAAATTCTAAACACTCCTAAATTTCCGAATGAAATAGTTCATCTTGTACTGAGCAGAGTTTATGGGGAGTTTATGTGGCTAGATTCTATTTTTAAAAAAACTAAGGAGGCAATCAAGGTTGTTAATGGTTTACCCTCAATCGGTATTAGGCCTGACAAAAAGAAGAAGAAACCAAAAAAGGGTGTTATGGACCTAACTAGAGCTACATCTGACACCAAATCTCTTAGGGTTGGTGATATCAATGATGCAAATGTGAAATATGCAAGCATGATATTTGGATACAGAGTTACACATGCAAATAGGTTAAATTATGTTTCTAGTTTATGTATTCATTGTGCATATGAAATGGTTAAGAAAAATGCTAGAATTGACATCTGTGAGTGGCTTAAGGATGAACTAATAGATAACTTGAAAAAGATTAAGGGTGATAAGAAGGGAACATTCCCTTTTGGGAATCTACTTGTGTGTTTAATGCTTTACTTCACAAAGGAGATATCTGACATTGGTCAGAAGGAATTTGCATATGAAATCCCTGTTGGTAGACAGATCATGGAAGCTATTACTGGCATAGGTGCTAACAGTGATGATATGGTAACAACCTATTTCAAAAACTTTCAAACCAAGATGAAGGCTAGAGAAAGGATATTGCAAAGTATTATGGATAAGTATGACAAGCAAATATGTTGTGTGATCAAAAGAGATAAAACATGGATGAAAGTATTTACTCCTAAAACTATTTGGATAACAAAGATGGGATATGAAGTTGATCTAAATATTCTTGAGGCTTATGCTAAGACACTTCTTGATGCACCCAGGGAACCCTTTGAAGAAATTTTTGGTAGTGCTGACACTATTGAGAGTGTTGTTTTGATGCAAAAGCAAAGAAAAAGAAGAGAAAAAATTCATTAGAGATGTATCCAAAATGGTTAAAGAAGTTACAGAAAATGTGATGAACTTAAGTGGTATTTTTGCTAGTGAACTGGAAGGACTAGAATAGGTAGCCCATGTTTCACCAGTTGTCACTTCTTCAGATACAGATAATGGTAAGGCAATAGAGTTCAAAAGAGTTGAAAGAAAGAAGAGGAAACCTTCACCGGTACCTTCTCCTTCTCCTAAAAGGACAAGAACATTAAGGAAGAAGCATCGGGTTGTGAGAGAGCCCAAGAAGAAATTAACTCCAAAGAAGAAACAACAACCTAAGGCACCGGATACCCTTACACCGGAGGAACTGATCAATGAAATAACATAAGAAGGTAATCTTAGTAATGTGAATAAATTTTATCATTCTTTCAAGGATTATGGCAAGGAGACAATAGAGGAAAGCATTATTTTTCATCTTGACATCTACAAGAAAGTTTTGATTGAGGTTATAGATTATCTGCCAAATGACTCATATATAAGATTAGAGGCTAAAAGAATGTCAGTGATGGAATTGGATAAAAAGTGAAAGGTTGAAGCATTGTTGGTTGTTCACCCTGTAAATTCACGAGAAGAGATTGATGAACTGAATGTTGAAGCCAACTGGTCAGTTTTTGTGAGTGGTCACCGACAGGTTAGTCTAATGGCTGGGAGAGTGAAAGAAATAGTAGATGAAACCGCTGACAAATGGGACATAATTTTTTCTAGAAAAAGAAAAGAAAGAAGAAAGGGATAGACAAAAATTGGATAAGTCTTTTACAAAGGTATATCAAAAGGATAAAGGTAAAGGTAAAATTGGTAGTGTACCTGTTATAAAGGTCAAAGATAACCTTTCTCCACCAGCACAGGACACCCCACCAATAACTTCGGGGACACTAGTACATATAGACAGTCAACCAAATAAGGAGGCTGAAGAAATAACTCATGATGATACTAATCCAGAATCAAAAATTATTTTTACTATGAATGTAGATACCGATGATTTTAATATTGTTATGGATAAAGAGACTGCAGAGGTTAAGCCAGCTGATGCTATGAATGTTGAGATCTTTGAGCTACCGATTAACAGTGTTAACTCTCAAAACACTAAAATACCAGTAGAAGCAGAGGTACATACATAGAGTGAGAAATCGAAAGAAATTGTAAATAAAGAGGAAATAAATGATGGAAACAAGGAAGAAATTGTTAAGGTAATTGGTCTAGTGTCTGATGAAAAGAAGGTTATTGCAGAACCGAGCACATCCACTATATATTTCAGACCTTAAAATGTAACAAATGTTCTTTTGGATTCAATTAAGAGGATCATAGATTGCAACACCTTAGCATTTAAGGCCATTGATGATACATTGCCTATTTTGAAAATGATTGCACCGACATGTAAGATAGATCATATTGATGGTTCTTTGGGTAAATTGGACACATTATCCAAATTTATTGCTTCAAATGTTCTAATTGTAGATAAGATCAATGAAGAAACCATTAAGGAAAAGGTGAACTCTTTGACAAAACTATCAAGGACTGTACTGAGCATATTGATTCCTTATTACCAATACTTGATTCAACAATTTTGGAATATAAGCATTTGTATAAATTTTTTTGCAAACCTCACCACCTAACTGAAGAAATTGATGAGGAGATTAAGAAAACACAAAAGGAGATAGATGATATAGCAGATAATATGATAGGTTCTTTGGAACTTACCTCAGTTTTTTATCAAGAAATGATAGTTTTTGAGGAAAACATAGAGAAAGTGGAGCAGGAAAAAGAAAGGATAAGGTTGAAGTCTCGAGAACTGAAAAACAAACTTGGTCCAAGATTGGACAGTCTTTTAACTCAGCGGGTTGAGCTATCTAAAGAAATAATTCAAGGAGACTAATCGCTGGAGCAATAGATGCATTATCTAACCGACATGATCGAGCAGACCAAAACCATTATTTTTGACAGTAATAAATTCATGCAGAGCTTGAATCTAATTTTGGCAGATATCTTTCAAATTGTACACAACCGATTATAGGCTACGAGGTAGAATTTTTGTAGTCTTTGATTCTTTTTGACATCCTTTGTCATTAATGTCAAAGGGGGAGTAGTATAGAGAAAAATGCATAGAAGAAATCACTTGCTCAAGGGGAGCACACTCTTTTTCTCGGGATCAGTTTTGGATAATAGTTTTGGATTTTTCTCATGATTGTTGCCATCAATGCCAAAGGGGGAGATTGTTGGAATTCTACACTCTCATGAGAATGGTTGATGCTCTCATTGATGGCAACCAATCGGTAACAGGAATCTACAGGTTTGCCGGCAATGCAAACATCATATACCGGCACCGACAAGCACAAAAAGTTCATTCATTGACATCTAGTTTACACCGACAACGAAGCATACTGACACTCAAGCCAACATGAGACAAAGTTTTGTTTATATGAATTGTATTGTAATGTAATTAATTATTTGTAAGCCAACATGATGTATTGTAAAGACTCATATATGTATGAGATCTTATAGGTCATTTTGAAATATGATATATAGAGATGTGGTTATGTAATAGATCATAGAAGACATCAAAAGGATTCTGTAACAAGTGAAGATAGGTTATGTGAGCGAATATCATTCGCCGACAAGGTTTTTGGTTAAGGTTTCTGACTGAGCTTAAACCGGTACTGAATCAAGCATTGCAGATGCTATTTTGAGTAGTACATTGTCTTGGATTTAGTTATCCATTTTGTAGTCAGCGAGAGTAGTGAGCTCTAGGATGTTGGCCTTCCTGCATGTGTAGGCCCCTATTGTAAGTAATATTTATTCATATTGGTGAGTGAGTAAATATTGTGGGTCGCAGATCCCACCAAGGTTTTTCCCTTACCGGGTTTCCTCACCAAAACATCTTGTGTTATGGTGTGCATTTATGTTGTCTATGTTATTTCTCTTTACTGCATTATTGCTTGTTTACCGGTACATTAATTTGTGTTGCAAAGTTATAAATAAGTTCAAATATTCCATTAACCGGTTAGACATCGATTCACCCCCCCTCTTAGTGTCTTTGGGACTTTCATTACATCTAATAGGAGAAAAGAGTGTATGGGTTATTGACATCAGTTGCTCACATCATATGACTGATGACAAAAGAAAATCTATAAGCATGAAAAGGTATGATGGTGAACTAGTTAGATTTGGAGATGACGAGGCCTATGTAATTCATGGGAGAGGTTCTTTTTCTTTTGATGGTAAGAATAATATTGATGATGTCTTGTATGTTGAAGGTTTGAAGCATAATATTTTGAGTGGCGGATAAATGGTTGATAAGGGTTATGATCTACAATTCAAGGATGGTAAATGCAAGATCTTAAATGCCATCGGTATAGAGATTGCATCTAGGATTAAGATTGGATGTAAAAAATTTCATTTGTATCCTGGTGAGAAAATTTGTTTGATTTCTAAGATAGATGAGAGTTGGTTGTGGCATAGAAGGATATGTCATGTAAGCTTTGATTCATTGATTAAGATTAGTTCTACACAAGTTGTTAGAGATCTGCCTAAAATTGTTAAACCTATTAATCTAGTATGTAAGGAGTGTTAGTTGGGTAAGCAAACAAGGATTTCTTTCAAGAGAAAACCTTATACTTTTGATGGGTTGTTGGATCTTGTGCATACTGGCCTATGTGGACCTACACATGTTAGAAGTGTGCAGGGTGATAGATAATTTATACTGCTAATTGATGATTATTCCAGAATGACATGGGTTATCTTTTTGAAGGAAAAATCAGAAGCATTTGAGAAATTTAAGATATTCAAAGCTAAAGTTGAAACTAAGTTTGGATTGAAGTTGAAGTGTCTGAGATCTGATAGAGGTGAAGAATTTTGTTCCAATGAATTTAATTCATTCTATGAGATGCATGGAATTAGAAGACAACTATCTTCTCCTAGGACTCCACAGTAGAATAGGATTGTTGAAAGGAAGAATCATACTATTTTGGATGTTGCAAGAACCATGTTGATTGAAGGAAATGTTTTGAAGGTCTACTGGAGAGAAGCTATTAGCACTACAATTTATGCATTCAATAGAGTTCATATTAAAGGTGATACCGGTAAAACCCCTTATGAGCTCTGGTTTGGTCATATTCCTACTGTGAAATATTTCAAAGTCTTGTGTAGCAAATGTTATATTAAGAGAGATGAGGATCTTGGAAAGTTTGATGCTAGAAGTGATGAAGGTAACTTTTTGGGATATTCCACAAAGAGTAAATCCTACTAGTGCTATAACAAGAGACTAAGAAAGATAGTTGAGAGTGCAAATATGAAGGTGGATAATAACCTTGGAAAGGAGATCATAGCTTATAATAATGGTCAACATGTTGTTCTAACTCCTATTCAGCCTAAAGAGCCTAAGCAGACTGAACTGTTAATCCGGATGTTGCTGCTACTAGTGATGATGTGTAGGAACTTGAGGATTAGAACAATCAAAAGAATCCAAGGTATGTTAGAATGAATCATTCTGAGAATCAGATTATTGGTGGCAAGAATAATGGTGTGATGACTAGAAGAAGGTATGCTACAGAAGAAGTATGTTTGATTTCTAAAGTTGAACCCAAAGATGTTGTTGAAGCTTGTAGAGATGAAAATTGGATAAGAGCCATGGAAGAAGATTTGGACTAGATTGAAAAGAACAACACTTGAGAACTTATGCCTAGACCTAAGGATACAAATGTTATTGGTGCTAAGTGGGTTTTCAAATAAAAATTGAGTGAAGCCAGTGAAGTAGTCAAAAATAAAGCTAGACTAGTCTGCAAATGGTATTCACAACAAGAAGGGACTGATTAATGGTGATATAGAGGAAGAGGTTTACATTGAACAACCTGATGGATTTTCACTATCGGATGATGGAGATATGGTCTGTAAGTTGAAGGAAGCACTTTATGGACTGAAACAAGCTCTTAGAGCCTGATATGCTAGATTAGATAAATATTTGTTGAAATTGGGATTTACCAAAGGTGCTGCTAATAGTAATTTATACTTTAAAATTGAAAATGATGACATTTTTATTGTTGAAGTTTTTGTTGATTACATCATTTTTGGTGGTGACGATGATATGAGTATGAAGTTTTCTGGTGATAAGCAGAAAGAAATTGAGATGTCTATGATTGGTGAGATGAATTTTTTTATTAGGTTTGTAGATTGCACAGACAAGAAAAGGTACCTTTACATCTCAAACTAAGTATGTGAAGGAACTACTAAAGAAGTTTGGACTAGATGATTCCAAACTAGCTGGAACTCCTATGGTGACTAGTTGTAAATTGTCTAAAAATGATGAATCTCCTAAAGATAATCAAAGTTTGTACAGATCTATGGTTGGTGGACTACTATATCTTACTCATACTATGCATGGCATTATGCGTGTTTTGTGTATGGCTACTAGATATCAAGTTGATTCGAAGGTGAGTCATGTCATTATTGTTAAGAGGATATTTAGATATCTAAAAGGAACTGTGGATTATGGTTTATGGTATCCGAAGAATGATGATTTCATGTTATGTGCTTACACTAATGTAAATTGGGCTGGTGATGTTGATGACTAGAAGGTACTACCGATGGAGCAATCTATTTAGGGAGGAAGTTGGTTTCATGGGCTAGCAAGAAACAAGATTTAGTATCTTTATCTACTGTTGAAGTTGAGGACATTATTGCTACTAGTAATTGCACTCAGATAGTTTGGATGAAGCAAATGTTGAACGATATTAGAGTTATTCATTATGAGCCTATTGTTATATACTGTGAAAATTCCAATGCTATAAACATGTCAGAGAATCTAGTGCAATATTCAAAGACTAAGCATGAGTCAATAAAATATAACTAGTTGAGAGAAAAAGTTAGTGAAGGGAAGGTGAAGCTAGAGAATGTATTTATAAAGGAACAAATTGGTGATATATTCACTAAACCTTTTCCTATAGATACTTTGATCTATTTGAGAGACAAGTTAGGGGTATCCACCCCTCCCGATGAGAATTAGATGCATTAAGTTACATCGATCCGGTGGAATTCAAAGCCTTATTCTTTTATCTGGATTGATGAGTTGTTGTTGCTTCTCTGTTGGAGTAGTTTGTTGATATGGTTGTGTATCCTAGGGGGAGAGAGATTCATGATTCTATTTGATTTTCTATTTTGAAGATCTTTGGCATTACTGTCAAAGGGGAAGAGAGATCATGTGAAAAACTGCTTTATCTATTTTGAGCTTAGGCAGATTTCATTGGTGATCTCTTCTTTCTTTGCATTTAATATTTTTCACATTCATATGTTGCCATCAATGCCAAAGGGGGAGATTGTTGTATTTGGTTGTTATCATTGCTTCAACTAGGATATGTTGTTGTTATTGATGTCAACATATTCCTATGATTTTTTCCAGTGATCTTCGAAAGAGTTTCTAATCTGGTTTTGAAAATTGGTTTTGTTGATCATTGTTTTGTGGAATCCAGTATTTCCTCTAGTATATTTCAGTGTGATTAGATCTTGTTCTGAGACTTTGGGATATTATTTGGGATGATCTAATGTATCTTCATTTCTAATAGTTCATGATTTGGTGCTCCACAAGTTATCCTTCTTCGTGATAGTTACTGATTGGTTGTGTTCCCGAGCTTTCTAGATGTTGAATGATGAAGATTTCAAAAGTGGTGTTGGTGCAACTATTCAAGATGGTTCTAACATGTTTTCTGGTGTTTTCTAGTCCTGACAATTTTTTTTGGTGATCCTCATTGATTGTTGTGCAATTTTTTGGTGATTTCTATGAACTAGTGATGATTTTCGTGTTATGTTGTATTTCTGGTAGTGTAGCATGTTGCGGTTGATCTTGAAGTAGTTTTTGGTGGATGTGATCATTTGTGAATTTGAATTAGGTTCATGCTATGTAATGCAAATCATTATATTGGTTTGGTGATCAACCTTTGTATCATGTAATGTAATTTTTATAATTATGAGTTGAGGGTTAGGGTTTACTCGGCCTTGTTATCAAGGTTGATGATTTGTATTTATAAGTGAGATGCTTATGTAATTTAGGTGTTGGTATTGTGTCTGCATTATCAGAGAGAGGTGACTATGTGAATAAGAGATCTATCATTCATTGTAGTGTTGAGGTGAGATTCGTGTTGCAGAGAAAACAATTGTGCTTAACCGGAACTATCATCATGCATTTGTAGATGATATCATTACAATTCATTTCTTCCAGATTGTAGTCCAAATCATTTTCTAAGTCAGTGAGAATTTAGTTATGGATGTAGCCTTCTGGGCATATATCTTTTGAGCAGTGAGCTCTAGATAGTGTGCCTGAATTCATGTGCATTCCCCATTGTAATATTTTCACATGCTACTATTGAGTATCATCTTATTGTGGAAAGGTTACCCCCATGGTTTTTCACTTAACCAAGTTTCCACATCAAAATCTTGGTGTTGTGTGTTGTTCTATTAATTTTCTTATCCGATTCATTGCTATGATTTATTAGTTTATGTTTAGAAGTTAAATTTTTTTTAATCTGGTGAAGACTAATTCATCCCTTCCCTCTTAGTCTTCCTTCTTGATTGCTACTAAAAACCATAACTCATAGTTTCTATCATTGCATTTTTCAACGTCTACTTTTCCTAATGTGCTTTCCATCTCAATCTATAATCAACGGTTTTCTTTAAAACACCCACAACATAATAACACAAGCAACCCATTCTACCCACATAGACAATACACAAACCAAGCTCTAATACCACTTGAAAAGAAAGAAGAACATGAAAACATCTTCCAAAGTGTTAAATTCAAAGAGGAGAGGAGCAGAGGTGACTTTAAATTTCAAATTATAGTCATTAAAATGCACATTGACAAGATAACAAAGTAAACAAAAGATTCACACAAGTACAGAGAGAACATAGAATTTACATGGGAAAACCCTTACGAGTGAAAAACCCACCACCAAAGTCAATCTCTTGTATTATAGTAAAATGTATATTACATACAAGGTAGAGATTAATCTCTCAGCTATATATTACACAGTCTCTATTCTGATAGCATTCTTGACCTACAGATAGAATTCAACGCATGCATCACACAGACAATAGGGACAATATTCTACGATTCAACATCCAACACAGACCAACCACTTATCAACCTTGAATCATGATCCTCAACATCCAACCATAAAAATCAGTCATTACTAACTTTTGGTTTGCAAGGTAACCATCTCTTGACCTCAGTTAGAGACTTTTCTACAACAAGTCTTCCAGACCTCTCTATCATAGTCTCACTCACCTACAATCGTTTCTTCAGATCATTATATCTCTGCTCAAGAAAATGATTGTTTTCAAGTACGTGACTCCAACTATCAAACTTCCCTAGACTATTGATAACACAATGTATTATCTCCATCACTCCTCTGAATCATTTCAATTTTTGCCAATCACCAATAGACAACTAGATAGGTCAAAATGAGTCCATCGCAGTCCCAACTAAATCTCAAAGGCTATCAACAAATAATCCAACATGGACCAATCACAGGCTTCCAACTTAGGATGTCAGCATGAGTCAGTCATGGTCCCCACCAAGCCTATCTTATCAACTTATCAATATATCAACACCTGATGGAATGTAAGTCACTAGTTCTCATTATCACCAAGTTTTGTTCCACCCGATCTTCGATCCTCAATACTGAGCCCCTCACAAGTCTCTTATTGACTCATCACACTTTGTTAGAAAGGTGACTTTGGCTATCAAAATCTCAAGTTATACTGATAACACTTGTATGCAATCCTGAACAAATCAAAACTACAATGAAACCAAGATACCAATATATTCTTTATCTCCATAGAATGAGACTTTAGTTACTTTCTTTAGACAATATTACTGAGCCTAGATGCTATACCAGAATCACTACTTCTCCAGACAAGTAAATAACATAGAGGTTATCAACTACTGCATCAATAACACAAAGGTTATTTAGTTCTCGTTGTATATGATCAATAACACAAAATTTATTCATACTGAACTACTCATTTTCGAGACCAAGTGCCATCTGTTCAAGATTTCAACCAATAAGTTTAAGACACCCATTCTCAACACTCATTCTCAATACCATGGAGCAAAATTTCTTTGAAGAGGAGGTTAAGGCTATAGTTTTCTCCTTTGGCCTCTTTGAATCCCTCATCTTGGATGGGTTTTCACTCTTCTTTTTTCTAGAGTCTTGGGATATTTTTGGTCCTGACATTATCCTTGTGGCTAGGGAATTTATTTCCCCTACCAAGATCCTCAATGAAATTAATAAAAACATTGTTTTCCTCAACCCTAAAAAAAATGGGGCTAAGAGAATGTCTGAATTTAGGCCTATTATCCTCTCCAATACCCTTTATTAAATTTCCTCTAAACTTATTGTTAATAGAATCAAACCTTTCCTCAACTCCCTAATCCATGCTAATTACAAACGTTTTGTTCCTAGGCACCAAATTGCTAATGTTGTGTTGGAAGTTTAGGAAATGCTTCACTCTATGGATCATAATAGAAAAGAGGGTATTCTTCTCAAACTGGATATATCTAAAGCTTATGGTATGGTTAATTGGTCCTTTCTTTCTCTAGTTCTTAGGAAATTTTGTTTTGATGGAAATATCCTTCAGGCTATTGAGGCTTGTTTTAAAACTCGACTATTTTCGGTCCTTGTCAATAGTTCCCCCCATGGTTCCTTCAATTCTAATGGTGGTTTGAGACAGGGAGACCCCCTTATTCCCTACCTTTTCATCCCCATGGTGGAGGTATTGGGGAGAAATTTAATTCTTTCTCTTCAAAATGATGCCATCAAGGGGGTTAAACCCTTGCTGGCCCCATTTTTTATTTCATAGGGCAACAATGTGTGGATGACACCCTTCTCCTTGGTGATGCTTACATTGCTGAAGATAAATCTTAGATGACCATTCTCTCAGACTATGCCTCTTCTTTTGGTTGAAAAATCAATCTGGACAAAAATGCTCTCTTCTATATGAACTCCAATCTAGCTATCCAGAATAGGATTGGAAATATCCTTAATTGCAAGAATTTTTGTCTCCCGTAGACTTATTTGGGCCTTCCCCTCACTGCTAGGAAGGTGAAAAATTTGGTTTAGGTGGTCCTTGTTGAGATAATTCATAGGAAATTAGCTGGGTTGAAAGGAGTAATTCTTAGTAATGTTGGTAAGCTTCAACTCTTACAAGCCTTCTTACAGAGTAATTTGGTTTATCTACTCTCTCTTTTCCACATTCCAACTTCATTGGGATGAGATACTTGATCAAATTCAAAGACACTTCCTCTAGGCAGGCATGGAACAATGTAATAAAATTTCCCTTGTTGATTGGGAGAAAGTCTGCTATACTAAATATGCTAGTGGACTGAGCATAAAAGGATCAAGGCCACTTAATGAAACACTTTTGGCTAAGATTGGTTGGAGGCTTTTTTCTGATGCTATCAACTGGTGCCAAATCATGGGTAGTAAGTATTTAAATGGAAGAGTGTTTTCTTCATGGATTTGAATGTTATGATTAGAGGATCTCATATCTGAAATAATCTTCTCAAGACCCGTGTCTTTCTCTCTAAAGGTTTTTTTTTGGAAACCGAGGAATGGTCAGATCATTAGCTTTTGGAATGATTCTTGGATCTCCCCCACCCCTCTTGAGTTCCACCCTATCTACTATATGGTTATTCAAAAACTCTCTGCTAGACTTCAGACCCACCTCTATGATTATTGGGTCCCCTATTCTCAACCTGTGAAGTGGAAATTTAAAGCTTCTATTTTCCCTCAACCCCTCAAACCTATTTTTTATTGAGCTTCTCAAAATCCTAAGCACTATTAGATTTAATAGAAGAGACGAAGATGATATTTTGATTTGGGCTCCCTTGATGGATGGTAACTTCTCGGTGAAATTTGGCTTTGAGATTGCTTGTCCTTCCTTAGTACCCTCTTCTAAGTGGAACTTTATTTGGAGGACGTATACTCTACCAAAATCTATTTTTTCTAGTGGAATTCTTTCCATGAAAGAATCCTTACCCTGGATAATCTTATAAAGAGGGGCTTTCATTTAGCCAATAGATGTGTGCTTTGTGAAAATGAGATTGAAATCATTATTCATCTCTTGTTCATTGTCCTTACTCCTGGAATGTTAGAAAAATAACATTGGCATGTTCTCTTGTGACTGGGTTTGGAATTTTGTGACCAAAGATAATATTTTAGGTGGATTGCCCTCCAAGC
This sequence comes from Cryptomeria japonica, assembly GCF_030272615.1. NCBI lineage: Eukaryota > Viridiplantae > Streptophyta > Pinopsida > Cupressales > Cupressaceae > Cryptomeria > Cryptomeria japonica. Next base: position 544,628,070 of record NC_081412.1, on the reverse strand, counting down.
ACCCCCCATCTCTCAAGCTTTGTAGACAATGTTTATTTCACACTAGCTAGTGTTTGTGGAAGGAGTGGAGTAATATAATATTCAAAGGAAAAAAGTGTGGTTGGGAAGATCTATCCAAAATAATTATTTCAAATGTCAAAGAAAATTTGACTTGTTTTGTGAAATAGACCCATTCTCAACCCCCGATTCCTCTAGATTGGGCGATTGCTAGCTCCTAAGAAATAAAACCTTCTCTTTCTAATTGTTTGGCTCCCCTACTTGGTTTCAAAAATGTTATTAAATGGACCCCACAACACCAAATGGCTTAACCTGACCTTTGATGGGTCCTCCTATGGTAACCCAAGTCAGGCAGGAGGGGGTGGTGTGATCAAGGATCCATGTGGTCACCTGATCCTCACTTATGCTCCCAACCTAGGTGTCCAAACTTCCAATGTGGTGGAAGTGGCATTTGTGTTTCATGGACTTGATGTGGCAAGTGAGATGGGTATCTCTAAACTCATTGTGGAAGGTGACTCTCATAATACAATTATGATGTTATATGAAGAAGATAGGTCAGAATAGAAAGTTTCTCCTCTCATTGACAAGTGTCATATCATACTCCTTACATTTGATGAAGTCGGATTTTACCACATGTGATGTGAGGGGAATAGGGTGGTGGATAAATTAGCTGGACTAGGCATGCTGGTTAATAATTTAAAAGTTTGGCTCCAAATGCAAGAAGTACCCCTTGATGCCCATGCTATGATTTCAAATGACACACATATTAATGATGTGTAATCCCAAGGATGTTGTTTTGGTATTATTCTTGCCCTTTCCTTTGCAAGTTGGTTAAGGAGAAAAGATTTTACTTCTGCAAGTACCCACCACAAATATTTTCAGACCTGTCACTTTCACTTTGTGGCCTCTAGGTTTGAGAAGATGGGAGGAGTTTTGAATCAGATAGAACTTAATGAGTGTTCTAAGTTAAAAAATAATGGTGAATTATGGGGCAAGATTTCCCAAGGAAACCTAGACTCATATGTGGAGGGCATGAATGGTCATGACGCCAAACTCTCTTTGTTAAAGCCTAGAATAATGGCACTGTGAAGTTAGGAAGTGTTACTTTTGAGGTTTCTTAGAAGATCATTGTAAATGTTACTTGGTTGGCTCTAGATGGTCTCACCTTCCCTAAAAAACCTAAGGGAAACTACAAGGGAGATTTTGACTAGTTTTTCAAACCTGATGAAGGTGTCTCCAAATTTCAAAGTGGCTACAATTGTGATGAGCTCCCAAGTATATGGAAGGAGGTTTCCATACTTTTAATGAAATAATTCATAGTTGATGGAAGGAAGAGGAGATTTCACCTTCAAGTCTTCCTTATGATGAACCATCTATGCCATGAGAAAGGATGAACTTCTCTTATTGGGTTTTGGCTTCCTTGGCTGAATCTATTTCTAATATATTTCTAGGGCTATTTTCAAAGGTAAACCCCCCTACACCAGGGTCTTATTCATAGAATGCATTATTTTCATTTGGACCAAAAGCCCTCGTGTGGGGTCCCTACTGGTGACATTGGGTCTACGTATGATCCCAATTTGTATGTTGACCTTATTATGACTCCATCTAACTCTATATAAGTGTCCCACTTAGGCCCTAAATTGCTCACAAGAAAAAATCCTATCCACATGGACAAATTTAGGACCATTCTCACTTCTAAAAAGGACCTTATTGAGGAACCCCCACTTGAGGAGAATGTGGAGGTAGAAATTTTTGATGATTCAAAGTGTGATTCTATTTCCTCAGATAAATATGACTCCTTTGAAACCATGGGTTTTGATTGGTCCCTTGCCAAGAATGTTATCGATGATGCTAACCCTCCCTCCCCTGTATAAATCCCCCCTCCCCCCTCTAAGCCCCTAAGGTCTATTTAAGTCCTCACCAATATTTTGAAGGATAGATCCATATGATGTGCAAAGGCAAGATAACCTACTTAAATGGATTTTTAAGGTAGATGAATGTTGTTATTAGGAAGATTAATAGGCCAGAGGCACTTGCAGAAGTCAAAGCTAAGGCTAATACATAGGTTGAGCGTGTAGATGAGGATAGAGTTTGGAAGGAGACCAATGATTTCATTGGCCTTATGGACACCTCTGACAAGATAAAATGGACAATTGATGACCTAGATTCTCAAATGAGAATGAACAACACAAAATTTGAGTCGGATGAAATTTGGCATTTCTAGGAGGCCCATAAATCTTAAATTGAGGTGGCCAACTCAACCTGTAAAAATGACCAACATGCATAAATCCTCTCTTCAGGCTATCCAGACTATTTAGGCTGATTTCAATAGAAAAAGAGAGAAGAAGAACACCTAGATGGAGGCCTTCATCATTGATGCTGGTCCTTTGGAGTCTATGGTGAAAGCCACCCCAAATTCATCTTTGGTTTCTTCAGGCTTTGGGTTCGGGTTTTCTAAAAAGGTGTCCTTTTTTTATAAAGTCTTAAGTTTATGCCAGGATTGGAAGGATAAATTTCCCCCATGTTGTTAGTGTCGGCAATATGAAGGAATTGATTATGTGTTGAATTGATGTTTTATCATTGATGTCAACACTAGCTGTTATGGTTGGTTACTGACAGACAGATTTTGGTTATCGGTAGAAGAACTAGTGTTACCGGTAAGGGTTTAGGGTTTTACTGGCAGAGATTTTACTGAGAATCTTTGACAAGATGCATAAGTGGTGTTGGTGCGGCTTCTAGACGGAATTCAGGATGCAGGAGGTGATCCTTGATCATGCCTCAACTTATTGGAGACATCTCTTTGGCATGGTGAATCTATGTAGGTCTGGTACCTATCTAGGTTATGGATTGGTATCATGTTAATGTGTTCTCTACAATTTACTAGGATGTTTAACGGATTCATTAATGATGTTTTGGTCTAAAGCTGACATGGCATATCATTGTAATATGGATGTATGTAATGATCTTATTGTAATATCTTTTAGGTGGCCGACCTAATTGGTTTAGGCCTTAGGGTTTGTATAAATCAATGTAATATCTCATTGTAGATCATGTTGTGGTCACAAAATTAAATATCATATACGAAGGATATTTGGTCGATCATAGGTGATCAAATTGGGTTTATGTAAGAGGTCAAAGGCCTCTAGTATTGAGCTTAACCAAGACTATAATCAAGCATGGTAGAGGTGGTTATAACCTCTTTGTAGTCAGGCAGACTCCATTGTAATGCACAGTACACTCTAGGCATTGTGCCTTCCTGCATGTGCATGCCCCTTATTGTATCGTATACTTTCTGAAGAAGTATCATTTGACTATGGGTAGGCTTCCCACCATGGTTTTTCCCTTTACCAGGTTTCCCATGTACAAATCATGTTGTTATGTGGTATGGTTGCATTGTGTTAATTCTTTATTTCATTCTTAAGTTTTATTGCTTACCGATATTTGTTTTTGCTATTCCGATATTCAATGTTTAAGTTCTTTGTTTAAAGGTTATAAAGTGGTTTGATTAATATAATATGTTGACAGCTAATTCACCCCCCTCTCAGTTGTCCACCAATTATTCTAACAATTGGTATTAGAGCTTTGGTCCTCTTTTGCAGAAGCTTAACTGCTTGAGGTATATCCTATGACAACTAATACTTCAAATCCACCGGCAACTATTTTCAGAATAGAAATTCCTCAGTTTGATAGAACAAACTATGGGATATGGAAAATCCGAATGGAGACTCATCTTAGATGTCGTGGCAAGGATATTTGGGAGAACACTGAGAAAGGATATATACCTTATGTTCTAGCATCTGGCAATCCTGTTCCTGCATTCTTGGACAAAAATATTTAAAATGATTGCAGAGATAGAGAAGCCCCCTTGTGTGCACTCATTGATCAGAAAATCACAGGATTGAATAATAAATCATCTACAAAGGTTATGTGGGATAAATTGAAAACTCTGAATGAAGGTGACCCTATTGTCAAAATTGCTAAACTTGATGGTTACTAGGTAAGATATGAGAACTTAAAGATGGAAGATAATGAAAGAACTGCTACATATATGGAAAGAGTAAATGAGATTGCCATGGGAATTCAATGCTGTGGACGATCTTTGAGTGAAGATGAAATATTTTTTAAAGTTTTGAGAGCCCTTCCACCGGCTTACAAGATGAAGTCTACTGCAATTAATGAATTGGGAACAATGGCAAACACTTCAATTAACAGAGACATTCTGATTGGGAAATTATCTACTTTTGAGCTTGAAGAATTTGGACCCTTTGGAGCTGCAAAGTTTGAACCTTCTTTTCATGCATCATCATCTACCAACAAAAGTGATTGGAAACCCCTATATGCAAAAGAATTGGAAGATATGAGGAAAGAGGATGAATAATTTGAGCAACTTGAAGCCCTATTTTCTAGAAGAGTACCTAAAGGACTGACAAGAAGTAAGTATGAAGGAAAAGAACCTTTTAAATGTTTTGCATGTAATAAGATTGGTCATTTTGCGTCCTAAAAGGAATGTAAGATTTAAAGAAAGAGTTAACAAATCATTTAAGCCTAATCAAAACAAATATAGATTCAATAAAAACAAACAATGCTACATAGCAGATGAGGAAGGAGTAAGTGATGACTTAAAGGATGAACCGGCAAGAAACTCTGATAGCGGATCTGACAATGGAAAGGAATGGGTGTTCTATGCTTTAAAGGAAGATGAACCAGAACTGTCTATCATGAATGAAGAAAAGGCCCTGGCAGCAAAAGTTGAAGACAAGGATGAGTGGGTAATTGATAGTGGATGCTCACATCATATGATTGGAGATAAAATAAAATTTATGTCCCTACAAGAATACAATGGTGGTCAAGTAATATTTGGGGATGACAAAGTATGTATGATCAAAGGTAGAGGTATTATTTCTTTGGATGGTAAGCATAATACTGATAATGTCTATTATGTAGAATGTTTAAAGCATAATATTTTAAGTGTTGGTCAATTGGTGGATAAGGGATTCCAACTTTAGTTCAAAGATAGAAAATGCAAAATCATTAACATATATGGTTTGGATATTTCAACTGGTATTTAGACTGGAGGTAATATCTTTCACTTGAATAGTGGTAATAAGACATTTTTGATTGCTCATATTGATGAGAGTTGTCTATGGCATAAGAGGTTGTGTCATGTTAATTTTGATTGTATTATTGAGATCAGTTCAACAAAAGCAGCAAGAGATATACCTAAGATTATAAAGCCTCATAATCTGGTATGTAAGGAATGTCAAGTGGGAAAGCAAGTTAGAACTTGTTTTAAGAGCATACATGATAAATCTAATGATGTGCTTTATTTGATTCATATTAACTTATGTGGTCGAGCAAGGACCAGAAGCTTTCAAGGTGATAGGTACTTCATGTTAATAATTGATGATTATTCTAGAATGATGTGGGTGACTTTTCTAACGGAGAAGTCTGAAGCTTTTGAGAAATTCAATATCTTCAAAGCAAAGGTGGAAACAAAAACTAGATTGAAAATCAATGTCTGAGATCAGATCAAGGCGGCGAGTTCACATCTCATGATTTTAATAGTTTTTGTGAGACAAATGGAATTAGGAGACAATTGTCTACACCCTAGACTCCTCGACAGAATGGAGTAGTGAAAAGGAAGAATATAACCATTTTGGATGTCGCAAGAACCATGATGATGGAAGCCAAATTTCCTCACATCTACTGGAGAGAAGAAGTGAGTACAACAATCTACACATTCAACTGAGTTCATATCAAAGGTTAAACCGGTAAGACTCCTTATGAATTATGGTTTGGACATACACCTACTGTTAAATATTTGAGATTATTTAGAAGTAAATGTTATATTAGAAGTGATGATTCAATTGGGAAGTTTGATCCTAGATGTGATGAAGGGATGTTTCTTGGATATTCAATTTAGAGAAAAGCATATAGATGTTATAAAAAAAGATTGTGGAGAGCGCAAAGGTGAAAGTGGATGAGCCATACAAAGATCAATATATTTATCATATGATAGAGAACCGATAGTGGAAATAATCACAACTGAACCGACAATGCCTCAACTGGTACAAGACATTGAGACAGTTACACCGACACAATCAAAAAATTGAACTCTGACTGATGATAAGAACAGTGAACTTGATGTTCAAAAGACACCAAGGTATGTAAGGTTAAATCATTTTGAAGATCAAATCACTGGAGATGAGAAAAAGGGATTTATGACAAGAAGAAGAATGGAAAGTGAAGAGGTATGTCTTATTTCTCAAATTGAACTAGCATCTGTTATTGAATCTTGTAAAGATAAACATTGGCTAAAGGCTATGGAAGATGAATTAGATCAGATAGAGAAGAATGAGACTTGGAATTTAGTTCCCTGGCCTAGAAATAAGAATGTTATTGGAACTAAATGGGTTTTTAAAAATAAAATAAATGAGGATGGTCAAGTTGTAAGAAACAAGGCTATACTAGTTTGTAAAGGATATTCTCAAATGAAAGGAATTGATTATGGTGAGACATTTGCACTTGTAGCTAGAATTGAAGTTGTTAGACTATTTCTTGCCTATGCAGCATACAAGAACTATAAGGTCTATCAAATGGATTTTAAATGTGAATTTTTGAATGGTGAACTTGAGGAAGAAGTATACATTGAGCAGCCTGATGGATTTTCATTGACTGATGACAAAGATATGGTTTTTAGGTTAAGGAAAGCTTTATATGGATTGAAACAAGCTCCTAGAGCATGGTATCCAAGGTTGGATAAATATCTTTTGAAGTTTGGTTTTACTAAAGGTAGTGCTGATAGCAATTTATATTACAAGATTATTGATGATGATATTCTGATTATTGAAGTATTTTTTGATGATACCATTTTTGGAGGTGAAGATAAATTGTGCATGGAATTCTCTAATAATATGAAGAATGGATTTGAAATGTGTATGAGATGATATTTTTCTTAGGTTTGTAGATTACTCAAACTGACAAAGGCATTTTTATCTATCAAACTAAGTATTTAAGGGAATTGTTGAAGAAGTTTGGTATGGATAATTGCAAACTGGTAAGTACTCCTATGGTGACAAGTGAGAAATTATCTATCAAAGACACATCTGCACTGGTAAATTTGACAAGGGATAAGTCTATGATTGGTGGCTTGTTATATCTAACTCAAACTAGAACATATATTATGAATGCACTAAGTATTATTTCAAGATATCAATGTAATCCTAAAGAAAATCATGAATGTGCAGTAAAGAGGATATTATGGTACTTGCAAGGAACAACAGAATATGACCTATGGTATTCTAGAGATGATAACTTCACTTTATGTGCACATATAGATTCAGATTAGGCAGGCGATATTGATGACATGAAGAGCACTTCTGGTGGATCTTTATTTCTTGGAAAGAAATTGGTTTCATGGATCAACAAAAAATAGTCATGCATTTCTTTATCTGCTGCAGAAGCTGAATATGATGTAGCAGCAACTAATTGCCCTCAAGTCTTGTGGATGAAGCAAATGATGAAGGATATCAAGGTAAATTGCAGTGAACTGGTAGCTATTGACATATCTAAGAATCTGATATTTCACTCTAAGACTAAACACATTTCAATAGAATATAACTTTCTGAAGGAAAAGGTGGAAGAAAAGGAATTCGAATTGGTTTACGTGAACACTAAAGAGAAGATTGCAAATATATTCACTAAACCATTGTCTAAGGAATTATTTGAATATTTAAGAGACAGTATAGAGGCATCTAACCCTCTCGTAGGGACTTAAGTGATGCAGGTTGGCATCAATTTGGTATGCAACATCAGTTTGGTATGCAGCATCAGTTTTATCGTTTGCTCCGAATTGATGTAGTGGTGCTACTACTCAGGGGGAGTAGTCAGCTTTTAGATTCATAGAATTTTATATCTATGTCGTATCTTTGGCATTGATGTCAAAGGGGGAGGGTTATATGTTAAAAATAATGTCATAATATGTCATATGGGAGAGAGATTCAGATCAGTTTTAGATTGGACTGCACTCCTTAGGGGGAGTTGCTGGGATTTTTCAGTTTTTCATTGTTATATCTTCTATGAGAAATTTTTGGCATTTCTTGGCACTTAGATGTTTTCTTTTTTTCACATCTAGTGTTCCCATCAATGCCAAAGAGGGAGATTGTTGGCAATATGGAGGAATTGATTATGTGTTGCACTGATGTTTTGCCATTGATTTCAACACTAGTTGTTATGGTTGGTTATCGACAGACAAATTTTGGTTACCGGTAGAAGAACTAGTGTTACCGATAAGGGTTTAAGGTTTTATCAGCAGAGCTTTTACTGAGAATCTTTGACAAGATGCATAAGTGGTGTTGGTGCGGCTTCTTGATGGAATTCAGGATGTAGAAGATGATCCTTGATCATGCCTCAACTGATTGGAGACATCACTTTAGCATGTTGAAATTATTAGGTCTGGTACCTATCTAGGTTATGGACCATTGTCATGTTAACGTGTTCTCTACACGTTACCAGTATGTTTTATGAATTGGTCAATGTTGTTTTGGTCTAAAGCCGACATGGCATATCATTCTAATATGGATGTATGTAATGATCTTATTGTAATATCTTGTAGGTGCCCAACCTAATTGGTTTAGGCCTTAGGGTTTATATAAATTGATGTAAGATCTCATTGTAGATCATGTCATGGTCATGGAATGAAATATCATATGCGAAAGAGATTTGGTCAATCATAGGTGATCGAATTGGGTTTATGTAAGAGGTCAAAGGCCTTTGATATTGAGCTTAATTGGGACTATAATCAGGCATGGTAGATGCTATCATGGGTAGTTCATTCTTCTGGATTTTTGTCCAATTATCTTGAGGTGGTTGTAACCTCTCTGTAGTTAGTGAGACTCCTTTGTAATGAGAAATATGCTCTAGGCAGTGTGCCTTCCTGCATGTGCAGGCCCCTTATTGTATCACATACTTTCTACAGAAGTATCATCTGGTTGTGGGTAGGCTTCCCAACGTGGTTTTTCCCATTATCAGGTTTTCCACGTATAAATCATAGTGTTATGTGGTATGGTTGCATTGTGTTAATTCTCTATTTCATTCTTAAGTTTTATTGCTTACCGGTATCTGTTTTTGCTATTCCGGTATTCAATATTTATGTGCTCCGATTAAAGGTTATAAAGTGGTTTGATTAATATAATCTATTGACAACTAATTTACCCCCTCCTCTCTCAGTTGTTCACTGGATATTCTAATAGTTGGTCATCCCTTTGTACTTTTCATGGGTGATTTGCTAGTTTTTTGTGTTCTTTGGGTTTTGTTTCTAGTTTTGTTCCTACCAGTTTGTTAGTTTCTTTGTTGGTTCTCAGATGCTCCTACTTGTTTCTCTTTGTTTTTGTGGGGGTTTTATATTGGTTGTGCATCCTTCATGCACCTCATGTGTTGCTTCATGGTTACGTAATTGTACAAGCCTATCCTACTTTTATTAATCAAAACATGATCCCTTTTTACCAAGTTTATTTCTTAAGCGATCTTCTTGTTTTGTGTCAAGGTTTGGGCTCTATCAAAAACCCATCTTATCTTAAACAAAAATATGATCACTTTTTGAAAATAAAGTATAAGAATGGTGAATAACTTCAATATTAATATCACCAAATAAATAAAATTTAAGTCATGAGAAGAGATGATATAAATAATAACATTACTAATATGATAATATTTAGTTGAACTATGGAAAAAGGAAGTATTTTTGTTACCCTCTTTTAATTGAATAATTTTGAATTTCTACACATATAAAATATCTTCATGTAGATTATATTCATGTATCTTTCTAGAAAAAGGATGATTCTTTTAGAAGAAATTTCCTCCTCATACCCAATTCTCTAATTTTAAAATTACTATCATTAAGTTTACCTTCCACCTATTTCATGTGCCAAAAGATGTTACTAGGATTAGATTTGTTGAAATTTTTAAGTTTGAATGTTATGTACTAAATTCTTACAAAGACATAGTACATAGTTGTTCCCAAGGAAGGTTCTTTTATATCAGCTTATAGATTTTGTCACTTAATTCTATTTTCTAATGCCCAACAAAGTGACAATCTGAAAGAAATAGTTGAGATAGGTATGATAATCTATTATACCCACTCTTTGTTTCTTTAACAAGGCAAAATTACCTTTAATAATATGCAAGATATAAATTTCAATTATGCTTTTAACCAAAAACAAAATAAGGCATATCTTATAATGAGAAAGTGTTAAAGGTAAAGATGCTTCAAATTTCTAGAGAGGAAAATAAATTGAACTAAGACAAAACTGATCGACTCTCATAACAAAGGATGAGAATCACATCTTAAACATAATATCATGGATACCATTGTGTTTAGCATTCATACAAAGATCAATATGTTTTCACAACAAACCATAAATAAAGATTCAATCACTTCCATACATATCAATTGAACCATTAGTATAACCATTTAATTTAATATAATAAGAGTAAACACCCCAATGTAACACAAAGTTTATGTTTAGAATAAATATAGTGAAGGTTCCATTATGTTTCATTGAAATTCATTGAAACTAGAGAATGAGACATAGATGTAAATCTACTTCTGACAAAAAAATGTTTTCCCAAAGTAAATTCTCTTAGTTCAAAACACTTCGAATATCTTTTAAAAAACTATCAAAGGATCTAGATATTAGTTTCCTTCCAATATTTAAAGCCAAACTATATAATTGATCTAAAATAAAAAAAATAATGACTAATTGGAGACAACCAGTTAAACTAATGTTGAAGCATAATTAAAATAAATAGGCCACTAGAGCCAATAGTTTGAGGGAAAAGCCATAAATTAAAACATAACAGAAAGGACAACTAATCTAAAGCTCCAGGTCTTCTTCCTTTGTCCCTTCCTTTTCTGCTTCTTCATGTCTTGTGCCAATAAATTGATTGTTACCTCTTTATTCTCCACTGCTTCATCTTCTACCAGTAAATTGATTGCTTTCTCTTCATTTGTCGCTGCTATGTTTGTTACATCCTCCTAAGGTTCTTGTGCCACATGTACTTTCATCCTTTTTCTATATGCACTTAATCTGGTAATGATGGAAGTTAATATATCAGTTGCTAGTATACAAGTAATGTTAACCTTGGTTCAACATTTTGTAATTTCCCAATCATCTTCTAATATTTTCTTGAGTATATAATCTACTCCATCTCCAGGATCGAATTGAGCATGTTCGTTGCATCTTTGAACTGGTCAAGCGAACAAGATCTTGCATTCGTCAATGAGAGATTATGCTCAACTTTCTTACGAAACCCCCTCTTATAACTTTTTTCTCCAACAATTATTTTCCTCCTTAAAAATATCAATACCCACTGCAAACAAATCACCTTTAAAGTCCCTCAATGTAGACATGTGTTGGGAGATGGCCAAGGTTATCTATAATTATAATTCATTCAAAACATGAAGTTTCAATTCCAACATATCTTTCCAAACTACAAAATTGTTCTTAGTAAGATCACTAATGATCTATTCGAACATTAGGATAATAATATGAGTTTTAGCAATTTCTTCTAATTCTATGAGAATGGTTGATAAACATCTAGATTCTTTCTTCACATTCCTCAAGTCCAGGCGGAGAATGTTAGGCTTCTCCATGAGGGAAATGCAAGCTCATTAGTCATTTTGTATGAAAAAAAGGCCATTGAGGATAACCTTATTTTCCCAATTGTCTACTGCCATAGTATCAACTTGGAATCTCTTAAGTCACTCTAATTTATTAGAGCTGATATATTACATTATTGTTGTACTTTAAGAGCAACCAGTAGTTTGAGCATTGGTAGACAAGGGAGTTTGGATAAAATAAGTCAAGGCACTTAATTGCTCATTTAGTTCCTGATTTTTCTTTTCTACTACTTCCACTCTTTTTGACAAATTTCTCACAGAGAATTTGGCATGATAGATATATCATTCAGTTGTTGAAGGACCCATATCAATTCTTCTTATATTGAATTCTTCCTCTATGATTTCATGTTCATTTTTGTCCACTCTAGGATCAACAATCTCCAACATATGATCATATTTAGTTTCAAGGTCGATAATCATTCTAGCCATCGACTATCTAACCCTTTCATGATGTGGCATTTCCCCTAATAGTTTGGCTACAATGTCTATTAGGATCTCTGTTACAGGGATGCACAAATTTTCCTTTTTCTCGAAAACCTTCTTTAACTAGGAAGGAGATGAGGCCACAACTCTGTCACAAACAACATTGATTGGAGTTTTAACTGTGGTGGTAGGAAGAGGTAGCTCAAAGCAACTATGGTAGGAGTTTGGGAACTATGATCATCTGCCAATGAATCCAATAGTTTATCCACTTCTAATTGATCAAAAATAAAGGTCTCCTAATAAACAACATCAACTACTAATATTGGTGTTTGTTGCATGGATGCTCTTCTCTTTTTGGGCAAGATGGTGGTACTAGTGTCACAAATGGATTTCAATTTCTAATCTCCTCCAAGGGGGTCCTTATTCCCTCTAGGTTCTAAACTGGCTCTTTGAGGGGTCAATTTCATAGCTACATTGATCTTCATTCCCTAAGAGCTCTGGGATGAATTACTTCCCTCCTGTAGTGTCCCCTTAGGTTAGGAGAACCGACATGAGATCTTAATTTCTTTTCTAATAATTTGTATGGTCTATCCAAAACATTGGCAGTTTTTATCCTAATGTCAATATTTTGTTCTTCTTTAGGCCACTAAAAAGGTTCTATAATAGTATTTTTATATGATTCATCAACTATGTCAGAACCATCATCCATTTGTATCTCTCCAATAATTGGTGGGGATAAATAAAATGCAATAAAATGATCCAAAGACAATCTCATGAAATTCCTTTTGAGGACTTCATTTTCATCGATACAATCTTCCCAAAAATCTTCTATGTACATGAAGGTATTGGCTTGCCCCATAAAAATTATATCTGACATAACCTTTACTATCAAAATTTCTCCATAGAGGTAAGGAGCAAAAACCAAACTTAGCTAGTAATTTATAAGAAAACTTACCAGCTTCATTACTTTAACAAGTAAAAAGTGATAAACTCAAAGGAAAGGTATATCCCTTCTTTTTGATGACTACATACTTAATATTAACAAAAGTGATTTGACGACAGACCTCAAGGAACACAAGATAATCAGAAATATACCTTGGCAATTTCATTGGGGCCTTTTCATAACCCCCAATTCTCAAACAAGAGAAAGTGTTGAACTGAATAGTAGCTATCGAATTGCATTATCAACTAGATGGCTTCTGTTGAATACCATTTCTTTGGGGCTCCCTCAATTCTCCTCATAAGGGTCGTGAAGAAAGTGTCACAAAAATGAGAAGTTTCTTTTATCCCTTCCTTGTTTTGCAGCTAGGAAATGTAATTATATGCAAGAATGCCTAATGCCTTACGTGATAAAGCCTTCTTTCCTTAAGCCTGACTAGACAGTTTCTCTAGTGGCTTAACACATAGAAAAGCACAAAACATCGATGAAATTGTTTCTTACCAAATTTCACCAACTGCTCATGCATGCACTCACTTATCAAACTCACCCAATCGACATAATGATCATCATCACAAATTGTCATAATGAATTGACACATCCATTCTTTAAAGTATTATTCCTTAGGTCTCCCAACGGTGCAATACAATAATACAACTATTTCAGAAATATAATCCTAGAATAGCTTAGCCTTTATATGAGAAGGTAGTTTGGACTTTCTCTTTCACTCCACTTTCAACCAACCCTGAGCTATATGATAGAGACACCAATCTGTTTGGTTTAGGAAAAATTCCCAACCCGTCTGTAACGAAATACTCACATACTACTCCCTTTTAGGTATTTGGAGTGCAAGGGGCACATAATCAACATCAATTCTAGCTACTGCAAACTGGTATAAGCTTCGGAATTTACGACAGTCAAGATGATAATTCTGGGCACACACAAAGACTAATTCGGGAAATGCAATGGCTAGTGGGTATCCTCCAACTTGTAAGAGCTCGCAATCTATTATTTTTTGTTCTATGGGAAACCAACTTTTATTTTCTATTCTCCTAATGATATCACTAAAGGTAAAGTCTTCGACATCCAGGTCTCTTCTATTGTCCAATTGAATCTCTAGAGGGTGTTACGTTTTAGGCTTCATTTCGCTTAGAAAAGAGAACACGAAAATAGGGATAACAGGGGTGTAGAAAAAATAGGTAGTCATGAGCCTAAATGCGGGAACCGGGAACCTCCTTTCAATTTACTGCACTGAGATTCCATAAATTCAGCTAAATTATCATAAAAAGCCAAAATTATCTTTCAAACCTGATTTTTAGATGCCTACGAGTTCGTCATTTCTACAATACTCTCATGTAGCCTTAAGATCCTACTTCAAATGAAAATAGACTACCTAGAAAGCTGATGACTATAATCATTCCTGGAGCATTTAATTCATTTATTTTTGGCTGCTTCCCGTATTGCATAGATATTTTAAAAAGAATGCGTTGTCATGTCCTTCATTAAACGCTCTTGATATTTAATGGTTGCTAACGTCACCATGGGAATGCATCCACAATGCAAGAAACATTTTTAATTTAGGATCAAGCCTTGGAAATATTTTGTACCTCATAAACATCAAGCATGTGTGTGTGAAATTTCCCTAAAGATGTGACTAGCCGATAACCATGATACGTGAGCACCCTTTTACTCAATGGGCTAACTTTGATTGGAAATTGGTGATCGGGTAGAAACAAGACTTTGGAAGTCATTAAGTCCTTTGGGTTAACGATCCAATCGAGTGCGTTTAGCCAATAATAAAGGATAGGACCCTTTGACAAAACTACATGGCTCAAATGCTACATCATTAGAGAATCGACCGATCAGGTGGCCCATGAACTAGGGAGACAAAGACTCTAGTTATTAAGGGTTATGGAAATCAGATGGGGTGACACATGTTTTGAGATTTGAGGATAGTAAAGAGGGTAACACCCTATAAACTACCACTCTAGATACCATTTTTCATATAAAGATTGATCATGAAACCACATTAACTAAAAGTTAAAATGTTGTCTTTTTGAATAGGAAAGAGAGAAGACGTAAATTTAATGGGACAATGATTTTATCTATACCACTATAAATTTTTATAGCATGTAACCCATTTATGAGAAATCTGAAAATTAAAAACCAGAAAACTATCCAACTTCTTATAATTAGTTTCAAGACCACATCTCCTATTGTTCCAAGAGTGAGTACCACTACTAGATTAAACACCCACAAGATTTATTAAAGATATAATTTATTGAAACAAAGAGGAAAGTTGCTCAAGCATACTTAGACCTCCAATTTTCTCATCAAGAGAAAGAATAACATTAAAATCCCAAGATAAAATCAAAGGGATAGAAAAATAAATAACGAATTACACTAATTTCAAACCAAAAACAAACCTTTCCTTCATAATCAATAGGAGAATAACTATGAGAAAGTAAATTAAATCTTCTTGAATTAAATCATGTACTAGTCAAATATATAGAATATTTACCTGCTAAACAATTAGAATATTTAAATTGATGAGGATCTCAAAGACATACAACTCCTCCTACTTAGCTTTGAGCTCTAACCAATTGACACTAACAACCTTTCCAAAGGCTACAAGAAATGACTCACATATCCTTTATAGAAAGATTTATTTTTTAAATAAAACAATATGAATTCTATGATTCTAGATAAGTTCTCAATTCTTTTTTTGATAAGAGTCGCTTCCTAGACCCCAAAATTTCATGAAAGAAAAATAACTTTTTTGAAATATAAAATGAGAAACTAAATTATAAATGACATCATATCAAACCAATGTTTCCCTAATCATCTTCACTTTCTCTGCCCAACTTTAATTGCTTTGTCCAAACTATCTTTTCTAAAGTTCTTTTGTTTAAGATCTAAAAAAGAAAGAGTTTTCTTTTTAAACTTTTCCTTGGAATCATCCTTATGAGAAACTTCTAGCATTACACAATATAATTTTTTTTATAAATGGATCCATTACTAAATTTGAAAAAATGAGATTCAATCCAACTTCATGATTCTCCATTGATCTATCCATAGGAAATAGAAATTTAAGAGAATTTATGTCACTTGGTATAAACTACTCTTCAAGAGGAATTGAATATCATGTGGAGTTGTTATAACATCATTGTTGACTACTAATTTTACATTATACGCTAACAACCTTATGGGAAATTCAGTGATGGGGGACTTGCACGAAGTTCACTGAATAACCTCCGGGTTTCAGAAGCTGATTCTTCATACAATGGGGACAAAAAAAAGGAGAAAGAATACTTAAAAGATACACTAATTAGGTGATGCGCTAGAATATTTTTGGAACATTCGAAGCACATAAAACCCAAGTATTTGCAATTTTAAGGCCCATTAAACAATTTACATGCCTAATACAGTTAGAGAAGGAAATCAAATAAGGCTCATTCAACATAATATGACATACACCATTCATCTAACAGATATCAAGTTTAATAACATATTTTAATCTGTAGAGTCTCAGAACACATATCATAGAAGTTAATGAATTGGAAAATAGCACAGAAGTTAATCTATTAAGATTCAAACAAAATAACCATAAAGGCCATAGGCATAGTCTGATATATTTATCATCCACAAAACATAATTAACATAAAGCCTTGATTCATAAACCCAAAGTCTAGTAATCTTTTCTCAAAGTATAAACCTCTAAAACAACTAAAGGAAGGCCAATAAATAGCCCTCAGGTGCCTAACAACTGCCAATGGTAAAAAAC
Organism: Cryptomeria japonica; assembly: GCF_030272615.1. Lineage (NCBI taxonomy): Eukaryota > Viridiplantae > Streptophyta > Pinopsida > Cupressales > Cupressaceae > Cryptomeria > Cryptomeria japonica. The sequence continues at coordinate 544,611,249 of NC_081412.1, read as the reverse complement.
CCCTGCAACTGCTCCTTGTCAGGAATCTCCTTGTGTGGCATCCATAGAGGCACATGGAATCAAAAAATGAAAAAATACCTTTTGATATCATTATGATAACTGCATCATGGCGACCTCTGTACCTACCAAAATAAGAAACCCGCAATGCCAACAACATTCCAGCTCATGAACCAATGGAGGGACACATGGAAACTCGGAGGAGACTCAGAGCCAAGCGTAAAAGGAGGACCAAAAAATGAAGTGCAGAGGTGCCAAGTGCTACTACTAGCACATGAAGAATGGTGGGTCGGGACCACTTATGCCAAAGGGAAGACTTGCACCATGTAGAAGCTCTACACTTTCTCAATGCAAGGCAAGAAAGATGAGCCACTTAGAGAAACACCATGACACCACATGGCACATGCAAAAAAATGGAAGAGCGAGCCAAAAAGAGAAAGGGGGATGGTAAACACTTACCAAAACACCAGCCCGCGAACAACTTTGACAAAACATTAACATTTCTAGTGACTCAACGAGGAATTCTGCTTGCGGAATGTTAGGACCTAAAATTGCTTGTTCAAAGACCAGACTTAAGCTTGCATTGGGAAAACTAGATCAAAGGCTTGCTACAGCAGGATCCAATCATCCTCAAAAGGAAACGTCTAAGCTTCCAGGATCTGGCAATTCTAGTCCAAATAGATAAATTCATCAAGTGGCAAACTTGTTGGTTCCTCATGGACCATCTTCAGAAGTGCATAGAGCTGAGCCAAGGGGTAGAGGAGTTGCTCAACTTCCTCTGCTAAAATAGGACTACTAAGGTGTTGTAGGAAAGTCCGATCTTGTTACAGCTGGTCAATCTGGATTGTAACTTGCTCAACCCCTATAGCAGAGCCATTTGCAAGAAAAGGTGAAGGTAGGCCAAGGTACAAAAATCTATCCACATGCCGCTTCATATCTAGAACCGAAATCCTCAAGGAATTTTTTGGCAATTTGGAGGAATTGACTATGTGTTGCATTCATGTTTTGTCATTGATGGCAGCATCAGTTTTTTTGGTTGTTTACCGGTTTTCGGTTGGTTCCAGTAGAGTGGTTGTTTATATTATTGATACGGTAGGATCCAGTATGCTTTGGTTCATGGAATTGCATTGGATTTGTCATTAATGCTATTCAGATGTGTATCACGATTAGTTGGTCTGGGATTTGATGACTCAGGAGCTATCATTTGTTCTAGTAAACCTTTTGGTCATCGATAAGGGTTTTACCGATAGAGATTTGTTGAAGATCTTTTGATGCACATGATAAGTGGTGTTGGTGCGACTTCTAGATGGCTTTCAGGATGATATTACTTATCATGTTCATGTTCCAGTTCATCGGTGGTGCTGGATTTGCTTTATGGCAACCTATTTTGGGTTTGATGTTATCTAGGTTATGGACCGGTTTGTGTAACGTGTTAGAGGATGTTCCTGATGTGTTACTGACAAGATTTAATGATTGGTTTACATTATTTTTGGCCTAAGATGACTTCGTTGATCATTGGATTGTGGGTTTATGTTGTGAACTTATAGTGTTATCTTTTTGGTGGTTGACCTAATTTTTTAGGTCGCAGGTTGGTATAAATATGATGTAAGATCTCTATGTATGACATACAGGTCAAGGTTATAGGTTTATATGTGTGCGAATAATGTTTTCATCGTATTTAGAAGGTTTGGTTGATCATAGGTGATCGAATTGGGTTTGTAAGAGAGGTTTAAGGCCTCTGGTATTGAGCTTAACTAGAACTATTCTCAGGCATAGGAGATCCTACACTTCCAGTTCACTCTTCTTTTCGGATTGTAGTCTGATGTTTTTGTAGTCAATGAGGCTCCTTTTTGTGATGAGCAATATGCTCTAGGCTATTGGCCTTCTTGCATGTGCAAGCCTCTCATATTTTAATCACATACTTACTATAGAAGTATTATCTGACTGTGGTTAGGCTTCCCACCATGGTTTTTTCGTTTATCGGGTTTTCCACGTACAAATCTTGGTGTCATTTATTTTGGATGGATGATAACTGTTCTTTGATTTATGTCTATGTTTAATTTCTATATCAGTTATTCCAACTTATTTTTTATGTGTTCTGGTATTGAGTTTATATTTTTTGGTAATAAGGATTTAAATGCTTAAAGTTTTGTAATCTGGTGACAACTGATTCACCCCCCTTCTTAGTTGTCCTCTGGTTATTTGAGTTGTCTAACAATTGGTATCAGAGATTGGTCCTCTCTACAGAAGCTTAACCACTTGAAGAAGATCCTATGGCATCTAGCAGTTCATGTTCATCTAGTTCATATGATGTTGTTTTCCAGAGAGAAATTCCTATTCTTGATGGAACAAATTATAGGGTATGGAAGATTCAAATGGAGAATCATCAAAGATATCTTGGAAAGGATATTTGGGAGATCACTAAGAATGGTGTTACATCATTTAATCTAGAATTTGGAAATCCTCCTCCGGCGGGTTTGTATAAAGAGCTTGAGAATGATTGTAGAGCTAGAGAAGCCCTTCTGTGTGCACTTTCTGATCAACAAATAATGGGACTAACTAAAAAATCAACTACAAAATCTATATGGGATAATTTGGAGACTCTGAATGATGGTGACCCTATTGTTAAAATTGCTAAACTTGATGGTTAATGGGTAAGGTATGAGAACCTAAAGATGGAAGAAGATGAAAGGATTATTGCTTTTATGGAGAGAGTTAATGAGATTGTTTTGGGAAATCAATAATGTGGTGGATCTCTTAGCAAAGATGAAATAGTTTCTAAATTACTAAGAGATTTGCCACCAGATTATGAGATGATTGCTACTACAATTAATGAGTTGAGAACTATGGAAAACACCTCTGTTAATAGGGATACCTTGGTTGGGAAATTATCTACTTTTTGAGTTTGAGGAATTTGGACCTTCTGGAGCAGTGAAATATGAACCTTCTTTTCATGCATCTACATCATCTACCAGTAAGAGTATTTGGAAAGATTTATATTCAAAGGAAATAGAGGATATGAAGAAAGAAGATGAAGAATTTGAGCAACTTCAAGCCTTATTTCCTAGAAGAGTACCTAGAAGACTGACATGAAGTAAGTATGAAGCAAAATCACCTTTTAAATGCTTTGCATGTACTAAGATAGGTCATTATGCATCTAGATGTCCTGAAAGGAATTTAAAATTTGAAGAAAGAGCTATAAGATATTTTAGGCCTAACCATGATTATCAGAACAAGCATAAGTATAGGAGAAACAAAGACAAATCATGCTACTATGCAGATGAGGAAGGTGTGATTGATTTTGATGATGAACCGACACAAGATTCAACTAGTGGATCCAACAATGGAAATGAATGGGTATTTTTGGCTATCAAGGAAGATGATCCAATTTTGAAGAGAAGGCCCTTGCTGCTAAAATTGAAGACAAGGATGAATGGGTAATTGACAGTGGATGTTCACATCATAGGACTGGAGATAAAAGGAATTTCTTATCTATGCAAGAATTTGATGGTGGTCTGGTTATATTTGGAGATGACAAAGCATGTATGATCAAGGGAAAAGGAACAATATCATTGGATGGTAAGCATAGCATTGATAATGTTTATTATGTTGAAGATTTAAGGCATAATATTATGAGTGTTGGATAGTTGGTGGATAAGGGATTTCAGTTATAGTTCAAGGATGGAAAATGCAAGATTATCAATAGATCTAGATTGGAAATTGCAACCGGTACACAAAATAAAGGTAATATATTTCATTTGAACTCCGGTAAGAAGACATGTTTGATTGCAAAAGTTGATGAGAATTGTCCATGGCATAAGAGGTTGTATTATGTGAGTTTTGATTGCATTGTGAAGATTAGTTCTACTAAAGTAGTTAGAGATATACCTAAGATTGTAAAACCCTATAATTTGGGATGTAAGGAATGTCAAATGGGAAAGCAAGTCAAAATTTCTTTTAAGAGTATACAAGACAAATCTAGTGGTGTTCTTGATCTTATTCATACTGATTTGTGTGGTCTTGGTAGAATCAAAAGTTTGCAAGGTGATAGATATTTCATGCTAATCATTGATGATTATTCTATAATGATGTGAGTTACTTTTCTAAGGGAGAAGTTTGAAGAATTTGCAAAGTTTAAAATCTTTAAAGATAAAGTTGAGACTGAGATAGGTTTGAAGATTAAATTTTTAAGGTCAGATTAGGGTGAAGAATTCACATTCGGTGAATTTAATAGCTATTGTGAGAAGAATGGGATAAGGAGACAGTTGTCTGCACCTCGGACACCTCAGCAAAACGTAGTTGTGGAAAAGAAGAATAAAACTATCTTGGATGCATCTAGAACCATGATGATGGAATCTAATCTGTTTCATATATACTGGAGATAAGCTATAAGCACGATGATATACATATTCAATAGAGTTCATATCAAAGGAGATATTGGTAAGACACCTTATGAGTTATGGTTTGGTCATACACCAAAAGTTAAGTATTTCAGAATCTTTGGTAGTAAATGCTATATCAAAAGAGATGATTCCATTGGAAATTTTGATCCTAGATGTGATGAAGGAATATTTCTTGGTTATTCTAATGAAAGCAGAGCATATAGATACTATAACAAAAAATTGAAGAGAATTATGGAGAGCACAAATGTCAAAGTGGATGAGTAGAACAAAAGTCAAATCATAACTTATAAGAGAGAACCGATAGTGGAAATGATCATAACTGAACCGATAGCACATATATCAGAATAGAATGTTGAACCATTTACTCCGGCAATATCAAAAAATTCAACAATAACTGAATATTAGGACAAAGTAACATAAAATTAGAAGACTCCTAGGTATGTAAGGTTGAATCATTTTGAAGATTAGATCATTGGAGACAAAAGAAAAGGAGTGATGACAAGAAGAAGGTTGACAGCTGATGAAGTATGTTTTATTTCTCAAGTTGAACCGACATCAGTAATTGAAGCTTGTAAAGATGAATATTGGATGAAAGCTATGGAAGAAAAATTGGATCATATATAATAGAATAACACGTGGACTTTAGTTCCCCGGCCTAAAAATAAAAATGTTATTGGAACTAAATGGGTTCTTAGGAATAAATTGAATGAGGATGGAAAAGTTGTGAGGAATAAAGCTAGATTGGTTTGTAAAGGATATTTTGAGAAGGAAGGAATTGATTATGGTAAAAGCTTTGCACCAGTAGCTAGAATTGAAGTTGTGAGATTATTTCTTGCCTATGCTGCTCATAATAATTAGAAGGTTTATCAGATGGATGTTAAGTGTGCATTTCTTAATGGAGATCTTGAAGAGGAATTTAATATTGAGAAACCTAATGGATTTTCACTTTGAGATGACAAAAACATGCTTTGCAGGTTAAAGGAAGCTTTATATGGATTGAAACAAGCCCCTAGAGATTGGTATGCAAGACTGGATAAATATCATTTGAAGCTTGATTTCACTAAAGGTAATGTTGATAGTAATTTATATTATAAGATTACTTATGATGATATATTAATTATTGAGGTATTTGTTGATGATATCATTTTTGGAGGTGAAGATAAGTTGTGTATGGAATTATCTAAAAATATGAAGAATGAATTTGAGATGATTGGGGAGATGAGATTTTTCTTAGGTTTGTAGATTACTCAAACTGATAAAGGTGTTTTCATCTATCAAACTAAGTATGCTAGAGAATTGTTGAAGAAATTTGGTATGGGAAATTGTAAACTGGTTAGTACCCCTATGGTTACAAGTGAGAAATCACTAGTACATTTGGGGCTGATTTCCGATGGCCTATCATCAAAATTTTGATTATTTTTCGTTGGACTGCTGACAAACGTAGCCATCGAACACTCATCATTAGTCATTCTGACGGTGCCATCTAACATTGGAATTTCGACGACATCCTGAACTCTTTTGACAGTGGCCATGATCGCTCATCCGGCCAGTGAATGTCGTCGGGTGTAAAGCATCCTCATCGAATGGATGTCGGAATTCCGACACCTATCAGGAACATGCACTGATGAGGATTACAATGAGCATCCACCAATAGAGTGTCATTGGACATACAAAATCCTCATCAGATGCTTCATCAATTGGGGTCAGAATTCTGATGCCTGCTAGGAACTATGCACTAACAAGGATGTTGTTTATTCAATGGTTTTGTCATCTGTACAATGTTGGGACAATGTCATAATTCCGATGGTGATTTATTTTTTTATTTTAAAATAATACTCATGCCAATTACAATGGTTCTTGTTAGTTCTCTTATAGCATGTCCTACTAGATGGACCCAAGTAGTTCAATTTTAAGTATACTGGAATGAATTTAAATGCCATTTGGAATCCCACATGAAGCCACATTGATATTTTATGCATTAATGGTATTCATAATGCCAAGAGTGGTAGGTTGAGAGGGGTAATAAAAAATGATAGGAATGCAGTTTGAAGGTAGGGGTTGGCGAAAGGGATCGATGATGGCATGTACAACTCTAAAGTACCAATGAAGAGATGAGTGAAAAACAAAGTAATGTTGCAACCCTTTGGCAAAATGAGAGAGAAGAACAATATCATCTACAAGTAGATTAGGAATAACCCCTCATGCAAAATTGCAACTATCATCCATATGAGTATGTAGTCAAAGAAGCTCCACCAACTTGTCAATGTAGATCTTACCAAGGGTGGAGATAGGACACCCTTGTTTGACCCCAATTGTTCTCCTCATCAAGTTGAAGATATTATAAGCATGAATCTTCCCAATAAGTTTCATAAAGCCTACAAGTAATACTAATGAGAGAATCCAAAATGCCAACATCATGTTTTTGTTGGAAAAGCAAGTGTCTCCCAATTGAGTCAAAGTCCTTCAAAAAGTCTATAAACAACAAAAGACTATGGAAGAGAGGTGGTGAGCCTTCTCAACAATAGCCTAGAGTTTAAATATGTGGTCAATGGTTTGATTCTCCTTTGAAGCTAGCTTTCCCACAAGATCGAACAGTACCTTTCTCTAGGTACTCATAAAAAAATTGCATGTCTAACATTGTGGCAAAAAGTTTGACAAATGTATGACCAATCATTATAGTCCTATAGTTGTTGGGATTGGAGAGCCATGAATATAATAAATTTATGTTGAGACCAAGATCGAGGAAACCCTGAACAAACAAATCTGTTGAAAATCTTTGTCGAAGGGGAGGCCAAGGAATCTCGATCATATTTGATAAATTCAGCTTGGAGGCCTTAACAATCAATACCTCTATTGGGACCTAACTTTAGAATGAGTGTGTAAACATTACTTGTGGAGGAAATGCTAGAAGTTTGTAGTGAAGTAGGGACCATGACAATAGGTCAGCTAGGCACATCGTAAAGAGAGAAAGCATAGGGAATCCACTCATTAGGGCTTATGTTAAAAGTTATAATGGCAAGTTTTATTGGAAGAATAGTTTGCAAAAATTTTGGGCGAATGTTAAATATCAGCAAGAAGGGCAAGGTGCTGAGATGTTAGAAACTCTTGATATTGCACAAAGTCTTAGCATTTTTTATTTTGTGAGAGGCATCAATTGAATTCAAGAACACAAAATAGCCATTAGAAGCCACTAGAAAGTTGACTAATATGTGGCTCCTTATATATTTTCAAAGTCAAACAAAATATTTCAGCCCTTTTTGTGCCAAATTCTTTTTTGATCTTTTGCCATCACCACTCTATGTTTCATGACTTCCTTCAACTAGATTCTATTGAATGCATTGATATTAGATGCCATGAACTTTTTTGACAACCAATGCATTGGCCAACGATTTTTAATATGGGTTCCTCGCAACATTGAATTATACATTATAATACCAAAAAATTGTAGGTGACATCCTTGTCTCATGATGTTTCTCCTAGTTATAAGTAGTACTTGGGTAAGTGCAAGAAGTTGTGGAAGTTTTTTCCCTTTTTTTCGATTTCATCCCGTTTGACCTAAATGTTTGAGACACTTAAAGAATGAACCTTGAAAAAAATCAGTAATAGAAAATGTAGTGCTCGAAGTCTACTTTCCAAAAATGTAATTTTTTTTAATACCCAGATCTTAAAAATGAAGTTTGATTAGGCATTACTAAAACCTATCATTTAAAAGTCACTTTTTAGGACCATACCATGCCCGTGTACGACAAGCATAATTTGACCTAAATGAAATTATTTTTATAAATACTTCTGGGAAAAGATCTATAACTCACTCACCTTTGATGAGAATATTTTTTTGTAATTTTTTTCTGCATATTTGTTTTTTTGTTAATTTTTTATTGGGCATAATCATTGTTTTGAAAAATTCTTGTGTACGGCAAGCATAATTTGATCTAAACTTAACATTTTTTGGTTTTTTTTTAAAAACTGTACAGAGTTGTCTCTAGTTTGATGTCATATAATTTTTTTTTCAAAAAACTTAGAGACAAAAAAGTTATTAAAAAACTAAAAAATCATATTCTTTCAAGTTTATAGACCTCTTTCATTAGTAATTATTTTTAAAATAAAAATATTGATCATTTTCTTTAAAAAATTACATATTTCAAATCTAGACAGTCTCTACTATAATGGGTTTTCATTGTTTAAAGAAATTCTAAACATTTGGTGTTCAGATATATTTTTGAAGTCATTATTTTATATGAAGATTGATTTGGCCTTCAAGTTGTAGGTCAAACTAGGTCCAACCCAAAGATTTGGCTCTCCAAGCCATTTCCCAAGCCAAAACCGAAGCTACAACCGAACCAAAGTTTGAAATTTTTAAAAACAAGATCCTATTTCATTTTTTTAAATAATTTAAAAAAATTTTAGGGATCTCGTTTCAAAAACAAAACGGGATCCCGTTTCCCTTTTTTTTTATTTTTTATTTTTTTTTTAAATTTAAATTTTTTTAAATAAACTATATATACATATTTTTTAATACAACCTATTATGTCATAATAAGTCTCATTGTGTCATAAAAGGTCATATTGTGACATAATAGGTCCTATTGTGTCATAATAGGTCCTATTATGACATAATACAACCTATTAAGTCATAATAGGTCCTATTAATGCATAAGACCCCTCAAAAGGACCTATTATGACATTATACCTCTTAATAGGAACTATTATGACTTAAGACCCCTTAGTAGGACCTATAATGTCGTAAGACCTCTTAAGAGGACATGTCATGTCATAATAGGTCCTATCCTGTCATAAGACCCGTTAAGAGGACGTATTATGACACTATACCCCTTAGTAGGACCTATTGAAAGGTATTATGTCATAATAGGATTGATTATGACATAATAGGACCTAGATGACATAATAGATCATATTATGTCATCATAGGTCCTATTATGACATCATAGGTCATATTATGTCATAAAATCCCTTAAGAGGGCCTATTATAACTTTATAACCCTTAGTAGGACTTGTTAAGGGGTATAATATCATAACAAGACCTATTGTGACATAATAGAACCTATAATGTCATAATATGACCTATTATGTCATAATAGGTCTCATTGTGACATAATAGGTCCTTTTGTGTCATAATACCCCTTAAGAGGACCTATTATGACATTATACCTCTTACTAGGACCTATTATGACATAAGACCCCTTAGTAGGACCTATTATGACATAATAGGATCAATTATCATATAATAGGACCTATTATGTCCTATAGGTCCTATAATGTCATAAGACCCCTTAAGATAACCTGTCATGTCATAATTGGTCCTATTATGTTATAAGACCCCTTAAGAGGACCTATTATAACATTATGCACCTTACTAGGACCTGTTAAAGGGTATTATGTCATAAAAAGACCAATTATAACATAATAGGATCTATGATGATGTAATAGGTCCTATTATGTCATCGTAGGTCCTATTATGACATCATAGGTCATATTATGTCATAAAACCCCTTAAGAGGACCTATTATGACTATACCCCTTACTAGGACATGTTAAGGGGTATTATGTCATAATAGGACCTATTGCAACATAATAAGACCAATAATGTCATAATATGACCTATTATGTCATAATGGTCCCATTGTGACATAATAGGTCCTATTATGACATAATACGACTTATTATGTCATAATCCAACTTATTATGTCATAAGACCTATTATGTCATAAGACCCCTTAAGGGGACCTATTATGACATAAGACCCCTTAGTAGGACCTATTATGAAATATGTAGAGAAAGATAAGTTGGTTGGAAGAGAGAGATGGTATGTTTAGAGAGAGTTGAGGGGTATTATGTCATAACAGGACCCATTGTGACATAATAGGACCTATAATGTCGTAATATGACCTCTTACATTTAATAGGTCTTGTTATGTCATAATAGGTCCTGTTATGTCATAATAGGTCCTATTGTGACTTAATACAACCTATTATGTCATAATAGGTCATATTATGTCATAAGACCCCTTAAGAGGACCTATTATGGTAGTATACCTCTTACTAGGACCTATTATGACATAAGACCCCTTAGTAGGACCTATTATGACATACTATGATCGATTATCACATAGTAGGACCTATTATGTCATGATAGGTCCTATTATGTCATAAGACCCCTTAAGATGACCTATTATGACATTATACCTCTTACTAGGACCTATTATGAAATAAGACGAACCTTAGTAGGACCTATTTTGACATAATAGGGTTTATTATCACATAATAGGACCTATTATGTCATAATAGGCCCTATAATATCATAAGACCCCTTAAGAGGACCTGTTATGTCATAATTGGTCTGATTATGTCATAAGACCCCTTAAGAGAACCTATTATGACATTATACCCCTCTTACTAGGAGTTGTTAAAGGGTATTATGTCATAATAGGACTAATAATGACATAATAGGATCTATGATGATGTAATAGGTCCTATTATGTCATCATAGGTCATATTATGTCATAAAATCCCAGACCTATTATGACTTTATACCCCTTACTAGGACTTGTTAAGGGTATTATGTCATAATAGGACCTATTGTGACATAATAGGACCTATAATGGCACAATGTGACCTATTATGACATTATAGGTCCTATTATGTCACAATGTGACCTATTATGACATTATAGGTCCTATTATGTCATAATAGGACCTATTGTGAGATAATAAGACCTATAATATCATAATATGACCTATAATGTCATAATATGACCTATTATGTCATAATAGGTCACTTTGTGACATAATAGAACCTATAATGTCATAATACAACCTATTATGTCATAATAGATCACATTATGACATAATAGGACCTATTGTGACATAATAGGTCCTATTATGTATTAGAGAGAGTTAAGGGGTATTATGTCATAACAGGACCTATTGTGACATAATAGGACCTATAATGTCATAATATGACCTATAATGTCATAATATGACCTATTATGTCATAATAGGTCACTTTGTGACATAATAGAACCTATAATGTCATAATACAACCTATTATGTCATAATAGATCACATTATGACATAATAGGACCTATTGTGACATAATAGGTCCTATTGAGACATAATATGACCTATTATGTCATAATAGTGTCCTATTATGTTATAAGACCCCTTAACAGTACCTATTCTGACATAAGACCACTTAGTAGGATCTATTGTGACATAATAAAATTGATTATCACATAATAGGACCTATTATGACATAATAGGTCCTATAATGTTATAAGACCCTTTAAGAGAACCTATTATGACGTTGTACCCCTTAGTAGGACCTGTTAAAGGGTATTATGTCATAATAGGACTAATAATGACATAATAAGATCTATGATGATCTAATAGGTCCTATTATGTCATCATAGGTCCTATTATGACATCATACGTCATAAAACCCCTTAACACTTCAAACCTATTATGACTTAATACCCCTTACTAGGACTTGTTAAGGGGTATTATGTCATACTAGGACCTATTGTGACATAATAAGACCTATAATGTCATAAGGTGACCTATTATGTCATAATAGGTCCCATTGTGACATAATAGGTCCTATTATGTCATAAGACCCTTAAGAGGATCTATTAAGACATTATACCTCTTACTAGGACTGATTATGACATAAGACCCCTTAGTAGGACCTATTATGACATATGTAGAGAAATATAAGTTGGTTGGGAGAGAGAGATGGTACATTAAGAGAGAGGTAGAGATGTATATTTAGAGAAATATAGGTAGGTAGGTGGTAAGGGGAGGTGTATGGAGATAGCGAAGATAAAGAGTAAACAGTTAAGGAAGTGAGAGAGTGGTAGAGACATAGTTTTAGATTTTGGGAGAGAGGGGAAAAAGTGAGATAGAAAGGGAAAAAAAGACAAAGAGGAGTGTGACTTATATATAAATTTTATATTTCACATGAATATATAGCTTGTATTTTTTATTAAAAAAATTAATTTTTTTTTTTTTTTAAATTTAAAAAAAAAATTAATTTAAAAAAGAAAATGGGATTTCGTTTTGTTTTTGAAAAAGGATCCCATTTCTTAGATCTAAGCTCGGGATCCCAAAGCTAAATGGGATCCTGTTTCAAATTTTGGCTCAGGATCCTAACGTGAAACGGGATCCCGTTTTATTTCTCATGCGCTCCGTGAGATTTGCCATTTTTTTCTAAGTGTAAAACTTCCACGCTAACTGGACACAACTTTGTGCACTTACCCACTTGCAGGAAAAGGTTGCACACTAGGAACATTACAAAAAACAAAGATTACTTGTAAGTGCAATTAGTTAGAACTCTCTACAGGGGATGGTCCCTGCCTCAATGGGCTAGCAAAGGGCTTACTAAGTTAGTCTCTAATCTAGGAGTAGCATTCATCACAACCATAGTTGTCATAATTATCATCGTATTTTCTATTTTATCCTTTACATAGTTATCAAGGAGAGCCTTTATCTCTTGTATAACCTTAAGTTATATTGAATTATACATCTGCACATCATGGTTAGAAATTTGTGCAAGGTAATATTTGAGATGATCAATTCTTCCTCTTATTTGAAAGCCACAATAATTGCACACCACCAGTCTTGCCTCTAAACTCAGTGTTCCATACTTCCTAATAATAGTATTCTTGGACTCGCTTCCACTATAGCTATCTAAGGGTGCCATCTCTATCTTGAAAAATAGGAAACCTTAGAAAACCTTAGCAAACATAAAAAGCAAGCATGTTTAAAATTTTAAATTTGTAAACCCTAGCTTTAAAAGAAAGAAGAGATGGAGAAAACAAGATACATAAAATAAAAAGATAGAAACCCTAGAAATGCTTGAATACAACAATAATGAAAGAAAACAAATAGTTATTTTCCACAATCTATTTGGGATGGAGACAACATGGGACAACGAGATGCGTTTCAGAGATGGTAGGGCAAAATGGAGACATCATGCGACAGAGGGATGCAAAACTGTAAAATTAAAAAATAGATAAAGTTTCAATTACTCATAGATAAGGTAGTTATTATATACATTATTAAATCAACCAACCAACCATAGTACAAAGGAAGTCTTACTGTTACACCGCTATCCTTTTGTTCCAATCATGTAGGCTTGGGACAATAATATAGATGGCATTCCTCACCTCTGCTCAGTGCCTCCAAAAGGCTTCTAGGACTTTATAGGGTCCACGTACTAACCTTCCCAAAACTCTAACCACTGAACTTCCCATCACACCCTATTTGGTAAACAAGAAATTGTTGTATCATTGGTTTTGCTAAGACAATCATAGTCACTGTTAACTTAGGACGGCCAAAGGTTTGCTTAGTTATTGGTTTTTCAACTTGGTGAACCTTTACCTTGTCAATGGAGCCCTCACAAATTCTTCTTTCCCTTCACTAGACTCCCCAAAGAACCATTGATGCATTCACACCACTTCAAACTCCATGAAATCAATGTGTTTCAGACTATGACTCAGAAATCAGTCCCTTGCATTCAACTAGCACGTGCCAAAACTATTCATGAGTCCCTAGAAACACTAAAATATGAAAAGGCATGATATTTTACAAGTTCCCACCAGTTTTAGTGGTTTTCCTATGGCTACAAATGATGCATTACATTACTTATGGTCACTGTTAAACCTAGGAAGGGTTTTGACACTGCTTTACAAAAATTGGATGAAACCAAAGCCAAAATAGAGGGGATCATTTTGAGTACCCTTAAGTTGATGTGTGCCTACTTGGCATTAGGAGTCCTAATTGGAGAAGGGCTTGAGGGAGTAAGATTTTGTGGGTTGGTGTGATTCAAGGGTTGGAAGACCTCAAGATAGATTTGGGCAAGGTGAGAATTCCCTATGTGATGTATGTTAATGGTTGTATGGGACAAGGGAGTAGGAGTGATTCTTTGGGGTGTTGAAGAAACTTGAGGGGCTAGTATGCTAGTGAGGGCTTGGGGTTTGTTCCCTATTGAATAGGTGAGTTGGGAGAAATATCTCCCTAATTGATTGAGATTGGTGAATGCTCTGCATCACAATGCTCCAATGTTGACCTTACCTAATTATTTGTTGTTCATTGAAGCCTACACAAATTCTACTGAGGATGTCATGGGAGCCATCTTATTATAAGATGGTAAAATAGTATGCTACAATTCAAAGTTTTTCTTTTCAATAATGAGGGACTATCTAGCTTATGATAGAACTTTATGCATTAGTCTAGGGGATGAGAAAGCATATAAAAAGAAGTATGAGAAAGACTCAAATTATGGAGAATACAAATAGCAAGAAAGTAGTACTATAGGAAAGTAAAATTGAATGTGTCCAAGGCATGGTTTCTACTTTTGGAGGCACATAACTCCAATGTTGCAATTCATTTTGGTGGCAGAAAAATAGTGATTCATTTGTAAATTTGCATGCACTTTAAAGGATGCAAGAAGTAGCAAAATCCATTCGAGTATGTGAGTTATGATGCACTTGCAAATCCAAGATGCATAAGAAAATTATACAGAACTAAAGAAAAAGACACTGAGTTGTTGAACGAATAGTTCAAAACACAAAGAAAAAAAGAACAAATGAATAGTTTAAACCATGAAGAAAAAAAGAAAGATAGAAGTAGTAGTAATATTATATCACTTGGTATCAATTTGAATACTTGGTTCCTCCCCCTATTACTTAAAATTTAATACTATGCTCTAGATGTCAAAGGAAATTTGGTCATGTGCATTGATCGCTACAAGTTGGAATGCAAAAGAGGGAATGTACTTGACAGTCCGCTACAATTATAAGAACAAATGCATTCTATGGCACCAAGAGGTTGCAATCGTAGCCTATGTTGGCCATAATCCTTGTTGCAGTAATAACAAGATGTGAGGTAACAATTATAAAATTTTAGTTTTGTAAGAGCTTCAATGAGAGAAAATACATGATCATTGAAGGAAAATATATGATTGGTTGACAAATATAAGATAGCAACCATGGAGACCATACAAAAATGATAAGGAGAATGCCTAAATAATAGTCCATATGAATCACCAAGTAATAGAAATATATAGTCATAATAATCCTCACACGGAGCAACCATGGAGTCAAAGAACATTGTCCAATGTACAATTATAGCAGGATAAGAACTTTATATCCATCTATTCTATCGATACATTATTACATGAGATAAATAGCTATAATAGTCCCAATGATGATATAGGGCAGACATACTAGATTAAGAGCATGAAATAGTGAATGTACCAGTATCAGTATAGTGCCAATGGAAAGATCATGCATGAGGAGAATTCATAGCAATCAATGGCACACATGATAGTATAAGCCCAAACACAAAGGAAGATATCACACAATGTATATTTGTCACAAGCAAAATACAATGTTATGAGTCACAATAAGTGCCTTAGAGAGTGAGAAAACACAAAAATAAGGTCATCCAAATTGTAGAGCAGCACAAAAGCCAAAGATTGGAGGTACAATACAATCATGAAGGAATTTTTTTTGAAAAAACAGGGTTAGCGCCTAGTCATGGCAGTATCACAAGCACAATGTTGTCTAGATCATTTGACAGTCAATGGTGAAAACAAAGTCCTACACTTAATAGTTAAAGCAGTCCCAAAGTCCGGTACATCAAAAGCATAAAAGAAATAGTTATAGTGGCTAAGGGTCCCAAAACTAGGAGATTAGTAATGTATAGAGGATTAGGTGCAAACACCATTACCATGATCACTGTACAAAAGGTCACAGTCCATTCACTAGAAAACAACCAAGATAGAAATAGTGACTTCAGATGCAAAGCATAGTCTTCCATTCATCAAGACAGTGTCATCAAAGTAAATACAATGAAAAATACAGTCTTAGAAAGGAATCTTGATATTAGTGAGGACATTGGAATTTATAGCATTATAATTGATCAAAAGTCACCATCATGGAGGTGTCCTTAACAGTCATATGATATAACAAGAATGAATAATGTATTGCTAGCCATCAAAGAGTTTGTCATGGTGTTTTATTGTAGTAGAACAATGATCATGATTATAATTTCAATCCAAATACCTTCAAAGGAACAACTTCAACATAGGATTAGCAGTCTAAGGATAGTTTGCAACCATGGAATTTATAAATAGTTCAAAGTCCAACACAATGAATAATCAATACTGCTACAATAATATGTCATGGATAATCCATAGCCTTATAACAAATACACTGATAAGGGAAAAAAAGATCACTATTATCATGGGTCTGAGACAATATAAAATGATCAAAATATATAGTTATTAGCAGTCATAAACTGTCTTAGAGGATTGGAAAAGAAAAACATAGGTGTTCTCCTCATAAAACACAGAGATATGAAGCAATAACGAGATGTGAGGTAACCGTTATAAAATTTGGATGAACTAAAAGAGACATTTACAAATACAATCTACCCTTTATAATACCTAATTGAAAAAATGGATGCAACGCAAGTCCTTGTATCAATAATTTTTGGTAGATAGTAAAAAACTAGAACAATAAATTCCATATAAAAGTGGTTAGACTTAAAATGATAAGGAAATTTTAAAAATGCTAAAGAAAATGTCAACTAATAAAAAAACTCCAAGGATTAGGTATATTCATATTTTTTGCAGTCCCACCATGGATATCAACACTAGAAGCAACTCATGGTGTTAGTGTACATACAAGACAATATGGGAGTTAATTATACCCCACAACTTGTGGTGTTGTTGTTCGTGTTGGCTCTGTTGGACCCTGCAATTAAGATTCAATATACATTATTCAATAAGATTAACTGTGCAAGATAATGAAATATTGAAAAGCATGTTATCTTATTGATCTTCACTTGGTTTCGAGAATAGTTTAATATTCTCTACTTAACAGGGCCAACCACATGAAGGTGGAAGCTCATTTGGCCCCTCCCCCCCTAACATCACTCTAAATTCCTTGTTAACATCTAACATTCATTCATTCTTTCTACCATTAATAAAATATAACATTCATTCATTAATATCATATAATGTTCATTAACACATAACATTGATTAACATTAATTAACACGCAACATTCATTAATATTAATTAAAACATATCATTCATAACCATTCATTAGCACATAATTACATTCATTAACACATAAAAATCAGTCATTATCAAATAAGGTAGATTACAATCATTTTTTTTTTTAAGCTATGAAAAGAATAAGTGGAGTATCATTTTCTTCATCATTTCCCCCCTCTTCAGTTGTTCTACCCTTTCCTTGTGATCTCGATGGATGCCTAGTCCCATACTGAGGATGAGGACACTGAAGCGAAGGGGGGTCCTCTACAATAAAAAAGAAATGGGTTAAATTCAAAACTTTTTTTATTATTGTTACAAGTATTTCATTGATTTAGAGAACATAACTATGGCGCTCTTTACATGATGGGCCACATGATTTTGTCTAGCCTCAACCTCAACATGCTGAACACCCTCTAGATCCTTCGGAGTTGAAATACTAAAGGTTACATTAATGTTGAACACCAATTGCAATTAAATTTGTTTAAAGGAATAACATTGGTCCTCTTTACTTGATTGGGGAACATCATGTTCCCGATGTTGTGTACTCGGATCATGCTCTACTTGGTCACCACCGACTACATGCTCTAAAATATTAACAAAAAAGGTTATATTAATTACTACACTAATAACAAATTAAGATGTTTAATTGTATTAACAATTACATTAATAAATTTGAATAGTAAATGAATTCCCCCATTACTGGGATGCACATCGAGACCTTCATGTGTAGGTTGTGTTTCACAATTAGATGGTTACATTCCAATGGCATCCACATTGTTATAATTGCTTTCTTATTTAAAACAAATATAGTCACTTTATGTTGGAACTCAACATCAACTAGATTATCGGTTAAGTATTCAATTTGAACCAATTTTCATTTAGCTTATTTACCTATGTGACAGATGCACCAAAATCTTGTGTTTACCCACTCAATTCTCTTAGCCATTCAGCCATGACTGTATAGCCTTCCTGGTAGGCAATTCTCTTATCATCTTCTATGGGTGCTCTATTGAATTTAGAGCTCTACATTTTTTTCTTGGTATCGTGAATTTCGCTTTCATTGTTTGATAAAAAAAAAATCATTTGTAGTTTATAAATTTTTTGATGTGATATTTCATTTATTGATACTTACAATTCGTGTGGCATGTTTCATATAACCACTAGAGTCAAGTTTGTGTTGCTCGTTATTTTCTTGTCTGGCCTTGGTTTCCTTTGACATGTCACTCAGTCTATGAAAATTTTGAAATATGTTATATTATATAAATATAAAGAGCAAATAATTAGTACATAATTAAAGTCTTAATAGCATCCCATACCTTATTTTGGCGTCTATTGGTGTATTTTCTTTTTTCCTTTCAATTCTCTCCTTGGCATCTAAAATCAAGTGCTTCCACTCCCTCTCTAGAATCATGGGGGTACACTTGTACTTTACGTTCTTCTCTAAATGGGTCCTATATTGGTCCCTCACATACTCTAGATATGTGCCACCTTTTTCAAGGAGCTTGGTTTTGTCGAATGTGTCATTTCTAAAGAACTCAACCATACGGTTTGTCAATTCATCTTTAAACCTTTTTTCTTGGTCATTCCATCTTTTAAAGAAAAAACAAACCTGTTAGATTCAGAAATTCACTGGAGCTACCTTTATTATAGTTAAAAAAATGGATTAAAAGAAAACTATTATAGCAATGATATGAAATAAAAATAGTCAATTAGGGTTAGTTCACATATGATGTTCCACCTTTTACGTATGGTGGGCCCAAATATCTGCAATGCAATGTCATTAAGATTTTTATAAAAAATATCATTTCCTACAAATAATTCATGGGATCATTAGTCCAAAATGAGTGATCAGAAAGTAAATTACAGTTAGACTTTATATTAATAATAATTTTAAAGTACCTAGAACCTTCTATATCTTTAAAGGAATTAATTATTTGTCACTCACCACCAATGTGGCTTGCAACATTCCCGTACTAGCAATATGAGAAGATCCAGGAAATGATGGTATGTTATCAGCACTAGTTGCTTCTGGCGCATCCTCATGTGCATCTCCTTCTACAGAAAATGAATCCACTCTAAAATACCCCCAAGAAAGAACACTTCAAGAGAAATAAACACATAATAGAAGATAGAGTAAAAGAGGGATCTACCAACAGTGGATAGGCCAACATGATGTGTAGTAGAGGATGTCTGCATGTTGTGTGTTTCCGACATTGCAGTCAACAATACAACTGGGGCTAACCTCTGATGAGGTGCCAATGACATTTGCATAAGAACATTGACAACACCTGAAGAATAATAAATTAAATATATAAAACATTAAATATATGAAAACTGCAAGAATTGTAAACAAGGATGACCTTTATTATGAACATTGACAGTGTCAGGTATGATGTATTTTAGGTACTCAAAGTGATAAGCTAAGGAAGGGACAAGACAGGAAAATTTTCATCACCTCAACTACCTGCAATACCCTAATCATGGCCACCAGGTTGATGAGGATGCATAAATTTCTGTAAAAAACAACACCTACATATTTTAGTTAATAACATAAAAGAGTATAAAATATAAACCATTATTGAACTTTTGTTATAATTAAAGCTTTCATAACTACTTACTTGCAAGTTTTCTATTGTCAGCATCAATTTTTGCGCCCTCTCTTGTATCTCATCAGTCTGAGGCTCCACGGATGCCAGAGCAACAATCTCTCTACTAATTTTTGTAATAGACTTTTTTATCAATTCTATAGGGTTTGTGGAATTTGTGATGTCACCATCTCTTAATCATGTTGAGTCCACATCCCTAGAGAGGTGCTCAGGTACTGCAGCTCCCTTTCCCATTCCCCGAACATCTGTCTATAACAAGAATATCATTAACAATTACCAAATTACTCTAAAACACTCAAGAAAAGAACATAATAATGTAACAGTTTGCTTCTATTTAATTTGTACAATTACAATGAGGTTTACCTGCTCGGTAGAAGTGTCGCGACTGACATCCCTATCTGTGCTATATGATGGATCCATGTCACCCTGTGACAAATAAAAAATATAAAAACATTAGCAAAATCAAACCAATAGATTTAACAAAAATTTCAAAATAAAATGGTATATTGGAGTCATTAATTGGAGGTTGGTTAATTTAAAGAGTATATAGTACGTACCACCCCCATGATAGTAACCTTGTTTGTATCTATACGATTCAAATTGTAATCGATTAGAAGCTCTTCCCCTGCACTTATTGATTTTATGGCACATACAAATACATGATTTCCCTTGCACACCTAAAATATGCAATTGGGTTGTTTATTAGTTGACCTAGGTCACATACTATTTATAAAGCTTGCAATATGCCCTATTGCTTTTGGCCTTCCATCAATGTATACAACCACTCATTTACTTTGATCATTATCTTTCTGTTGTATATAATTTGCTGACAGTGCATACCTACGCATACTTTTTTAATATCGAACAATCTGCATCTAATTATTGTAACTGTAACAAGGTCCAACAAAATCCATCAATTTAACAAATTTTATGTAATAGACCATTATGTTGTCCATGGAAAATAGGCCCAAACCGTGTAACGACGAAGGTTCTATGTGATTTATCCTGTCATTAACACAAAAATTGGTGTTTATTAGAGGAAGTTCCTTGGATACCCATTATTTTTTTAGATGTTTGTACCTCAAGGGCACCTCAATGTTTTCTTTGGTCTCATCATCATATTAACATGACCCCCCTTGACCAAGGAAAAACTCATGCATTTATTGAATTTTCTTCTAATCTTTTGACCTCTGGTTGATCTCCCTATTGTAGACCTACTACCTATCTCATTTTCATTTTCTATTCTTGCATTTCCCTCACTCGAGGAAGACACATCTAACAAATACCTATTTGGTGGTACCTGCACTCCATCAAATGAAAGAGTTAGTTGCTAATGAGAGAGAAATTTTGCAAATGAGGGTAATGTTGATGAAGAAGTCCGCCTTAAAGTTGATGTTGAGATTAAAATCTAAATAAGTCCAACTGGGGCCTCAAGTGTTGATAACTATATTATATTTCTACTAATGTCGAGGTTTGAAAAATTGAGGAAGTTTGTTTTCCAAGTAGTTTTTCAAAAATAAACTCTTTCTATAGGGTTTATTGACTTATACCTATCGATCCATGAGACTGTGCAGGAGCCTCGTCAAAAGGGTTCAGGTTCTTGCACATGTAATTCATTTATCTTATGTTAGCTAAAATTCACATAGTACACAACATGAACAGCATGAACTTTGTAGACAAAAAGAGTATTAAATAAAAAACATATGTTGTCATCATAATCATTGTAAATTTTTTAATTCCTTACCTTTACTTTATGTAGACTATGTAGGATCTTCAACTAAAGGGTTGACAATGTCTGTTGTCAATTACCTATTTCCACCATGGGTGACAACATCACACAAAATATATACATGAAATAAACACCATCAATTGAGCATCATAAGCATTACATTTGTAAGTTGATAAACAATTAATATATATGTATCATAAGCATCATAAGAATCACATATGTATCATCATATATGTAATTGAACATCATAAACATGTAATCCATTATATATATGTCATAAATCACCATCCATCACATAGGTAATAAACAATCCACTATCTATAAATAAAAACCAAGTTCAAAAAATATCACATCTATCATCATAAACATCTAATATGTCACATATGTATTTTAAATTAACATTGATCATATAGCTAATAAACAATCCAAATTCCATAAATAAACACAAAGTTTAAAAAATGTCACATAAATAGTCACTCTCCCTATCACCATTTCCTCGGGGTAGCATAGTTCTACTCTTAGGACCTGCTAGAGGTGGAACATGAATTAAAAACATTAAAAGGTACATCATGAATTAATTATGTAATGTCATTAGAATTCAAAACATAATGAATTAATTATGTAGCCATATAAGTCAAATAAATTTCTATCAAGAAATCAATATTAAATAGATAATATCCTAATTGCATACCTTATACATTTTATTCATGTCATTGATCTTCTTCTTCATCCAACTCATCATCATCATCATCATCATCATCATCATCCTCATCCTCATCCTCATCCTCATCCTCATCCTCATCTTCATCATCATCATCATCATCATCACCACCACCACCACCACCACCAACACCACCACCACCATCATCTTCATCATCACCATCACCATCACCATCACCATCACCATCACCATCACCATCCCCATCACCATCACCATCACCATCACCATCACCATCACCATCCCCATCCCCATCACCATTACCATCACCATCACCATCACCATCACCATCACCATCACCATCACCATCACCATCCCCATCATCATCAACTTCTTCTTCATCATCATCGAGGAACTGTTGATCATGATCAGCATCTACATCATCTTCTACTTCTTCAGTGTCTTCTTCTTCAATCACATTATACTTTATTGACCTTGCTCTTGGATCATGTCTAATAACAAATGACCAACCCGATTTATATGGAAAATTTGAGTAAAATACCTGCTCACATTGGCTTGGAAGAACATAGGGCACATCCCCAACTAGTTCAAATGACCTTGTATTAACCGATGTAAAGCCTTTATCATGTTTAATAACAGTTCTATCAGGATCATTTTTATTCAATCGTATCCTATACCATTTGACGACGAACAAAACTAATTTGAAGTAATTAAAGTCACACTCAAGTATATCATCCAAAATCCCATAGTATCGATTTTGAGACTCTTGAGGATGTATGTTATTTCTCGATGAAATATTTGTCACCTCAAAGAATGATGTTATCCCATAATCACAAGTTTTCTTCATGTCATCCAACTTTTTGATGCAAAATTTATGACCATTGCATCACATAGCGTTGTGGTGTTTGACTTGCAATATGTCAAATATGTAAAAATTATTGCATCATGAGTTGATAAACATATGGGTGATTAATAAATTTATATGTACTTGTTTATCTCTTAAACCATATGCTAAATCAATTTCCCTTTGCGTAATGTTGGAATCCCCATTATGATGAGCTTCTTTAACCAATGAAGCCACACCTTCCTATGTTAATGTGCAACCAGAATGTTGACAATGTTCAATCCATACCGTCATCCAATCAATATTATTTGCAATATACAAATGTAGTGCATCCCACTCTCGACCAATTGTACAAAAAATAAATAGACGTCTTACAACTGATTTATTTTGAAGGTTAATAATTAATTAACTACAATAACATCTTATAATTTCCTCTCACTTTCCTCAATCTACCTTTCCCCATAAAGTACTCCCCTTGGAAATTTTTAATGGAGTTGGGATCTCAAATGAGATCCACGTGGATCTTTGCTGCAAACTTAGGAAGATATTAAAAAATGTACACCATAGTCTGGTATACCATATATCCCTCCACCATAGAAACCTTAGGATGTTGGCATTATACACTCAGATGAGAATGGTAGATGTTGTAATTGATGGAAACAAGTGGAAACAAGTGGCAACTAAGTGGCAATAATGTTCAACATGGTTTCATAGGTTCAACCATCAATAGACATCACATACCGGCACCGACAGATACTACAAGTCTTATTCACACCGACATCTGGTTTGCACGGGCAACAGATCATATCAGCATCCAAAGCCTACTTGGAAATAATATTATTTATGTAATATAAACTGTAATTGTATGGCCGACATGATGTATTGTAAAGACTCATATATCTATGAGACCTTGTAAGTCATTTGAAATGTAATGTAGGTAATGAAATGTGTGTATGTAATTGGTATATGTGATAAGATAGGGATATGATACCAGATAATTGTTTATGCACTATGATGTATTTATTTTGAGAGTGAATGAGAAGCAGAGATGAGAGAAGACTATTCTATGTAAGAAGAATCATTTACCAGCAAGGTTTTGGTAGAGGTATCAGATAGAGCTTAAACTGGTACTGAATCCAACATTGTAGATTCTATTTTGAAGCAGTATGTTGTTATTGGATTTAACCATCCAATTGTGTAGTCAGTGGGACTCCATTTTTGTTGTTGAGCAGTGAGCTATAGGTAGTTGGCCTTTTTGCATGTGCAGGCCCCTATTGTATAGAGTAATATTTATTCATATTGGCAAGTAAGTAAATATTATGGGTCACAAATCCTATGGAGGTTTTTCCCGTACCGGGTTTTCTCGCCAAAATATATGAGTTATGGTGTGCATTGATGCTGATTCTTATGTTTCTCTTTACTGCATTATTATTTGTTTACCGGTATATTAATTTTAGTTATAAAGTTGCAAATAAGTTTAAATCTTTCATCTACCGATCAGACACTGATTGAGCCCCCCCTCTCAGTGTCTTTGGGGTTAACCATATATATAACATAGGATTTTCTCTTTGTCAAACCAAAGCCTTCAAAATTTCAAGTTCCTCTCAACCATCCACATTGACCTAGTGTGTATAGGTCCACACAATTCAATCTCCTCAACTTGGTGTATGAGGTAGTCTTCTTGTGCATTGAAAAAACCTAAAGGTAGACACTTTTGCATTTCACACATTAGATGAGGAATTTTTCTCTTCCAATATTTAATATCTTCTTTATGGATTTCTTTACATGACAACCACCTATAAGATATTCAAGACGGAAAAATATATATTACATAACAAGTAAAATGAATCACAAATATAATATCTATACAACGAAATGAACAAATATCACTACTTACCTCATTTATTTTCCAAGGTCATATATGACTTGCTTGACATTATTGTTAAAGTGGTCTGGAAGAGATAGAGGTAGAACGTACTGCAACAATTATAAAATTATCTTTTCAATTTTTTCTAACATAATACAATGAAAAGTACATGTGCAGTATACAAATATATGGTAAATACACAAGAACATGAATTACCTTAATGAAGGTATGTCAATCATGCATTTTCATCCCTCACCCAAATTCACTTTTCTTTTATATGAGATTGTTTATGTTCGCAACAAATCTTGTGGGAAATAGAATTTTTCGTATGACTTCTTTGTATAGAATTGCTTTGATGGTCCGTTAATAACAAAGGAAGGTCACTTATATTAATCTTGTCTCCATGGCTATTTGATTGAGTGACATTTTTTATTGCATGATTGGATTCCTGAATGTCACTACAAATTTTGACAATTTTTCTTTGTCACACCTTCCATCCAATATTTTACATAATGTCTCTGTTATATTCTTTCCAATATGCATAGTATCAAATAAATACACAATTTGTAATTGTTCGTAGTAGGGCAACCTACTAAATTATCGGGGATAAATTTTTAGTCCCTTAGGAAGGTGGTCATTAATGCCTTGACGACCTTCATGATCATCAATCACATCATCAGTAAACAAAACACAATAAAAAATATGTTTTATGACATAAACCATTAGATGGAATGGCATTACCTTGATAGTTACATCTATTATATTCCAACTACCACAAGTGAGGTGTCATTCTTCATGGCTTTGATGTATTCTCTTCTTTCCCATTGAAAAGATGTTTTTTTCAGTATTTCGATACATGATTTTTCTGGATAAAGTGCCTATACTCATCAAATACCTTCTTTCCTAATGTTTTTGAATGATGAGATTTCATCTTTGGACAACAAACTAGACATGAAAATTTTCCCTTTGTTTGAAGACCTACAAGATAATGTATAATTGGATTAAATATGTTAATATTTTTAATTATAATTATCATGTGCAACTTGAACACTATAACATACCACAAAAATGTGTTAGCCCCGGGGTATCATGTATTGTTCATACAAGCATCGTATGGAATTGAAATTGTCTATCCTATTGGTCTAGAGATGTGATACATAGTGACACCATTCCATAACTCCATCAACTCGTCGATAAGAGGCTAAATATACACATTCATATCTTTAACTTGGTACTTACCTAATCGAATGAACAAAAACATTACATAATTATTATGACCATTTTACTACAATATTTATAATTAAATGTGGATGACTATTAAATGATAAAATACCTGGAACAATCATTTCCAACATTATGTGCTCCCTCTTTATGGACATCCATGGAGGAATGTTATTATTGATAACAAAAACAGGCCACACTGAGTAAACAGATCTCAGCTCTCCAAATGGATTGACACCATTCACTACTAATGAAAGCCTGAGATTACGAGGTTCTTCTTCAAAGTGCGGCCACTTTTCCTCTATGTCCATAAATGCTAAACCATCCACGGGCATTCAAGTAATGTCATCTCGACTTCTATTGCATGAATGGTAATCCATAAATAGTGCCAAGCTAGTGCACTTGAATAATCGTTGCATATGTGGAATAATGGGAATATAACTAAGAACCTTTTGAGGCACCTTTTTTGTTATTTGGTCTATTCGATATCTACTGATATGACATTCAGGGCATTGAATTCAAAATTCATGTTGTTTGTGGTATATAATATGATCATTAGGACAAGCATCTATTTCTTGATGCTCCATTCCAATATCTTTCATAATGGAAGATAATTATCAGTATGAGCGAGGTAGAATATTTGATGGTGGTAACAAAAACTCACCTATCAATCTATAGAAAAAAGGTATAATTTGTTAATTCAAAGAATATTAATGGTACATGATTCACCATTTATTAACCATAATGACATATATGACATACCTTAACATATGTGAGATTGTTATGTTGGATAAACCATTCATAACCTTGAAGTTCACCAACAACAATACAACGGAGAGAAGAGTTGTCTGGGAGCCTTCGTAAAGGGCCTCATATGCCTTCTCAAGTAGAGGTAAATCATGAACAACATCAAGGTCATCTTCATCATCATGATTAGTTGCACCGGTACTAAATCTGTCATGGATCAATGTATCTGTACCATCAGCTTCAATTGTGTTTTGTGGCTCATGATTGTCATCTTCCATGGGATCATTATCTTCAACTTTGATATTCACACCTCCATGTTCCTCCACTTCAAAAACCATATTCTTCGGGTTGTGTTGATCCAAATAATGCGCTTCGTGGTGCTCGACCTATATAAAAATGATAAACATAAATAAACCATGATCATGATCTCATCATCAAGTTATTTCTTATGTATATAAATTATTAAAATGATATAATGAAAAACTTACCAATGGATGATAATCATGTCCCCCTTCAATGTGACCATGCAGCCTACAATGTTTCTTAGTTGTTTTGATTAGAAGTCTTCTAGTCTTTAACCCCTTAAAAATTTTGTAGGGACAATAACATTTTCCATCACCTTTTCTTTTTAAGTTAGACCACAATCTCGCAATTGCCTCCTTATTTTGTTGTTCATTGATATTGTCTGACATGGTCTTTCTTCACAAGAGAAAAAATCGGGCTATAGAACTAGTTATATAGAAGTTTAAATGTTAGTTATGAAATCATGTTTCAGTATAATATACCAAATTAAATTACTTGAACATAGAAATAATGCAAATTGAACCAAAACCATTTAACTCTTCTTTTTCATCTCAAAACATATCTAATGGCTTTGTGGTGATTTAGAGCAGGTGATATGCTAATGGCTTTGTGGTATGCAATCCTTGTATCATATCTTAAGTTGACTAATGTATAATTGGGGTAATCCATGAGTGTCTAATGTGAATTCATTATCAATGTTGTGAAGTCATCAAGAGTATGGTGATAGTCATCCTTATAGGATCCTCTCAATACTGTCCAAATTAGTTTAAAAGGAAAGTAACTATCCATTCCCATGCTTATGCATACTTACATGAGTAATGTTTCCCTTGTGCATCCTAAACATTGGAGAGACCTTATTTGACTTGCATAATCAATGTGGTTTCTATCCTAATATGAAATACTGAGTTCTACCCTTGCCTCTGCATCAAACTTCTCACATCATGTTTCTTCAACAAAACACACTATTTTGATCCCAATCTTCCTCAATACCCTCAACGGAGGGGCATGTATAATGGTTTCAGCATACAAAGTTAATGATCATATAGTCCATTCTTCTAGACACCCTTGGATACATTACTTGGTTTCTAGGCTTGGGAAAGCTAATATGAATTGAACCAAGACCATGAGGATAGGGTCAAGTATCATGGAAACTAATCATAATACGTGAAGACGAGGTTCACACCTAAGTGTTGGCTCTCAAAAATGCCACACTTCCAAAATTGTCAGTCTCAAGACTTCTCCTATTGGTTCAACACTCATTCATGGCCACAAGGCCAAATCAATGTATCTAGGATTCAAACTCCTTTCTCTAGGCTTGGAGGACCCTACACAAGGTCTAGGAACGCTCACTTGGTATTACAATAGAAAGAACCTTCCTCTAGAACTTTGTTTGCAATGCACACATCATTGGTAATCAATGTTATGATGGATGGTCTACTAGGACAGCAAATAAAATTCTTATTCTTTTTCCACCCTTTGAAACTACAACAAGGTATTTAACTTGGTAGGGTCCCCACACATCACTTCAACACCAAACATTAGGCAACTCAATCTTTTTCCTTCTCAATACATTTTTTTTTGTCTTTCACTAGTTTTGTAAGTCTGATACATAGGGATATCAAACCTTTCCTGACATTATCACACGCACAAACTTCCCCATATGTCCCTGTAAGTCTAAGATATTAAATGCATTTCACCTAGCACTATATGGTATAGAGTCTTGTGTCCTATCCATATAGGATGTTTGCACACCCCACTATCATCCTTGAGTCATGTGTATGATGCAGAGGTAGGGGCATGTAGAATGGTTTCAACATACAAAGTTGACGATCATACAGTCCATTCTTCTAGACACCCTTGGATACATTAATTGGCTTCTAGGCTTGGGAAAACTAATATGAACTGAGCCAACACCATGAGGATAGGGTCAAGTATCATGGCAACTGATCATAATTTGTGAAGACAAGGTTCACACTCATTGATGGCCAGGATAAGGCCAAATCAATTTATCTAGGCTTCAAACTCCTTACTCTAGGCTTGGAGGACCCTACACAAGGTCTATGAATTTTACCATTATAATTATTTTTTAATGGATGAGGATCTATATTATCATTTCCAAAATAGTGTTATGCATATTCACAAAAAGAAAGGTAAGCGGAAAGAGTCACATCCCAAAGTTAAGGTCATTCTAATGTTTCATGCTTGCAAGAACCAAGTGTTGTTATCAAAGCTACAGATGAAAGATAAGTCAAGCATATATCTCTTTGTTATATTTTAGGTACTTACCCACTATGTTATAAAACATCTTGTTATGGTAAATAGAAAATGTCTCAAGTGACACTATGTTAGAAATGGTTCACCATTGTAGGTATATGGAGCACCTTTGATGGTCATTTTGCAACTCACCTTGAGTCTACATGAGTTGCAGAAGGTTGTGATAAGTATGGATGATTGTCTCCTTCCAATATGTAGTCCTTTCATTATATGCAAACCTAAACAATAGCTTAAATATCTGTCATATTTTAGGTGCCTACGCACTATGTTAGAAAATGTCTCACTATGGTAGGCAAGTAGATGCTAATGTTAGCCAAGATTGCTCCCCATACATGCTCTAAGGAATCTATTTTGATCTCAAAAGATTGCTACAAATCAGAAAAAACAAAAGAGTGGTACTGAACAAAACTTCTATTTCAATTGAGTGAATGCTTGTTGTTGTGACCCTATTCATATGAACATTTCTTAGGCCCCCGTTTTGTTGCATGTTTAGAGGCAATGCAATGCGAATAAATGTGAGCAAAAACCTAATGTGGAATTTGGTTAGCCCCAAGAAACTCAAGAGTTTTATGAGAATCCTAGGAACAATATATTGTTTATAGATCAAGATCTTCTCTAGGTCAACATTTACACCATCTTCACCAACAGTTTACTTGAAGTACTAGATCCTCTCCATGCTAAAATAACATTTCTCTATATTGGTATAAAGCTTAAGTTGATGCAAGTTCCAAAGAACTTGTCACGTGTTATTCCCATATCTTTTTGAACATAAGAATGCCATCCAAGTAGACAACCACAAATAGCCTATGAAGAATCTGGGTACATCATTCATCATCCAAATGAATGTTGTTGATGTAGTGATTATGCCAAAGGGCATCAATAACCACTTAAACAAGCCCTTCTTGGACTCAAATAAAGTCTTGCAAATGTTAATTAGCTCAACAAGGAATTGATGGTTCCCTAATTTCAAATCAGTCTTGTTGAAAAATTCATCTCCTCAGAGCTAGTTCAAGAGGTCAGCAATTTCAGGGATCAAAAAAATTGTTCTTGATAGTTCTCTTGATTAGGACCCAATCATCGATTTGAATCACCATATCCCATCTTCTTCTTGGAAAGTACAAAATGGGCTTCCACAAAGCAAAAGTAGTTGGTCAATATGACCCTTTTGAATCAACTTCTCAAGTTGTTATTAAGTATTGATGTAGTAAAATAAAAAATTTCTCTCACAGTTGCCACAAAATTTACTTTTCTTCATTTGTATCTTTTGAAAAAATATTCCTTTATGACCTCCATGAAACCACCAAAACTGAAATTCACCTCCATCACTAAATCAAGTGGAGTTCCTTCAACTCCTCCTTAGCTAGAAAGCTAGCAATCCAACATTGTTGAACTGGAATTCTAATTTAAGTAGGGCATACATAATTTTCTCTAATCTAACATATTACAAAGAAATACATCTCCAATTTAGAAATATAATCGTCAACAACATCTACATCAATTTTCCCATCAAACTTAGAGATATCACAACTTACCTAGGCTCTGAAGGGAGTCCAATTGCCAAATGAACTTTCCAATGGGGCCCATTACTTATTTTGGTTACTTCATAGCATCAGCACAAATCGGTTCATCATCCTTGATCTTTGTTATCCTCAAGCCACCTAGATAACAACTTGAAGGAATTCGAGGAGTTAGTAGCTAGTTCTTCAATATCAATGAGTCTCGTCTTTAATTCAAATATACAATATATGATTGCATTTAATGGTACATGCAAGAGCAACTAGGTTGTGATAGTACTTATCTAAATTAGGCTAGTAATTTGGGGAACAATACACTAGTTGAGAAATTTATTGTACCAAAAGTAAAAATTGAACAAAATAAAACACAAAATTGATAATTACAATATAGCTTAACAAAATTATCTTTATTTTAATCGAGTGTGTTTATAAAATGGGTAAACTTTGTAGTAGAGATGAATGCCTTCCATTCTTGTTACATGATACAAATTCAGCCACTATATAGCTTTCAAAAAAAGGAAAACTTACTAAAAGTAGTATATTAGGGATCTTGGTGGAAACAAAGAATCATCACACCTAGTACTAACTAGTGTCCTTGGAAGTTGAAATGAGCATTCAAATAAGGACAAACCTAATGGAAAACTGAAAACGTTTGTTGGAAAATTATTTATTTGGCACCCCCATTTGTCAAGGCCATAACTCTTGTCTATAACTGCCATTAAGATGATTTGAGATATTTTCTACATTGCAACACCACTTCCACTTTAAGCTATCTCTAGAATAGTTCTACTAATGATTGTGGATTGTTTTGGCTAGAAAGAATTAAAAGAAAATCCAAATTAGCATGAAACCAATAGATAATGTCTATAGAATGATCAATAGATCTTTGACTAAGACAAATGCCTTGGTGAATCCTACGATAAGTAGGGACCCTCTCCATAGAAATATGGGTATTCTCAGCAATTGATTGAATCTCTTGAGCTTGGTGAATAAGACACTAGTGGTCCAAAAGTGAGAATAGGGTATTCTCATACTCAAGAAACATAATGAAGAGATTACAAAGTATCAAATGGAAATAAAACAGTCTCTTAGGTTTCAATTATTATTCCTTATTATCTAGAATTAGTTATCAACAATAATCAATAATCAACTATTGATACTCATTATCAAACCCATAATCAAAGCTTTCCATGAAGGCATCTTTTAGACACAGTCAAGCATTTAAATAAACATTAAGCTTCAACAACATTGAGAAAACAAATTAACAATATTTATTTTTGTCACTTATATTTACAACCCTAGCCACCTTCTTATTTATATTTATTGTTGTCAATTCAACCTAGGGGATTTCCTAATAAGAGTTAAGTTTCATGCTTCAATACGTTGCATGGTAGCTTCCAAAAAATTATTATGTAGCAATAGTATTTCCTTAACATAGATATACCTTAGAAAAACATTTAATGCTATAATAAAATATATATTTTGCAGTATTTAGAATTTACACAATCAACCATTTGCATTGAATTGCAAGTGTGATCTAATCTTATGCTCTTAGATTCTCAAGGCTTATTTGTTAGATACATCTAATCAATTAGTGGGGAAAAAATGAGCGGGTACATGTTTTTAGAAGAATGATATGATGGTATTAGATTTTGTGTTTCTTGATAAAATTTTATAGGTATTTTTAGTGTTAACTTCGATGGAGACATGTACATAGTTTGTCTTTTGGTTCGAGGATATTGATGGTATGCATGTGAGACTAGGATTATTGGTTTAGTGATAATTACGGGTACAACAGTGATGATAATTATGATGTCATAGGTATTTAAGAATGTTTGAGAATTGACACAACATAATCATATATATGATTAATAAAATTATATTTTTATATTTTGATGGATTCATGATTATAGATGATAGTGTGGTTTAATATCAAAAAAATTCTTATCTTTTATTTTCTTGTTTGGGTCCTAATAGAATCCCTACAATTTTCCTAGGATCTCTTATCTATCTTTCGCTTGCCAAGAAAAATTTCCTAAGTGATAGAACTCCTAAGTCCTAACAAGCTCCCTTAAACCCTAATTCCTAGCATTGCTATGACCTGCTACATCCTGTTTCCTAGCTTTAAGTTATAATTTGAAGTCTTCAACATTATCTGTTTACTGATCTCCTTGTCTAGATAACATTTTGTCTAGTTGAACTTTGTTTTTTCTTAATTCTATACTCTTTTGATGAGGCCTATTATGTCAAGTTTGCACCTAATCTAGCTTAACAACAACCCTAGATGTGGTTGAAACCTCAAGTCTCTACTAAGTGCACAAAAATGAGACAATCAATTGGAAAAACTTCTACCTCAAAAAGAGGGATTGATGAACATCTTATATAATTTGGCAGATAATCAAATGAGACCTGTGAATGAATCAGTTGATTACCTCAGAGGTTGTAGAGCTGAAAATATACTAGTCACTTCACTTCCATAGAAAGAGAAAAGTTGACATTTGCATCTTTAAGTTGGTTCGTGCCCCACAACCCTACCTTTTTTCTTGAACTGAATCTTGGTGGCATCCCCCATCCCCAACTATGGAAATTGAGAGATCGATTCTCAGGATTAGAGATCACCTGGCAGAAACTATAGGCTCATTTGAGAGATCGCTAAAGAAACTATAGGGTCGGGGTGGGTGGGATGCCCTATCTACCTATCCTGGGTGACCTCAATCCATAAGGTTTTGTTTCCCTCCTTGTAATGGTTATGTTTTGGATTTGGGGAAGCTGGTAGTTCCCAATGTCTTTGTGGATGCCAGAGGTCAACGAAGTTTAGGCGGGATTAATGATTGAGAAAATGACTTCTCTCATTTATTGTTTTTTTTAAGTAATGCTTGCGATCGTCGGAATTTTGATGAATGGGGGCACTTTTAAAAAATAATGCCTTCTCTATCAAACCAAATGTGAAATTATCATCGGAATTCAAATGAATTCAGGCATTTTTTCAAAAAAAAATCACATTTGGTCACAATATACCTTCTCCATTGGAAACCTCTGTCGTAATTTTAGGCCAAATGTATTAGGGAATTGACAAATAATGATGCTTCTACATTGGTAAATCCTACTAGGTAAAGTCTATGATTGGTGGTTTATTATATCTAACTCAGACTAGACTGGATATAATGAATGCAATTTGTATTATATCAAGATATCAGAGTGATCCTAGAGAAAATCATGAGAGTGTAGTGAAAAGGATTTTCAGATATTTGCAGGGAACAACTGAGTATGGTTTGTGGTATCCTAAAAATGATGACTTTACATTATTTGCATATACAAATGTAGATTGGGTCGGAGATGTTAATGATCGGAAGAGCACATCTGATGGAGATTTCTTTCTTGGAAAGAAACTTGTTTCATGGATCAACAAGAAGCAGTCATGCAATTCTTTATCTATTGTTGAAGCTAAGTATGTTGTTGCTGATACTAACTATACACAAGTTCTATGGATGAAGCAAATGTTGAAGGATATAAAGGTGGATTGTAATGAACCGGTAGCTATTGATATATCAAAGAATTTAGTATTTCATTCTAAGACAAAGCACATATCTATCAAGTATAACTTTCTGAAGGTGAAGGTGGAAGAAAATAATGTTGGACTAGTTTATGTGAACAATAAAGAGAATATTGTAGACATTTTCACTAAACCTTTGCCTAAAAAATCATTTGAGTACTTCAGAGACAAATTGGGGATTTTTGTCCCTTAGGTAGAGACTTGAGTGATGTTGATTGACATCAGTCTGTATGCAATATCAAAGTTATTACTCATTCCAGATTGATGTGGTGGTGCTACTACTTAGGGGGAGTAGTCAACTGTAAGATTTAGAGGATTTATGATTTTTCTTTGATGTTGATGTCATAATTTTGGCATTGATATCAAAGGGGGAGAGATATATATGAAAAACAAAGCTTAATAGAATTTTAGTCAAAAGAAAGTTTGGTTCATAACTTCATTGCTATATCATTTTGTGGGAGATTGTTGGTTGTCTTCCATTGGGGGAGACTTGTTTGGCGTTTCTTAGCAATTGGATGTTTTTCACATCTAGTATTGACATCAATAACAAAGGGGGAGATTTTTGGAAATTTGAAGTAATTGATTATTTGTTGCATTGATGTTTTGTCATTGATGGCAAAACTGGTAGCTTTGGTTGTTTATCGGTTTCCGGTTGGTTCCAGTAGAGTGGTTGTTTATGTTATTGATCCTGTAGCATCTGGTATGCTTTGGTTCATGGAATTGGTTTAGATCTATCATTCATGCTATTCAAATGGGTATCGCGCTCAGTTGGTTTGGGATTTGATGACTCAGGAGCTATCATTTGTTCTACTAAACCTTTTGGTCATTAGTAAGGTTTTTACCGACAGAGCTTTGTTGAAGATCTTTTGAAGCATGTGATAGGTAGTGTTGGTATGGATTCTAGATGGCTTTCATGATGTTGTTGGTTATCATGTTCATGTTGTAGTTCATCAATTGTGTTGGATTTGGTTTATGGTGACCTATTTTGGGTTTGATATTATCTAGGTTATGGACCGGTTTCTATAACGTGTTGGAGGATGTTCCTAATGCATTATCCATGAGATTTAATAATTGGTTTACATTTTTTTTGGCCTAAGACGACTTGGTTGATTATTGGATTGTGGGTTTATGTTGTAAACTTATTGTATTCTCTTTTTGGTGGCCAACCTAATTGTTTAGGTCTCAGGGTAATATAAATATGATGTAAGATCTCTATGTATGACATACAAGTCAAGGTTATAGGTTTATATGTGTGTAAGTAATTGTAATCATATGCAAAAGGTTTGGTCAATCATAGGTGATTGAGTTGTTTTGTAATAGAGGTTTAAGGCCTCTAGTATTAAGCTTAACCGAAACTATACTCAGGCATAGAAGATCCTATACTCGCAGCTCACTCTTGTTTCCAGATTGTAGTCCGATGTTTTTTGTAGTTAGTGAGGATCCTTTTTGTAACGAGAAGCATGCTCTAGGATGTTAGCCTTCTTCCATGTGTAGGCCCCTCATATTCTAATCACATACATACTGCAGAAGTATTATTTGATTGTGGGTAGGCTTCCCACTGTGGATTTTCCCTTTGCAAGGTTTTCCAGGAACAAATCTTGGTGTCATGTTTTTTGGATGGATGGTAACTGTTCTGTGATTTATGTTTATGTTTGATTGCTATATCAATTATCCCACTAATATGTTAATGCATTCTGGTATTGATTTTATGTGTTCTGATAATAAGGATTTAAATGCTTAAATCTTTGTAATCCGGTGACAATTGATTCACCCCCCCTTCTCAGTTGTCCTCTAGTTATTTGAGTTGCCTAAAAATTAAGTGTTGCTGACACTTGTATTGTTGCCTTGTGATGATTGATGAAAAGATTGACCCTCTTGGTCAATTGCTTACAATTTGCAACTCCCTTTGCTACCAAATTCTCATCACAAGTGGCATATAGCCACTAAATCAACCTCTAGGCCATGGGGATCTTAGGACCAATTAAGAGCATAACCCTATAAATTAGAACATCCGCTTTAGCACAAAGAGACTATGCTTCACGAAGGAACCTCAACATAGGCTGCTATGAAGGGCAATATTGCTTAACCTTCTTCCAATGAGAAACATACAATTGTTCCACAACCGAGGAGAGATCTTCAGGAACTTCTAGAGGGGAGAAAATTTGAGATAAGTGTGTGATTTCATTGTCTTTCAATCTTATCTCATTTTTCAGATCTTTATTTTTGTCCTGCTCACGAGTGGCCTGATACTCCAAAGTGAGGATCTTGGTGCCTCTATCCTGAAAAGCATCTCGAAGCCGCACTATTCAACCTTGCTCTTACTATAATAATTCCTCTGTATTCAGGAGTTCCTTCTCAGCTTGTTCTAGGATAATGTACATTTCACACGTGGTTGCTTCAAAATTCCCTCATTCCTCAGAAAGAGTGACCCATGCATCACTCAAATATCGAGCATATTCTTCTTTCAGGTGAACCTCTTCCTATAATTGAGCTTGAATCTGGTTAGCATCTCTAGAAGTTTATTTCAATTATTGTATTTCTTGTATTCTCTCTTGCAATTCATTTAGTGCTACATTCCTCGCAACCTCTTGTCCCTGCAGCTAAGAACTCACGTTGTTCAGGGCACCTTGCAACTTTTCCTTTTCAGAATTTTCTTGAGCTAACAAGCCTTGCAAACGGTTGATCTCAACATTTCTAGCTTTATCCTCCTTCCTCTGACGATCCAAGGATTCTTTCAGGAGACTGAGCTCTTCTTGCATCTTGTCCAAACTATGGCTCTTCTTGATGAAATCCAAAGACATGGCCTTCGAAGTCTCTTCCATCATTTCCACCTTATCCATTGCATAGTGGCATTCATGAGATCAATCCCAACAACATGTAGGGAGTAATCATCTAATTTCATTTGGGCCTCCATCTTGTTGACCTTTGGGAAAATGGTTGCAAATAGGAGATTTTGATTCTTCTCGTTGAAATGTATCTGCACATGTGGTCGAGCTAGCTTCTGTCCATCCATATCCTTCCTCTTGTTGGTCCAGTTAAGATGTACGATCTTGGAGTAGGTGACCTATTGATAATAAGTATCTGGGGTGGAAATAACTTGACCCGCAAATGTTGCACCAGGAGGAACAACATAGGGAAAAAAGGAAATAGAACCACTAAAGTTATTCTTAATGGGTTATGCAAGAATGGTTGGGGAGAATAATGGTAAAAAAGGGAGACACCCCTGAAAAAGATGGATTAGCAGAGGCTGAACCAACATTAGGGGGAAGAGTGAACTCTTTGAAACCAAGTATATGTGCTACAGGGGTTGTAGTGGAAGTTTGTGGGAAGAACGTTGTAGGGAAAATGACATTAGGCACTAGTACATTTGGGCCTAATTTCCAATGGCTAATTGTCAGACTTTTGACGACACCACATTGGACTTTTGACCAATTTTACCATTGAAAACTCATCGTCGGTCTTCCCGACGATGCCATTTGCATCGGTCATCCGACGATGTTATGAACTCCTCCAACGATGGCTATATTTGCTCCCCTGACCACAAATTTTGGTGGATTACCATCAAAATTCTGATGGATGCTATGTTTTCTCCTCGACGACTTTCTGACATGTAATTGACATCGAATATACAACATCCTTGTCGGATGTTTCTTTAGTTGTCATTGGAATTTCGACGGTGAGAGATGATGTGGGTCAAATGGCTTTGTCATCGGTGCATGAAAGAATTGAACGAGTTCTACTTTTAAAAATTGCATAAAACATTTATTATTTATTTGACTCAGTGTTATTTGCAAAAAAGGATTATCAAATGTTTCCTTTCTCCAAGAATTGTCTAAGATCTTTCTGTTAGATAATATGTAACATCGAATGACTAAATCTTTTCTTTACAAATTCTTATTTTATTTAATTATCATCTGAGCGTGAATTAAAATTTATTTGTATGAAAGAAGAACATACAAGTTGAAGAATCATGTGCAAGTAAATTTTGCAAATGAAAGCAACCAGGCATTATCTTGAATGACATGGAAACAGGCTCATCAACTGCCTAGAAAAGAGCAATTGGAGAAAAGAAGAGGAAAGTGTTAAAGGGTGATAAATACATAGAGAGTATGCAATACAAACAAACAATGTTTGGAGTGTGTGATGTGACGTCTCTAATTTATGTCTAGAAATATGTGAGATGTCACATCACACACTCCAGACATTGTTTGTTTGTATTGCATACTCTCTATGTATTTACCACCCTTAACACTTTCCTCTTCTTTTCTCCAATTGCTCTCTTCTAGGCAACTGATGAGCTTGTTTCCATGTCATTCAAGATAATGCCTGCTTTCTTTATTTTACAAAATT
Organism: Cryptomeria japonica; assembly: GCF_030272615.1. Classification (NCBI taxonomy): domain Eukaryota; kingdom Viridiplantae; phylum Streptophyta; class Pinopsida; order Cupressales; family Cupressaceae; genus Cryptomeria; species Cryptomeria japonica. The sequence continues at coordinate 544,572,081 of NC_081412.1, read as the reverse complement.
TACTTGAACATGAGTCTTTAGCTTGTATGTTCTGCTTCCGTAAAGATATAAATTTTAATTCACACTCAGATGATAATTAAATAAAATAAGAATTTGTAAAGAAAAGATTTTGTCATTCGATGTTACATATTATCTGATGGAAAGATCCTAGACAATTCTTGGAGAAAGGAAACATCATTCATAAACTTTTTTGCAAATAACACTGAATCAAATAAATTAAAAATGTTTCATGTAATTTTTAAATGTAGAACTGTTGCAATGCTTTCATGCACCGATGACAAAGCCGTCTAACCCACAACATTATCCATAATATAAAAAATCAATATAATAGGCTTTTATAAAGAATATATACAAAAATATGAAAGAACATTAAATTACCATTACAAACCCATAAACCATTAAATAGTGAAAATAGATATAAATTTGTAAATGTCTCCCTACAAACACCACAACCATAACCAAAACAAAAAAATTCTTACCAAAAAAAACTAAGTAGCTGGTGAGTTGCAAGTCTACAACATCTTTCAGATGACCGAACCATTTCTTAATTTTGTTCTTCTGATTAGTCAATGGATTTAGTTGCATGTACAAGTTTTCTATTTAAAGCCTTCTGTTTCCCTATATTTGAGACTTAATAAAATTCTTGTGAGTAGAATGGTGAAGTTTATCACCCAAATAAATCATATGCAAGGGAGACAATCACTTAAGGTCCATCTGATCTTGATACATTGATGCCCACTTTTGCATGTCACATCCTAAATTGACAAGACTCGTGATTGGGAGCCAAAATTTGACCCCTCATTTCTTGCCTGATGTGTGAGAAAAAATTCAAACACTTTATGTATGATTAGGTATAAAAGGAAGCCTACCCTATCATTTGAAGGGGTCTACCTACAATTCAAGTGATCTCTTAACTATAAAATCAATTAAATTCCAAGTGAACAAGCAATCAAGCATTCATCAAGCATTGAAGGAGAATTCAAGTTAAAGCACAACATTCATGATCAATAGTCTGCATGACATCCTAAAACCTTGTGTGAGGATTCAAGAAAGATTCATCAAGGTATCATATTCAAATTTAAGCATTTTTAGATTAGATCTAAAGGCATCATTTGAAAGAGGGAGGAAGAGGTCTTTCCCTAAAGATGTCTACCTCCAAAAATAGAGGAGATATTTAATAAAGATATCATCTTTTAAATTAAGAAATGGGTAGGAGATTAAGAATACAAACCTTCCATATTGCACAATTCAAGGTATATTCAAACCTCTTTGACCTAGGAAAGCCCTCATCAACAAACCTATTTTTGTCATTTTTGTGTGTAGGAAATTGATTCAGGAGTTACGTGTGAAGAATTTAGCAAAGTAAATGATGACAATCAAACTCAAATTTTATCTGTCTTGAAAGCCTTTTATCCTAATGGCATTAAATTAAAGTTCTTTCTCTATTTTCTCGTGATCTCTAGAGTAGAGGTTTCTTTGCATCGACCTAGGATATATTTAACTTGTGTTTTATCTATGGAAATATGTATCATAGGTCGATGCAATGCAACCTCTGCTCCACCAATACCAGATAGAAGAGAAAGTACTTTAATTTAATGCCATAAGGATAAAATTCTTTCAAGACATATATTAGGTATAAAAGGAAGCCCACCCTATCATTTGAAGGGGTCTACCTACAATTCAAGTGATCTCTTAATTATAAAATCAATTCAATTCCAAGTGAACAAGCAATCAAGCATTCATCAAGCATTGAAGGGGAATTCAAGTTGGTGTAGGTGCATTTGGAAGACCAAAGGACTCAATGAAGCCATTAAAGACTTTTGAAGGTCTTAGGAGTGAAGAGCCAATCAATTATGATGTCGTAAGGTCCAGTATGGCCTTTAATGATGAAAATTATAATAAGTTTGTAATTTGTCCTAAAAGGCCTGGTAAGGACCTTAGGACCAACAAAAAGATGTAATAGGAATTTATGGCTTAGGGATTCTACAAGAGTTTAGGAAAGTTCAATAAATCATTTCATGACCTTGTGTGTCAGCAATTAAGAGTTTTTGATCAAATGGTTGATGTAATGCTTTGTACGGCAGAGAATGCTAGTGTACAGATTGGGACAAGCAATAATAGCAAATTTTTGTTTTCTTAAATTTTTTTGGTGTTTTGGCTTATGGTAACTTTGTCTTGAGTGTGTATTCGAATTCCTAATGCATTGAAGAGGACTTGAACATCTTATTTGTAGGGAAGATGCACTGATAATCTATTTGTCTCAGACTTTAGACTAGCTGCATTGACTATTGTAACATATTTGTGCAATTTGGCATTTGATTTGGTTGATTTACAATGAGAATGGTCATTACATGAATGTAAGAGGTCTAATATTCATAGGATGGAACTCCTCTAACATGTACAATAAATTACTAATAGGTTGATGTGCAGATTGGGTGGAGAACAGGGGTGATCACCAAAACAACGAATGTAAGAGTGGAGAAATTGATTGCTAAGGAGCAGCAGTAGCGAATCCACCTTAAGGAGGGGCACATTTTATGATTGACAGTGTCTAGACATTTCAAATGAAAGGTGAATTCATCATCATTTGGATGGTATAGTGTTTAGAAGAGGGGTATATGAGAAACCCTACTTTTAAGGGATTTTGCATCTAATAAGGTTTAAACTTGTAAATAATTGCATTTTCCTTAGTTTTGAATCATATTGGATGACTTTTGAAAGTCTGGGAGTCAGGGAGTTAAAATATTATATACTTCCTTTGTAAAACTATCATTTTTGGAGTCCAAAAATAGTGCATAGTTACAGGACAGCATATACTTTCCAAATAAACCATATGCAATCTTCTAGTATGTTGAAGAGAAGACAAATGGGTGTCTGAATATACAAAAAAAAATAGTTGTTTGGGAAAGTTGAGAGAAAACAATTCATTTTCCTCGCTGGAGGGCTAATTGGGCAACTACGCCTAGAAGGCTAAAAAGAGGGCTTTGCACTTAAAAAAGTTCTTGGAACTGAAAAACCAATGGAAAAAACTTATTTGGAAGTAGTACAAAGATTCCATACCTTTGTAATCATTTGAAAAAGTGTTGGTTTGCATTTGACCTATTTGAGCCATTTGGGTTCTAGTAGGCCTAGGGGTTTGGACCTTGTATTTCCCTTATAAATATTAAAGGTTCATTTATCACACCCTTCCTCTGCATCACAAGTTAAAGCACAACATTCATGATCAATAGTCTGCATGACATCCTAAAACCTTGTGTGAGGATTCAAGAAAGATTCATCAAGGTATCATGTTAAATTTTGAGTATGTTTAGATTAGATCTATCCTTTCCCTCAAAAGGAAAATAATATACTTCAAGGTTAATTCACAACCTAAGGTTTTACCTAGGAAATCCCCCATCAACAAACCTATTTTTTGTCATTTTGTGTCTATGAAATTGATTCAAAAGTTACATGTGAAGAATTTGGCAAAGTAAATGATGACAATCAAACTCAAATTTTGATGGCATGAAAAGCATAAGAGTAGGCCATTTCACACCTCCTAGTCCCAATAATTTTTGACAACCTTTTGATAGTAGATTCTATGTACCATCCTAATCCAAAAAGCATTCATTTTTTTTACATCCAATAGTCATTTCTAAAATCAGTTTAAAGTATATTCATTTAGGGACCTTTCATAAAATATTCTCAACTTACACATCATAAAGGGATCTTAAAATATTCATTGTTTATAATGATAAGAATTTGATTGTTTCATACACCTTCCTTTACTATTTTAAAAATATCATCGACCAAACTATTGTGCAATGGTACTATGGAGTGCATTTGATCTATTTTATGCCCAAAGATTTCATCATACCACTTTCTTTTCAAAGGCATCTAATCAATTGCATTGTTTGGGTAATGCATTTCAAATAGATATAGTTGCGTACCATTTATCTATCTTGAAATCCTTTTATCTTGATGGCATTAAATTAAAATTCTTTCTCTATTTTCTGGTGATCTCTGGAGAAGAGGTTGCTTTGCATCAACTTGGGACACATTTAACTTGTGTTGTATCTGCGGAAATATGTATCCTGGGTCGATGCAATGCAACCTCTGCTCCACCAATACTAGATAGAAGAGAAAGTACATTAATTTAATGCCATCAGGATAAAATGCTTTCAAGACATATATTAGGTATAAAAGGAAGCCTACCCTATCATTTGAAGGGGTCTGCCTACAATTCAAGTGATCTCTTAATTGCAAAAGAAAGGAAGAGATAGTTGTAAAAGAGATATTATGGAAACATTACATAGTTTAAATGAAGGCAACCAAAAGAATGCAGAGAGATAAAAAATATTCTATAGAGAAACTATTTTACATACCTCAAATACAAAATTGTAGGGTGGAACAATGAAAAATGGCAAATCAAGGAAAGAATGAAAGATCCACACCAAATTCTTATACAATGCAGTCCAATTGAAGGATGTTCATTCAACACAAGATAGTGAAGGGGTCATTATGATGGTTTATTTGAAAGTTCATAAGTTAAAGGTAGTCGCTAACATATAAAGAGTGAATAAATTGAAGAGCCCGATGAATTACGAGCGTAGCATGAGGATGTATGATGTTAACAATAGCAAAATGATATTATGATGGTGGTAAAACTACAAAAAGTTTTGATCATATTTTTATTGAGCATGAAAGCAACCACCTTGACCTCATGAATGATATGCATCATGTTGTAGAGTATCATTTTAAGTTGAACAAGGGTGTCACATTTTTGAGGCTCGATCAGTGCAAGGAGACATTTTGTGTATATGAAGTGGTTTCAATTAGCCATTTTGTGTATAAGTAGAGAGGAGAGGTCAATGTCTTTGTTTATTTGCCTAGAAAATAATGAAAGAGGTCCTAATCAAGGAACACACATGTCCAAGCAAGGAAAGAATTTGGATTCATGACAATTCTATGCAAGAAAGGATATCAAGTTATAAAAGATAAAAATCAACAAAGGTAAAGTGGATCCTTAAAAAAGAGGAACAATTGACAACTATTATTCTTGCTCCACAATGTAGAGACAAGAAGAACTAGGCTATTACATTGTCTCCCAAGTATGATTGCACATGAAATTGTAGTACCATGAATGACAATGAGCCCCTAATAGGTAATTAAGCTACCAATGTCATATAGAAAGATAAAAACATAATAGGTTATAAATGTCATTTAGAAGGGATATGATGAGTGTATAACTCATTGTCATCTATTATTTAAATGTTACTAGAACTACAATAAGTTGTTGAATTTTAATCTCCAAATCATGACATTCATTAGTGGAATAGTTAATGATGCTTGAAAAAAGGATTGTCCTAATTTTGTTATTGGTTTTTTCTTCAATTTTTCAAGGGGAGAGTAATAAAGTTGGCTTTAAGAAACTCATACAAAATTATCTCTTGTTGTGATATTAAAAGTTGTTGGAAAAGTCATAGATATATTAGACAATGGGTGAGGGGATGTCAACAAAGGAGGAGGATAGAAATCTAAATTGATGTATATCACTTAACAAACCCCCTGATACTTAATTGACATGTTTATCATATGCAAGACAACCAATACTAATCGGTATATAGTAGTTAAGCCCGATAACAATCAATGTTCACAGTTAATATATTAATTGATATTAATCGGAGTGCATTGGTTAGCCCGATAACAATCGGTGTTCATAGTTAATATGTTAACCGATATTAGTTGGAGTGCATTGGTTTTAATGTAAACCGATACCAATCGATATTTTGTGCTATGAGATTTACAACTGATGATTGTCGATAGTTAATCATTGTTGAACTTTGCAAGTATGGTTGAATATATACAAATTTAAGAATGATCATCAAATGAAGGAACATTCAATATACATATTGGACCTACCCTATCTACAATTTACATTCAATATAGGACCACAAGTTACATCACCCAATTAGGGTTAGACCAAATTACAAGTTATATTTATAGGGCTTGTCCTATCCACAAGTTACATTATATATAGGTCTTGCCCAAGCAAGACATAATTACAAGTTACATGTATTTGGGCCCAGCCCTAAGTTTGATTTACATAATAAATAATACATGTGTATTTTAATTGTCATTGACAACATTAAAATGAAATAGATAGGTATCTGAGCTAGCTACTATTTCAACACTTTCTAACACATGCGTCTATTTATATGCAATAATTAGTAGTAGCTACATAAACTAGCATGGTACATAAGTTCTTTTCTAATAGTGCCCTTCTTATGTAATTCTTTCAAGATTATTTAGTTGTATCTACCTTCTTAGGTTATGCAAATGGAGATTAGATAGGCATGAGTTGCTCAAATGTGTGCACCATAATTGTACTAAATTATTCAAATACTAATAGTATGAATACGATGGAATATTCATGTGGATAGGGGACAATTATCTTCGGAGTAGTCTCACATGCAAGAGTAGTTAGTTGCTGAAGATAGGGAAGTGCACTACTTTGATGTTCTTTGTTGAGCTGCTGGCCCTTCTTGCTCTATAATTCTCATTGTGTTCAATAATTTTTTATCCCTTTGGTGAAAAAAAAGGAGGTTGATGATAAATATCTATGTTGTCTATTAGTTGATTCCCATGCCAAAACCTATCACACAAGCTGAAATATGATTAATCTTGGTTAAAAAATCTCATATAGAAGAATAATGAGTTATGTCTTAAGTTTCATTGCATGGTGTTATGTGACATTGGATAAGTTCACTACTGTTAATCATGAAAGATGATGGACTAATCATGGATGGTGCTGAAATTGTTATGACAAACCCAATGGAGCCATGGCTTAAGAGACGAAGAGAGGGATGTGATATAAAAAACCATTGCATGTCAAGCCTAAGCTCCACTCTTGCTCAAGGCTTCAAGATGCAAGTGATGCCATTATGTGCCTTATGTGATTGGAAATGGAATGTGAAAGCATAAAGTGAGCTACTCATGAAGAGGCCACAATCTGTAAATTGCATTATGACATGCTAGGTTTAACTGATGGTCTTCTTGTCCTTCCCTAGCAATGCACTTGAAGTGATTCACATATAACAAGTACATTGCATTTCCTAAGAACTTGGGTACAATTGAATAATTTCTTTATATTGATAAACTATCATTACATGTTTCCTTGTGTTGTCTACTTAAGAGGGGACCATTAATATGGAGAACACATAGTAAATATACACCATAAGTGTGATCAAGTACTAGAATAAGAAATGAGGAACTATAATATGCTTTTCTGATACAAGTAAACTGAAATCGCAAAACTAACAAATAACTATACCTGCTTTACTATATTCTCAAGGTCATGACCAAACTTGTTGAGAGCTGCAACATATGCATTAGTAATGCCAAGGTTTTGCTTGTATCTCTTCGTAAGCGGGTGTGGAAGTGCAATACAATCTACTCCTGCTAGTGTCACCACCTTTGTTGCCTTTATAATGGCCCATGCCTGTGATCCTGCAACTCCAATTCATACTTGGGTGGGCCCTCATGCAGGGTAGGTCGGAGGAAGAGAGTTGGTGGAGGAAATAGTTCCCTAAGGATTTATAAACTAGTGCTGGTGGGGAGGAAACTACTATGCCCCGTTCCCTAAAAAAATACTCTCTGAGTGTTTGTGTGGGAGGAGATAGTTGTAAATCAAGCCCGACTAGAGTTAGCGAGAATTGGGAAGCCCTCAACTATAGTGGCGAAGAACACTCGACATGGATTGATCTGCCTCTATCGTAAGACATTCATTGCTTCCGTCGGTCCTCTATCACAAGAAATTCATAGCTTCATTGTCCTCCAGAAAGAAACAAATATCCATAGTAATAACCTAATTCTTCTATACAAGCAAGCAAGACCGGCAATACTACATTATGTTTAGCTCACTCTGTACACTCTGTATGCAGATCCTCCAACAGTAGTTTGAGATATAAAACTCACTTTGGGATGTGAGGTAGCCAGCTTCATTGGATTGATCGACTCACTCGAGAAAGGTTATGGCTCCATCCTCCCAGAAAAAACCAGTCATGGCATTACACAAATACAACCTCGATACAGTTGCTGGGGTTTGACAGAGGTGGAACTGCAGGCAAGAATACACTGCTGGGGCAGCAACATGAGAATGTGAAGAGGCCACAAAATGATTTCATATGTCTTGGTCTTTTTTTTTTTTAAAGTAATGCCCGCTGTCGTTGAAATTTCGACGAACGCGGGCACTTTTTGTAAAAAACACAAATGTTGTTGCCAATTTCTTCTTTGTCAAAAACATATATTGAATTATCATCCTAATTCTGACGAATTTAGGCAATTTAAAAAAAAAAATCAAATTTTTTCACAATATACCTTCTCCATCAGAAACCTCTGTTAGAATTTTAGGCCAAATGTATTAGTGAGGGGCAAGGAATGAGGAAGCAACATGCAACAATATAGCCTACTGCAAAGGGGTGTTCATGAACACAACCTGAGGCTTAACCGATGATCCAATGGGTGCTATTATAAGAGCAGTAGGGACCTGGGTAGACATGCGTGCAACTTGGGATGCCGAGGAAACTAGAGACTAAGAAGAGAGGAGGGTAGGAGGAAGGCATACCTAAACCGTAAAAGTTGCCACCTATTGAGAGGTTGAAGGAGCTACAATAACTCAAGAAGATAAACCCTTCTTTGTAGAACCCATAGTTTATTTCTTTTTGGATGGGGGGTACGAGATATGCTTCTCGATTGGTCTTTTTTAAGATTGGGAATGCAGTCTCCGAGTTGGGTTGGTGAAAGCAACTAAAATGTTAGTCTCAACATCTTGCTCTTCAGCATTTATAATCTTCACCTCTTATTATTGAGCCTCCTCGGGGGATGAGTTTTCACATGGGGACTCATCACTCAGCTCCTTCTCATCATTATCATTCTTTTTCCATGTCTCTTTGAAATACATGTCCAAAGGAGCGTTACCCACATTAGCCCTAACTTGTTGAGTTTCTTGACAGTAGATCTAGAGATGCTTTCTCTTCTTTCTAGAGCAAAAGTCTTCTTTCATGGTTTGCAACATATTCTAAGGAATAGGATTATGTGGGTTGTGCCTCTACAGGGGAGTGTAGAAACTCAACCATGGGGGTCACACAATCTCAGGAAAATTACTAGGATAAATATAGAGGCTTAGTTTATTCATTGGTGGATTGGTGCGGCCTTCCCAGGAGTTCTATGGCACAATCTTGATGGCATTCCTTCTATTTTTGTTGGACAAGCACCCATCTATGTCATAACTCTATACATCATCAATTACTACCAAGCCGAGTTGCACCAGCTTGGAGGTAAAGACCATCTCAATGATACTCTTCCATTCGAGGAAGATGGGGCCAATTGCCTTGTGGTCTTCAGTTATAGGTGTATCATGTTTCCCTGACCCTATAGCCTTCTCAACTTCCACCAACTGCCTGAATATTTCAAGAGCCAAGGTCCTTTTAGTGACATACGTAGGAAGGCGGCATTGTTCCTCAAAAAAACCAGGTATACAGATGAAAGAAAAATCTCTCCCCAAGAACCAATCATAGCGGGGACGTTCGTTACTCATCCAATTCACTTGAATCTAGGAAAATCAGGTAAGAGGCTCTTGAGGAATAATACCAAAATTCTAAAAGGCGGGGGCTAGGAAACAATCTGAAAGATAATATGAATCATAGGTGGCTGACAAGACGAGTGTCCAAGCAAACATCAACATCTTGTTTCCTTTCTCATCATCGGTAGCCAATCACATTACTAACTAAAGAAAGGGTAATTTTGGTGTATGAACCATCGCGGCTGCTCAAACTTGACCAACTGCCTTGTCATCTCTTTGGCTATCAACATAGGGAAGTCAAAATATAATGTCTCTCTCTGTTTCTAACATTTAAAAAGAAACCCCATCATGGGAGGTGAGATCTCCTAGTCACTGTCATGACCGCATAGGAACGCAATTGTTGAGGCAATGTGTTTAAGGTCATCTATCTTTAGGTCGCTATAGGGCATTGGGAGATTGGGAGGTTCAATCAATGAGCTTTAATTTAATGTGGCTTGATAGAAGAGGATGATATCTTGCCTGGTATACCAGTAGTCTTCCATGACATCCTTGTCAAAAATCTCTGTAATATCAATTTTGGGGAAACACAACATGTCCTGAATAGCATTTGGGGTTATGATAACCCTCAAAGAAGACCTCTTTATTGAAGAAGGATCATGCATGAATCTTCTCATGCATGCAACAACAAATCCTGAGCAATGTAGAACCATGGGCACCAATAATTGGGGAACATTGTTTTTCCATAATTTAAATGTTGTAGACAACGACTCATTCCTATGGTTCAACATTCTCGCACATGCAGACTCCATGAGGCCCTTCAACTGTTTGTGCAGATTAGGCACAATGACTTCTTCAAATGTATCAATTACCGCCATGGGGTCACAAGTGTTCGTCTTCAACCTAGGCTTAGTTTCAAGTAGTCTGGCTTTGGAGGCATAGTGTGAGACGCATATGAGATCTCCTTGTACACATCAAACAACATCTTGCCCTGAGATGGGCTAGGGGCTCTTGCTGTAATATGCATTTCTCTATAAACAAGCTTCTTGACACTTCTTGAGGACTTTGGCACTCGAAATGCAGAATGAATATCTTCCATGCACTTTTGAGGCTTCCATCTTTAAATGCATCACATGCCTAGATTTGCATGCAAAAAAGTGTGTTTATTATAGGTATTGGTCTGCATGTATGCCACCTCATTTTCCATGTGACATTAATGCTGAAACATGAAGAGGCGCTGGCATTGCACTTTTAAAAGGATATTCACTTAATACGCTATCATTTTAAGCTACTTGAGATGATTTGCTTTCCAAGACAAATCTCATCATTAAGGAAAACATTCATGACTAGCAAGGCTAACACAAGCTAAAACGGTCCTCCACTGTATTAGGTTTAGGAAAAACATACTTTAGGATATGCATGGCATTTGAGTACGTTGCTTCTCTTCTCAAGGCTCTGAGCAAGATATATGCAATCCTTAAGCTTAACAACATTCACTTGCATGAGCTATGAGAAAGGACAACCACATCAAAGACCGAGGGTGGTGGCTCTTAATTTTCATTTATTATTCAAGATTGGAAATCAGATATAAATATATCTTTTCAGACATCTTTTTGCATAGTAGCTGGCTTAACAATGGAGTTTCTAGAGGCATGGATACTCCTATTATGCTCACTAATAGCAAGGCACAAGTCGCTTTCCTAGGAAACATTTCTAACCAACGATTGCAGAGCATGACACGACAAAGAAGCCCTTTGATTATTGCATCCATAAAATGGGTTCTTGGTGAGGATTTTATCAATGATATGGATCGGTACCGACATTGGGATGAATGAATTTCTAGAAGTGGAGCTAACTTGGACACTCTTCCCATTTGAGTATCTGAGCATTCTTGAAGAAGTAGTGCAATATGTTGTTCCCTTCTAGGGTCTGCCTTTGGCTTTAGACCTACAACACTTCATAGCATCTAAAGAATATGTGGAATGGCATCTGCTAATCAGTGGTTTGAGGATGATGACATTGTCTGCCCACCACTTTCGAGCAGAATGTGCTGCTCAATTCCTCCTTTGAGCTCATATGATAGAGCCTGTTCCGGCTAGAACAACTTGGTATACTGATTTATGGGACTACATCTTCCCGAGGACTCTAATGCCACACATCCCTCCATGCCTGGTGCACGTCACAATATTCCAAGAGTTGGACAATGACTTTGGTTATAAATGGATGGAGGAAGGGGATGACAACGATGACTACGACTCGGATTTCCTCATGGAAGAGGAGGAGGATGAAGAAGATGATTGATAAAAGAACTACACACCTTGCTTTGGCAACCTACCACCTTTGCTTTGACAACTTGCCACCTTGCTTTGCTACCTCATAGGCCACAAGCCTTTCTTATGCATTGTACAAAAAAGATACTATAATATAATATAATGTCTCTTTTTGCTCATTTATAATGTATCTTATGGTTTAATTTTTTCTCTTTGTAATGCATGAAGATAATAATTAAATAAATATAGGAACACAAAATTTACACTCCTAAAATTACGCTATTTACATGGAGCTACAAATTCTTTAATAGAAATGTTTGAGGTGAAATATGTTAACTAGGATTTCGAGGGATTGTCGCTGCATGTATTCAAGGTCAAATACATTGAACTTCTTGCAATTGGTTGTACAAAAAGTTCCCTCACATAAGCCATCAAATTTAGCATGCTGACCTAGCCTAGTAGCCCTCTCATTGTATTTCAAGATGAGATCCTGCTCCTTGAATCCCAGGTTATAACTTTTCTTATCATCAAACCACCTCTTAACGGTTTCCTGATGGTTTTGAAGCGACTCAAAATTCTTTTGATGAGTCTTGTACGGAGAATTATTGAGGATCAGTTTGGGTGTGATTCAGTCTACCAATAATTCTCTCTTCAGGTGATGGCGCCATTCCCTTTTGTACTTAGATCTAATTCTTTTGATGAGTCTTATCGGGTTCTTGTTAGTGGACTCAGCTAGGCCATTCCCATGTGGGTAATAGTTTGAAGATTTTTTTAGGTAAATACCTTGGCTGAGAGTGAATTGGGTCACTCAGCACCCTGTAAATGCTCATGCATTATCTGATATTATGGTTATTGGCGGGCCATACTAGTATACTAGCTCTTCCTGAAACACTATGATTTGTGTTTCTGTAGCATTTCTTAGAGGTACAGATTCAACACATCTAGTGCAGTAATTAGTGGTAGTGAGGATCCATTTGTGTCTGACTGAGATCAACAGATTGATCATTCCTATGAAGTCTAGACCACACTGGGTGAGGGGTTCTTCGACCACTATTCATCTAAGCGGCATTGCTGCATTCCTAAATCTTCCACGTAAAACTAGAATTCCTAGTAATTGTAATGATAGTGGTTGGTGCTGAATAGTGACCCCCTGCAAGTTCGTCATGGAATTCATGCAAGATCTTGTTGGCTTGATATTTGTTCACATAGTGGAGTAAAATTCCATCAAAATTTATTTTCAAAATCACCCCCTCCACCAAGTGGTATCTACTATTTTGCATTCTATAGAACCTCCTCTTTTCAAGGGGAATATGAACTGCGAAAATTCCAATTAGCATGAAATTTTTTCAGTTCGCAATCCAGCACGTTTCCATCAACTTGAAGGTTTCCATCATGACTTCCTCCGCAATGGTCTCAGCTTCTTGGGGGCTTAACTCCTGGGCTATGTATTGACAAAGGCCCTTTTCGCAGATCACCTTAGTAGGTTTGACGTCAATGTCATACTCTAGGATTTTAGTAATCCAGTTGGTTCTTTTTTCTATAATGTCGCCTTCTATTATATATTCTTAGACTGGAGGAATGACAACATATATGGTAGTTTTGTTATAGGCAATGAAATGTCAGAAATTTTTTAAGCCTTTGACAATGGCCAGGGCTTGCTTCTCAAACAAGTTGTACTTGGCCTCATATTCTTTTAGCATTTTTTAATGGAAGGCTATTGGATGTGCGCCCTTTTGATCTAAATACTTCTGGGTTAAAACTACGACAATACTGTAATTGTTGGAGAAGGCATACATTATGAAATCCTTAGACATGTCGAGATTGGAAAGAACTAGGGCTGATGAAATGGCATCTTTTATCTTCTCGAATACCTCCTTTCCTTAAGGGGTCCACTTAAAATGCATGTCTTTTTTTAGCATAAGTATGACAGGCCTTATCATCCTGTCAAAATTAGAGATGAAATGACTAACAAAATTAACTTTTCCCAAGAATGATTGGACACCTTTCTTGTTGAAAGAAAGAGGGAGCTCTTTTATTGCTTTCACATGATTGGGATCAATTGCGACTCCTCTTTTAGACACGACATGTCCCAGAAATTTCCCATAAATTTCTTTGGTTTCAAGGAGATACCAAATTCTAGGTACTTTTGGAAAACTATCTCAAGATGATCAAAATGATCGTCTTTGTGTTTTGAGAACATAGTCAAATCATCTAAGTAGATAAGGATGATTGTTTTTATCTCCATAAAATCCAAATCCATGGGCCTCTGAAAGGTCGCACCCATGTTTGACAATCCAAATGACATCTATGGTAGGAAAACATTCCCCAATTGGTGGTGAATGTGGTCTTGTGTTGATCTTCTGGCTTGACTAGCACTTGGTTATAGCTTGAGAATCCATCTAACATTGAGAACATTTCAGACCCATCCACAATGTGCAACAACTGTTCCATTTGTGGTAGGGGGTAGTGATCTTTCAGGGAGGCTTGATTCAAGTCACAAAAATCTACACAGAGATAGATATCTCCATTCTTCTTCCTGATTGGTACCAAATTTGAGACCCACATATTGTGCTTAAGGGTCTAAATATTTTTGGACTCTATTAACTTATTCAATTTTTTCTCCATGAGAGTCTCAATCTTTGGATTAACGGGCCTTTGTTTTTGTCAAATTGGCTTGGCTCCATTAGTAAGTTCAATTTTATGTTGGATTATGTTGGGGTTATAACCTTTCAATTCTATGTATGACCATGCAATCACACCAAGGTATTCATTACAAAAGTGATTCAACCTTTCTTTGTACTTTGGAGAAACCTCCTATCCAACCTTGAGCTTTCTCCCATTTCCCATTGGCATTTCAGTGTAGTCACCCTTGTCAACTGTGAGTTTTCTTTTATCATTTTTGGAATCATCATGATCAAATAAATTCTGAAGGGTGATCAGTCCATTCGAGCGTTTATTGAATTTCAACTAAATGATTTGATCTTCATAGGCCTCTTTTACCTTATGTTGTATTTGATCTGTATATCACCGGAGTGTTAGATGAACATGGAAATTTGTTCATCACTTTCAAATACTTTCTAATGGGTGTTGTTTTCTGGAATAGCTGGTCGAACAATCACACAGACCACCTAAGAGTTGGTAAGCAATTTCGTAGCAGGGTCGAATTGTGACCCAATAGTGGCCATCTGGTCAGTGGTTGCATTTTCCTTGTAGGGGATCCTCTAAGTATTGAAACCATCAAAGCTTTCACTCAAATCCCATATTCTATGGTGATATGACCTCATGCGAACATGTTCGGCACTCAAGATCTTGCATAATTGGTGCACTATTAGTTTGGAAACTCCTAATACTTTCAACTATTTAGTCCCCATTCTCACTGCTAAGCTTGAACCTTGAATTAGTCCCTCGTACTCAGCTTCATTGTTTGAGCAAGAAAATTGCAGGCAAAAAGATCTCGGGACTTGTTTGCCAAAGGGTGACGTAAGGAAAAATCTAGCTCTTGATCCTACTTTGCATCTGGCACCATCAAAGTGCAAGGTCCATAGAGAAGAAGACAACTCCTCCTTTTCTAGTGGTTCTTTAGTCAATTTGGGGATAATCTGATCCTCACAAAGAATACAATAGGTCCCAAGAGCTTTAGCATGGCAATTGGCATATGGGTCAGATTTTATGAACTCATTAAGGAAGACCTCCTGTTCTGGTGTAATGTCATCGGTCACCTCTTCATCCTCTAGAAGCTCTAAATTTTCCCTCTCCTCATTAGAGATGGAGGTATGGGTTGGTTCAAAGTTGATCATGGATTGATCAACTATATGCTTGACATGTATGGATTGTGAAAGGATTTTGATTTTGGCCCCATGTTGGGTCCAGAGGATCAAATGAGTCCAATCTAGGGATAGGTAATCTCCTATCTTAGTAGTAAAGTCATAGGAGAGACAGAGGCCCAAAAAAGGGGATATATCAATGACTACTACCTCTTGAGTTACAGTGACACTAGGACATGCAAAGAGTGTTAGCGGAAAACTTTTGATAAGACCCATGGTCTGAACTTTGTTTTTGTCTAATTGCATAACACCTCTACTTAGAGGTTCATATTTGATTTTCAAAACCTCGACAATGTGCTTTGGCATGACGGTGGTGTTAGCGTTAGAGTCTATCATGGAATTATGCAACAACTTGTCTTCTATAATGAGAGTCAAATAGAATAGATTTGGTTTAGGCTTACCCTCTTCTTGGGACCTAGGTGGCTCGGCCTCACTCATTAGTATAGTTGACAAGCGTGATTGAGTCGTGGGAGCCGCAGTTCCTTCCTCATTAACCCACAAGGAATTCATGATGTTCCTGGTGACAAGTTCCTCCACCTATACCAGAGCTTATTTAAGTTGGTTCTTTTATTTTAGAATGCTAAGAATATCCCATACAGAGACATTAGCCAAGGCTTTCTTTAGTTGTTCCACCATGTCTAATACTTATAGCATAGGCACTTTTACTTCTCTTGGCTTATAGGGGATAAAATATTTCCTTTGATATGTGGCAATAGCCACGGGTTGTTCAAGGGCCTTTTCTGAGATGATTTTCCCTTGTGTGTTTACACTCTCTCTCGTGAACCATATTTCCAACTAAAGGTTGTAGTCTAAATGAACTTGGGGAGTTCCTGAACTCGATGCAATTGCATCATTTGTGAGTATGTCATCCAAGAAAATAAAGCATGATCCAGGGCTATCTCTGCTTTCCATGCCTTGCATTTGAGCAATGAGGGTCGCATTGTCCATGCCAAGGGAAGAATAAACCCCCACATCCAAGGTAACAGCTTGACTTTGCTAATCTACAATCTTTTATTGCAAATTACCCCTTGAACAGTTTCTTGGAGCGTGAGCATTGTTACATGGGAAGCACCAAGAATTGGTGTCGTCAGCCCGATTATTTTGTCCTAAAATTAATTCTTTATTGGTACTAGGATGGACGGTTTGTGGTAGATTGGGCATTAGAACTATCTAACCATTTGTTTGACTTGAAGAAGGTCGGTTGTTTGCATATTGGTTTTGCTGATATGGGGGTTTATTTCCTTGGAAATTTTGATGGAAAGGAGGTCTAGCAGAGGAGATTTGGGATCTTTTCAAGTTAATAATTTCATTAGAAGAATATCTCAGCAAATTTTTTATGTCATTGACTTCAGGAGCAGAGCTGGGGGTCTACGTACATGGATTGATGCGCAGAAGTGGTAGGTGTAATAGGCTCAAGAACTTGATTTGATATTTTGGGGAAGATTGGCATGAGCGCTCATAGTGCAAGCTTCCCAACATTAATTGAATTGTTCTCTACTCGGACTACCAAATCATATACATCTAGGATAGTACTGCCTCTAAGATATTGGATCATCACAGATATATCTGAATTAAAAGCCTTCAAATAGAAGACAAATGCCATATTTGTGGGTGGACGACTGGGCAAAGGTATCCTCTGCGTGGTTCTTTGAAATCTTATATTGAAGTCTGTCACCGCTTGATGAGACGCTCTTTTGATAGCAATTGGTTGTTGCATCAAAGATGACCTATTTGTCTTATCTGAAAATATCTCAAAGAAATGTTCACCATGATGATCCCAATCAACTATAGAGTTGGGTGCAAGAGATCTATACCAATCTAAAGCTGTCCTTTTAAAGAGGTGGCAAGCATTCTAAGAGCTACATTCTGCTCTGTAACATTATGGAGCATGTAAACATCAATCACATCTTGAAGGTGTTCCCCCAGGGTTTTGGAATCTTCACCAGTGAATTTAGGGACGGCTTTCAGTGCAGAGGTAGGAATAGGGCCCCATACTACGGTTGGAAAGAGAGGAATAAGGGGAATGCCACTATTCCAAGTAACCAAATTATTGGGAGGAAATTGAGCCATCACTATGGGAGCGGGTGTCATAGGGATAATAGGTGAACTCTGAGAAGAGGCAGTTGCGGACAACTGGACAGTTACCAAGGGTGGTTGAAGTAAATTGGGATTTGAAGTTGTTTGACTCCTGGTAATAGGTCTGTGGATCATAAAATTGCCTAGGCTTTAAGTACAAATTAGGTCCCACTGGGCATGCCAGAAAAAGAACTGTTGACTATTAATTTTACATTATACCCTAACAACCTTATGGGAAACTCAGTGATGGGGGGACCTTTTTGTGAAGTTCACTGAATAACCTCTGGGTTTGAGAAGTTGGTGCTTCATACAATGGGGGGAAGAAAAGGGAGATAATAATACTTAAAAGCTACACTAATTAGGCAATGCACTAGAATATTTTTAGAACATTTGAAGCACATAAAACCTAAGTATTTGCAATTTTAAGGCCCATTCAACAATTAACATGCCCAATACCATTATAGAAGGAAATCAAACAAGGCTCATTCAACCTGATATGACATACACCATTCATCTAACATATAAAAAGTTTAATAATATAGATTAATCCATAGAGTCTCACAACACATATCATAGAAGTTACTTAATTGGAAAATCGCACCAAAGTTAATCAATTAAGCTTCAAACAAAATAACCATAAAGGCCACAGGCATAGTTTGATATATTTATTATCCACAAAACATAATTAACATAAACGGCTGATTCAAAGAGCCAAAGTCTAGTAATCTTTTCTCAAAGTCCGAACCTCTAAAATAACTAAAGCGAGGCCAATAAATAGCCCCTAGGTGCCTAACAACTACCAGTAGGAAAGCATGAGAAAAAACTCCTGCAACCGCTCCCTATTAGGAATCTCCTTGCATGGCGTCCATAGAGACACATGCAATAAAAAATAAAAAATGACCTTTTGATATAATTATACTAACTGCATCATGGAGGCCTCTGTACCTACCAAAACAAGATACCCATGATGCCAACAACATTCCAACTCATGAACTAATGAAGGGACACATAGAAACTCGGAGGGGACCCATTAAATGAAGCATGGAGGTGCCAAGAACCACTGCTACCGCATGAAGAATGGTGGGGTCGGGAGCACTTACGCCAAAGGAAGACCTATGCCATGCAGCAGTTCCGCGCTATCTCAATGCAAGGCGAGAAAGGGTAGCCGCTTAGAGCAACATCGTGACACCACATAGCACCCACAGACAAATGGAAGAGTGAGACAGAAAGAGAAAGGGGGATGGCAAACACTTAACCAAAACTCCACCCCGCGAACAACTTTGACAAAACATTAACAATCATAACAAGGAACCAATTTTGAGGTGTATGAAGAATTTTTTTTTAACGAATCACATTCGTTTTTTAATAAGATTTCTTTAAAATAATATCACTAGAGTATTTACCCTCAAATGAAATTGATATTTTTTCATTTTACATTAGTTTTATTCTTTGAATTCTCAAGTGAAGATTGAGGGACATCTAAAGGTTTCTTTTGACAATTTTATTTAACATATTCATAAAAATGACAAATACAACATCAAAATAGAATACTTCATAAAGTTATATCAATTGCATTATTTAACTTCTATAAATTTAGGTAAAAGATTATTAAAATAAATCTCAACACAAATATGAACATATGAGAGTACTTTCTTTCTAGCATGTGAGGAGATTGACTTACAGATTTTCTCAGAACTAGTGTTATAAAATATTAAATAGCAAATCTGCAAAATTGCAAAACTCTATTGAAAAATGAAGAAGTTGAACTGAAAGCTCCTCATTCAAATCAAATCTTCCATGCCAGAAATTAATAAACAACATAAATTCCTTCAAAAGCCATATTCCAATCTGCCATGCATGAGAAAACCAGTAAAGAAAAACTATTCGGTGCTAATATAACGTCCATGTCTTCTTTAAGCTGCTAAGTCGTACATGCTCAGTTTTCAAGGAAAAGAAGTGAGATTCGTAAACCAAAAATTTGCATATCAGAGCATGCTCTGAATATATGGAGTACGTCATCGGCAATAATCTCAACCTATTAATGATCACAACAAGATGAGCTTCACTTTTTTGGAGAAAACCATTAGAATGCTAAACATTATCAACATACTTATCAGACTTCCTGTGTAACTTGCATGAGAAAATCAATAGCATTTTTATAACCACATGTTGGAGCTCTTTGTAGCTCCTCCTTGTTCAACAACATCTTTAAACGAATCCTCCCAATCTCGCCATTGAAAATTCAAGGTAAAAACTCAAAGTTATATAGAATGCACTAGGAATTGTAAACAAAAAAACATGTACAGCAATCAAGGAATAAAGAAAACTAGATAAAACAGGGCACATAAATGTCAGGACTGATAATGAAGAAATGACCTCGAGACAGGCTGCTTTAGCTCAGAAAACCCACAAATACAAAAAAAGGAAGCGCAGCAAGCATGTGCACGCGCATGCAAATACGTGCACAGGGGAACGTATCAAATCCTAAGCACCTATTCGAAGAATCAGAGACGTGCAATGTTTCAATGATACACCTATAACCTGTTTAATTCTAACAATTGCAAAATATTTTTTAGTAGTTAACAATTTTGTTGATAGATTCTGCCTGTCGACTAATACATGTTGCATTCATACCATTCGATTTAGTGAACCAATTTTCAAAAATAACATTATAGAAAAAATTTAGGAAACTTTGTACACATGATTTTTGAAGGGTTATTACTAAGGTGAAATTGGATTGAGCTATTCATGAGTAAGATAAATTTTATCTGAAAAGTACTTACTGTATCAGTACAGCAATTAGCCTAGAATATTGTCCGAAAAATATGTAGTTGTACATCAAGAATACGTAATTGTACATGTTTATTCATTGAATTTTGGTAAACATGATAATAATAGTTTAACCACATATCCATATTTATGGTTATAACAAAATTAATCCACATAAATTAAGAAAGATGATCATTTGAGTTTAAACGTGAAGCAAGAATTAATCCACATAACAAAACCAACATATTTCTAGTAGATAAATTATAGAATCTGGAACTGCAGGTCATATCTTGTAGAATTTTGAACTTGATCTATCCTCTCTGAACTAGCTGATTAACAAAAATAATAATAGAGAGCAAACAATAACAACAAAATAATAAATTGCAAAAAGAAATCACAATTCAGAATAAAAAACAAAGTGCCCTGTTTTCAGAATTGCACACACTAATTTCTTTTATTGCAGCTAATTAGAAATTACATAGAGGCTGTGTATATAAAGAATTTTCCTAGAACAAATTAATCATAACTGCAGTTCTAAATATATTCCCAGCATTACATGGAAAGCTACCCATAAGAAAAACATTAGATAATTTTCCTAAATCTTCTCTGCATTATTTGCATGGAAAAATATGAGTCTCTCAAACTGAAAACAAACTACTCCACAAACTATAAATAGATTAACTGCATGCACAACATGCTTTATTCGCAAGAACAGAAAAAATCCTCAAGTGAATTGGAAAGACTAACAAAATAACAAACTCATGCAAAAGCAAAACTAAAAATAGTCCTAAGGATTAATGCATGCTGGAGTACATGCTTTATTTGTATGAATATAAACAAAAAGTGATTTACACTAAAAATAACTTATGCATGGCGATGAATGGAAAGATTGATTTCCAAACTGGAGCTGCATGCTCAAGGAAGATCCCGGCTTCAAACATCTACATACTCCCCCTTGATGTTGAGAGGGCTCACAATTTTATCTTGTAGTGTCAAAAACTAAGCATTTGCAATTGCCTTGGTGAATATATCCGCTAGTTGATCATGGGTGTTGATGTGCTTCAATTCAACGTCCTTCTTCTGCACCAAATCTTGCATGAAGTGATATTTCATATCAAAATGGTTTGTCTTGTTGTGATGAATTGGGTTCTTTGCTGACTTGATGGCACTCGTGCATTATCACAATAAATCACTGTAGGTTGAATTTGATTTTCTCCAATCTCTTCCAAAAAATTTCTGAGCCAAAGAGCTTGTGTACCTGCTGAGGTAATTGCAACATAATCTGCTTCTGTAGATGAGAGACCAACAATGCTTTTTTTTCGAGCTTCAAGTAACTAATCCAGAACCAAAAGAGAAACAATTCCCAGATGTAGACTTACGATCATCCATACTACCTCCCAAAATCTGAATCACTAAAGCCAACAAGATTGAACTTCCTAGAAGAGTAGTAATGAATACCAAAATTTAGAGTGCCTTTCACATACCTCAAAATCCTCTTCGTTGCCTTCATATGTATTTTTGATGGATTTGTCATATACCTTGAAACAAGTGAAACTGAATATGCAATATCAGGCCTTGTGTGGGTTAGAAACATCAAGCTCCTGACAATACTTTTGTAAATTGTCTCATCAACTAAATCAGCACCATCAGTCATATCAAATTTCTTCAGCATATCTCGTGCATACTTTGTTTGACAAATGAAAATCTCATCCTTACTTTGATAAACTTCTATTCCTAAAAAATAATTCATGAGACCAAGAACTTTCATCTCAAATTCATTCATCATAGAAACTTTGAATTCATTTTCATCTTAGAACTACTACCCATATATAATAGATCATCAACATGTAGCATCGTAAATTGTACGCACTTGCTAAGGCAATACAATTTCACAC
Organism: Cryptomeria japonica; assembly: GCF_030272615.1. Taxonomy (NCBI): domain Eukaryota; kingdom Viridiplantae; phylum Streptophyta; class Pinopsida; order Cupressales; family Cupressaceae; genus Cryptomeria; species Cryptomeria japonica. The sequence goes on along the minus strand of NC_081412.1, from coordinate 544,549,688 downwards.
CTAGTTTAGCACCCGCCTTGGCGTAGTTTGTATTTTGCATTGCATTTCCCCTTTAGCACTTAATTAATCAAATTAATTAGGTCTAAGGTCCTATTTCATCATCCTTCACATCATAAAGTCGGGCCCTTTCGTTAAAGTGTGCCCCTTTTCATGTTAGTCCTCCAATATATCATCTAATCAAAAACCCTAATTAAGTCCTATTTCAAACTTGGGGGCTTGATTTCGGGGATCAAAACATCTCAAAATCACCTGTAACTTCGGGATTCTCTCTAAAATCATCATATCTGACGGCCCTGAAAATTTGGTGAAAAGTTGCCGGGACCATGGCGCCCGGAGTGCACACGGTCCCGGACATTTTTCCCGAAATTTTAGGAGCATGATCCAATCATAAAATAAAGCTTAACCCCAAGAAATTGGTGGGATATTCAATCTCTAGGTCGGCCAAAAGATGAAATTGCGACCTAGGGTTTCATACATAAGAGCTCTCTTTCTTCATTTGAAAGGATCCGAATTTTGTTTTCAGGAACCTCATATGCAGCGAAAGAGCAGATCTTTGAAGACTTCAACAACTTTCAGCATCCCTCTATCAAGCATTTATCAAATCCATTCATCCATTTAGGGCTTGGAAGACATTGAAGAACAATAGGAGATTACCGACTGAAGATTGGCTTGTACCTCTCCCTTGGGGGTTGGGTATGATTTCATGTTGTTTTCATGTCTTTGCATAAGCTTCAATATCTCATTTATTCATGCTTTAGATCACTTTGCATCTTGATTTAGAGCATTTACATTATCATTGACAAGCAATTAGGGTTTACTTTTTAGGTTGCTCTAGCTTGCTTACTTGCATTTTAGATCTTGCACACACACAAGGTCTGCACACACATTACTTTTACAATACAACTTGGCTACTCGTGGAGGTGGAAATCACCGAAGCGGGGGTTTGACTAAGGCAAAACCCTATATAGCCACCCAAACACCTTTTTCAGATATAAGTGCAGGTTTCGAGACTCGGACGATGCCGCAGGTTGCAGATCCGGAAAAAGCAGGTCGAGACAGCACCCCACACCAAATTGCAGAGCAGAATATCAGGATAGGGGCATGGGGCACCCTGGTCCTGCTAGGATAGGGGCGCTGGGCGCCCTGGTCCCTGGGACAGAGGCGCTGGGCGCCCTGGTCCCCCTGACAGACAGCATTTCCGACAATTTTCCAGAGTGCAAAACAGTAGTTTCAGGTGCAGTTTCCGGGACAGAATCAGGACAGCGGCGCCCGCGCCCCCATCCCGAACATTTCCAATCAGATTTTGACTCCCGGTATGCATCTGCATTCTTGTCTTGTCCTTGTGTTTGCAGCTTTCCATTGTTTAAGTTCAATTCTGCAATCTTGTTATTAGTTCATACTTGCATTTTAGGGTTAGGAATTGAACTTGCATAATCTTACCTTTCAATTACAACAAAGGAATAGAAATCCTAATAGGTAGCCCGTGGCTCTCTCTTTCACCAAAAGAAGTAGCCAATTGTGTGATACCTCTAGGCTCTTTCGTATTCCGTAATGTGTGTCAAAAGGTAGGATTAGGGCATGATAACCTAGTCTCGCTTTTTCTCCCACACACAACATACAAACTTATGATTAGAATATCAATACCTTATTGTTTGTAGTAAAGGGTAGGATCACTCTTACTTCTCTGGAAGCCATTCTCCTGAAAGTATCTATCAATACTGACATACCACACTCTTGGTGCTTGCTTAAGGCCATACAAATCCTTCTTCAACCTATAGACATGATTCTCTTTTCCTTCCACTTCAAAACCTCATGGTTGCTCCACATATACTTCCTCGTCTAAGTACCCATTCAAAAAGGCACTTTCATGTCCATATGATGTATGTTCCACTTCTTCTGAGCTGCTAATGAAATCAACATTCTTATGGTCTCTTGTCTTACTACTGGTGCAAATGTCTCTTCATAATAAATTTCATACTTTTGTGTGAAGCCTTTAGTAACTAATCTTACCTTGTGTCTTTCAACACTCCCATCGCTATTACACTTGGTCTTGTAGACCCATTTGGTTCCAATTTGTTTCTTGTCATGGGGAAGTTCTATTAACTCCCAAGTGTCATTCCTGTGGATTGAATTCATCTCTTCTTCCATGGCTTGCACCCAAACCTCATTAGTATATGCATCTTCAAAACATGATGGTTCAAAATCAGCCATGGCTAATAAAGCAAAATTTAATGTCTCACCTATTGGGTTTTCTTCATGTACTTGAGTTCCACTCCTTTGGTAGATACAACTCAATCTCCTTACCTTCCTTGTATAACTTGGAGAAGAAGTTAGACTTGAACTTGGTACTGAAGAACTTGATGAAGGACTACTTGGTGGAGTTAAACCACTAGATACAAAAATGTTAGTTGGCTACTCATGATCAATATCAAAAATTATATCATCATTCAAAATATATTTTGGCTTCTCAATATGGTCTTTCTGATGACCATAAACTCCCCCTTCATCAAAAATTACATCTCTTGAAACAATAAGCTTATTAGTGACAGGATTATACAATCTATAAGCCTTGCTTTTCTCACTATACCCAATAAAAATACATGACTCATTCTTTGCATCTAACTTTTGTCTATTCTGGTTAGGTACATGCACATAAGACAAACAACCAAAAAATTTGAAATGATTAACATTGGGCCTTTTTCCATACCAATTTTCATAAGGAATCATCTTTTCTAGTGTACTAGTGGGGCTACGGTTGAGGATGTACATTGTTGCAGCAATTGCATCTCCCCAATAAGAATTGGTCAATCTCTTGGTTTGTAACATTCACCTTGTCATTTCAAACACAATACAATTCTTCTTTTCAGCTACTCCATTTTGTTGAGGTGTGTATGCAGTAGTAAGTTGCCTCTTGATGCCATTAAGATCACAATAACTTTGGAAATCCTTTGAGAAAAATTTTCCTCCACGATCAGTCCTTAAACATTTGATCTTGCATCCTTTCTTATTTTCCACAAGGGCTTTAAACTTCTTGAATTTATCAAGGGCTTCATCCTTCACCTTCAAAAAATATACCCAACAATTTCGTGAGTAATCATCAATAAAAGTGATGAAATATGATGACTTACCCAAACTCTTAGTCTACATAGGACCACATATATCTGAATGAACAAGCTGAAGTGGTTGATGAGCCCTCCATGGATTGCCCTTTGGAAAATTTTCCCTCACATGATTTCCTTTAGCACAACCTTCACAAACCTCCTTGTGTTCCTCAACCTTGGGCAAACCAGAAACTAATGCATGTGAGGTTAGAAACTTCAAACTATGAAAATTTAAATGCCCATACCTGAGATGCCATAACCAACTTGAATCCTCATAAGCCATATTTGCCAAACTGTTGTTATGTTCACCAAACCTCAAGGGAACATCCTATTTCTTGTCGTAGGAACAACAGTGATCACCCTATTACCCTTATTCTTATCATAGATAGTACATGTCTTATTCTCAAGGACTATTTTATAATTTTTCTCACATAGCTGCCCAACACTTAACAAATTATGCTTCAATTGTGGAATATACTAAATATCATGAATACTCTTTATACCTTCTTTTGTTTGGACCTCCATAGCTCCTTTGGCAGCAAACTCCAATGATATATCATCACCAAGTTGGATCTTAGATTTGAAACTTCCATCCTTTGTTGAAAACAACTTCTCATTCTATGTCATATGGTTAGAGAATCCAGAATCTAGGTACCAAACATCTTTACTAGTATTTTCACCCTTGGCATAAGATAAAAATAAGTGATAAGGAGGATTCTCACTACTTTCTTGAGCATAGTTAGCACTTTTGCCTTCTTTCAATCCGCATTCTCTTTGAAAGTGTCTATACATGTTACAATCGTAACATTGAACATTTCTCTTATCAAATTTTCCTCTACCTCTTCCTCTGGAACCACCTCTTCCTCTTGAGCTACCTCTGCCTCTACCTCTTGAAGAATTTTGGCTTTGCCCTTTACCTTGGCCTTGATTGTGTTTTGGTGCTACTACTGCTTGCATCTTTATTTTTTGTGATTTGTAATTTAGAGGAAAACTCTTTCTCTACACCTTCAAAAGAATATTTCAATCTTTTTTCATGAGACATCAGAGATCCAACCAATTGATCAAACTGTAGATTTATCAAATCGTTGCTTTCTTCTATGATTATTGCAACATGATTCCATCTGGGTGGCAAAGATCTCAACACCTTTTTAATCAAAACTTCATTGCTTACAATTTCCCCAAGTTTAGCCATTTTTTTGACCACATCTTTGACTTTGACACAATAATCACTGATACTTTTAGCTTCTTGCATCTTCAAATTTTCAAACTCTCACTTCAACGTCTGAAGCTTAACCACCTTAATTTGATCACTACCCCAGTAAGCTTCTTGTAGAGTCTTCCAGACATCTTTGACAGTTGTTGCTCCTGATATTCTTGGAAATAAGCTCTTATGAAAAGCTATCTGAATGTGAAACAAAGCTTGAACATTCTTTTTCCTTGCTTCCTTTTTTGTTGTTATTTCAATGGCTGTAAGGGCATTCCAATCAGCTGGCTCCTCATAACCTGATTCAATAATCCCCCACAAATCTTTTCCAATAAAAAAGGTCAATATCTTAATGCACCAACAATCATAATCATTCCCATCAAATTCTGAAACAGGCATATGGTTAGAATTCGGCATGATTAACTTTGGCAAAATTCCAACAATAAAACTTTAACCCAAAACAATTTTACCTGCTCTGATACCACGTAGAATTTTGAACCTGGCCTATCCTCTTTGAACCACCTGATTAACAAAAATAATAATAGAGAAAGCAAACAATAATAGCAAAAGAATAAATTGCAAAAAGAAATTACAATTCAAAATAAATAAACAAAATGCCCTATTTTCGGAATTGCACACACCAATTTCTTTTATTGCAACTTAATTAGAAACTACGTAGAGACCGTGTATATAAAGAATTTGCAGCCTAGAACAAATTAATCATAACTGCAGTTCTAAATATATTCCCAGCATGACATGGAAAGCTACGAATAAGAAAAACATCAAATAATTTTCCTAAATCTTCTCAGCATTATTTGCATGGAAAAATAACTAAAAACAAACTACTCCCCAAACTATAAATCGCAAGAACAGAAAAAATCCTCACATAAATTGTAAAGACTATCAAAATAACAAACTCATGAAAAAACAAAACTAAAAATAATCCTAAAGATTAATGCATGCTGAAGTACATAGTACATGTTTTATAACTAAAATTAGCTTATTAAAACGAAAATTTCAGGGGAGGTTGAAGCGGTAGCTACAGATGAAAACATGGCAGTTTCATATCTCTTTCTTTTCGGTGGTGGGATCTCCTTCTTGTCTGCGTAATTGGCAAACGTCTGCAATCGAGTGGAGATGGATTTGATATGAGATGAATTCTCATTTTTCTGCACAAATCGGTAAAGGAGATGACGCAAATAGTAGATGAGAGTGACAAGTGACACACATCCTGTCAAAACAAATATATCCATAAAGACTTTGAGGCTCAATCTGTTTGATTCCACTCCATTAGACACCACGTTGCATATGCTTTCACTTGAATTGAACCACTTCTCTCTAATTTGTTGCATATCTTTGCTTTCTGAAAGATTTAATATAGCCTTGGAAATGTCTGAAACCAACGGAAACCCTTTTTGGAACACCTGCACATAAAATTTGAATCAATCATACAATTTATGAACTAGACCATTGTTAGATTACTGGCAAGTTTATAGACTTACAAATCTGTAACCTCCTGTTTTGTACGTGGGACCAAGTCTGGCATAGTCATGGCATCCTGTTGACAAAAATAAATTTTGAGCAACAATTTGACAAATATGGCAGCCACCCCTCCGTTAACGGGGTCCCTTCTTCAGCGCAATGGCGTACTCTTGTACAGATGAATATGGGCGAAGAACATTTTCACTCACACCAAGTTGTTTTTCCAAATACTTGCCTATGAAGGATCCCTGGGAGTACCCGATTCGCAAATTTTGGGTGATTAGAGATTCAAGGCTCTCAACTTTTGGTACAATTTGTCTCTCAGTAAGTATCGCAGACAGGCTGGCGGTGTAACTAGACACTAATACAAAATCTACAAAAAGCCAAATTATCATCACTGCTCTACCCAGACCGCTTACAATCCTCTCCCCTGCGTAATCCACAAAATTAATTTAGAATTCGAGAGCGATGTAAATTGTAGTATAGATTGATCATCTGTAATGAAAAGAAAGGGATTACATCTTTGAGTCATGAAGAGCGTGGAAAAGGAAAACCTGCATATCAAAGACAAAGCAATTTAACCAGAAAAATATGACAGCTTCGTATGTTATAAAGAACAAGCTTAAGGACTCTACTAGGACAGAAACAAAAGAAAGCAAATAATTCTGGAATAAGAGTTGTCGATAGTTAACATTAATTTTGTTTGTTTACAGTTATGTAATTAATTTTCTTGTATGTACTTTGCTCTGTTTTTAGGCCTAGGAGATAATGGAGATAAAGGTGAAGAGCATAAAAGTTCCTTTACATAATTTTCTCAACCACATATAACTCATCCAAATCCTTTGAATATATGAATATATTCATGGTTACACAATCTAACATTTTAAAATATGAATTTATTCAGGGTCACAACGAAGAACCACAACTGTTTGGGGGGCTTTTCTTTCGACAGTAAGGATGACCGTACTCCATTGAAGGTGTAGACTGTTTAATATTTACCATCAATAAAATGCTCTAGATCAATTTTGAATTATTATATAAACTCGTGATACGATGTGAATTTTGAATTTTTCACATTTTTTTTTCCTGTCAATCACTTAGAAATATAGATTTGCACTGCAAAAATGAATAGAAAAAGCGAACTTACCTGCAGATAGACCTGGTACACGAGGTCATCGGAGTAGCCTGCAGTGGCATTGCCAAATCCATAAGGTATCAACTCATGGAGCAATTCATAATCCAATCTCCTAAGCACTGCTTTAAACACATCATTACAGAAGCCTGTAATCTCATTAGTCTGATTTTGTGCATCTGTGTTGGCATGAACAGGTTTTACGCTGACCAATTGTTGAAACCCTGGTCGCCAAGGCACCGCTATTTTCAGTTTCTGGTCTGGCACAGGTTTCACCCATCCACGTGGCGTCTTTCTCGATCCACCGCCCGAATTAACTACTATTTTATAAGCAATATTGAGGCCATTTTCTATCCACAACCCAATGACCTCATAACTACTTCCAACCACATTGATTATATCATAAGAGCACTCCGAAGGTTCTCCCCTTTCATGACTTACTCGAATAGAGCCGGTCAGGCCGAGAAAGTTTGTCTCTAGGATTTGTCAAGTAATTGCTCTCCACTGTCAGAAACCTTGAAATTCAAAAACTTGGTGCTGCTGGAGGCCTCTGAGAAACTGCCATTAAATAACTCCATACGCAGGAGGTTATCGATTACAATAGCAATTGCGCACACTGTATCATATGCAACAAGAGCGCGGGAATTTAATTCCAGGCTCGGTATTGTAGGATTCTGGGCTTTAAACCGCTGCTTCCATCCTTTAGCCAATGCATTCAGCCTTGACTCGTCGGTTTGTGTGAGTTTTATTTTTATCCCCAACACGCCATTCATAGAGAGCAGAGAAGTAGCGTTGATGGAATTCAATAGGCTGGCCAATCCGTCGGTAATAACCCATACATAATCACTGCTTATTATTCCTAATTTGTACGCCTCGGAAAACAGGCTTATAGCCAAATCAGGATGCAAATGCATAATGAACACTCGAGACTCCAGCTTCATCACCTCGTCCTGAAGAAGCCTTTGCATAGCGGATATAGCGGCCCTGGGTGAGACTGCAGCTTTGAAAACAATTTTTGCCTCGACATCTCGTAAGGCATCGCTTAAGGCGGGGATCACCCCTGTACCCCAGTTGTCATCCATGTACACAAGCCCCACATCCCTTCACCTATAGTATCGTATCAGCTCTGCTATTGCCCTCATTTGTATTGTATCACTGGGCGCCATAAGAATGAAATAAGGGTGTCGATGCATCGATAGAGATGGATTCGTTGCAGCAAATGTTACAATTGGAACGTGCGCTGCAACGCCCAGATGCGCCACGAACGCAACTACCACAGACGTTTGTGGGCCGACTGTGCTCACACATCCTTTTTTAATCAGTTCCAACGCTGCAACAGTCATTTCAAGGCAGCAGAAGAATGAGCAGAAAGAAAGAGAACTAATGAACAGATATATACGTTCAAAGATATGATTATGGTGGACAGAGTACGTGTTGTTACCTGCAGAAGCGCCTGTAAGTGCATCTTGTGTGGAGTCTCGGATATGAATGTTAAGGAGCGTGCCATTCAGAACGCTGCTGTTTCTGTTTACGTCTTCGACTGTCAATTCAATAGCAGTCCTTGCTATTTTTCCGTTAACTGTATCGAACGCAATTATAGCACCTATATTTATTGATGGACGATCCATTTCTCCCGGTGAAGCCGCACAAAACAAAAGAGCACAACAACGCAATCTGCACCACAACTTCACACCCAGAATTGGCTCTGTTCGCGATACCTACATTCTTATAGTGAGGTAATCTGCATTCGCGACCACTAGAATAGCTTCATTTCTTTGTATATCAAATGTTTAACTCTTTTTCTCTGATGGCAGGATTGGGATTCATCTGACTGAGTCGACCAACCGGGCCTTCACGTTACCAACTATAGCAGAGATAGAGGACGAGGTGTGGGTCATAAATTTTGGCTATTGGAAATGTGCGAATCTTCTTACCATTTTCCTCGCACTTTCCGAAAAGAGTGGTAGAGTGGAAAGAGATCCAGAAAAAATGGAAGACGCGTTGAAAAATTTGCATTTTCTGTTTACGTCGTCAGCTGTCAACTTCAATACCAATCTCGCTATTTTTCCATTAGTTAAGTCTAAGGCGATTATAGAACCCATATTATTTAATGGGCCATTCATTTCTGACAATGAAGCCGACCAAAACAAAAGAATCTGCACCGCAACTTCAAGCCTATATCTATACGCTTATGTTGAGGTAATCTGCATAATCGAACAGTAAGAAAATTTGCTTCATTAATTTGTATATCAAATGTTAACTTATTTCCTCCGATGTCTGGATGGGTGTTAACCAGACTGAGTCAACCAGACGGTGGCCTCACGTTACACTTGTGTTAGTCATAAAATATGACTACATGATTCACACAATCGACCTTTACACATTTTGGCAATATGCGAAACGTCTTACCATTTCCCTTGCACTTTCCCATGACTTGAAGACTGAAAAGAGAGGAAGAAAGAATATATTAGTACAGTTCTTCACGTGTCGGAAAACTGTGTTGAGACCATTAATACTTCACTCATTCATTTTGTCTCATTTTCATTTTTTTTCATTGGTATTTTGAAAATAAATAGTGATAGTTATTAGGAAGTAATTATGGTGTAATTGAGATTGGTGGTATTTGTTGTGATCAATGTCATTCTGAAGAAAACGGGATATTGAAAGGTTATGTATAAGAAACAACTTTTACGTATATACATGTGTATATATATATTATATATACACATGTACATGTGTATGTAAATATAAATATAAATATGTATATAAATTAAAATTAATGAAATATAACAAAAATGATTTAAAAATAAAAATTATAAAATTCATATTTCTATTTTAACTTTCATTATATTATATAATAAAACAAAAAAAAATTTTAAAAAAAATATATTATGTAAAAAATAAAAAAATTAAAAGCTAGAAACATTCTAAAATAAGGTTTAAATTTCATTCTTTATTTTAAAATAATTTATACAAAGGCCTCACATGCACGAGAAGAAGTGTAATAAATCTAGTAGAAAAAAATTTAAGTTTGTGTGATAGTTAACTATCCATGAAAACTATAAATTAATGTAAACTCCAGCTCGTACTTTATTACCATTTATAAATCCGAAGTGCTTGAAATTAGGGAAAAAAATTCAAAAATCCAAGTTTTTTGTTCAAGTTTTAACGACAACGGTTTGAAACGGAAATTACCACTAAGAAATAGTTGTCCGCAAGGGAAACCCATTTTGACCGTCAAAACGCGAAATGGTGGTCTCCAGTTGCATTTCTGGTAACTAAGGTTGTGATAGATAAATAATATATAAATTATATTTAGCCATATTCTAATATATTTGTCATATAAAGTCATGTCTCATGTCTTTTCACATATATTATCTATTTAAGGATCTTTGGATCTATATATTTGAATATAGTAAAATAAGTCAAAGCTCTATAATTTCAACAATTGGTATTAAAGCCATACTAGCTAATTCATGATGGAGAAATCAATAAAAGGTGAAAGATGATTTCCCCAAAATTTAAAGTATCATAATACATGATTCAAAAAGAGCTCTATGAATTATTCTTTCCTCATTTATTCTATTAAGCATTGAAATATTACAAAATGGTTGATAATGAAATCCATATTATTTTTTAGACCATTAAAATTATTGAAAATCACTATGCATTCATTCCATATAGCTTGAACAACATTTCCCCAAGTCCATAGTACAATTCTTGATCATTGAAAGAACACTTTAAAGAGATTCAATTTTACAAGTATTGTTTTGTGCTTACACGAACATTGAATAATAATATGGATTCTTAGCATGATCGAGTTTAAGAAACATCATCATATCATTTATTATCACCAAACACATCTACATTGAAATGGAGGCCCGAGAAAAAATTGTATAAGGTGTGGATTTTTTTTTGAAAGTGGAGTAAATTCCAATGTAAATAGCAAGTATATACATCATCTCATAATATTGGCACAACACAAAGTGCCAATTCATTCCACATGAACTGGGATAGATGCAGCCATCTATACAACAATTACTTGAGCCTCTTTAAATACGGAATTTACTATGTGTAAGGTGTGGATTTACTAAAGTGGCATAAAATTTCCAAATATATAAGGCTCAAGTTTGTGCCACAAAGTTTGAAGTGTATGTATATCATCTTGTACATTATGTTTAACAATAAATTTGAGTCATTATAAATATTCTTTGGGCTAACAACTCTTCCAAAGCAATTTGATCAAAGACAAGGAGATAAGGAATACAAATACTCCCTATATTTAGAATCCATTCTATTGGTGGGTATAAAGTTTTTATTATAAATAATAGGAAAAATATTTCAAGGATAAATGTTGAGCAAAGAGGAAATTATCTAAGAGAGGTTAGAAGCCACCAAAATCAATCAATTTATGGTTGGAGATAACACTATTGTTTATCTACAAATCTTTCCTGTTGTAATGATAATAATAAAATATATATTGTAAAGAATATTGGTTTTAAGATTATCAAAATAATATGGACAATGATAAAAAAGATTCAGGAAATTATGGATAAATAAGTTTAAGAGAGTCCATTAAATAAGGTATGAAGCTAGGAGGCCACACACACACATATATACATATATACATATATATATAAATATATACATATATACATACATACATACATATGCATATACATATACATATACATATACATATATATATACATATACATATAGATATACATATATACATACATATAAATACATACATATAAATACATATACACACATATATACATATGTGTGTGCGCGTGCATGTGTGTGTGTGTCTATATATATATATATATATATATATATATATATATATATATATATATATATATGTATGTATACATATACATATACATACATACATACATACATATATACATACATATATACATATATACAAACATACATATACATATATATACATACACACACATGTATATATGTATATATGTATGCATATGTATATATATGTGTGTGTGTGTATACATATGTATATATATACATATATATATATATATATGTATATATGTATATATACGTATATATATGTATATGTATATATACATATATATACGTATATATACGTATATATACATATATACATATATATATATGTATATATACATATATATACGTATATATACATATATACATATATATATATATGTATATATACATATATATGTATATATACATATATATGTATATATACATACATATATATATATATATATATATATGCGTACACACACACACACACACACACACACACACACATACATACATATATATATACATACATATATATATATACATACATATATATATATACATACATATATTTATATATATATACACATATATATATGCATATATACATATATGTATATATATACACCTATATATGTATAATATACATATATCTACATACATATATACATATATACATATATATGTATATATATACACATATATACATATATATACATATATACATATATGCATATACATATATATATGTATATATACACATATATACATATATGCATATACATATATATATATATATATATGTATATATATACACATTTATATACATATATACATATATATATGTGTATATATACACATTTATATACATATATACATATATACATATATGTATATATACATACACACACACACACACACACACACACACATATATACATGTACATACATACATACATACATCAATATATATATATATATATATATATATATATATATATATATATATTTATATATATGTGTGTGTGTGTGTGTGTGTGTGTGTGTGTGTGTGTGTTGTGTGTGTGTGTTTATACATATATACACACATACACATACAAATACACACACAAATGTATATACATATACATATATACATTTTTTGATTTTCAACAAAAGGTCATTAGCTTGAACGTGATATGTTAAAATAGAAGAATCATTACATTATGAGGCATTTCAAAACTTTTAGAAGGCTTCCAACAGCACTAGAAACCTAGACATATGATATCAATCATATCAAAACACAAATTTTTCTACTAAATTGACATGACTAGAGATACCAAAACATATAGCAAAGTAGAAGCACGAAGACAACACCCTCTATTTATTGACAGTGTGACCTTCATCATTAAACTAGAGGAATAGGAGGCTAAAGAGGATGATATGCAATGTGTGTAGCCAAAATTATCATGTATTTCTAAGATCCAATTATTATATTACTTAGAATAAGACCAATTACTTTCTTGTGAGGAAATATTGCCTGAGCCCTAATAGGTTTATAAAGTTAATGAAGTGCCCATTTTAAAGTAATGTACAGACAAATAACCTATAATTCTTCTTTAAATCCTTATGCCTACACAAGCCCTTGATAGATATTTACCCTTATTCGTATCATATTCTTTAATTTCATTATTTAACTACATAACAATGAATAGAAAATTACAAACATAAACTAAATCAAGTTAAGCTACCAAAACCTAATGATTGATGGAGGTCCATGAAATTAGACACAAAGAAGGAAACTATCTATGAAGGATATAGCAAGAATGGTTAGGTGGTATACAACATATCTTCCCTAACTAATGTTCTAATTGCCTTGGCTACAAATAAACAATCCATCATTAAAATTGTCAGAAACACTCTAGAAGTTATAACTCCAAATTTTGTGTACCCTAGATTGGGAACTAGGACAATAATCCACATATTTAACAAAAATACTTCTATTTCTACTACTTGAACAAAAAATAATTTAAATAAAAATTAATAAAATAACTTGATGAATAGTTTGCCCATTCTTGGGATGAAGGTGAAGTTCAAGTCAATGGGATGAAATTCACCGTGTCTATGGAGACTATTGTGAGTGTTATGGGTGTTATGGTCAATGGCACAACCTTCCAAAAGAAGCCAAAGATAAATTACAAAGAATATTTTAAGAGTTTACTAAGTTGAGAGAAAAAGTGGTATATTTGTAAAATGGTTTTAATAGGAATGACTTACCCTGTATCTAGAAAGAGGTGGTATTGCTTCTCATGAAGTTCATCACCTTGGAAAGTAGGTTAAAACCTTTTCACTCACAAATTTTCCCCATGCTCAACCATTTAAGGTATGGATTGAAATGAATTTTCCATATTAGCTTTTCTTCTCTATTTCTTAGTTTATAGTTATAGCCAAAATCAAAGATGTCCCTTCCCCTGCATCAGGGGCTTATTCTTCAAATTTATAATTTTCATCTAATTTTAACCCCTACTAGTGGCCTGACTTATAATCCTTCTATCCCTATTCTATGGATTGAGCTTTTAGATATCCTAGAGAGAAAAGAGACCCACTACACTCCTAAACCTAAAGGGACCTCTACCTAGGTTAACACAAGGAGAATGGATAAATCCAAGAACCCCCTAACCCCTCCCACTATTGTAAGGATTACTAAAGAGCCAAACAAAGAGGAAACTACCTCTAAGGATTTTGCTTCCTCCTAGTCTATTAGGTCGGAGTGCGCCCCAGACACAGAAGCTTCACTTAGTGAGCTTGGGTTATAGCATGTGCATTGATGGTATACTAAAGAACCCCTATTTTCAAGAAATATTGCCCTAAACTCTATTTTTGTCACCTCATCCTAATACACAGGCTGAATTAAAAGCCCTCGTATTTTCGCCAAATATTGCATTTTTTCATAGCTCGAATTAAAAAATCCCCTATTTTCATCGATAGACAATATATTGCACCCTTATTTTTGGGATATTTAACCCCTCAATATGAAAGCATGTGATATAATATTGCATAGCCAATGAAGCCCCCATGACCCCAGATTACCCTATTAACAAAGTGGGTACCCCTTCTTTTGGTTCCCTCCACCCTCACTAGTTAATTCATCAAGAAAATGGGATCTCCTTACCTTTATGAGGAAAGTTAACAAATTCAGTGATTACTACAATAAGAAATAATCTATTAGTCATTGGCTTTTGGGTTAGCTTAATATGGGTAAAAATAAAATTAACCTATTTGAAGCCTTTGCTGAAGAAATTTTTAGATCTTCTAATTGGGTAGTGGAGGACAAAGACTACAAAGCTTGTGAATTGGCTAATGATTTGGCCATTAAGATTGATAAATGGGGAGGAATGGAGGAGGAACTTAAGGTACTGTGAGAAGATTGACTAGAAAGGGGATATGAAGGAAATGGTGAAGGCAATTGAAGATATTCAAAGTAGCCAAGTGGCCCTTAGAAGAAAATTGGAGTATATGATTGTGCGAAACCATGAAATGTTTAAAACAAATTCTGCAACTCTACTGGCCATTCAAGAGGAGATTGACAAGAGGTAGGCTTGGATGAAGATGTATTTGGATTCTTCCCTTGCTATTGGTTTAGAGGCATCAATTTCTATGGTGAAAGAGACACCACATTCACCTACTATTTCATCTAGAAAAGGATCTAGCAAGCAATTCTCATTCTCCAATAAGGTGAAGGTTGTCAGTCGGGACTAGAAGATTGATCATCCCTCCAGCAAGTAGCCCATTATTTCAATCCTTAAATGGGGGTGGATCTATGTGTTTTTTATTTTGTTTGTATATAGTCTTGATGCCCTCCTAAATGGCACAAGATTAGTCCAAGATCAATCAACACAAAAACACACAAAGCATTAGCGTTAGTCAATCGAAAACTAATCTAAAAAGGCATACCAAAAGAGAGACTATAAGCATGCAAGCATATTTAACTATCAAAGCAAACATGATGAGGCATCTCCAAATACCTCCTAACATACTCTTAGTTCCTTCTCCCTTGTTCCTCTCCTCTCCAAGTTCCAAAATAGTGTAGCTCTCAGCAGCTTTTTGCACTATGGATGCTTATGGAGGATTGAGATTTATAGAATAGCTCTAAATATGAAATGAAAAGCTATTTTAATGCTAAAATGAAGTATTTTAACCAAAAGACAAGATTTAGTTATGCTATGCTAAAATGCTCTCTAAAATGGCTATAGTCTAAATGCTTACAAGTTTTCAGGATCTGGATTATGAAGGAATGGGCTCTATTTATAGGAAAAATGGAGCAATGGATGGTTGAGATTGAGTAATCTCAACAAGGGTCAGGATTGAATGATTTCAAATCCATGTGAGGGCTTTCAACCCAATCCTAAGATGACAAGTGTCAATGTGAGATAGGTTGAGAGGAGAGGGAATAAGCATTAAATGCCTGACATGACTCTGGGATTTTAGAGTCAATGTTGGTTGAATGAATAAACTCTTTATTCAAAGAATAAAGCTTTTATCCAATGGATAAAATCTTGTGCAAATGTGAAATGGATGAATATGGTCAAACAATAAATGTTTGGGGAGACAAGATTGAAATAACCATAAATGGTTATGTAAGAGCCATAAATGGTCATGTAAGAGCCATTAGTGGTCTTGGAAGACTTTGGAGGTTAATTTGTTGAACACACAAAGCATTAAATGCTTTTCAAAGACTTTGGAGTCTTTGAGAAGTGACTCCATTTTGCTTAGGAATGTGACAATAATTAGGGGATGGATTAGGCTAATCAGGAAGGGGTTAGAAGAATCTAGAAGGGGATTAGATTTTGCAAGTGGATTTGGTGGGTGAGGGAAAATAAGATTTTATTAAAATAAAAATTCATTTATTTTAATAAATATGTGCAAGTTGCATTTGTAGGAAAATGCAAGTGGGGGGGGTTTTAAAATGATTTAAATAAATGTTAATTTATTTAAAAGAGGAAAAGGGGGATTTAATTAAATAAATTGATTTTATTTATTTAATTGATGGGAATTTGATTTAATGAATTAATTAAAATAAATTGAATAATTTATTTAATTAATAGAAGAATGTTTGGGGATGAATTAATTAAACATTAATTTAATTAATTGATGGCTAGTGGATTTTTAATCAAATAAATACAAAATATTCATTTAATTAAAATGGACAGATTTATGTGACTACAAGTCTCATCTATCTTTGGGTCTTGTGGTGTTTGGTTGTGGTGCTTGTTGGTTTTTGCTCCTTTTTTGTAGTTGGCATTGGGATTTTGGGCTCTCACTCCTCACGAGTCCCATACTTTTCCACACTTTCTCATCTTTGTAGAAGTTATGTAATGGTTTGGGCTTCTCCCAATTTAATCAATCACATAAAGAAAAAGTATAAGAGCCACAAATGATCTAGATTTTTTTCATTCTTACCATATAGAACACATTAGTTACTAGTAAGGATTCTATTATTTAGGAAAAGATACACAAATGTGAAAATTTTAAGGAGGAAAATATTATTCCCAAAAAAAATTATAGTGCCAATTATCTTGCTCTATATTACCTTTTAGTGCTATCAAAAGTTTGTATCCAAGATTTAAACTATAACTCTAATATTTCAAGGTAGCCCGAATGTGGTAATCATTTGTGTTGGAAAAAAAGATTTTCCTTTGCTAAAATAGTGAATATAAAGTATCTTTTTACAATTGTAGGAAATTAAAACTTAAGAAGTCTCTCAATTTAATATTTGTGTGTAAATCACCAATTAATCCTTGACTGTATGTTCCTAATTCTTCTTAAGAATTAATTTGGTCACCTGTAGTGATTCAACATTCTCTAACGATGGATTACCATTCAAGAAATCTTCCTAGAAGAGAGTTGTTTCTCCATTATTAATTACCTGTGAAATATTCAAATGCATTACATTGCTACAATCAGTAATAAAACTTTATATTAGGGTTTGCAACTATGAAATTTTTTTTGGCTCAGAAGTATTTGAATACTTAACATTGTATTATTTTGAACCACTTAAACTTTATCTCTGCAAAGATGTCCAATGCCCATTTTGCACCTAGTGCAAAATTTCTCCCTTCAAGATTTTGTATTCTCACTCCTCCATCAATTTCATCTTCACAAAAAATATCTAGGAAATGAGAGGTATCTTGAAGTTTCCATTTATTACTATATTTCTTTTCAAAATTAATTTATAAATTCCTTCTCAATATCATTCTACACAAAATTTGGAATTTTTAGGACTGAAATGATATAATCCAAGATTGCATATAAAATTACTTTTGTCATAGTAATCTTGGCTACCAAAGATGGCCATCAACATTTGCAAATAGAAACTCTATTTTTTATTTCTATGAGTGGTTTAGTCCAAAATGTAGTATTATAAAGACCATGAAAAAGTAGAACACCCAAATATTATCAAGGAAGAGAATCTTATTTGGTATTTAAGGATTGATAAAATTCACACCAAAATAGAAAGTGCGTTATTTTGAAAGAATATTTTGTAGTATCCAAACTTCATTATTTTCTTTGAAATCAAACAATAATATTCAAGAACCTTTTTAATGAATTTTACTTCAAGGACTATTTCCTAACTAAGCAGAAGAGTGTCATCCACAAAAAGTGAACGATTCAAATAAATACTCATTCTTGGTATAGTAATCACTTTCTATTTATACTCAAAGTGAGAAGAAGAAATTGATCTAATTAAAGATTTTAGCAATGAAAAAGTAAAATTTGAGATAATGGATCTTCCTATCTAACACCTTGTATAGAAAAAAAAATCCTATAGGACTGCCATTGACAAGAGCTAAATTTTTTGTTTCTAAAATACACTTGAGAATGAACCCATTTGCACCATTTGTTATCAAATCCAAATTTATCGAACATGTTTATTAAAAATATCAATTTTAACTTATGCTAAGCTCTCATAATATCCAATTTAATAATTGTTTTGATTTTTTTTGCAATACAATGAATGAAGAACTTCATGTACAAAAATAGAACCTTCTACTATTTCTTTACCTACAACAAAACCTCTTGCTCATCTGCAATAATTCTCAGAATAATTCTTTTTATTTTACTACGATAGCTTTAGAGAAGATCTTCCATATTGTATTGCAAAGTGAAATAGGAGGAAAATCTACAAATGTAGTAGGGGTGTTCATTTGGTATAAGAACAATAATCCTAGTGTTCATCTACTTTAGAATACTAGTGTTTATATTTTAATCTTCCAATGCTAACTAGATATCCTTGCTCATAAAATACCAGCATTTTGTAAAAGGATAGCTATGAAACCGTTTACCCCTGGAGTTTTGTCTAAAGGAAAAGGAAAAACTACAATGTGAACTTCCTCCGTAGAAATTAGTGTCAATGGATTCATGTTGTCTTCTTCATTGACCAAGTGAGGAATTTGTTGTAGGAGCTTTATTGTAAGAAATTCGTGATTACTATCCAGAATATGTTTTTTCTTAGTTAGAAAGCTAGAGAAGAAAGAAACCGCCTCTTTTTTCATTTTCTCTTCATTAAAACTCTCACTATGTAGTAAGTTGGTGAGAAGATAGTATTCGATTGACATCTGATTTATTGTTGAAAGATGAAATAAATAGGTGTTTCTATCCCAAATTTTGAACTATAATTCTCAATTTTTGGTGAATCATGTG
This sequence comes from Cryptomeria japonica, assembly GCF_030272615.1. NCBI lineage: Eukaryota > Viridiplantae > Streptophyta > Pinopsida > Cupressales > Cupressaceae > Cryptomeria > Cryptomeria japonica. The sequence continues at coordinate 544,530,283 of NC_081412.1, read as the reverse complement.
CTGTCTGATCTGTCTGAATTGCATTCTCTTCAAATACATAACTTGACCCTTGAATATCTCAGAATGAAAACTTAATAGATGATCAACATATTATATTTGCTATTGTGTATATAGGGTCCAATTATGAAAACTTAATAGATGATCAACTTATTATATTTGCTCTGACTAAGTATAGCCCTTATAGAAAACTTATAACTATACCTGAGATGTTTGGAATATAGATTTTACACTAGATAATTGTCTTAGAATCAACATAATTGTCTCAGAATCAACATATAGAAAACTTATAACTATACTTAATATTATCTCTATTATAGGACTTACCTTCGACTATCAGAATCAACATACATAAATTTGTGTCAATAATAGGATCATCAATTAGTAATTGTTTTCAAACTCATATGCTTACCAATTGTAAACATTTTTTTAAGTTATTGTTTTTTAATTTAGAGTAACATTAGACCCTTAAAAAATCACTGATTGAATAGCTGCATCAGAAACTAGTCTATAACAATGAGCATTCTTTAAGTTTAAAAATAATTCATCTCTACTTTACCAAAACTAAAAAGATCTAGGAAGAGAAGACATTGTACTTCAATAAACATTAAACCATAATTCATCAAAGGAACATACATCTTGTCAGAATTATCCACTAAGATATACTTAAACCATAGGGAGATAGATGATTTGTGAGTAAAAAGAGAAATATTCTTGAGACGTATAAATTAGTAGCGACTTTTAGTTAGTTGAGAATTTTCAGATATGTGATATTATTATTTCATTATAAAGAGAGTTAAGAAAATATTTTCTTAGTATGAATATTCTGTAAGTTTATGAGGGCTTAGCCTAAACAAACAATTATTACATTTTTTTTCTTATGAAGAATAAAGAAATTAGGAGCAGATAATCTGAAGTCATTGACTTCGATTATATAAGTCCATCTAATGTTAGACACAATTATTGCCTCCTTAATTAGTGGTGCTCACCTACACTAATTTAGGAAAATCATTGAGTATAATATGCTTATTCAATCTATCTAAAATATACCTTGTGAAAAGATATTCTTATATTATTTTGAGAAATTATGATTTTGAGAAAAAATGAGGTGAGTTGTTGTTATGTGGATAAGAAGGTTAGAAATTGGTCCTCTTTAGTATAATGTTAAAGTAAACATTTAGGCATTACAAACCTATCTCTTAGACTTGATAGATAAATATAAAACCCCTTGCAATTATAATAGTGATATCTCTAAATCTTATAAATAGTTCTAGGTATGAAAGTTTTAAAAAATAATAATTAAATGATTGAAATCATGAAATTGAATCATCTTTCATTGCTCCTAAAAAGATATCATTGTTGAGTAAACAAAAGATTTGATTAAACCGAAACTAGGTAGTTAGTTTATGAAAGGATTAGGAATTGAGAATGTTGATTCAGGGAATTGGATACAAAATTAATGCACTAGGTGGTAATTGAAAAATCAATTATCTTAAGAACATTCTTCTACACTTCATATTAACGACTGCATACATAATGTTGAATCATGCTACTCAATTTATGTCAATGGGATCTTAGAATGAAGTGTTTAAAAGAAGAAAATAAATATTCTTTTGTGGATGCTTTAAAGAGTTATTTTGTAGTTATTCATTGTATTTTACTTCTTGTAGTGAATTAAATGATCTGTTATTATTTCTTATTAAAACTGTAATGTGTAATTTTTTTTTATTGTGATCAATAATTTTAATTTTTTTGGAAATGAATAGAAGGGATAAAGTCATCTATATGAGATTATTCATAATAATCTAATAGGAAAATAAAAAATCTCATCTTAAGTGCTTAGTCTCAACACAATGTAGTTCTTGAATAATTACAAGAAGAAAACATATATATATTTTATTTACAAATGTTCTAAAATGTAGTCCATAGTCATTCATTCTAACCTACTACTTGAAGTGAATTAAATAAGTTGCTAATTATTTTTTCTTAAACTATAAAGCACAATTCCTCTCTTGTGATAAATAATTGTATTCTTGAAAGATGATTATGATAGATAAGATCATCTATATGAGTAGTTAGAATGTCATTTAATTTTATTGCCTTCCTCTAATAATGTAGAAATTGACAAGTAATGAATTTATTTACTTATAGAATTTATAATTTGTTAATTGTTATCTTTTAATGATAATTGGTTAGAGTGATTCCTTTTCCTTTCAAAATCTTGTATTTATGAAGCACTTATTCATACATTAGTTGCTTTTTTTATTTTATGTTGTTAGTAAACCTAAACAAGAAGAGAAACTTAAAAAAACCCTAGCAACATTCAGTATATATGGTGTCTCTTGCTTGTGCTTACAGGTAAATTCAAGTGATTGAGCTACTATATCTAATTCTTAACAATGCTGCAACAATGGCGTCTTTGGCATCGACCCTATAATCACAAAGGAGAAATAACTAACATTGTGGAGATAAAATCCATGTCCCGAGAAATCTCCCTTGGATCGATAATCTAATAAGATAAATTCTAAATTAGCATACATCCACTAGCGAAACCATAGAATAACCCCAATATTGTTTGGATGTATGTGATTTCCTTTCTATTTCATTATTTTAATTTGCATGTTGTGATTCTCTCATTGAAGACATGGGTTATAAGTGATGTGAATCTAGGAATAGGACATAGATTGAATTAGGTAAACAAGCAAGGGGCTAACATGGACCCTTTTGATTTATGAGATTCCCAACGTGGATAGCAACCCTAGAGAAACTATTTAGGATAATGACTCTAGAAAGGGTTTCATGCTCACTAAACAATTTACATCAAACCTAGTTTGGAAACAAGAACTACATAGGCCTTGATCCCATTTGGAAGTGGTGTATGTAGGTAGTCTAGGGATGGAGCAACTCCCTAGTATGCAAGCCATCGAGGATGGGGATTTAAGAAGGATAATCATTAATCAAGACAATGGTTAAGTGAAGGGGGGTTGGGTTAATAATTCCTATGATAAATGTTATGATAAATTAAATTCATGTATACTTGGAAGGATCTTAGATGGATCGTTTGATACCCCAAGACAATATGCTAAAATTTGAGGTGGATTTCAAGCTAATTTTAAAATAATAGCTGTAAGGACATCGACCTTGGTGCACTTTCAATGACAAGTGTAGTTTTGTTAGTTCAAATTTTTGCCTTTCTCAAATAGCTTTAAAAAAAATGACTCACAATGCCTAGAATGAAAGACAAAATGAAGTAACTGTTGGAGGGATTTCCACTGAATGGATAATCCTCCTCTAAATTTTAGAGGTACAACCCCCTTTTATGATATAATTTTGGGTTTCTTTGGGATGTTCTTTTAACCGAAAAGAAAAAAAGGAAACCAACACTTGCACACAGCTATGACACAGATGCAAGATGCAAATGTATCGACAAAGAGATACAGGGATAAATAACACAAAGTTCAGTTCTCCCAACACTGACATGAAACCAATAGGAAAATGACAACAATCTCTTTCAGGTGTGAAAATTTTATATTCAAAGATCATTAAACATTCATACTAATGCAGCCATAATCGGTAAAACCCTCAAAGACAATTAACCAGCTTATGCAGTAGGAGTAACACAATGAAAGTAACAAGAAAAATGTAACAAGATTACATAAATAGATCATATTATTTCCTTAGAACTTCCGGTAACCAACTGGTTATCATCATACAATCATCATAGAACATTCGATAATTAACCAGTTACATGCAGGCTACAAGCCAAACACAATCCAATCGGGACTCTCAAAATCAACCAGATCACTAATTACCAATCTCAATCCTTATTTCGATTTCTACTTCCTCTATCCTACAAATGATTACATAGTACCATATATATACCCTCTAGAACATATCCGGGTTGACCATAAAATATTACATTTACCAATGCAGGAAAATGAAACGTGTAACTAGGTCAGCCCCAAGAATGAAAGAAATCCTTCTAGAAAATAACAACCAAGAAGATCGGATCAATAGGAAGGTTGGCCACATGCCGAAGAACATCGAACAATACCCCAAATATATCCCCATGCAAAGAACCACTCCAGTAAGGAAGGAAAGTTAACCGGTAAGCACAAGAATTATCCCAGAAGCTAAAGACAGTCAACTAGGAGCGATAACTAGTCAGAAAAGAATCCAAATGGACTGAAAAATATGGAATTAAGCATATGAACCAGCCTGGAAACTGAAAATAGGATCTACAATGAAAAAAAAGAAACTACCAGTACCTACCGGTAAGAAAACAGAAAACTACACACCGATTTGAACAAGAACTAAACTTAAAGGAAATATTTTTGGTTGATGAAAGATTGCTCATAGATCGGGGGTGCTCCTGAATCAGACACCCTAGGTAGAAAGAGATGTTCTATGAGAGGCAACTCATGAACATTAAAAAGGATTTAGAATAAAGACCCCATGCTCATTTCTGATCTAGATATCTTCCTTATCTACCAACCTCTTCTTTAGCTCCTTTGGGATCTCAATCGACTTCTCTAACCCTTGACTCTCTTTGTTTCTCCTCCTTTACTTTAGATCTGCACATTGTCTCTACTTACTGCTCTCTTTCTTCTATAACTCTAATTTGTTTCTGCTGCAAGATCTCATCAGGTTTGTCACCATAAAATTTATGTCATCTGGTTCCATCTGTCCATCAGGTTTATCTATTATATCTTTTTGCAAACTCATGTCACCTTCTAGTATGACCTCTAGAACTATTTTCTCAGTATTGCAACTTTTCTCAAGACTCAGATTCTTCACCTCTTTCTCTTTCTCCTTCAAATAATTTAATGTGAACTTTTGCCCATCTTTCTTAATAGTGATTAGGCTTCTTCTATAGTCATAGATAGCTCCTCTATCAAACTGCCAAGGTCTTCCCAACAAGACACAACAAGCACTCATAGATACAATATCACACAAAACCTCACCTCTAAAAGACCCAATATTAAAATTTACCAAACATTGTTCCTTTACTTCTATCTTTTGATCATTGTGTAGCAACCTTACCTTGTAAGGACAAGGAAGTTTGAGCCTCTTTAATACAAGCTTCACTACCATATCTTCAGATACCAAATTATCAGTACTTCCACTATCCACAGTAACCTTGCAACACTTACCACTTGATTTACACACAGTCCATAAAAGACTCTTTCTCTGAGAAGAGCCAATATCCTCACTGCTTTGCTCCATCATGACTCTTCTAAACATAAGGGATTCTCCTTGCTCTGATGTACAGTCAGTTTCGGTAACTTCACCTTCTAGTTCCTCATTTGCCACACAACTTCTTGCCATTCCTTCCTTACATTCATAAGATCTATGTTTGGTTTCTCCACACTTGAAACATTTGCTGATAAATTCTCTATCAGTACTGCCATTGCCTTTCCTCTATGTTTCTTGTTCTGGTTCTTTACTCCACTTAGTTTTTTATTCTTCCTCAACTTTCTGCTTCTTTGTACTCATCTGTCCCTTGAATCTCTCCTTCCCTCTAGGGTTATTTAGCTATCTTCTTATCACCTTCTCCTCAGCCTTGAAAGCATACTAGTAATCTTCTTCAGTTATGAAAACCCTCAACATGCTCATCTCATCCCAAATATTAAATGCAAGTCCATTTGTGTACCTCACCACCTTTTCTCTGTCCATCTCTCTATGTCCAAATCGAATAATCACCTTGTATAATTCCTCAGTATACTCCTTCATAGTCATGTTCCTCTGTTTCAAGTTTTGCACCTTCTTGAACAAGTCCAACTCATAGTCTCCTGGTATGAACTTGGTCTTCAATCTTGCTACCATTTGTCTCCACTGGGTGATCTTCATTTTACCATTCTCTACTCTGTCTTTCTGCAATTCTTTTCACCATAAGGCAACATGCCCTTTCAACTTAGTCTGTGCCAACTGAACTCTTTGCGGGTCTTTGAAATCCTCAAACTCAAAGTAATCCTCCAACTCTCTAATCCAATCAATCAGATCCTCCGGGTTTAGCATTCTAGAAAAGTTTGAAACTTCCACTTTATGTACTTTACTCTCTCGTGCCACTTCTCGTAGGAATATTTCCTCTCTTCTATCTTCCGGTCCTTTAGTCTCTTTTGCTTCAAGCTCTTCACTGACTTCTTCATACTCATCCTCAGATTCAGGGTTCCTCTGCAAACCAGCCAATGCATTCCGAATTTTGTTCCTCATTTCATTCTTGAAGTCCTCCATCATTTGCTCTACCCTTCGGGGGTTTGTCCTTCTAGGCTGCATCTCCTCTTCTGTCTTGGTAAACTCCGTCAACTCGGCAATCTAACTACCGGTTTAAGTTGTCTCTCCTCGGCGATCAATTTAACACATGTGTAGCCTACCTCCAATCGGCAGTCTTTCCACCCAAAGGAATGCCTCAAGGTTCACAAACAGCTCTTCCACTAACCGGTTCATAACCAGCTCTAATATCACTTGATGTAGCCATAACTGATAAAACCCTCAAAGAGAATTAACATCTTATGTAGTAGGAGTAACACAATGAAAGCAACAAGAAAAATGTAACAAGATTACAAAAACAAATGATATTATTTCTTTAGAACTTCCAACAACCAACTGTTTATCATCATACAATCATCATAGAACATTTGGTAATTAACCGGTTGCATGTAGGCTACAAGCCAGATACAATCCAACCGGGACTCTCAGAATCAACCAGATCACTAATTACCAATCTCAATCCTTATTCTAATTTCTACTTCCCCTGTCCTACAAATGATTACATAGTACCATATATATACCCTCCAGAAAATATCTAGGTCGCCCATAAAAGATTACATTTACCAATGCAGGAAAATGAAACATGTAACTAGGCCGGCCTCAGGAATGAAAGAAATCCTTCCAAAAAATAACAACCAAGAAGATCGGATCAATAGGAAGGTTGGTCACACGCCCAAGAACATCGGACAATACCCTAAATAGATCCACACGCCAAGAACCACTTCGGTAAGGAAGGAAAGTTAACTAGTAAGCAGAAGAACTATCCCGAAACCTAGAAACAGTCAACCGGGAATGATAACTAGTTGGAAAAGAATCCAAATGGACTGAAAAATCTGGAATTAAGCACACAAATCAGCCTGGAAACCAAAAATAGGATCCTCAATGAAAAGCAAGCAACTACCAGTAAGAACACAAAAAACTGCACACTAAGCTGAACAAGAACTAAACTTAAAGGAAATATTTCTGGTTGATGCAAGATTGCTTATAGACCAGGGATGCTCCTGCATCACATAATTATGACCTAACATAACAGATAACAGTTGCCCAAGAATTACTGTAACCGATATTAGAAAATCACAACCATAAAGCGGAACAAATAAGCACAAAGTCTTAAAAACTGCCTTTATTTCTTGGGCAAAAAAAACCACAGATTTCAAAGCCTCGCTTCTTGTACAATAAGTCAAGACTGAAAGAAGAAAAACTATCTATCCCCTTTACCATGACAAAAAATCAGAAAATTTCCCCCCTTGCTGAGCATAAGCCTCCGAAGAAAAAGAATTCCCCCTGCATGGGAAACCCCCTATTTTCGTGACCTTTCAACTTACATAGCTGATTCTTTAAATTCATCATAGAGATGAAATACACGAACTCCTCTTCCTCCCGTAGGCATAATGTTTCAATCCATCAAAATGAAGTGAACATTATTAAAAACCAAAAATATTTCAAAAGGAGAGTACTTATCCTAATGAAAAAGATTTCATTGTCTTATTTCGCTCCTAAGGACAAGTGGCTCATAAGGAGAATCAGTTATGTGATAGGATCAAGTTCCTGTGGGTTCCTTTTTCTAACAGGTGGATGAAATATGCTGCAACCATCATCACTATGTGGAAACTCTACTGCTGGATAACCAATATTTTTAATCTGTCTTTGACTTCGTATGTCTTGTTATACCTTTATGATTTGATGTCAGATTAGTTTGCCAACAACTACAACATTGATAACGACACGAATATTTCATATTTGTAACATTCCCATCTGTCACAATTTTAATACCTTGCTTCGGCTCGTAATTTCTAACCTCATGACATCAACAAGAAGTCCATTCTATATTTAGAAGATTAAGGAATTGATAGCTTGCTCTTCTCTCTGTCAAATACAACTAGTTGAACTGAAGAACATAGATACTACTGTAACTTTTCTTCAACAATTGTGGTCTTGAATTCAATGTCATTCCACTCCAAACAATCGTGCTAATATTTTGTATAGTTGTTTACACATTCTTTAATACCCTTCAAGTAGTAAGATCGACGAATGTTTTTCTTCCGACAAATGGCACAAAGAGGCTTTCGGTGCTGTAAAAGACACCTACATCTTTTCCAGTATTGATGCCAGTTTGAAAGCAAGGTACAATCTCTACAAGTGTCGAGACCTGTGGCAGATGGAAAGGGATCATCAAATGCGGCCGACTGTATTCGAGCTCAATATTAACTCAATCCCATAACTGCAAATCTTTAAGCTGCCCGACCACAATTTTCATACCCGATAAAATATATATTATCGGCATTTCAAATGATTTCAAAATGATATTGGGCCCGATGGGTAAAGTGGGAACTGATAATATGTCGGGCTGCTTCCATTGTTGGGAAGTCGGCATAAACTGGAACTTTCGAACCTTTTTGCTTTTGGTTTTTCGAAAAGCTCCGACCTCCCCACTATGCTCTTCATTCTTACTTTTACTTGGTTCTACATTTCACAAAGTACCCGACTTCCTGACTTGGCACTCAAAATTTTCAAAGTGGGGCTTGTTCATTCTGCTCGATCAAGGTTACTGGTAGCCGTAAATATACATTTTTAACCTCCTTTATTGAACATATGAAACTCACAGATGTACTTGTGAGATTTATCCAATTTCTTTCCAAGGATATTAAGGATGCATTTAGAGATCAACCAGGTTACATTCTTAGGGCAAAGGTAGAATCTGAAAGTTTAAAATTGAGCAGCGTTCTAGAATGGAAGTAAAAGTTTAAAATTGGGGCATACCAAAAGTGGGCCAACAACTTTTTAAGGATGTGACTCAAGAATCTGGATGGTCCTGAAGAGTCATAAGACTCTGGTTAGAGCACATACCCATCCCATGCCTAAATGAAGATAGATGCCTACCTTGGTTCAGTGGATGCTTGTTGTGAATGAATAGATGCCTAACGCACATAGTTAGATGAATGAAATAATACCTATTCTATGTGCATAGGAATACACGAGTATATCGATGAATGAGCACTTAATAACAAAAAAAAATTAATAACACAAGCAAAAAAAAAGCTAGTGACCTCCCATCAAGGAGAAGAGATGATTAAATGGGTACTTACCTTCTATAAAAAGTGTACTAAATGAGTCTTTAAGACTGGAGTGATGACAATAATGCATAATGAGCTATAAAGATTTAGCTTGTGAGTCTGCTTAGTGTCAAGGTGGAGTGTGTTGCATAGTGATGCAAGCTTACAACTGAAAGTGATATTAATAATGTCAATAATGTATTCAAAGTTTCTAAAGATAGATTCTAGATAAGATTTTTTAAATGGTTTTAGTAAATTTTCATAGATGGTAATTTTCATAATGTAGAGGTTTCTTTATAATTTGTGATGTACTAAACTATTGAACTATTGTGTTTTAGAGGTTGCAACCTCTATAACATACTGTCTTCTTATATTGTACCAACTATTGAACTATTTGTGATGTACTAAACTATTGAACTATTGTGTTTTAGAGGTTGCAACTTCTGATTCCCAACACACCATTCATAGAAAGGAGAGAAGCACCATTGAACCAGTCCAATAGGTTGGCACATGCATCGGTAATGATCCATACATACTCACTGTCTATCCTAGTTACCAGAAACGCGACGGGAGACTTCCGTTTCACGTTTTGACGGCCGAAACGGGTTTCCCGTTGCGGACGGCCGTTTCGAATCCGTGATTTTCGTTTTTCCAGCAGTTCTCGTTAAAACTTAAATAAAAACTTAGACATTTTTATCTTTTCCCCAACTTTGAGGTGGAGTTTACATTAGTTTATAAATGCAAATAAAACCCAAGCTGGAGTTTTTAACTGCCAATAAAGTCGGAGCTGGAGTTTACATTAGTTCGCAATTTTTGCACGTCTAATTAAATATCACACAAGTTTATTTGTCCTGATGATTTTATTATACTTATTGTGTGAAGTGTTTTATACAAATTATTTTAAAATGAAAGAATGAAATCAAAGAATGTTTAAAATTTTTATAGAGATATATGCTTTATAATTTTTATTTTTAAAATTTATTATATTATATATATATAATCTGTTTCTTATAAACAACCTTTTAAACTTCCGTTTCTCGTCACATTACCATTGCCATTACATTTCTCGTTTCTCGTTTCTAGTAACATAGCTGCCTATCATTCCTAATTTGGACGCCTCGGAAAACAGCATTAAAGATAAATCATCATGCATATGCACGATGAATACTCGCGACTCCAGCCCCATCAGCTCATCCTCAAGAAGCTTTCTCATTGAAGAGACGTTGGCCTGGGGAGGCACTGCAGCTTTCCAAACAATTTTTGCCTCCACATCTCGCAAGGCATCGCTTATTTGCGGGGATGGCCCCTGTCCCCATATCATCATACACAAATGCCACATCCCTCCATCTATACTCCTCTATCAGCTTTGCTATTGCCCTCATTTGCATTTTATCATTGGGTACTGTACGAATTAAGTAAGGGTATCGATGCATGGAGAGAGAGGGATTCCTTGCACCAAATGTCACAATTGGAACATGGGCTGCAACGCCCAAATACCCAACGAACTCAGCCACCAGGGATGTCTGTGGGCCGACTATGCTTACACATCCTTCTCTTATCAGTTCCAATGCTTCAATATTCATTACACAGCAACCCACTACTATTCTGTTTTGTTCAAAAGAAAAAACATGAACACAAAAAGAGAGCAATAATAAACAGATATATTCTGTTTAGAGGATGTTTTCTTACCTGCTGAAGCGCCTGTTACTGCATCTTGTGTGGATTCTCGGATATGAATCTGAGGATGGTGCCATTCAGAATGCTGGTATTTCTGTTTACGTCTTCAACCGCCAATTCAATAGCAGTCTTTGCTATTTTTCCATTGGTTGTGTCTAACGCGATTATAGGACCTATATTTATTGATGAACAATTCATTTCTCCCGAGGAAGCCGCGCACAATAAAAGAGCAACCAACACAATCTGCACCGCAACTTCATACCAACAATTGGCTCTGCTGGCCATACTTACACTCTTATGGTGAGATAATTTGCATAATCGAACAATTCCTAGAATTGCTTCATTACTGACAATAGTGTGGGGAAATGGCTATCAGTCCTTAGAATGTGTCGAAGTATAGATATTTGGTCCATTCTAACAGAATGTGGTTTCATACTTGGATTGGGACAATATGAAAATATGTAATTTCATAATTGAATCAGGACAATATGGGAATCTTCTTACCATTTGGATGAGATGCGGGACTATCCTTTCATTAATCATAAAATATGACTATTTTGATTCGGACAATGTATCTAGGGGAAAGGACTCAGTAGTTGTGCACCTTAACTTTGTGCTTCTCAAAATCGTACGTAGAAATTTCAAATCACTCCGATTTTTTTACAGCAGCTTACTTGGCAAATCCCCTGCTTATAACTAAGGTTTCAGGGCCACGTCATCAAATATGATGCCACATCAGCATGCTTTTTGCCAAGTTGTCTAAAACAGCCCCCCAAAAAAAGTGAGACCAATAGGTGTGCAAAAGGGCCCCAATACTTGTGCAGCTTGGCATCACATGATTGGTTACTTTTCACAACAAATGGTATATTTCATTCAATTATTGGTACTTCTCATACAATTATTGGTGCAATCTTATACAAAGGTTGGACATTAAATCAGCAAGTATGGAAGTATTAAATCAACAACTTCTATCAAAAGAATTGGAACGCGCTCAACTACTGGGTCCTTTCCCCTATACACATTTTAGTAATGTACGAAACTTCCTATAATTTTACTTGTAGTTTTTGAAGAGCTGAGTAGCAAAAAGATGGGCACAATGAATAGAATGGTACCAGTATTTCACGCGTTGAAGGACTTGGGTGAGACTACTAATACTCCACTAATTCACATTGTACCTACATATGTAAATATATATTAACCAGTTGTTTATTTCGGATAATGTACTAAAGTATAGTTTTTTCTAATTTTGTTTTTATATTTGTTTAAGTTATTTAATTTTTAATTTTTATTATTATATTTTACATTTATACAAAATTATTATTATAAAAAAATTGGTTTAGATTTAGGAAATATAAAATTGTGGTATCTCATAAAGTCTAAAATAATTGATAAATAATCAAATAGTAAAAGCTATAACAATCAAAATTTAACTACTCCTACTTTCCATAAAATAAAATACACAATCTCTTTTAGTGGAGAGAGGTCAATAGTTGTTAAGGGTTCAATAGTTGTACACCCAAAATAACATGTTCATTCAATAAAATAATATGTTCATTCAAACAGGTATTGTTTGTCATAGTGAAAAAATATCATTCTCACGTGTACAATTATTTGAGTAGCAATGTTTATGAATTGAATTATTTCATGTTAATAATTTGTCTTATCACAAATATAAAAGGTAAGCACAATAAATACCTTGTACTTTTCCACGAAATGTGAAGAATTGTCAAAAAGTTTTAGTGTCCAACTATTGGTCCATTTGTGGTGGATATAAAAGGTAGGGTTACGCAAGATTTATGATTACTAATAGGTATTTGATCCATTTATCTTGCATATAAGTTGTATTTTAAATAAAATTATGATATTATATTAATAAAAAATGATAATTTTTTTGTTGAACTATTAGGAATTTTTAGATTATGTTTTTATAGAATCTTTTAAAAGTCATTTTAGGACACTTCGCATTAGATGTGCTAATTTGACAACTTGCATGATGAATAACACCTTCAAATTCCATTTTACATTTCTAAAAAAAATTGTCTTACGATATTTCTTATAATAGCTACATGTTGAAAAAGTTAGTCTACATGACTAATAGTCCCTCTCCTACTACTATCCTCATCTATATTAATAACATAAAAACATATAAATTCAATCTTATGAATAAAAATCAAAGCAAACTACATAGACCTCTCACCTAATAACTTAATACAATCATAATTTTAATTTGTACCAACCAAATTACTCTTTGAGGTCTTATTTTCTTTAATCTCAATATCATCTTTCTCTCTCTCTTTTCTTGTGTTTTTTTCGCAACGTCCAAAGAATTCTGGAATAACACGTTAATGTTTCTTGGTTATCACCTCAACAACAAGCTTTAAAGAAATGTAACTTCGTTATGACATGCAGGTGATCCAAAACATAGTTAAAATAGGCCTCACCTTGTTCGACTACATCGTCAACATCATTATCAAAAGAGAAGAACTCATTGTGATAGAAAGAATAGCTACGCATGACGGAAACTAAGCAGTATCTGTAGCTTCTTGAAACACATGCACATAATCTTTATTGAAATTCAACCAATTTTCAGACCATGTATCACAATTAACAGTCTTTTATAGAAGATGTTGCCTCTAGAACCAATCATAATCAACATGCATTGCATGCACCAGATTTTGTAACTGACAGAACTAAAAATACTAAAAATAAATCAATGCAGATTAAATGCTAAATTAACTCACTAAAAATATAATTAAGCATTGTCTTCAACGAACTGCAGTGACTGGCTAAGTATTACGGTGCATGACGGTGAGGCTAGGTGCATGGTGGTGAGGCTCATGCATCGCATGCCAACAGTATCAATGGTATTCCATCACCCACGACTGTATAACCCAAATTTAACAACAATTTTCGAATCACTTCATGAATGCGCACACTAGGAAACATGTCTAAACGCTTGGGAAACTCCAAAATCCTGAGCTCTCACCTTTTTAATGTAAGATCTTTAACTTTTCTTATCAATGAACATCAAACATTCCGTCATTGCCTCCTCTTCTAACACCTTCCTCATCCTCCAATTTGAGACAAATTCCACATATAAGTATTTACCTAAACCACCAACCCTCCAAAAGTGAGCACTGGAAGTAGAAGCCATGAAGAAACACTATTGTAGATATCGGGATGGAATTTGGTCTTCATTCTCACCTTCAGCTTCTTGACAGACTCTGGTTATTGCGTAGAGAATTTATATGCTGATGAATACGAGCGTCCTGTCATCATTTTCGTTAGGATATGTATATGTAACCCGTCAGTTTAGTCATTGCGGATCTAGACCGGAGGAAAATCTGTAATAGAGGAGAGGGCTCTTGAGAGCTCTAGTGGAGGAAAGACATAAGAGAATTCAATACGTGAACAGAGGATTCTGTGTGAAGAAGTTGAATAGTTAGGCCCTTCTGCAGGTAAGTCATCAAATTTAAATATTCTTGTGGTGGGTGATGAAGGTTATTACAACGATTGTACTTCCTTCATCGTTATTACTACAGTCTGATCCATTGAATCTATGATTGTGTTGAACTAACCTCTAACCGATAGAATTGTGAGCAATTTTGGTAGACGTCAATCTTTTATATGCCCACCGTCGGTGCCTTGCATTTAACAAAAATCTTCTTTTTCAAATGTTATATCTTTTGACTAAGATCATTAAAATTATCATGTCTGCTGTTGATATACATAGTATTCACAATGAAACCACGACATTTAGTATTGCCCTGTAAAGTCGACTTAGAACAAGTCCGAACACCCTCTATAATCAACATCAAAATCGTATGCTTGTATTATTTCTCTCTCACTTCTTCTATCTCATTTATATCTTTTGATTGAGAATATATCTTTTAAGTTGTGATATTTTTTTATTCTAAATTAGTGACCCACCAAGTATTTCCAAAATTTGACTAACTTGTGCATGATTATCAATATTTTCGTTTCATAAATGGAGAACTTTATTTTGACTTCAGGGATCTTTTCTCTTGAAATCATTCAAATGGTTGTTCTACATGAGCATAACTATCATACCTTCTCCCAATATATCACATTATAAAGTGAAAGGAAAGTAAAGGTGACAACCAAAATTTAGTCTATCAAATATTATCCATCCTTCAAACCCTCAAATAAATTCTTATAATATAATGGCTTTGGTCTTCTCCATGTCCACCTATACTACCTTCATGTTATGAATAACTCACACTTTAACTCCTTACCAACCAATTTTATGTTTCTAGAATCCATAACACTTCATCAATATGTAATAGCTACTATTCCCGTATCTTACAAGAGATCAATATGTCATCAAAGAACACAATGATTTCATTTCTAGTTGATTGTTGAAAATTTAATCCATGCATGATTGGAAGGTCACTAGGACATTTGTCAAGCCAAATAGAATGAAAAAAAAAAGTCATGGTGCCCTTAATGGCAACAAAAAGACAGCTTTTGAATATTATCCTCATAAACTTTGATCTAATGGTAGCCTAATTAGAGATATATCTTTGAGAAATAGATTACTTTGTGAGGATCATCTATCAATTTTTTGATCCTAGGAATGGGATTTGAGTTTTTTATATTTTTCTTGTAGTACTTTATAATTAATGTAAATATACGTTGTGGAATCTTTCTTCTTCACCAAAACAATAGAGTGATAAAAGAAACTTGACCTAGGTCTAATGTGTCCCATTTCTAGAAGTACCTTCATAGAATTTCAAATTTAGTTTTCATATCTCCTAGGTTATTGGTAGGGAGTACTTTAATGATGGAATTTACACCCTCCTCTAATTCAATGAGATGCTCAAAGTCTTTGTATAATCATCTCCATAAAGGAATGTTATTGAATTCTTTACTATTCTTGTCCAAGATGCTCAATATATCCACATGATTATTTTCCCTTTATTAAATTTTATTACAAACACCAAATGTTGAGTTAGCCATGCATATTTCCCATGATAAAATACCTTATCTATTATCTTAGCTAATAGAATCCTTAGCACTTTATTTATCATTTATTCATATTAGCACTTTTTTCTCTAATTGAAACTTCATTTCTATATCTCTTTTAATCCTTTTGTGGTCTCTCCAAATAATTTTAGCCACTAGATACCTAGCACCATATTTGTGTCTCCTATACTTACAAAATTACTCATTTTTCATATTAATATTCTTCAAACTTAGCATTTAGCAAGATAATCTTTCTATTTTATTACACGATAAAACTATTAGTCACCATGACACTAGACCCTTAAAATATATCATCTTAATGCATTTCTTGGTAAACAATACCTTATCAATGAATACAATTACCCTTTAGCCTTGAAAGACCCAAAAAATTCCAAAGTAGTTCTACCTTAGAGTATTAAGGAGCATGTGAAGAGTTTCTCTACATATCACTTCTTCCTCTTTTAGTTAATCTTCCTTTTATCCTATCTCTTGTGTTTCTCCAAGACATCTACATCAAAATTATCATTGCTCCTTGTAATTGATGCATAACTCCTTCTTCTCAATTCATTCCCCATCTTAATGTCTATCTGTGAGTGAAATTTTTTGGTCTATTGCACATTTTTTTAAAATTAGTTTCTTTTCGATGAAGGTTTTATTCTAGAACTTATTATTTGGCATAGAAATATCTAGTTCCAAATATTTATTTATGGTCTCTTTATGATGTTTTGCACTATTACCAATATCTTCTAAAAATTTATTACATATTTATCCACTAGATCATATTGTTTGCGCTATGTCAATTTTTTGAAATAAACTTTACAGTACTTCCAATCAAACTTCTTAATCATTTTTTTATAATTCATTGTATGAGATGAAAAATCCATGACCTTAATTGATTAGATTATGGTATAACACTCATGTGTAGTGCCCTATAAATGCAAGGTGGAAAGCTTCAATTCTTCAACTTATGCCATCAATCTAAGAGATATATATGTGTCTATGTTATAAACCAACATCTGAATAAGCATCTATTAAATGCATCATAGGGAGAGGGTCTCATCCTCCCCGAATATTAGTGCACATCTCTCTAAGAGAACTATGTATTGGGCTTAGGTTAATAAAAATTCTTCATGTTCATGGTCTAATCCCTTTGATTCTCCATAAGAAAAGCTCAATATTCTATACAATAAACCTTAATATCATCAACATATTTTTGGTCTCTTCACTTTAGAGCCTCCACCTATAATGCCCCGCCAGGAAACCCCGAAGGGATTAAACTAAAACACTAGATAAGAGTGCAAATAACTTTTTTTTAAAAACTTTAATAAGTTTAAAGAAACAAAGATTTAACAATAAGTTTAGATTACACAACAAAAAACTTAACTTATCACCTAAAGGGTTTCCCAACTTGGTTAACTAGGTTACCACTAACACTACTTAACATTAATTAACCCAATTAAGTTGATTAAACTTAATAACATAATTACTCTTAATCAATTGTTAATTCATCAAATAGTCTTAAATATAGAAATCATATCTAAGTCTATACATTAGAAAACTAACCAATACATTACATCTAATATTCGATTGAAACAAATGCATTAACATTAAATTTCTATACATACATTGCTTGCATCATAAGAGAGAAATTACATTGCATTCCATATATTACTAAGTTACAAAGTCAGATAATGTTACATTACAATTTACATCTTGCCATGAAGGCATACATATCAAATTAATAACAACTGACCATGAAAGGTCACTGGTATACAAAGAATGATCCATGACAAATGGGATCCAACTGGATAACAAGACCATCGAATCCAATCACAACTAGAACACCTATGAAGCCAACTCCTACAAGAAGGGATGAACACACTCCATGGAAATTGGCACTACCACCCAATCATGTGGCTCAAAAAGAACCACCCCACTGTGCTAGGAGATAGAAATAAGACCCACTAGCAACCTATATTTAGGCACACACACATGGTTGAAATCACAACATCAGAAATACTCACATGAAGTAAAACTCGTAGAACATGACTCCACATCAAAATGAGGTGAAATCAACAAGTCTACACACTAGTGACCATAAGGGAAATTGTACACGGAATTCAAAATGATAGAAAACCACTTGGCCAAACAAGCCCTTACACATTGTTAACCAACTAACAAATCCTTGACACGAGACATGAACAACCATGAAAACCACCACATGACAACAATTAACAATCTGGCCAACGACTTGCAGTTTCAAAAATAAATGCGAATACAGTAATTAAACACGCATCTTCGCTAATCTAAATTGACAATAATTTTTCCATTTCATTTAAATGCAGGTCAACCAAGGTTTTTTAATTCATCTATATTTCAAATTACAACATTTAAAAATAACCATTACACAATAAACTAAACAGAAAAATTTCATTTATATATTTAGACATATTTAATAATACAGATAAAAATATAAATTAATTTATATATCTATTCTAGTAATATTTATATTTCTCCAAAATAAAAATATTATTAAATTCTCAACTATAACTATTTCTCTTATTTCATTTTTCCAAATTTCTAAATAACATTTTTTTTAACCACAAAATATAAAAATAGAATATATATATATATATATATATATATATATATATATATATATATATATATATATATATATATATATATATATATATATATATATATATATATATATATATATATATATATATATATATAATAAAATTTATTAAATTAAATAAAAATAAAAAAACCATAACTAATTTTCATTTTTAAGCACCATATAATGGTGATGCCACTCCACGTAACCCTTCCATGAAGGGAGGTGGTGGCTTGGGGGCCACGACGTGGTCCCCAACCACAACCTTGGTTTTGGTTGGTGGCCACATCGTGGCTGCCCAGCCACAATGCCCCCCATGGGAGGGGAAGCCATAGTTCCCCTCCCATGGGGTATGGGGTGGTTTGGGCCACCACGTCACCCCCTCCAAAACAAAAAAATAATAATATATTTTCTTTTATAATATATTTTTTTTAATTATTTTTTACAAAAAATAAAACAACATTCTCAGAAACTAATGAAACCCAGGAAATATACACTTTGAAATTTTCTTAGTCAAAAAGATAACAACAAAATTAAATTCTTCTATTTCATATATATATTTTTTTAAAACACAAACCCCCAATACTAGTATACTCAAAAAAAAATTTGAGTCAAATAAACAAAGGAAGGATAAATTTTTGAAAACCATTTCCACTCCCAAGCAACCAAATTTGGGCAAATTTTGCCAGCATAACCCCATACAGGGTGAAATTCAACCAATTTTCAAACTTTCCCCAAATCAAAACCATAATAAATAAACTAATTTTCTATTTCACAAACAAATTGAATACTTCCAATATGAATTCATTTTCCAAATACACAGTGATCAGTTATTCACAAAAAGATTCAACTTGAAACTAATTTTTTTTAACAAATAAGAAATGATTTGGGAAATGAAATGAAACTAAATGGTTTTAAATTCCAAATTTGAATGCTATTTTCCTTTTCCAACAAAACTAAAATGAGTTTGCAATCAAATGATTTCAAACACACGTAGATTTTCTTTAAATTAATAAACTTGGAAAACAAAGGTTTTACAAACACCAACCTTAATAAGCTATCCTAGAAGATAATATGAGAAGAGCTAAATCCTGCAACTGAACAAATTCTTCAACCAGAGATGAAGACCAAATTTCCAACCAAAACCATTTTTTTTTTCTTCCTATGAAAAACCTGGATAAATAGAAAATTTCAACCTAAAAGTCTATTCTAGGTTAAAATTATTTCTAACCAATCAAATCATTTCTCCGAAAGTGCATTTCCAAAAATGTCTTTTTCTCAAAAATTTCATTTTCCCAATTTAATTAAAACTAAAAATTTTATTTCTAAAAAGTCAATGAGGGAGATATATATTTTTCCAATTTCTATTTAATCTTTTGAAAAATGCATACACATGATTTAATTTCACAATTTAAAATAACAATTAATCAAATTCCCTAATTTAATGAATTGAACCAATTGATTTAACAATTTATAATACTAAGAGGTCCCAATTAATTTTAATCCCTTTATTTAAATATGCAAATAAAATACAATAACTGATTTAAACACTTTAAAATTTAATAGTTAATTTCATAAACACATAACACACAACTCAAGTAAACTAGATAAACACGTGACCTACATACCAGACATAGGGAATTGACAGATGACTGACAATGCTCACTATTGATATTGGTTAGGGTTAAAATCTAGGGCCTTATAGCTATCTCCTCTACTTCCATTAGGTCAATAAGGTATTCTTAGACTTGTGAAGTCAGGTGGAGATGATGCCCCGTACTTACACGGTACTTGTACTTGCAATTCCCTACATCAACGAACCGCGTATGCATATATATACAACTACGGTAAACACACTGATGAAGGAGAATCGTGGCATTCCATGTCTCACCGAAGTGAGTGAAGGAAAATCATCTCCTCGCACCCCATACACTTACAAACATGAAAGATGTATATAACACATCGCACGTATAAAATAAATGTGTCAGTCCATGTCAGTAATCCAATAAAATAACATTTAACTATTAATAAGAAAATACTTCATGTACAACATACACTGCAAATCAAATTAAAACATAACACATCATAGCATAATGTCTGAGTAAAATATCACAATATAATGTATCCACTAATATCCACTGAAAAAGTCAACTGAAGTCAAACTTGAATCTAAAAAGTCTAATTGAGGGAGGAGTACTACATCTCCTTGTTTTAAAAGATGAGTTTGGTGGGTCTTGACATTAGAATAATGATTTTCCTTTATGTGTGACTTTGAGTTGCATCGAAATTATTACCCTCATAAGAACTTTATTTATTTGTTGGCTATCTAGGTGCTTTCATACTACTAACCATCTTATGAATACATTATGTCATCTTATTAATCACTATATCAAAATTCCTCCCAAGACAATCCTTAAAATTGTATGTGTTCATTTTCTTGTCTATTTTTGTTGTGTTTTTATGCTCTTGACAAAATATTTAAGGGTAAACTCTAAATAGACAACTTGGCAAGATCACTAGATCTCATAACACTATAATGTCTTTAATAAAAATAATTATGCAAATTTGATTATTATCCCACTACAAAGATTTATTAGTTATATAAAAACACTAGAAAGGGCTATTATTTAAGAATATTTAATAAAAAACATATTAAATTTAAGAGGACAACATAATATTAAAAATATCCAAGGGGTTGAGCTTAACTAGTTAAAACACTGGCTTCTCACTGTGGAGACCCAGGTTCAATTCACAATAGGGACATCTGAAGTGGTATTCTAAGTTGTGACTCTTGGCCTTCCATAGGATGGGGAAGGTCTTGGGGTCAATCTAATCAAACATAATAATAATAATTCAAAGATATGTAATGGGGATGGGACCCCCTACTGTGTCCCCACTGGTTCATAGCTCCAGTCAAAAGCTATTCAGGCTTCGACCAATTACCGATAAAAAACAAACATAATATTAATAATCATATTATTTAAGAAGGGAACATAATATTTGATCTTCTTGTTATATATATATATATATATATATATATATATATATATATATATATATATATATATATATATATATATATATATATATATAAAATATTTGATGACTTTATGATGGCAATAATGATTGTATTACATCTAAATGATTATGTAATAATTGCAATTCATACCAATATCAAAGAAACATAAAGTAATATAACGAGACTAGAGTTCACATCCAATGAAGGTCAAGTATAAACTTTGTTTGAGATCACCATTTTAAATCACAACATGGGTTCACATCCGAGGATATTCTTGCTTAAACACAAGTGCTCAAAATGGACTTTGAAAGAAACTAGGTTGAATGTAGATAATGATCTTGAATGAAGGTGTGTTGAAAACTTGAGTTGTTGTTCCTTGTTGTCATTAATGTCAAACCATCTTGTATTACCATTGATTTTAACCTGTCTTGTATTGATATGGAAGTAAGAATACTATAGCAGATATTTCTATATGTGGGAAAGAGTTTTTATATATTGTGTTAAGTTTACTCGTATTAGTATGTATTCTAGTAGATGTTGTGGTGTTTCTAGAAGACTAGTAGAGTGGAAGTTTCTATATGTATGAAAAATATTAAATATCTTAGTGAAAGAATGCCTTGAATTCCTTTGATTTCTAAAGATTATATGCTATCATTATGCATATGATGTCTATGCTTTGTTTAATACCCAATAGAACTAAGAGGAGGGTTTAATCAGTCTGAAACTTCAAAACAGTTATTAATAAACTTATTCAATATCAACATTTTAACCATGAACAAATCAAATAGAAACACATGAGCACATGATATACATGGAAAACCCAAATAGGGAAAAATCATGGTGATAATCTCACTCACAATATGAACAACAATATTTAATTTTTTGGCTTAGAGCCAAGGAGCACTAACACCTGAAGGACTTGTAGAACTAAGGTGCACTAGCTCAGGTAAGATACAAAGGACTTGTGTAGTTGAAGAACACTTCTTTAGGAAAAGATACAAATTATTGATGAAGGACCCACTATCAATCAGCAATGAATGAAATAGTTAAACTGAAATTAAGAAAGATTCCGCAGATCATGAAATTGTCCTTGAATAGTAATCAAGTGACCACTAACATGACAAACATATGTGACAATCTTCACTGTCACAACACTCTATCTAGCAGAATCTATTCTTTTCAAAGTTCTTCCCAAACTATCTTTCACAACATCATAAACTTAAATATTCTTGCAAATCATTTGCATACACTTCTCACACAATTCACTTTTCATCCACACTCAATTCATCCTTTTGCATATCTTTATATGATGCACAACATTAAAATCCAAAACAAGGGTTAGCCAAGACTATATTACATAAAATAGGCCACCTGAACCAAAAATACTTAGATTGGCCCACTTCAAGAGAAAGAGGAAACCAAAAGATATCACAATACATCATCCCATGAACAATCTGACAATCCAAACATGCTAGCACATATTCCAAAGGACATTACAATACATGGCATGTGGATATAATCAACCAATCGACCACATAACTACTTCTGATGTAAAATAATTAATGTGGATCTCCACAAACCAAAGTGAGACCCAAATAATCACCTCAACAAATCTTCCAACAAATATCCAAACCAAAATAACATGATCAACTAAACTACAATTTAATTATTATCATATCTAGAGGGCACCAAAAGCTTTCTGAACCATCCTAAATACAAGATGTCACAACCAACACCAAAAGAGTATTTGAAACAAACTCAATCTAGATAAACAAGGTCTAACAAAGCATATCCAAACCAATATCCATTCGAATAACCAGATTCCACATTAATGATAGCCATACAGTCTCATGCTTCTAACATGCTTTGTGTACATTGTACAATCTATTTTGTAGATTCTCAATGGCTCAGTTGGTTGAGCTGATTATTATTGTTTTTTACTTTAACACTATTTGTTAGAATAAGGCTGGACAAGGTTAGGATGCCTTCTAATATATGGATCTAGGTGATGTGGTTTGGAGGATTTTTTCATGTGACCAATGTAGTGTTCTAGTTCAGTTGTCAAGTGGCAACTTGGTTTCAACAAGTGAAGTTATGATGTTTTGAGTTCTAGGTGTTAGCTAGTCTAGTCTCTGGTTGATTGTGAAGTTTTATTTTACATGTGTCATATTCTTTTGGTGTGGGTTTCCTTTAGAGGATGTGTATGACTAACTTTTTGGGTCTCACCATGGTGTATGTAGATCCACATTGAGTTTCATGCATTGAAGAATGTTTTAGATTGACTAGCTGGCATGCTTCATTATTCATCAACACCTTTTATTTGATGCTAATCTTGGAGGATGTCCTAGTGTGTGTGGTTCATTGTAATCATTTTTAAATGATTTATTCTAATAGTTTTGGGCCTTCTCTATCTCCTAGTGTTGACAACATTTGATATTTTAGGTCCAGGTGGTTGAATTTATGTAATAATGTATATTCTATTTCTGGCCGACCTAATTAAGGGTTTTGATGATTAAACTTGTATATAAAGGAGCATAGATGTATTAGTGTGTGTGGAATGGGTGTGAAGTGATTTTCCAAAGGTGTGAAAGATCTACAAGTAGATCAAATACTGGAGATGTGGAAAAGGCTATTGTGAAGACCTTTGATGATGATATTCTTAATGTGATAAAGATAAGAGATTTCATTCTTGAATCAAAAGAGTTTTTCATAATATTGTTTACTTGGCATAGTGGCTCAAGATTTTTTTTATCAGGAGATCTTGTTATTTGCAATTTAGTTATTTATTTATGTGTTAAAAGATAATGATTCTCTTGGAAACTTTTTGTATGTTGCCTGAAATAGTGAGTTTTAGTTGTGCAAGTCATTTGTATCTTTCCCTAAGGTTGTCTACCTTAATTCTACAAACCCTTTAAGGAGTAGGGTGTTTTCAAGACAATATTTTAATAGATTATATTTATAGTTTGAGTTAGATTCTCACCATTGTTTTTCCTTGATTGGGTTTTCCACATAAATATAGTGTTGTGTTTCATAATTTCATGATTTATTATTAATAGGATTATATGTTTATGATTTAAAGTTTGAAAATTATTATTTATTTGAAGGTATGGACTGATTCCCCAAACCACCTCTTAGTCCTGTGGTGTTTTCAATGATTGGTATCACGGCAAGGTTCCCCCTTTGAAGCTTAGTTGCTTGAGGAAGAGCCATGATGGAATAGGATTATTCATTCAAGGCTCTAAATTTTGATGCCACAAATTATGCTTACTAGAGAGAAAGGATGGAGTATCATTTCGCTATAATGTAAGCTAAGATCTAGGAAAGAATTAATAAAGGTTATATCGCTCCACAAAATAGTCCTATAGCTCTAAATGAAATCAAATAATATGAGAGCAATGAAAAGGCTACTATTGTAATTGTTTTCCTTCTCGAATGATGCAATATTCGACAAAATTACAAGGGATAAGTCAGATAAAGAAATTTGGGAAAAGCTAAAGAATATATTTAAAGGAGATGAGAGGACAAGGCAATAAAAGATTACAAACCTAAAGCATAAGTTTGAGAATGTGAGAATGTATGATGATGAAAAAATTTAAGGCTACAATCATTGTGTGAATGAAATAGTAAATGCTCTTAGAAGTCTTGGTGGATTGGTAGAAAAAAGTGAGGTTATAAGGAAGAGAGTCGTAACAATACCCCAAATTTATAAACTAAATAAGTATGTCACTGAG
Source organism: Cryptomeria japonica (assembly GCF_030272615.1). Classification (NCBI taxonomy): domain Eukaryota; kingdom Viridiplantae; phylum Streptophyta; class Pinopsida; order Cupressales; family Cupressaceae; genus Cryptomeria; species Cryptomeria japonica. Next base: position 544,504,930 of record NC_081412.1, on the reverse strand, counting down.
AAAAGAAATGACATGAATAAATATATTGTGAATCAACTTATTGGGCTATTTTCTCCCTTTGAGATCGCAAAATTAAATGACATAAAAAACAAAATGGAGATAGCATCCAAAGCCACAAAGAATCCTGAAGATGAATGAGAAGAGAACAAAAACTTGGATGATATTGAAGAAAACTTTGTAAGAATATTGAGGAGAGGAATTTGCAAGTATGAAGATAATTTACCCCTAAAATGTTTTGTTTGTGGAAGAATATGACATTATAGTTCTAGATGTAAGTATAAGGAATATTATGGTGGAAGACCTAATGATTATAACAAAGGAAGGGAAAACTATAGAGGGACTAATAGAGATATTAAGGGAGATGATAGAGACAATTAGAAGATAATTTTGTGTTCAACAAAGGCTTACTCATTTTAAGAAGAAGAGAACTCGAATGAAGAACATTTCTTCCTAGCTTTAGAAGGAAAGAGTGATGGACGATTTGGAAATTAATAAGCCAAATCTGCTCCACATACTAAAGTAGAACCAAAGGCATGGATCATCAAATCCAAATGTTCAAATCATATGTATAGTGATAGAGACATGTTTATTAACCTTGAAAAACATGATGGTGGATTAGTCAAGTTTGCAGGAGAGGAAGCTAGACCAATTTGTGGAAAAGGAAGAATGTTCATTGATGGTAATCATAAAGCTAATGATATTTTCTATGTTAAAGGTTTGAGACATAACCTATTATGTGTAATTCAAATACATAGAAAAGGGTATAAGGACATATTTCATGGGACTGGATGTGAAATTAGAAAGGGAAGCTCTAGAAGATTGGTTGTAGAAGGTGCAATAACTAGTTTCAATGTCTACTATGTAAAGGACAATAATAAAGATAATTGTTTGTTAGCACAAGTCTATAACCAAACTGAGAATGTAACTATAATTGTGGCTACTCCTACAAATATAATAAAGATGAATATCTTAGTAGACAAAAGTTATGCAAACATTGTAGAAGAAGAACTAAAAAGGAAAACTAAACCAAGATAGTGGAACTAGTGCCTAAGCTTGTTAACAAGAATCTAGTAGAAGGCAATTGGAATTAAGCGAGTAAAGAAAAGGTCAAGAATGAATCAAGGAATGCCAGTCAAATTCTTTACCCTTAGATCCAAAACAAAGATGTGTTTAAGAGATCTCATACTCAAATTAGGTACTCATCAACTTTCAATGGTAACTATTTTTCATGCAATATGATTGGACATAGAGCTAGTGAATACAGAAATCAAACTAGATCTCAACTATTTAATGGTTAGTGTTACATTTGTACAAAATTGTCTTCGGGATAATAAATGCAAAAGGAGAATAATGAGGAATTCAAATTTTATAAATATTCACTTTCAATGGATGTTGTTATACTTGTAACAATCTAGGTCATAAAGACATTGAGTGTAGAAGAGTTATCAAAAAATGTGGAAGTATTAGAAGAGATAGGAATGATAGAACAAATAGAAGTGCTTATCAACAAAGTTTGGTATGTCGCAACTGTAACAGACTTAAACACATTGCTAAATTCTATAGAGAAAAAGTGCGAAGAATAGTCCAATAAAGAAGATTGATATCAATATAAAATATGGTAAAGACACAAAAGATGTGGGTGAAGGAATCAAGAGTGGAGGAAAAATGTGGGGATGGATCTACACCTTTTGGTGGTGCCAATTCTTCCTCCAATAACTAGATAGTATGCACTATTTGAGAGGAAGAGAAAAACAAAAAACGTATGACCTCTCTTGTGGTTTTTTGTTGAAGGTGTTTTTATCATGGTAGATATTATTGTGTTTTCCTCTTCATTTGTGTGGTTTCAGAATTCTACAAAGAATTATTGATACATGGAGAAGTTATTTGGGCTCCTAGATACTATTGGATTGGAGCTAGTTGGGAAGTCAATGCAAGAATGTTAAAGAAAGAAATGAAAAAAGATAATACTTAGAAAATCTGATAATAGAAAGGGAAGGTGTATCTGTTTAGATGGAGCCATCTAGTTCTTGTTTTCTGGATTGATGTTGTCTATGCTCTCAAGAGAGTGGATAAGGATGAGATTTATTTCTTGGACATCCCTGTTAGGGGGAGTAATGTCATCTCTTACCACATTTCAAATGTGTTGTACTCACTAGGAGAAAGAGTTTCAATTATAGGGAGAACCATTCAATGTTGTCTTTGTTGTTCTTGATGTCAAAGAGGTGTAATGATAGTAATCTTGATGAGATGCATAATGGTTATCCTTGATTAAGTAGTGTCATTTATAGAAGAAAGATGTACGTAGTTTCATGATGTTTCATTATGGGAGTTAGGAACATTTGATTTGGTGATCTAGAATGAACTTAGATATTTGATAAGGGAGAAGGAAAAGATTGTGTTTCTATGTTTGTCAAAGACTTTTTTTTGCAGAGTAAAACTGGTGACCCACCTTTGATTTGGGGAAAAAAATGAGAAAAATTTGTGTCCCGACAGTTTCTTTTTAGTGTCATGAATGATAATAGGATGTTGACAAGATATCCTGTTTGTAATCCCAATATGGGTGTAAAAGATATTTGGTGTAAGCTACATGATCATTGAATCCCATGAAACAAAGGGAATTTGTTAATTGATCTATGTATATTATACTACTAATTTTTTAGTTCCTTTGTTTCTCCAATGCAGAATTGGTTGTTGTTGTTTTTGACAATAAGGTTATGGTTCCCTTTGTCCTTAATGTCAAAGGGGTAGAGATATAAAGGTTGAGTTCACTTATTTTTTGTGGTACACATTTGTTTTCCTTAATGACAAGAAGGGATAATGTTGGAAACTAGAGTTTTTGTCCCTTGTTATCATTGATCTCAACCCATCTTGTGTTGTCATTGATGTCAACATGTCTTGTATTGATATAGAATAAATAATTGTATAGTAGATATTTCTATATATAGGAAAGAGTATTTATATGTACCATGTTGAGTGTTCTGGTATTGGTATTTAATCTGGCGAAGATGTTGTGGTGTTTCTAGAAGACTGGTATAGTGGAAGTTTCTATGTGTAAAACTAATATTTAATATCTCAGTGGAAGAATGTCTTGCATTCCTTTGATTTCTGAATATTATTTGTTGTGATTCTACATATGATGTCTATAGTTTGTGTACATTGTACTATCTATTTTGCAAATTCTCTAAAGCTCGGTTAGCTAAGTTGATTACCATTTTTTCTAATAGTAAGGTTGTTTGTCAGAAAAGATCCAAAAAAGGTCTGGTGGGTTCGAGATATGTGGATTTAGGTGCTGCAATTTAGAGGATTTATTCATGTGATCTATGCAGTGTTCTAGTTCAGTTGTCAAGTGGCAACTTGATTGGTAAGTGAAGTTATGATGTTTTGGGTTCCATGTGTCAAGTATTCTAGTCTTTGATTCACTGTGATGTTGTATTCTACTTGGATCAATTTCTTTTGATCTAGTTTTTCTTTTTAGGATGTGTATGGCTAATGTTTTGGGTCTAACTATAGGTGTGTAGATCCACATTGACTTTCATGCATTAGAGAATGTTTAGGTTGACTAGTTTGCATGCTTAATTGTTCATCTCCACATTTCATTTGATGCTAACCTTGGAGGATGTGCTAGTGTGTGTAGATTGTTGGAATCATTTGGAAATGATTTATTGCAACTTTTTGGATCCTAGTTAAGTTTTTGGTCAACCTAGTTAAGTTTTTGATGATTAACCTTCTATATAAAGGGTCGTGGATCTATTAGTGTGCATGTGGAATGGGTGTAAAGTGGTTTGCGAAGGTGTGAAATATTTACAAGAAGATATTGTATAAGATATGTGTGAAATATTGTTGAGAAGAGATTTGATTATGATATTCTCAGTGTGATAAAGATCAAAGATTATGTTATTGAATTAGAAGATTTTGTCATGATATTGTTTTCTTGGCATAGTGGCTCAACATCAGTTTCATGATTAGGAGATATTGTTCATTCTAATTTAGTTATTTATTTCTGGCATACTAAGAAGAGAACCACTGAACCAGTGCCGGAAGGAGATCACTAGAAAACACCACAACAAGTATAAACAAGGTTCCATAGTAGAGGTAGGGTAAAATCAACCCAATGAACTTATAGTCAAGCTTAGAAACAAGGTCCTCCATGCCTTCGAAAGGTGCAAGGAGAAACCATTTAGGAGAAACCCTCCCAATCACTATCGTCATAGCCAAACAACCTCTTGTCACAATAAAAAAAAAGCTCCCATCAAGGAAAATAGAAAATAAAATAGGGCCAAATCACCCCCATTTTTGAGATCTCCTTCCACCACAGTAGCAATAGCTTCAAGTATACCCATCTCCACATCCCCATCTTCAGCATCATCCCCTCCAAAAACCCTATCGTTGTCTCCTCTATTGCTCTCCCTCTCCATTTACACTCCTTTTCCAATGTTGTCTTCATAGTAATGTTGTGGTGGATTCTATGAAATAATTTTTTAAAATTTATTGAAATGTAGATAAATTTCAATTCTTTATGTCATATTAATCATCAGAAAGAAAAAAAATGCTGAATTTTTACATTGATGTCATTTTTTGACTTGTCTATCTACATTCTCAGTTGTAGGGAGTTCCCAAAGAGCATGTGAAGATCACCAATGACTTAGATGATATTAAATATTAAATTATTTAACAACGTAAAGAGAATACTATGCATTACAAATAGTTAAAATGTTTGCAAAAGTTTATAATTTAATTCTTCTTCAATGTTGAGTTTCTCATGTTGTGAATTCTGGAAAGTTCAATTAGTATTTGATGGACTGTTAGCTATTTAATTTATTATTATATCTTCTTAAAAGTTGATACCTTACTCTATATAATTTCATTTGTTTTATTTAATTTGTGCTCAATGCTTGCAATTCATCACATCCCATAAAGATGACCACTCATCTATTTACACTATAGAACAAGTAATTATTGATATAGATTACATTTTAATGTCATATTTGAGATAACATTGAAACAAAAAAACTAATGCTGCTCCAAGAGTTTTTGAATTGTCCAACATGCTTGCCTCCTTAACAAAGTTTAATTTGGAAATGTCACGAAAAATATGGAAGTAATAGGAAATGATGGTTTAGAAATTTAGAATAAAGTAAACTAAAAATGAAACTCATATGATAGATCATGGACATTGCCTTTAATTGAAAATTTAAAAAAAAAAATGATTTGTGAAACACACATACAATCAAAAGAAATTGCATTCTAATAATTTTTGAATTGTCAAACACAAAATCAAAATAAATTAGAGAGATAAAAAAATGGCATGAAAATATTAAAACACCGATAAACAAATTAACAGATTGAAAAAACTAGAATAAAATTGATGACCTCTAATTAGAAAAGCAATGCTAAATTAACAACGAATTTAAAATTTAGAACAACGTCAATAGCCTATTGTTTTAACGGTATATTGAAGAATTTAAAAACTACTTCTAAAGGAAGAGGGAGCATCAAAAGTATGGGATGAATGTCAATACTAGTTATTCCGATTTGCAATCCAATTGTCAAGGTTAGTTGCATATGCCTTTTTAGGGTTGATTTTGTCAAAACTGTTTTAGGTAATATGTTGATCTATTTTGTCTAGATTGGATCCTTTTGGCTTGGTACGCCTCTGTCTTTATTTCATGTTTCTATCAACTCTATAGACTTTGTTAAATTTTAAACTTTTAATATAATAGATGCTGACCCTTCAGCTATTTAATTAAAAAATAATAATTCCCACAACCACATCAAATTTCTACTCAGATTTTCACATTTTTCACTACCTATGTACTTTTCTTGAAAAAATATTATAATCTTTCGTATATTCAAACCTTTTGAATTATATGTAGAAAATCTACCGTATGATTTTTTTAAACAAGAGATGTCTTAGCATTCAAAGGACAATTGTCCCTGGCTGCTTGACAAACAATCTCGAGCGTTGAATTTAAGCTATTGTTACAATGTATTAAGACAGGAAATTCAATCCAACTGGTCTACAAAGAATTTGTCAAATTGTACAGCTTGTGGTCATTAATACAAAAGGAAATTTAATAGAAGTCCTCGACTCGTACGTTACGACAAGATCTGATTCCCTCTGAATACACGACTCTTACGTTAGAACACCAAGGGTGCGTCTCTTCTCTTTATAACATCTTCTTATGGTTGTAAAAAGTACTTGGAAATATCAAACCCTTTTTTACTGTGCAAAATGCAGTGGTCAGACATGTTTCTATCATTCATTTCTATTTTTATTCTGCATTCTGTGTCCATACATAAAGATCTTAGATGAGTTCCTCCACTAGTGAAGGGGAAAAAAAATAGTTCACGTCCTTTAAAGCGAAAGATACATCTTTTGTTTGGTAGGTGAAGGTCCTTGTTTTGTGGGGTCTATGAGTCCAAAAAGTCATATAGATAGCCATATATTATTGTGGTAAGCACATGTAGGATGTTTCAATGAACTATAATTTCACATCCTAATATGGGTTTGCAATAATCTTAGTATGCTCACGAGATAAAACAAAAGGTAAGGGAAAAATAAATAAATAAAATTTATGAATTTTGAATTTTTATTTTTAAAATATGATAATCAATTTATATATATATATATATATATTCAATTTGAGGTTATTAGAAGAAATGTTTCGAGTTTAATGATTAACTTGAGATTTGTATATTTTATATCATATTGCAAAAGGTATGGAGTTACAAATAGTAGGTATTATAATTCATGATTTGATGCTGCATAGGCATACAACATGATGTAATTTAAAAGTGTGAGAAAATAAAAAGACTTAATCATTAAGCTCCTTTTCCAAGACTAAATTAAGCAATTGCAACATAATTAATAGATTATATATTAAGATTAAGATCAATTATAAGATGTGATAAGATTACATTAGATGTGAATAGACAAAGTAACTAGAACATGTAATAATTTGATAAAAATTATAAAGTCCATTGTCAATTCACAAAAAAATAAATAACATAGCCACATAATTCAACGATATCATTATCAAATCATATATAAAACCTTCTCAATATCTTATATCATCAAGGTTTCCAATACTTATCCTAATCTTGGGCACTTAGAAAACTCATTCTCACTATAAGAAGACTTTAGTGGTCTTAGCCCCCACGGCTATGGAACATCTAGGAGGAATAAAGCATACTACGTTGTTCTACACAAGTGCCACTACCCAAGCCCTTGCTAGGATGGTTCCAAGAACACAATTTGTACCCTAAGTTTGACACACTCTGTGTGCCCCCTTCTATAATGTCAATTGCCCACCAAGACACCTTCTTCTTCTTCCTTCAGTGATCTCCATGTCCCATTGCGAGTCTCATAGAAATGATTTATATAACCTTTCACGTTGTTGTTTCCAAACAATCACACCCTTTTCACAAGAGTTTCCTTTTAATTATTCATCTGTTTTTTAAAGGGTATTGACTAATATTGTTTATTAATCTCTTCATTAACCAAAGGATCATAGAATCCTTTAATTTATCTCCCTTTTAATTCTAAAGGGTTATTTTATAACTTTATCTTCTCTTAGAAAAAAGTCATGTAACAGTGACAAAGGTTCCAAATACTCATCCAATTTTCTAAATTACAAACATTTAACAAATAGCATATTGATGGAATTGAAGATAATACAATTTATATTCATATGACTCTAGAAGTGATTAAAGCCTTATTTCAAAATTATTATGAGAGAATTATTATAAAAGTTTCTCATTCGAAAGACATATAGATAATACAAGAATATGTTAGTAAAGAACATATTCTGAAGAAGGTGGATACTATATGTATTAAGTTTTTAGATTGTAATCTATCAATGAAGGTCTTTGAACAAGAAATGTTTTCAATGACCTCTAACAAAATCCCTAAGATTAATGGTGGTTTTTTTTCTAGTTCCATCAGAACAATATGGCAATATATTAAAGAATTTTTTTGCCTATTATATTTGAAATCTTTGAAGAAAGCTTGTTTAAGACTTTTAATATTAATAAAGATCCAATCAAAATAATTTTGAAGGGGATAATGAAGACTCTATCTCTTGGTGGTATCCTATTACTTTGCTTTAGACCTCTTATAAAATCATTACTAAATTTATAGCTACAAGGATTAAACATACAAGAAAATGGATAGTTAGATCTAAACAAACTAGTTGGTGGGAGCTTTACTCTAGATAAACTTATTCTAGAATCCATGGAAACTATTGAATGGGTGCGACAATGAGGACAAAATATCCTCCTAGTTAAGATTTATTTTTATAAAGCTTACAAATAGAATGCATTGGATTTTTCAATAGCAAAATATGATTACACCATATAATTGAATAAGAATTATTTTTTGAGCACACTACAACTTTGGTACTTTTAAGTTTAGTTCTTCATTTGTTGTTTTTATCTCTGTTACTTTGTAACTAGGCTTGATGCTATTTTATCATAAAAGCATATCACCTAGTTTATAGGTATTAAAGGAATAAGTTTGTTAAATAGTGTAAGAGTTTTAGTAACTTTCATTTGAGTAAGTTAAACTAAGTAAATAAATAGAATAATTAAAATACATCAATTTAGATAAATATAAAGTCTTGATAATTGAAATAAGTAAATATAATAAGAAAATAAAAAAGTTGGGTAGTGATTAATCTCACTTTTAAGAATTAAATAAATTTATTGTGTTATTTTTCTTAAATCTAAATGGAGGTAGAAAATTCAATAATTCAATTTGAAGCACTGTGGTTTCAGTCATGATTGGAACAAATTTGAATTCAATAGTTAAAAAACAAACTATTGAATCCAATGTAATATATAAAATATGCTTACACCTAAGTGTGTTAAGATTTTAATAACTCTTCCTTCTTACCTCTAGATCAGACTAAGAAAGAGATATTAATTTGCATTTTCTAGCCTTTTTGTACTCAACAAGAATTTAAAAACTATGTAACCTCATCTAGAAAACATTCTTCCTTCTAAAACTATGTTTAAATGAGAATATGAGAGAGAGGGGGGACTTAATATGAGAATGTAAAAATGTAAAAAATAATTTGAAATTGAAATAGTAGAAAAAGAATATGTTAGTAAAGAAAATATTCTCAAGAAGGTGGATACTAAATGTATTAAGTTTCTAGATTGTAATCTGTTAATGAAGGGATTTGAACAAGAAATGTTTTCAATGAACTCGAACAAAATCCCTAAGATTAATGGTGGTTTTTTTCTAGTTCCATCAAAATAATATGACAATATATTAAAGAATATTTTTGCCTATTATATTTGAAATCTTTGAAGAAATCTTGTGTAAGACCTTTAATATTAATAAAGACCCAATCAAAATAATTTTGAAGGGGATAATGAAGACTCTATCTCTTGGTGGTATCCTATTACTTTTCTTAATACCTCTTATAAATCATTACTAAATCTATAGCTACAAGGATTAAACATATAGGAAAATGGATAGTTAGATCTAAACAAACTAGTTGGTGGGAGGTTTACTATAGATAAACTTATTCTAGCATCCATGGAAACTATTGAATGGGTGTGACAATGAGGACAAAATATCCTCCTAGTTAAGATTTATTTTGATAAAGCTTATGAATAGAATGCATTGGATTTTTCAATAGCAAAATATGATTACACCATATAATTGAATAAGAATTATTTTTTGAGCACACTACAACTTTGGTACTTTTAAATTTAGTTCCTCGTTTGTTCTTTCCATCTCAGTTACTTTGTACCTAGGCTTGATGTTATTTTATCATAAAAGCATATCACCTAGTTTATAGGTATTAGAGGAATACATTTGTTAAATAGTGTAAGAGTTTTAGTACAACTTTCATTTGAGTAAGTTAAACTAATTAAATAAATAGAATAATTAAAAAACATCAATTTAGATTCACTAACTATAATTAATTCGTGCATAACTAGAAATTCTTCATGGCAAATTTCTTATATTTTAGCTCAGATTTGGTTAATTATTGACTCTTTCACAAAATATTGTTTTTCTCATATTTTAAGGGAGGGCGATAAAATTGCAGATTGGTTAGCTAATTGGGGTTGTGATGAGAATTTTTTGGAGGTTAAAAAGGTTGATCAAAATCATAAATTACCTCGACATTTGGAAGTCTTAGTGGATGAAGAGAAGAATATCTTGGATAAGGTGATGGTGTAGATTTGTTAAATTGGTTCTTAGAATTTTCCTTCTGTAGTTTGTGGGGGTGCAGGGTTTCATAGCGTCAATTATCTTCAATTAGGACTAAGGCTGGTTGTTTCATTAATGTGGCCACACTAGCTCATCGATGCAAAGCTTGTTATCATACTTTGATGTGGTGGTTTGATGGGTAAAGTATGGGTCTGACATAGTCTTGATTAAACCGATTATCCTGTTTGTGCTTAAATGTGTATATGTTGATTTCTCGGTGCTAGCACAATGTGGGGTTAAATGTATAATATGGTGGCATGCCGAATTGTGTGAGGGTTTATGCTAATCTAGACATTCTGGAATTGGACAATCGTCCATCTGGGATGCAAGGAATTTGGTCTAGGGGTTCAGATGTGGAGATGGATGTTAAGGGTGGGAGGTCATTTGGGAATGTGTCACCTTCTGGTGAGAAAAATTTGATTCCAAGTCAGAGCGAGGATGGGATAAGGCAGAATTTGCAGCAGATAGGTTGGGAGGAGGTTGAAAATGTGTCCTATAATGATACAACTCTGGGAAATTAGAGGTCTATGTGCACTTGGGGGCCAATGTCCATGGAGGAGTAGGGTCGAAAGGGGACACAATTTTGCTAGTATAAAATTTTGATACTCAAAATTGCATGATGTTTTGAGTAGTCAGGATGGGATACAAGCTTTCTCGATCGTGTATGGTTTTCCCCTAGGTCGTCGATAAAGGAGGTGATAACATTACGTGATGCAGGCTCGGCAAGATATTAAAAGAACCAAATGTTGGTTTTGTCACTTCTTCGGGTAGTTTGGTCTTCTGTGTGCTCTATCAGTTTGGATCAAATGCGTATTTGGTGGGCCTGTAGGTATAAAAGGTGTACTTCATTTTTTGCCACCAGATGTTGTTAGCCTTATTTGCTATATTGTTGGTTAAGTTGTTTTTTGAGAGACTTTGGCATTATGTTGTAATGGGTGGGTTTAGGCATTATGTTGTAATGGGTGGGTTTAGGCATTATGAGGTATCAGGCATATTGGTTTTATGTTGCTTAGGGGAATTGGGTTTTGGCATTATGATGTATGGGTATAATGGGTATGGATAAGGTTAAATGGTGGGTGTTATGAGCCATGTTGGCATCTCCACATTTAACTTTGTTTTCTTGTTGGAACTTCAGATAATTGTATTATGGCAAGGATTTGGGGTTTTCTTACTGATTCTTTCCCCATTGAGTCTTTGAATCAGTTTAAAATATATAATAATATATTAGTGGCATGCCACTTTTGCTTTAAAAAAAACAAAAACATCAATTTAGATAAATATAAAGTGTTGATAATTGAAAAAAGTAAATATAATAAGGAAATTAAAAAGTTGGGCAGTAATTAATCTCACTTTTAAGAATTAAATAAATTTATTGTGTTATTTTTCTTAAATCTAAATGGAGGTAGAAAATTCAATAATTCAATTTGAAGCACTATGGTTTCAGTCATGATTGCAACAAATTTGAATTCAATAGTTAAAAAACAAACTATTGAATCCTATTGCAATATATAAAGTATGCTTACACCTAAATGTGTTAAGATTTTAATAACTCTTCGTTCTTACCTCTCGATCAGACTAAGAAAGATATATTAATTTGCATTTTCTAGCCTTTTTGTACTCAACAAGACCTTATCTAGAAAATATTCTTCCTACTAAAAATATGTTTAAATGAGAATATGAAAGAGAGGGGGGACTTAATATGAAAATGTAAAAATGTAAAAAATAATTTGAAATTGAAATAGGAGAGAAAGAGAAACCTTAAACGTATTCTAAGTAGCTCATTTGTCAATATACAGCACATTGTATCTTCATCGAATCCATCCACTATAATTTTATTTGGACAATATTGCTTTTAACCAATAAAAATCATATACACAAGCATCCACGAACCATAATATAACTAACAAAAATCTAAAAATAATTAAATACTGATAATTTCAACTAAAATATTGAAATGACAAAATTAAGAGAGGGAATCTAAAGCCTTTGTGCACACTGAGATATTTAAACACTTGCAAGATGAAAAGAGGAGAAAGGGGTGGTTACTTATGAAGTTTCCTACATGTTAAGCCCCTATTTTGCTCCTTTGACTTTCATGCTAATGAATTGAGGAGAAGGGAAAAATGTGTGCTCTTAATCTCTCTCTGTAGTAAAATCCAGAAAAATGAAATTAAAAAAAGAAGTAATTTCTCTCGACGTTTCCCTCTTCAATAACAAGATACAAATGCAAAGCCTCCAGTTCTGTACGTAGGACCAATTTTGGCATAGGCATTGCATCCTGTTGACAGAAATACGTTTTGAGAAATAGTTTGATCGTCAAATATGGCAGTTACCCCTCCATTGGTGGGTACCTTCTTCAGTGCAATTGTGTATTCTTGTACAGATGAGTATGGGCGAAGCAAACTTCTATTCATACCCAGATGCTGTTCCAAATACCTGTCTAGGAAAGATCCCCAGTGATACCCGATTGGCAAATTTTGGTTGATGAGAGATTCAAGCCTTTCAAACTTTGGTACGATTTCTCTCTCGGTAAGCATTGACGACAGACTGGCGATGTAACTCGAAGCTAACACTAAAACTACTAAAAACCAAATTATCACCACTGCTTTGCCCAGACTACTTACAATCCTTTCCCCTGCTTAATCAACAAAATTAATTTAGAATTAGAAAGCATTGCAAATCGCACTATAGCTTTACCATCTGTAATGAAAAGAAAAGTATAAATTCTTCTTACTCTGAGTCTGCAAGAGTGTGGAAAAAGAAAACCACCATATTTGTTATGGAAGCAGAAGCATAAACTCAGAAGATTAAAATATTGCAATATTGCAGTACAAATTAGTTATAAAGAAATAATTAACTAAAGAAATAATAAAGAGAATTAAATGAAAAACAAAACACATAAGAAGCTGATTTATGTGGTAAAACTTTCACAAAACATCAAGGAAACATCCACGGGACAAGGTATCGGTAATTTTATTGCTCAGAGAAAACAATTACAAGCTTCACAGTTGCTGCTATCAATTATACAAATCCCAACAATTGGTTTTGCAATTTACAATAACATTTGCAATCCTCAACTCTTACTTTGCCTTCAAGGCAACCAAGATATAAATAATATTTTCAAGATGATAATCATCACTTAACATAGAAAAAACTTGTTTTATTCCTTTAAAGAAATTAGAAATTTCCTTTAAAAAGATAAAATTGTTTTCTTTGTAAAAATCTGAGATATGATTTTTTTTCTTATTTTTTTTCTTGTTTTATTGTTTTATTGTTGTCACAATCCAACAATCTCCACCTTGACAACAATTTACCTAATACCTGTTCATGCCCACTCACAACCTTTTTTGCAAACCAAGGAAAGCCATACTCCACCTCAACTTCTCTAACAATATCTTTAGCCATTCCAGACTCATATGACCCAATTTCTATAGACAAGTAGGCTCATCAGATACTACCATTGCTTTATTTAACTCAATACTCCCTTTTAGCTTGTAAAGGTTTCAAACTTTTGTAGCCTCCACAACAACTAAACTGCCCTTTCACACTTTCAATACTCCACCTTGACTGGAGAAGTTATAACCATCAAAATCCAAAACTCCCAGAGAAACTAAATTATTTTTCAGTTTTGGTACATGTCTTACCCCTATTAACATCTTTACAACACTATCAAACATTTTAATTTTAATGCTTCCAATCCCAATAGTCTTACAAGAAATCTTATTTCCCATAAGAACAACACCATCAATAGGTTGGTAAGTAGAAAGCCAACTCCTATGTGGACACATGTGATTAGAATTACCAGAATCAAACAACCATCCCTCATGATTTTGTAAGATTCACAAACAGACAAAACTTCATCAGCCATACCTGAACTTGTCTTAGAAAATTTTGTTTCATTTTTTAATTCATTATTATCTTTTTTCCACTTCCAACAATCTTTCTTGAGATGTCCTGATTTACTGCAATACCAACATCTTCCTCTACCCTTTTTGCCTTTTTCTATGGACTATCCTCTAGCTACCATTGCTTCTGGTGTGGAGATTTGTGTATTAGACATCCTCCGCACCTCTTCAGACAATAAAACCCCCACAATAGAATCAAATTCAAGGGTGTCAGTTGTGCTAAAGCTAATAGGAGTGACTAAGTGATTCCAGGATTCAGGCAATGAACACAATAGTGTAACCACCTTGTCTTCCTCTTCAATTTATACACCCATACTAGTTAATTGACGAATAAGAGTATTGAAAACATTTAAATGGTCACCAATTTTTATACCTTCCCTCATTCGCAAACTATACAGTTGCCTCTTCAAGTAGATTCGATTTCTCAAGGATTTTGTCATGTAAAGACTCTCCATCTTGCTCCACAAGCCTATTGTTGTTACCTCTTTAGCAATATTGAAAATAACCTCATCTGCCAAACACAACCGATTTGTGCTAAGAGCTCCCATATCTAGATCTTCCCAAGCTTTATCAGACATATCTGTAGGTTTCTTTGACTTTCCTACCAACACCTTGTGCAATCCCTATTGCACTAACAAATCATGCATCTTAAGCTTCCATAGCTCAAAGCTATTCTTTCCATTAAATTTCTCCACCTCAAACCTTTCATTCAAAATCTTTGTCAGTTGGTGTTACAAAAATCAACACCAAATCCTAATACAGTCACTGCAAAAATAATCTCTCTGATACCACTTGTTATGGAAGCGGAAGCATAAACCAAGAAGATAAAAATATTGCAGCACAAATTAGTTGTAAAGAAAAAATACACAAAATTAAATAAAAAACAAAACAACACATAAGAAGATGATTTAGTAGTAAAACCTCGACAAAACATCAAGGAAACATCGACGGGGCAAGGTATCGGTAAATTTATTGCTCAGATAAAACAGTTACAAGCTTCACAGTTCTTGCTATCATAATTGCTCTTGCAATTATACAAATGCCAACAATTGCTCTTGCAATTATACAAATCCCAATAATTGCTCTTGCAATTTACAATAACATCTGCAATCCTCAACTCTTACTTTACGTTCAAGGCAACCAAGATATAGATAATATCTTCAAGATAACAATCATCACTTAAGATAGAAAAAACTTGTTTTATTCCTTTAAAGAAATTAGAAATTTCCTTTTAAAAGATAAAACTATTTTCTTTCTAAAAAACTGAGATATGATTTGTTTTCTTTTTTATTTTCTATGTTTTATTATTTTATTGCTGTCATAATCCAACAATATTAAATATGAAGTAAATGCAATCAGAAACATCGAACAACTTTGTGTGCTGTAAATATTTTGATAGGTTAAGTTGCACATTTTCCCACTAAAATATTGACAAAATTGATTTTCTCTACTTTGTGATTTTACTTCAATTTAGTTTACGAATTCTCACCTTGCTTCCAAGGGAAGAGAAGGTGTTTAAAATTAATACTTCTAATAATTTAAACAAGTTTTTAGGTAGGGTGAAAGGAGATAGCCAACAAGGATGGGAGTGCTAAAGTAAATACACTTAAAACATTCTTGAACCACATCTAATATACTTAAAGTTGCATTTTGTTACTGTATTTTGAAAATTTGAATTTTTATACAATAGTGAAGAAGGTTATTGTGTAAGATTATTTATTCAGGAAGATCTT
This sequence comes from Cryptomeria japonica, assembly GCF_030272615.1. Taxonomy (NCBI): domain Eukaryota; kingdom Viridiplantae; phylum Streptophyta; class Pinopsida; order Cupressales; family Cupressaceae; genus Cryptomeria; species Cryptomeria japonica. The sequence goes on along the minus strand of NC_081412.1, from coordinate 544,489,067 downwards.
TTAGAGGTAAATACTATGAATTGTTTGGTTTGATTTCTATCATCTTCAAACTCTATATAAATTGATTCTTTTTCATTGGTTTAGTGGACTTCTTTATCCTACAACTAATAGTGAAGTACAAACTCACACTTAATATATTTTGTTAGAACCTAAAAAAATAAACAAGTGATTGATCAACAACACCTATACTCCTCTCCATTATCTCTACAGTTTTGAGTGCTCATTATATTCACTTCAATAAAATCAACTCCATATTCATTAAAATTAATAAACATTGTGCCATAATAAAACTTGCAAGTGATCCAATAAATTAATAGGAAATAAATTAAAGTTGTTATATATGTTTGTATGCAATGAAACACCATGCCATAGAAGTATGACAACATGCTAAGTGTGACAGCATGACATAGAAGTCTGGCAACATGCTAGATGTAATATATAAACAAATTTAAAACTTCATGTGCCAAAGATAGAATAAATTGTAATATACACATTATTTGCACTTGAAATATCTTCTGGTAATTAAACAAGTATTTCAACTCATTAAAAGGCTATATATTTTAATAATAGAAGCAATTGTAACAAATATTTTTGACTTGATCACAAACCAATGAGAGAATATTTTAAACAAACAATCATATTAAATAGACGTAATTGTAGGAAGTTGGTTGAAAAATATTTTTAATAGTTTTATTTTAGTTTAATAATTTAAAATAATTAAATATCTTTATTTTAATTTAGTGATTTAAATTTTAAATTAAATTGTGAATTTTAATTTTTGATTAAGATTATTATTATTAGTAGTATATTTAATTGCTTCTTCATTTGACGAATATTTTATAATCTTGACTAATTATTTAGCACAATCCTATCTAATCTCATCAGCTACAACTTCTGAAAATGATCAAATAATATTTTTTTATTTGAATTAAAAAAAATTAGTTAGTGGGAGATTATAGGATTGGGATTGGAAAGCCCAAGGAAGTGAGAAGAATGAATGGATGTGGATTGGAAACAAAGTGGGAACTACGTACCCACAATGGCTTAATTTAGTAGATGGGAAGGTTGCCTAAATTTCCTGGAGCCGATGGCTAAGAAAAGTTGTCGATGATCATGACCAACAACTATGATCATCTATGGCTAAGAAAAGTTCAATTAGCATATTTGTCTTTAATAATCTAATATAAAACATGTTCAAAGATATCCATTTTGAACAATCTTTTTGTATAAACAATTCATAATTAGAAAAAAAAACTTAGATGAAACATTATAATAATTAAATGGTAATAAAAACTAGTTATAAAAATATTTATGCAAGTAGTCAGATTCTCTCTAATATTAACCTCGATTTTAAAACTATTAATATGGGATCTCTATTTTATGATTAATGGTCACCCTTTGGATTGCTCTTATTGCTTAAGTGATTGCTATTTTATGGTTATCTTCTATCTAGGCTTTTCCCTTATGACTGTTACTTTGTGTATTTGGTATTATGTTTTTCAGGCTTTGCTCATTTAACTATACTTCATCTTTTCAATCTTTTCCCATGTGAATCTGAAGGGTGACCTTGTGTTCCTCTTTTTTTTTGGTGAATATATGTACATTATTTTAAATTAATACAATCTAACACACATATTCATAAAAAAATAAAAGAAACTCAATGAGCCTTCTCTAGAACCAAATCTCATGAGTGCTTAAAAAGACGAATACTCTTATTTCATTCCTTAATTAATCCTAAACATAGATATTTATAAATTTAATATTATATTTGAATACTATAAATTATAATATTACATTCTAACATCATTAATATATTATACATAATTACTTAAAATTGAAAATTTTGCAAATTAATTAAAATATTTCGCACCCACCCTACAAACAACTATTGAAAATTAAATTTCTTAAATATTAAAACTCATCATTTTGAAATTAGAAATTCGTAACCTAAATCCCGAAGCTCCATAATTATTATTACTAAAGCCAATATATGATTAGTTCCTCATTGAACAAATCTACTCACTGTAAACCTCAAATCCCCCTAACAGAGAAGACATTACCTTCGACCCCACTTAATTTTCTAGTTCGACCACCTCCATAGACACGAAAAATACCTAGTAGATATTTTTGGATGATGATCAACTTGATTGCACAACCAAGTAGTTTCTTGACAACTCAATTCCATGCTTTATGTCATGATAATGTTGGGAAACTAGAAGCATAATCAAAAAGAAAAATATTGTGGCACAAATTAGTTGCAAAGAAATAATGAAGAGAATGAAATGGAATTATAGAATAACACATAAGAAACTGATTTACATGGTAAAACCTTGACAAAATGCCAAGGAAACATCCATATGATAGGGTATCAATTTTCTTATTGTTCAGAGAAAATAATTACAATCCACAACTATTGCTATCATAATTGCTTTCACAAATTTTCTTGCAATTTGCAATAACCTGAAAATTGCTCTTGCAATCTACAATTTACAACAATCGCTCTCTCAATCTATAACTTATAACTCTAACAATTGCTTTGGCAATCTACAAATTTAAAATCACTCTTGCAATCTACAATTATCAACTCTTCATTTGTCGTCAACGAAAGCAAGATATATAATAACAACCACCACTAAACATTAAAAAAAAAACTTGTTTTATTCCTTTAAAGAAATTAGGAATTTCCTTTTAAAAGATAAAAACTAATTATGTATTAAAGATATGATTTTTTTAATTATTTTATTATTGTATTCTTGTCACAATCCAACAATCTCCACATTGACAATAACTTACCTAATAACTCCTCATGCCCAACCAAGGTCTACACTCCTTAGACTTCCTACTGAAATCTCAATACATGCGTCTAATTTCAAGAGAACTTCAAGCCTCACCTATGTCTCCTAACTTATCCATGATCACCTATAACAAATCAACCCATGATAAGGTATTGTAATGGTGTAATTTTGAATAAGGGTTTCACCAATTAAGGTAATAAAACCACAAACTAACCAAATTAACCATACATTGAAAGAGGGAGGTAAATCCAATAGATCTAGTCATAATTTGATCAGAAAAGGGATTGAGAATACTGATAAGAATTACCAATTTGTTCTCCCTCTTGCTAGTTGAAATTTGGATGTGAATTGTGAAATTATAGCAATACAAGGGATAATTGAAGTAAATTGACAAAAATAGAATAGTACAAATGTCCAACAGAGCCACATACAAGGATCTAGACAAAAGAAGAGATTTAGAACCTAATCCAAAAACTTTGAGCTTATTTTTCTAGACCAAGTAGTAGAGATTTGTCTTGGTCATCCTATTTTCACTCCATCAAAAGTTAAACTTGTTCGTTATCACCAACTCTATTGGAATCTCGGAGTACAACTCTTGAGTTAATTCCCTACAAACAAAAATAAAGGAAAAAGTTGTTGATAGGCATGTTCCTTAGGTCAAACCTCGATGTAAGAATTAACCTTGAATTGAATAATGTAAACACTGAAGTAAATGCAAAGAGATATACCTCAAATCTGCAATGGTTTATAGAAAGATTGATGATGCAATGCTCTTTGAATGAAATCTCCACTATTGAATTTAATGGCATGATAATCACATGAACATAGAAGACCTAATCAAACACACATGCTTGCATGATGATTGATGTAACTTTTATCCATAATGCTTAAAGGATGAAAGATACTTTGAATTCTTTAGAATGTTGAATGATAAATTATTGATGGATGTACAAATATTATGGATAGGTAGTGATATCAAAATGAATTTATAGGATCTCTTTATATAGGGTTCTCAAGGTAAATTATTGATTAGGGTAACCTCCAATGGTCAAGTGTAGCCATGAGGACCAAAATCCATTGGGGAAGGAGAGAGCCTACCTCAATTCAAATTAGGTCTTGTTAAAGGGAGACCAGGGTATTTTGGGGTGCCCTATTCTAGGACACAGGTTCTCCATGCCCTTTTCCTACAAAAATAGGACTAGCAACTAAGGAACTCAGGAAGGGGAAGTCTAGGATGGGGCCCACCCAACAATGTCAAAAGGTGACATCAAGGATGGAGTAAAGAGGACCAAAACAAACCTAGGAGAATAGAGATAGGAAATGCAAAGTAGGAGCACAAAATAGAGGTGTGAATTTTACTAGTTACAATCTATGATACTACATTTAATCCTCACTAAAATAGGAGTATGAGCCTATGCAAATAGTCATGGTAAAGTAGAAATATGAGAGAGAGAGAGAGAGAAGCGATTAGGAGTGAGATGACAAGGAGATATGACATTGCTAATTTTTAGGGACCAAAACCCTAATCTTAAGATCTTAACTCATGCAATCACATGCAAAGACAAAGAGAAAACAAAAACAAAAATTCAAACAAAGACAAAAGACACACAACACAAGGGGTTATTATTAAGAAAAAAAAAGGCTCAAAGTCAAATAGTTGAAGAGACCTCAATAATGAAATGTCTTAGACACTATTATCATTCTTAGAACGCTACCACAAGAACACAAGTGATCACGTGAAAAGAGAAAGAGCATGCATCAAGTGATGAACCATGATCCACAAATAGAAAATCTATGAGCTCATGTAGAGGAGAAAAGAGAGAACATGGATGTCACAGGCTAGCAAGTTGTGTTATGCTAGGCGGTCCATGCGAAGAAGAGAGGTCATGAAATTAACAAGCTAGAAAGATGTGGTATGCTAGCCAACCCACGAGATCATGAATACTCACATAATAACAAGTTGTGTTATGTTGTGTGATTAATATATATAAGGAGAGTCAAAATAGCCTAGCAAGTTGTGTTATGCTAGTTCCACTCATCGCCTAAGAAGGGTTGAATGATCTATAAAGTTTTTTTATGCTAGTCAACCTACCTTAAGAAAGAAAAGAAAGAGTTGAATGGTCCAGGAATTTCTGTCATCCTAGTCATCTCACCCTACTATATATGTCATCATCTAGTTTTAGGAGTTAATAATCTTGTCTAAGAATTTAGGTCTGGTTTTGAACATGAAACAACATGCATAAGACATGCAATTAAAAAACAAATATCTAGTTTCGAGAACATATCATATAAGAGTTAGGTCTGGTTTCAAGAATGTATACTCCTATAAGACATACAAAATAATTACATAGTTTCAAGAATGAAGCATCTTGTATAAGAGTTAGGTCTACTTTCGAGAATGTACACCCCATATAAGACATGTATAAATATAAAATATAGTACAAAGAGGGTGATATGTATGCCCCTCCCTTAAGATGTCAACATAAAGGTAAGTTGATGTGTTAAGGAATCTAAAAACAAGGATACACAGCTTGAACACCAAGATGATATCCTTTTTGTAACAATGTACATAAATATGAGCTAAAGAGGTGACTCTTAGAAGCAAGAAAAATATAGTTGTAAAAGAGATATCTTGCAATAAGCGTAAAGGGAATACTTTGGAGGAGGAAGAGTTTTTTGATAAAAGACATCTACCTCCAAGAGGATATTTTGAAAAAAAATATCATCATTGACCAAAAGAAAGGAAGGAAAACAATAATTCATACCTTTTTCCTATTTCTAGGTTAAAGGGATTCTTGATGAAGAATGACACAGCTTTTACCCAAAGTGAAGGATTTGTTTTTAATTGTATAAATTACCAAGTCAATAAGAGGTTGGATGCAAGGAGACACACCTCTTGCATAAGAGAGAATCCTTGAGCAAACAAACAACTTCAGTGCATATTTCATCTTTACTCTTCTCATCCCAACTGAAATGTATAATTCATAAACCAAGATCAAAGCAACAATTACTAGAGTTGCCAAAGTTGATTTTGAGGTTGAGAGAAAGTTGTATAGAGATTTCTCACATGACTATTGCTGCAAAATTACATTCCCAATGAAAGACTATACTTGTCACACTATTTTTACAATATGTATAAGAAAGACTTGTTCTTTCTTCAAGTTTGATAAATAAAACTTAGCTATGAATACTTATAATTAGTATACTTTCAAATATATTTCCATGTTTGAAATACTACGTTACAAACCTTAAAAGCCTTAAAAAATTTATTGTCTTTGTATTTATGTTTGTTGTTTAAACTTCCACTTGCGTTGTTGCTACAAGCTTTATATTCTCATTGCATTTGTAGTTTTGTATGTTCCAAAGATATGTATTTTTGTTTGCGAGTAGCCTTATTGAAATTTGAATATATAGGATATTTGTCTTGATTGTGCTCCAATATTTTGTACACTTTCCTATTCTTCTTTACGGTTGCATAGTAAATACTCAATTGTTGGAATCTTATTGCATTTGAATGTCCCCAGCAGGGAAAACTTAAGAAACCCCCCCCCCTTGGACAAGGTGTAAAAACCTAGCGAAAGCTATATAATTCCCAAGGAAAATTTTAATTTTACTGGCAAATTTTTAGTGGTTTACAGAGAAAAAATAATAATCTCCATTGGCGAATTAGCCGTGATCGCTCAAAGTTTGTGAAAAATCCTACCAAATTGTAATGTTTTTAAAACCAAAAAAATATTTGCATGGGCGAATTGTAATGTTTTCAAAACCTGAAAAATATTTGCATTGGCGATTTCAACCTATTTTCAAACCATTTAAAAAAACTATTGGCAATTTCAACCTATTTTCAAACCATAAAAATAAAATATTGGCGATTTCAAGCTATTTTCAAACCATAAAAAAAATATATTGGTGATTTCAAGATATTAAGTCATTAAAACACATGGCACACAGTTGTCAACTCTCTGCTTGAAAGACTACCCATTAGAAAATCTCGCGACCTAGCGACAAGATCTTATGAATCTATCTCCAACTCTCAAGCTAAAAATCCTAAGCCTTCATAACCTCGAGATCTAGTGACTGAGGGCAACTGAACTGCCACTCGCAAATTCTCGACCATAAAATGTTAAGTCCTCGTCACCACAGCGACTTGGAGATAGTGGTAATTTTAACCCTTGTCGAGTACTCGCCAACATAAAACTATTTATCTCTTAACCGCTAGCACTTCACTCACAAGCTCATGGCTTGATCAGGTCTTCAGACATTTAACTTCACGAGCTGGGAATAGCCATAAAACTTAACCACAAATTGTCTAGTCGCTAGCTCGCGACCTAAAAATGCTAACATTAAACAAACATGAGAGCTAGCGACAACTGTATGAAATTAGTTACTCGCTAGCTCTCGCGACTATAATGTATGACATCAGACCAACTCGAGACCTCATGACCAAAGCAATTTCATTAACAATCTCTAGCTCGGTAACATAAAATGCTAACACCCAAAAAGCTAGAGACCTCGCGAGGTGGCAATAACCATAAAAAATAACCACAAACTATCTGGTCGCTAGCTCACAACCTAAAAATGCTAACGTTAAACAAAAATGAGAGCTAGTGACAACTGTGGTGGCAAGCTAATATGTACGAGGAATTTTTAAGGCTTGGATGCCGCCTCATTCCTGAGGAAATAGTTTGAAGATTTCTCCTAAGTCGAGGTTGATTAGACAAGTGAGAATGATGGTTTCAGAGGCATAAAAGGATTGGATAGCTTCTGAGTTAGAGATGGGAGATCACAGATTTCTCTAAGAAATCAGAGCTGAGGTTGCTTGTTGTCAGGGATTCTGAAGCAAAATTTGTCTAATCAAGGAGGAATAAAATCAAAACAAAATCATTCACAATAGATGAGCCTTAGCAGGATGCAGTGGATTTGATAGGCATGACTTCTAGAGTCTACAATCATGTTGAAAAACACCAAAATGATGTTTTTTCACGTGAATGAGCATCACCAAATGAAGTTTTAAAAGGTTATAAATACAGTGGAGTGGTGACTTAATTGGTAGAAGAGAAACGAAACCTTTTTCATTTTCTGAGAGTAGTTTTTTCCTTAGAAAGGAAGATGATGTTTGAGTAGGATCGTGCATGGAGTTGTTGTGTTCTCTGTGATATTAGATGGGTGTTTTTTTTGTTTTCTCCTATGTGAGTTTTTTAATTGTCAGAGGGGCTGTGAAAGTGAGAAGGATTGCCAGAGGGGGTGTGAAAGCCTTTTCTTATCAAGAAAGGCCAAGCATGGCACATCCTCTGCTTCTACTCTGCCACATGATGCTAGGGGGTTTGAAAGAGGAGCCCGCAGAGGAATGAAAGAAGGATTTGTTTGGGTGGGGAGTGGCAGCTAGTCATCTTTGTGACAACATGGAAGCTGCAACCCCTCCCCAACATATTGCATTTACCCTAAAGCTCCTCTTTCCACTTTCCCTGTTCATGGGCATGAAGGCTCTAGCTCCTCTTTCCATTTTCTCTGTTCCTGGGCATGAAGGATTCCTCGTCTATTTGGAAATGATCTGTTGGACAAATCGTAACATCTCACATTCCATCTGAAGGCATCAGGGTGATAATGGCATGGCTCAAGCATTTTTGCAAGTTGTATAGTCATTGGGGTTCCTTTTCTGATTCCAGTAGTGATTCTAGATTCTAGGTGAAGGGAGCAAGTTGTATAGTCATTTACAGAGAAAATGAAAAGAATTTAGTGTCAATCTTTGTACGGGTTCTTGAAGGAGTTATATATAAATTAATTTTTTGACGGTCGACGGAAGTAGTAATTTTATTTAATAGAAATTAAATTCCGATCTATTTCTCTCTGGTGTATAATTTTATCTCTTTCAAATGATCAGAATCATGAGTTTTAACTTTTTTCATTTGTTGCATTGCTATGGTGTATGTAATTTTTCATTTAATGCTTCCTATTATGCCCAGGAATGCAAAATTTCTGTTAGTCTGGAATCATATTAAGGATTCACCTCATTGTAATTGGTGGGTGGATTGTAGGTATGAGTAAATGCCAACTTTATGGAGAAGGGAAAAAATGTACATGATAGTCATAGAACAACTCCATATATATTACATAAATATTCATAGCATATTAAATCATAAGAGTATTAAGAATGAAAGTATCAAACACCACAATAGATAGGAATACAACATAATTAGTAAAACATGCATGCAACTCAATTAAAGGGAATATAGTTTGAGGATCCAATTCCATGATAGATGTTATAGCCAAATCAAAATTTCATAATCAAAGGCAAACAAGAAAACATATTAACCCACAATGAATCAACTATTATAACTAGAAGGTCACTTCGCCAAGTCAACATCAAGACAACAGACCAGTGCCTTATCCTAGGGGATAGAGTCGCTTACAATTCAAAGACAACCTAATAATAAACTTCAATAAGATTCATTTGTAGATAAATAGGAATGAATATGCCATTACATACACAACCTAGATTCATACGTAAATTGAAAAACCCTTGACCATTCAATTCATAGTGAAAACATAAATTCAACACAAAGACAATTATGTGAAGATATCAAACTGCAAATGATATTGATATTATATTTATAATGATATCAGAAAGTAAATTCAAAATGTGATTCAGCTATGCACTTATCAAATTCTTGAATAGTTGAACTATTATAACTATATCAAAGTTTTCAACGTCAATAAAAGTGGCCAACTAGCCATCCCTCTCTACCAATCAAAAAGAAAAAGTAGCCATCCCTCTCAAATTAATCTTGGAATCCTTTTATAAGATGAGGATTCACCAAGCTTAGAATTACTGTGAGAAATCTTAGGTAGCAACCTGACATTTCTTGTTTTGCTTTAGCATGGCTTGCCACTTATCCACCTCTTTGTCTATTGGCCAACTGAATGCCTTTACCTCTTCCAACTTTGCATTTGAATCTGTCCATCTAGCATCTGTAACTACACTAGCCTTAACAATAAACTTTGCATGGTCAACCTCAACCTTGAACAGTGAATCAAGAATATCGTTAAGGAAATTAGCATCAACCTGCTCATCTATATGATTGATTATTTCTTCTTGCTCTAGAATCAAATCAAATTCATTGGTCCAATTAGAAACTGATTTCAAATCTCTATTACTACCATAAATTCAAGGCACCAATTTACTATAACCTTCCCCAAATGTCTACAATTTTTCATTTATAAGCAAATCCTTCCCTGTGAAAAATGCATAAGTTGTATTCATTACCTCCACCATGTCTTTAGTGTCACTGATCTTGGGAGGCAACTCATCACTATACATCATTGGAGTATCTATCTTATCCATTAATCTACTTCTTCCTGACCAAACATTGAACAAAGGTCCAAGAAAAGCAACAACCTTAGAGGATGTTTTACTTGCCTCTTTCAAAGAAATGTGCAAATCATACACTACCATCAATTTTCCTTTCAATACATTAATCTTGTGTTTCAGAATTCCTGACACAACAGAGATAGCCTTGACATTTTGTTCCTTTTCAATCTTTTCAATTTTCTCTGTGTATTCCACCATTTTTGCTATCACATCAGCTGGCATTTCTTGTACTTGTTTTGTAATGTGTATTGGAGGGGGCTCATTTGCAATTTTTTCTTTTAATTCCACTAACTCTTCCTCTAGAGCGCCCTTCTTCATCAGTTTCTCTTCATATTTTTTAGATAATGCAATCAATTGGCTATATGTTTCTGTGTATCTTCTTGACAAATCCTCTGTTTTTGATAAATTCATGAAAGAAACTTGAGTAAAAAATGATGCAATCTCCATGTCAGTTGTGTTCTACAAATTCCAAATCATTATGTCAACTTTCTTTTCTACTTGGATATTTAGAAGGTGGGGCTTTTGAGTGGAAGGGGCCAAAGACCAAGTAGCATGTGTCTTTGACATAGGATTAAATCGTGATCCTCTTATTACATCTCCAATTTCAAATTTAGTTTTATACATTGGGTCCTCTTGCTTCCTAATCTGATCAATAATAAAAATAAACTGGATATCCCAGTCAGGCATCATAATCATACCAGTACTCTTAATCAATTGTCTTGCCCATTCCACAGATATTTGCTCCCTGTCAGGATCATATTCCTGCAGTGCCTCGTTGATCTTCTCTTTCTTTTACACATTTCCTTTCTCTTTGATTAGATTTTGTCTTAATTGATTTTGTTTCAACCTTGTCAAAAATATTTTAAATTCATCTGACTTAATAAAGTCATCATCTTTCATGAACTCATTTGACAACATCACATGCTCATCAAAGCCTTGAGCAAGGGATTTGTTTGTTTCTCCCAGTTCTTCATTCTGCCCTGCTTCTTTGAGATATGTCCTTATTTGATGAAAGTAGTGTCTTTGTTTTATAACAATTTCTCTAGCAGGGTCTCTCCTCACAATTGTACCGACCTCTTTGGTTTTCTATTTCTTTGCAGTTGGCACTAGGGTAGATTGAACTTCATCCCCACTCTCTACATCATCAGGAAACACACTAAGTTGCCTCTTGCCATGTGAATAATGTCCATCTTGGGGGTCTTGCTACTAAGTAGCCACTTCTAGAATTTGAGGCATTTGTTCCATCAAAGTTTCGTATAAACTCAACATTCTATTAATCCTCTCTAGGTACGGGTTATCAGGGAAAAACTTGAGAAACTAGGGTCAATAACCTTCAATTCTGCTTCAACTCTCATCAAATTTTTCCATTTTCTTCTCCTTTCTTGTACTTCCTCTTTTCTCAGCAAATTTCTAACCACATCTTCATCATCCAATGGTTCATGGTCCTTTATTGTGGCCCAAGGTGTCATTTTTGGCAATGCATGTTTAATAAATTATTCAAGATCACAGAATCTAGACACAACATTAACCAACCTATACTGTTTAAGGAAATTGTTTACTTCATCAAAGGAACTCCTACCAATGGTAAAATCAAACACAACCCAAAGCCTAGGAAGAAGAGAACCCTTCCCGTGTTTGTCAAGGTATTCTTTTTCAACTAGGGTCAATTGCCAAATAAACTCCATAAAAGCAATACTAATTGGAACAATTTTTGGTAAAGTATGGGGAGCCTGAGGACACCCATTGACTCTGATCACAGTAAAGTTATCAAAAAAGAAAAAGTCCCCCCATTTATGTGAAATAGACTAGTTGGAACATACTGGTAAGGTCTCAAAACTCTCCTAACATTAATTGACAATCATTCCCTATTTATTCCTAGCATTTCCATAATTGGAAAAACAATCCAATTTTCAAAGAAAAGGAAAGAAGAATGGGGAAAACTACTGTCCCAAACCTAGGTCCATCTTTGTATTGGCATTAAGACACCCAATTCTTCTTTGAAAAGCTCCAATTATTTATCCATGAACTCAACATTATAGAACAAGATTAAATGCATCAGCAATGAATAATGTTTGAATGTGGGGTTGGGTACACCACTCTAAATTTCAACTAGAGCATTATGAATGTGTTCAACCACATAACCCACATAATTGTAATCTTTATTAACATCTGGGTGTTGAATGTCCATAGCCATCATCAGTAATTCAGCCGACACTGTTGAATCTCCATCAAAACCCAACACTCTGCATAATCCATAGATTGTACAATGCATATAATGGTGGAAAGGTGTGATTTCAAATGGTGGTTCGATACTATTTGGAATTATAACCAGTTTCTTATTCACCCTAGGCATGTATCTGGGAATTGCATTCTTCTTGATAACACCTTTGAATTTGTCATAATCCTCTACAATCCACTCCAAATCTATATCTGTACATGCAACACCAGTAATCTGGAAAGCTTGCACAAAGCTAGCTCTGTTAATTGAAACTAGGGCAGATTGGTTCTTTCTTCTGATTGCCCTAGATACTGGGCAATAGTGTTTGGCCAACTTTTTGATCAAATCCACATCAACATACACATCTGGCACAATTAACTTTGCCATATTTAAATCCCAAGAGTTTGACATCGGGACACCCTTAACCCTATTATTCTATAAATAATGAAACAAAGCAAAACCAGTCATATGAAGCGTGGTCAGATTTCTGCATTGGCTCCATAAATATTTCCATGCCAAACCATTTGTATTCAAAGAAACGGAAGTCCCTGGCAGCAAATCTACAAATTCTTCTTTGTATTTCTTATCCTTCCTTTCCTCAGTGGCCTTGGGCTTGGAACCTCTAGTTCCACTCATCGCCTTGCTCATTTTAGCTGTAGGAGAAAAACTTAACCAATTTTCTAAAATTTTCCCACACCCAACACTCTGAATTCTCCAACGTTGTTGCAGAGTTCAATTCACTGGATTACCTCAAAGATAGAATGTATTAATGCAATTATACAAAATCTCAGCTTGATCATGCAATTTATGGTATTTGGGCATCGTCACTTCTCTCAAGTCTCATTAATTGCCACACTTGCATGAACTAGCTACTATGGCATTAATTCAAAGCTGATGCACTCGAGCGAAATTTGAATTCATTCCCTTCTATTTGATTGGTGATTTCCATTCAAAACTTTTATAGAACTCGACAAACAAGTCCACATGTCAATCCCCATCTTTAATCGCACACTTGCAACCGGTTATAACAATTTGGAAAGTAACCAGTGAGTTAGCGATAATGCCACCAAATCCTCTTAATCGTGATCTTGCGACCCCTTTTACGAATCCTCAAAGAATCTCACGAGTGAGCGACAACCATTGATCTTCATCAATCCCTTCAGTCGCAACCTCACAACAACATTTGTAATATTCTTTCTTTACCTGCAAGCTAGCAGCCACTGCAAATATAACAAAACAACCTATTTCATCACAACCTCGCAACTTGAAACTTAACTTGACTTAAACCCTTGCGATCCCGTGGCAACAAGACTCTTAACCGCCATCCCATGCTCGCAACACTTTTTGACTTAAGACTTACAAACCCGTGAGCAAGCAATGACCACAAAATCAGAACAAAACTTACATGTTGCCAGATCGCAACATAAAATGCTAAACAACTTAAACACCTTCGAGCAAGCGATGAAACCAACTAAGCTGCGATACCAAGCACATCGCATGATCGCAAATTAAAATGACTTAACTGCAAACACCTCGCGACCTTGCGATAACATAAAATCACACCCAATCACAACCTTGCAACATAAAATGGTCAAGTGCAAAACATCTTGCGAGGTAGTGACAAGTAAAATCTCCCAGTACTCACAAGCTCGTGACTTAAACTGACTTGATGATCAAGCACCTGCGAGCTAGCGATAACCATAAAATCTCAAAACTATTTATCTCTTGACCACAGGGACCTAGTGAGTACAAACAAAAATTGATGTTTTATGTTAATTACCTTCATAAACAGGCACGAGAAGTGGCACACAGACCATTAATGACTTACTGGCTAACTCTCGCAACTATAATGCATGGCATCAAACCAATTTGAGACCTCATGACCAAATAAATTTCATTAACAATATGTAGCTTGCTAACATAAAATGATAACACCCAAAAAACTAGAGACCTCACGATTTAAACCCAAACCAACACTTGCTAACTCACCACTTAAATTGTTAAACATGAAATTTATCTACGAGTTAGAGATAAAAAATTAAACATGTCTCATTGTCTGACCAACCATTTGACCACACTTGGAATTGACATGGACAAATAAATAGAGGACAACTCATATTTTCAACGCACGACAACTTAGGTTTACCAACCAACTAAGACAAAAAACAAACACAAAACCCTAATTGCCATGAACATCATGTTAAGCATTTAATGTAGAACAGTAGAAAGGTTCTAATAGTTATGCAATATGAATAATTTTATGGATCTTGTGACACAAATTTTTACATTTCATGTTCAACATAATGTGGAACCAATTTACTAAAAATTTCAATTGTTTACTAATAATTCAGAAAATAAATTTTAATTGTTTTCTAATAATTCAAATTCACAATTAAAAATATGAAATAAGTATCCGTTTTGATTGACAAATTCAAGGAATACAATATCAAAAATCATCAATGATGACTATAATATTGCAAATTGAAATTTTAATATGACTCAAGAACTGTAGTATAATTATAAATACCTATAAACTGATTGCTAATTCACTTCAGTGACTCAGTCTGAGGCTTCTATATCCCAAATGGACTCAAGATCCAGAAACTGACTAATACTAATCGGTTCATCTTCATTCTGAGTCGGGTATTCAATTATTTCTTTGTCTTCATGTTGACTATGAGTCTGCGATCCATCATTTGTCTCAGCACTAGCACTAGCAGTAGCACCACCAGCTTTTAAAGTGTTGCATAGCCCTCATCTTTCACGCATGGAATTCCAGATTGCCAGTGCCCTATCATATGGAAAATCTCTAACATTATACTGAGTTACAAACAACCTCAAGAAAGTTTCCAAATTTTTGTCTAATTTGTTTCTGATATTTGATTTCAAAAGCCCTGATACACTGAAAACTCTCTCATCTTCCACCGAACCCAATATCATTGTTTGACATAAATCAGCAAGTTTCAAATATTCTGCTATTGCAATATGCAATGCTTCACTTTGATCTATCATTTTCCAAAGCCTTGTGATTGATCCAAGTTCAAATGGATTCTCCAAGCAAACCAAGTGTTGTTTCATAAACAATGCAAAGGGTTTACATTATTTTTTAAGATGATCTGAATTTAAAATTCCTTCTATTGGTTGTCCATTGCAATATGCATCTTTTGAAAATGTCAATATCAATTCCTCTATTTTTTTATGAAACATCTTTGCGTCATTTGGATTATCTCCCATTGAATGCCAAAATTGAGGATACACACAACCCATGGCTTCAAGTATTTCTTCTGGAGGGAATCTTTCATGAATCTTAGTTGAAAGTTCATATACAATAGACTTCAAATTATCACTAACAGATTTAACGATCCTATCAAAATCTTCCTTTTTAACTGGTAGTGCTTTGCCTCACTTGCCCGTATCTGAAATCCTTTTACAAAGACACATAACTCATTTTTTGTATTGAAATGTAAAAAACATTTCAGCATGATTCAAATCTGTAATTATCTGCCACATAAAAAAATTTGGGCTTCACCCTATTAGATCTAAATATAGACCATCCAGGCTCAAGAATGTCATTTAATGTAGAGTGCTATACTCATTGATATACATAGTTTTGTCTTGGGCTTTCTTAACAAGTTTTTTCATTGAATCCAGCATGGGGAGAAGACTAGCTAAAGTTAACAGAGTCTCTATATCACTTAACTTATGTAATAGATCAGGAGCTTTGTCTACTGTGAGGTGTTGTTGATACATTAGTCCGATCAAGGATTGATATTCTGTTAGAACTCATTCAGCTGGTCCATGCAAGGAGATCCATCTAGTCTCAACATCCTTGAGAAGCTTGTTTCATGTTGTTTCTCCCTCAGCAAAAATCTGAAATTTTGCAAAATTTTTAGGACTTCGACAGAAGTATGAGTGGAGCTCGTGGACTAGATCTTCAACTTTTGACACTGTAAGGAAATTGCTTAAAATTCAATATGCTAAATTCATTCGATGGGCCATGTAGTAAATGCCAACCATGTATGGTGCAATACTAGTTTGTAATCTTATGCGAAGACCGGTCCTTTGACCTTGCATTACTATAGCTCCATCAGCTCCAACACACACCAACTTCTTGGCAATTGTCAAGACATCCATATCAGCAATTTCATTCAACGCTTTCTTAACTTCCAAATATAATTTTTTTATTGTTGAATTGCCCCTCATTTTACGAACACAAAGTAGATGAGCTTGACGGACGTGTTCTTTTATGGTATACACATGCATACAAACCCAAGCAGTGTTATCTACCACAATAACTTCATCTATGGATAATGAAATGAAATTTGACTCTTTTATACTCTCTTGTAAATTTTTCTTTTCCACTCAGCAAGACAGTTTGTCATTTCCCATCTAACGTTTATTGACCAATGTGACATAGGATAGTGAGGAACATTCAAAAAAGATAATAAATTACTAAATTCTGGGAAATATTTCATAGGATGCCCTCTCGACAGAATATGAAAACTAACACTCATTTGAACAGTCTTTGCCAGGTTTTCATCTTTCACTACATGTTCAAGCCCAACCTTGATTGTATTTCCAAATCCACTATTACCAATCAGTGTCATTTTGTGGTTATGCTCTCCACGACATACTTAACATGAAGACATTCTTCCTTTGATTTCCATCTTACTACTAGTGTTTCCTTTCTATCTATGGTCTGTTTTTCATAAACCTTCCCAATATGCTTTTCTATGGTGTCAAGATTTAGCTACATATTCTTCTCCCTTTTAGTTTTCCAGCTACAAATCTTACACCTGCATTCTGTTGTTTGTTCATCATTGTTTGGGACTATTTCAATGAATGGGTACTTTTCTACCCAATCAATCTTCAAACTCCTTGTCATCTCCCACTCTCACCCTAGATTTACTTTCCCTTTTCTTTTCTTCCTACCAACATCATCTTCAGTAGTAGCATTTGCATCCGAGTGAATTATCTCATTGTGTGTATCCATTAGAACATCTTATGTTGTGTCGGTATTGTCATCCTCATTTGATGCATTTAACTCAATGACAATCCCACCTTGTGGTGGTGGTGAGCTACTGTGAATGGCTTCTGCAACTACAAAAGTTGATGGACTAGAAACTTTGCCAATTCCAAAGAAATACTTTATGGTAGTATCTTTAAGTTTAAGTTTTGGGCATTTTGATGGCCTCCCAATCCCTTCAGTTTCACCGCCCTGAGGAGTCCTACCCTTGTCTGACATCCCAATCGCTTCACCACCCTGAGGAGTCTCACCCATGTCTGACTATGACATCTTGAGTCTTGACCTCTCACTTTGAATTAAAAGTTAAAACTAATACTATCAAGTATGAAGAAATGATTACTCACCTTTATGCCTTCTCAATTCTCTGAATTGGGAATCAGGAATGCCTGGGCCTGTGTTGCAGGATTGTAACTCTGGCCCTCCGCCCTACAATGAACTTTGACATTCCAACTCAAATTGTGGAATGCGGATCGAGAGCTCCAATTTACTAATCAGACACGAACAAATTGTAAGAAAGAGTGTATTTATATCAATCCATGATTGCATTTTTGGTGAATTGCGCAGGCTTTTCAAAATGCATCTTGATTTAAGCGGGGCGGAATGGGTCCTTGAATGCTTATAATGTTTTAATTGATATTGGCAAATTTGGCCAACATGTGCAATGAACATTATATTTAGCATTGGCGAATTAGGTCCTGGGTACATGGTCATTTTACTATTGTTGGCAAATAACAGAGGTGATCTAATACCCACGTCTGAGTGATTCCAGGTGAATATTATGGGTATGCACATCGAACGGTGTGTGGTCAATGGTGAAGCCAGAATATAGTGTACCGTTAACCCCAAAATTTTGGGCGATTTGACTACTATGTTGCCCCAGACCATTTGCCATTTCCTCAAAAAAAAATCACAAAAATATGCTGAATTCGCCAATTGGCGAAGATTCACCACTAAAAAACTCTCTGGTCCCTAGCCTCTTGCAACAGAAAAAAAAAAAAAAAAAAGTTTACACGTTTGTTATGGTAACTATAGTTTTCACTTGATATGTTTCAATTTTTTCAAATTAATCTATGACATAATATCCATTAACATGAATACAAAGGTTTGTCTTTGAATATATCTTTATATATTTTTGTTTATGTGTAGTTAAATATATTTGTGTGTGTCTCAACATTGTAAAAATAACACTTGCCTCCACATCTAATAATGGTAACATGTTTGTTAATGTTTAGATGAATTTGTATATCTATGTATCTCTCTTCACAATGTACCATCATATAGGCTTAACTT